>NC_135906.1:1335792-1996403 GCF_964194155.1 Cetorhinus maximus
TATGGTTATGCTTCGAGTTACCGTTAATTAAATTGCACAATCAGAAAGGAAAAATCTAAGATCAACCAACGCAATCAGGCAGAATAATAGAAAGCAATCTTTTCTTTGTTTTCCATAAGCAGCGTTCCTTGAGCTATTTAATAGAGGCAGCACTGATGTTGATTCTATTGCTACCACTGAAAATACTGTAACTCCTTCCGCTGACTGGAAAGGCGTCAGCAACAGTTGCGCCTGCGCACTCGGGCCTCACTGTTGAATAGAAAAGTAGAGAGCTGATGCTTCAGTTATTCAGGGCATTGGTGTGACCCCATCTGGAGCACTGTGTACACTATTGGTCTCCTTATTTGAGGAAGAATGTCAATGCGTTGGAAGCCATTCAGATACGGTTTACCCAACTAGTACCTGGATTGGGCGGATTGCCTTATGAGGAAGGATTGGACAGGCTAGGCCTGTATCTGCTGTAGTTCAGAAGAGTAAGAGGCGACCTGATTAAAACATACAAGAAGCTGAGGGGCCTTGAGAGGGTGGATGTGGAGAGGATGTTTCCTCTTGTGGGAGAATCTTGTATTTGGGGCCACTGTTTAAGACAGAGGTGAGGGGAAATTCTTTTCTCTCAGAGGGTCGTGAGACTTTGGAATTATCTTCCTCAACAGGCGATGGAAGCAGAATCGTTGAATATTTTTAATTATTGGGAAGTAAGTGGGTGAAAGGTTATCGAGGGTAGGGGGTAATGTGGAAATGAGGTTACGATCAGATCAGCCGGGAGCTTATTGAGTGGCAAAGTGGGCTTGAAGGGCTGAGAGGCCGACTCCTGTTGCTAATTCATATGTTCATGTGTTTTTGTTAGTAACATGAAGAGGTTTTCACCCTCAAAGGTATTCAGAAGGCAAGAGAGAGAGGGAGAGGCTGGGGGAACGTTTCCTGTCTCCAGAAAAACCTGCTCCAGCTGCAGTCGATGGGGGTGGATGTCAAGGAGGAACTCCAATAGGTGAAGAGCCAGCAAGCCTCGCTCTTTGCCTCGGAGGCCTCCAAGATCATCTTCCGTTCCAGAGTCCGCTCCGTGGAGCAGGATGAGACGTGCTCACGTTTCTTCTTCCAAAAGGTACACAGAGAGAGCTCTGTGATCAGCAGCCTGAAGGAAGAAGACGGCTCAGTAAAGTCATCGCAGTCCGACATTTTGAGGATCAGCAAATCCTTTTATGTCGGATTGTATGACGTGAAGCCCACAGACAGTACGGAGTCCCAGTCCTTCCTGTCCTCCATTACAAAGGGCTTTGATGACAGTACATGGGAGAGTCTGGACAAACATGGTGGATGTGCTCTCCAAAATGAGATTTGGGGAGGGATTCCGCAACACGGCAGGAGTCTCACCCCCTCTGCACGTTCCCCTTGAGGTGGCTGTGGTGGGGACAAGACCGTTGTTCACCTCCTTGTGGTTGTGCCTTTGCAAAGAAGGTCTGGACGTCGGTGATAGACGCTCTTTGGTCTGCCTGAAACTTGTTGGACTTCCAGCGCAAAGAGTTGTCCCCGACCGAGTGTTGCAGACTGGCACGTTCCAAGGTCCAGGACTACGTGCTGAGGGACGCACTAAAGCTTGGGGCAGCCACCGCAAAGGCGCAATGGGGAAGGGTCGCTGTCTAAGACCTTTCTGCCACAGTGCACCCAGGGACTGGGAAATGTTGAGAGCCCCTCGGGCTGTACAGCTCCAAATGAATGTCTGCAGTGAATACTAATTATATTGAAGCACCTCAGAGAGCAACATGATGTATGTTGATAACTCCAATACTTTTGTCTGATTGTCTGCATTGACCATATTGAAATGATTGTAATATTCATTGATTGTATCGATGCACCTTGTGATCAATGTGTAAAAGTTGAATCTGATTGTACTTTTGTGATGGTGATTTTGAAATGTTTTGGAATGTTCCTCCAGATATTTTATGAATAAAGTATATTTTTCAAAAAAAAATCTGTTCTTATCAGTTTAATATCCGATACGTCCTTTATCTGGGGACCAAATATTAAATTTATTTTTGGAGCAGGGAGATGGAACAGGATCTTTCTCCGTCCATTCCACACATCGACCTGGTATTGCAGCGTCTTCAGGAATGGTGCAGTTTTGCCCTCTACAGGGTGAAAGGGAAACTGAAAAGAAGAAAAAGTCATTCAGAGCATTGTCCTGCTTTCCATCATTGATCTGGTTGAACTGAACTTGTGCTGAGTGGCAGGACAGGCTCATTGGTGCCAGACTGAGTGATGCCCCCTTTAACTTTAATTTCTCCTTTAACTCCTCTCAATTCCTCCAAATAAAAGGTGTGGCCATGGGTACCCGCATGGGCCCCCGCTATGCCTGTCTCTTTATGGGGTATGTGGAACATTCCTTGTTCCAGTCCTACTCCGGCCCCCTCCCACAACTCTTTCTCCGGTACATCGATGATTACTTCAGTGCTGCTTCATGCTCTCGTCGGGAACTGGAAAAATTTATTAATTTTGCTTCCAATCTCCACCCCTCCATCATTCTCACATGGTCCATCTCTGACACTTCCCTTCCCTTCCTTGACCTCTCTGTCTCAATTTCTGGTGATAGACTGTCCACCAATATCCATTACAAGCCTACCGACTCCCACAACTACCTTGACTACAGCTCCTCACACCCTGCTTCCTGTAAGGACTCCATCCCATTCTCTCAGTTCTTTTGCGTCCGTCGCATCTGTTCTGATGCTGCTACCTTCAAAAACAGTTCTGCCACCACCAAACACACCTTCCCTTCACCCCCCTTGGCGGCATTCCGTAGGGATCGTTCCCTCCGGGACACCCTGGTCCACTCCATCACCCCTACTCCTCAACCCCCACCTATGGCACCTCCCCATGCACACGCAAAAGATGCAACACCTGCCCCTTCACTTCCTCTCTCCTCACCGTCCAAAGGCCCAAACACCCGTTTCAAGTGAAGCAGCATTTCACTTGCATTTCCTCTGACTTAGTCTACTGCATTCGTTGCTCCCAATGCGGTCTCCTCTACATTGGAGAGACCAAACGTAAACTGGGCGACCGCTTTGCAGAACACCTGCGGTCTGTCCGCAAGAATGACCCAAACCTCCCTGTCGCTTGCCATTTTAACACTCCACCCTGCTCTCTTGCCCACATGTCTGTCCTTGGCTTGCTGCATTGTTCCAGTGAAGCCCAACTCAAACTGGAGGAACAGCACCTCATCTTCCAACTAGGCACTTTACAGCCTTCCGGACTGAATATTGAATTCAACAACTTTAGATCTTGAACTCCCTCCCCCATCCCCACCCCCATTTCCGTTTCTTCCCCCTCCCTTTTATTTTTTCCAATAATTTATATAGATTTTTCTTTTCCCACCTATTTCCATTATTTTTAAATTTATACCTTTTATGCCCTGTTAGTCTTATATCACCCCACCCCACCCCCACTAGAGCTGTACCTTGTGTGTCCTCCCATCCATTCTTAATTAGCACATTCGTTTAGATAATACCACCACCTTCAACACCTCTTTGTTCTTTTGTCTCTGACATCTTTTGGTTATCTGATCCTATCACTGCTTGCTTGTCCCTACAACCACACCACCCCCCCCCCGACTTCTCTCCCCCCACCCCCCCCACCTTAAACCAGCTTATATTTCACCCCTCTCCTAGTTTTACTCAGTTCTGTTGAAGGGTTATGAGGACTCGAAACGTCAACTTTATTCTTCTCCACCGATGCTGCCAGACCTGCTGAGTTTTTCCAGGTAATTCTGTTTTTGTTTTGGATTTCCAGCATCCGCAGTTCTTTGTTTTTATATCTGAATGATGCCCCCCGTTGGATTTTGGTGCAACTGCAGGGCTGCTGCTGGTTTGCACTTGTGCTGCTTGTCAGGGTGGAGCCCGGGACTAGACGATGCCCCCTGTTGGATATTGGTGCAACTGCAGGGCTGCTGCTGGTGTGCACTTGTGCTGCTTGTCAGGGTGGAGCCCGGGACTGGACAATGCCCCCTGTTGGATTTTGGTGCAACTGCAGGGCTGCTGCTGGTGTGCACTTGTGCTGCTTGTCAGGGTGGAATCCTGGACTGGAAAATGCCCCCTGTTGGATATTGGTACAACTGCAGGGCTGCTGCTGGTGTGCACTTGTGCTGCTTGTCAGGGCGGAGCCCGGGACTGGACGATGCCCCCTGTTGGGTTTTGAGGCTGTTGCAGGCGCTGCTTCAGGGAGGCAGCATCAAGCAAGAAAGGTCCTGATGCTCAATGCTGGCTGTCGGGTCTTCAGCCCGTGTTCGGCCACACGCAGCAAAACGGACGGTGAAGCCGGAGGCCGAGGAAGACGGGACGGGTGCATGGGTTTCTGGGTTATCGCTTCTCGGCCTTTTGGCTAAGATCAGTTGTAGTGAAGCGACGGCTAAAACCAAAGGAGCCCCAAACCAGGGGGTACGTAACACCGTTCGGGTGACAGTGAAGGACAGTGAAGGAGGAGCACCCATGGATCGGGCCTTCTTCATCAAGCGGATCCTGTTGAAGGCGTTTGGATTGGAAGCGGAGGAGATCTACTCCCTGCGAGACTTCCCCAGCGCTGGATATTTCGACGTGACCTTCAGGAATGTTGCTGCCTGCGTCAAGTTCCTGAAGGTGTTTGAGGAGAAGAGACACCAGCCGGAGATGAAGATCCTGACGGTGGAGCCGCTCTTTGCTCTGCCGTTGCAACGGGACCGTGTGGTGACGGTGCATCTCTACAACCCCCACGTCGCTGTCGCTGACGTGTTCACCTTCCTCACCAGGTACTTCGACAAGGTTGGGAGCTGCACCGAGGTTAGAGACGCCTTCGGGATTTGGACCAGCAAACGCCAGGTTAAGGTCACGCTCAAGACCGATGGTAAGGGAGCCGTCTTCCACCCTCCTTCCAGATTTGCTATCGGGGGAAGCCGTGGCTACCTGGTCTACGCTGGACAACCCAAACTTTGTCACTCATGCGGCAAGTCTGGTCATGTGGCGGCCAACTGCAGCGCCGCCCTCTGCAAGAACTGCAAACAGGAAGGGCACCAGACAAAGGACTGAAAACAGACTAAGTGCTGCAACCTGTGTGGCGAGGCAGGTCACCTCTACAGGACCTGCCCCAAACGCTGCCTCACTTATGCACGGGCAGCCAACGCCAATGAGGGGGAAGCAGAAGAAATGCTTCGTGTCACTACTACCAAGGACTCTTGTAACACTCCAAACACCATGGCCCCCAGTGAGAACAACGGGACAAAGGAGGACACAGAGAGAGACAAGGTGGAGGATAAGATTGAGGCAGCAGACAGCCAATCAACAGCACTGCCCCCTGAACCTCCCACTCCTCAGGAGAGCGAATCAATGGAGGAGGAAGCAGCGGAAAATCAGCAGGGGGAGTGGCAGCTGGTGAAGAGAGCCAAAAGGAAGAAGGGGCTAAGAAGGGACCAAGCCACTTCCCAGACAAGTGGCAAGAGGCGTCTCCTATCCGACACGGATGACAAGGACAGCTGCTCTTCAGACGAAGAAAGGTAAGGGCGGCACCTACAGAAGAAGCGGAAAAGCTCTAGGGAGTTGGAGGATGAGACACCCGAGCTCCAGAACATTGGCGACAATGAGGAGACCAGCGCACCCCGACTTTGCCCACAACCTGAAGAGGCCAGTGCACCCCAACCCCAGCAATCTGGGAGCAGTGAAGCGCTCAGCGCACCCCAGCTCCGGGAAGCCGGGAGCAGCGACGCCCCAGAGGGGGAGAGGATTGGGGAAGCTTCTCCAACAGAGGACATTTCAAATCCCGTCCTCTACACGAATCCCCAGATGCCACCTGAGCAGAACATCTCCAATGGGGAGGTTCAGGACAGTTTCCTCAGCCCATCCAAAGTGAGGCAATTTGTGAACACTATGGGTATGCAGGAGCAGACCAAAGGTCTCGGACTCTCAGAGACAACAGGTTTGGTAAGACACTAAATGCTTTAAAATGGGTGTAAAGATTGTATCCAGAAATGTGCGTAGCATTAAATCTACTACTCGATGTGTTGCGACCTTGGACTACCTTGCCAAGGTCAAAGCTGACCTGTTGTTTCTGCAGGAGTGTGCGATACCACTTCTCATCTCCTGCAGGGGTCCAAGTGAGGCCTCACCCTCCCACTTCAATCCAGCTTCACTCTCTGCAACATCAAACATTCCAGTTAGAGAGGGGAAAGGGGGACGTCCAACATCTAGAGGATCAATGTCCCACCAGCTTCAGGTACAAGATCTCTCCTTCCTCTGGGACCTAACCACAACTCCCTTGTGGCACCACAGTTACCCACATGGCAACAGGCACAAATGTCAATGCTCGATTCCTCCAATGGGGTCCAGCTAAACAAGAGAAAGAGCCCATCAACCAGGTTGTGCATCACATCCCCACACAACATCCCTGAGGGAGAGAGAGGGGGAACTGACACATTCTGCACCTTCTGGAAAGTACAAGCTTTGTTCCTGGAATCCCTCTGATCCAATGGAGCAACTTTCAGGTGACAGGTGATGAAAATCTGAGGGACACATTCAACACAAGTCATGATTCAGTGACTCCCTCCCAACATGGAGACCCCAATGATCAGCTTCCTCTTACCAAGGAACGGTCATCTCCAAGGAAACGGAACACATCCAGGTCAAAGCGGAGCTTGTCCAGCTCCCGCTCGTCTCTTGGCAACACAAAAGTTGAAAAGGAGTCCTCAGCTTTGCTGTCCAGGAGGCAACTGAAGAAAGATTAAAAAGGGACAGGAAGTGAATCAAGTGAAGCCATTGAGATGGGACCAGCTGGAGAAAGCAGAGAGATCCTTGCCCATTGTGGTCAATGAAGCTGTATCTCCGGGTGGAGTCCTTGTCTGGGCTCAGTGTAGCTACACAGCGGTCAATGTAGAGCTTCAGGGGCATGTGGTTGATCATTGAAACAGAGGCCTCAATGTGAATGAGCTCACCCAGGTAGTAGACAGTCGAAGTGCGCTCTGTAAGCCAGTCACCTGAAGTACAAGAGGACAAGGGTTAGAGACAGTGGCTGTAACTCCCAGTGAGTGACTACAGGAAATCACTCCCCATCCACCCATCACATACCATTCATTAGGCGCAGAGAGAATGACAGATGCCCTTCTCCAGACTTGGTGGAGCTGAATGGGATCCAGGTGGGCTTGATGGGGTCACTGCTCACATTGCCCTTCCTGGAAAGGCAGGGGAGTCATTTTAGGACATCTTCAGAGACCACCAGCAGCTGTAGATCTTATTGACAAAGCGAATAAAGATTCTCACCTCAAATAACGACACTCAATGGGAACGACAGCTCCATTTGTTCTCACAATGACAGATCCATGATACTCTGGGGTGTGGTTCAGGTGGGTGGTGTAGATGAGGAAATCTCCAATCATCTGAAAGAATCAGGTGAAGGAATGAAGAACTGATCTGAAATGAGAATGTTCTCCACAGGGGCTAACAATGAAGTCATCCCATCCCCTGAAAACAATTCTGAGGGGGATGGACAGGATCAGTGTGAAGAGGCTGCTTCCCCCCAGCCGGAGGAGAGTTGATTATTAGGGGTAGGCATCTCAGGTCAGGGGGTCACTTAAGATTAATGTGACAGGGAATTACTTCATACAGCAGGTGGTGAATGTTTGGGATTCTATCCCAGAGAGCTGTGAATGCTCAGTCACCGAGTACATTGGAGACAGATGGATTTATTTTGGGGAATGAAGGGAATGTTATGATGTGGCAGATGATGCTAGTCAGGTGGATCAAATCCACGAGGGAAACTTGATTAGGCACTCAACTGTTTTGCAATTAGTATTTTATTTTGAGATCAGTGCCCGGAATTCAGGAACAGCAAAGACTGCCACAAATTCAGGAGGTTTAGATAAAAATGTAAACATTTAAAGAAAAGATTAAGCACATCCATTATGTCTACAAATTACTATAAGAACTCCCAAAATTCTGATTAATCTGGCTCCCAGTGACACCTTCATTAAGGCAACAGTTAAAAAACAGATTTGTACAGACCCAGGCAAAGCAACACCACCTGGACAGGAGAATTCAATACGAGTTGACACATCCTTGGTTCCTTTAGACAGGAACTTGATGCAGAGGCTGGAGGCTTCTCACATTTATGAAAGATCTTAGGATGTCTTCAATACTGACTCAGCCTCATCCTCTCTACAGGTAAATTCCATTGTTCCCATATCTTGTTGCAACTTCACTTTTCATAATATAAAACTTTAGTACTAATTTATCAATAACCTTTTGAAAAAAATTAACACTTCAGCTTAGTTTCTGAAAGCTGGGTGTCACATCCCACCATTGCTTGGAAATTCAAGCTATCCAAATTTATATGAAAAAGCAAATTTTCATCACATCTCATTCTAAACCTGTTCGATTAAACTGGACTGAAACCTCCAGTTGGATTGATCTGAATGAGGGGAATAGAGCTGAAAATCCTCAAAACAACAAAAGGAAAAGCTTGGAGGATCCAAAGAGAAGGTTCAAGACCAATGGGGCTGATGTCATAGGTTGGAGAGACTCAGGGATCAGTTAAAGTAAAGTACAATACAAGATAGAAAGCTAATTTGTAGTTTTATAAAGCAGGAGACAGCTATCTCCTCAATATCATTGACATCTCACCCAGTGTTGGAATGAAGAGTGGGGAACAACCTACAGCCCAAGCTTAGAGCAAGAGCTGAGGATTCCCATTACCTGCAACCTGCTGCCACACTCATGGAGTCCATAGTCAAAGAGGACAGTGTGGTTCTGAGAGTAGATCCTGGTTGGCCAACAACCTGCTGTCCCCAGGGTCAGGTCAGCAGCTTTGATCAGGTGCCAGGTTCCAAATAAATCCAGCTGGACCCTGAGCAGCAGCTTGTCCTCTCCACACTGCACCATCACAGTCTGCAGTGGAGACACACTTCCACCCTCAGACACACGGAAATGGGAACCAAAGGGAGGCCCAGGCGGAGAGAATGTCTGAGGCACAGGGGTGGCTTTGACTCTGCTCCATGGAAACCTCTGGCCGAGAAACAGTTGCCAAGTATCAGAGCCACAAACAGCTCCAACTAACACCAGCCCTGGGAACAAAGCCCTCACTACAAAATCCCCCATGATACCAAACAACTCAACCATCCCTTCAGCCACCGAGCAGCACCTTTTATACACACAAGCCGCACTCACCTGACACCAGTGAGACCAGAAGCAGCAACATTGAACCAATTAACCAGCCACAATCTCCACCAATGACAGAACTCATGGATTTATTACCAGGAAGGCCGATTTTATTTGGACCAATAGGAGTTGGCCTGGGGAGGGAATGATGTCGATGAACAAAAGGGAAGGTGTGTGATAGGGTGGAGGGCAGGAGACATTAAAGGATAAAAGGTTTCATGGTACAAAAGCCAGAGGCAGTGGTAATGGGTAAAGTAAAGAAACAAAAGATGTGTCCAGATGAGGTGTGAATGGCTGCATAGCAACTGTCTGAATGTACCGTAGAATCGTAGAATGTTTACAGCACAGAAAGAGGCCACTCGGCCCATCGTGTCTGCCCCGGCTGAAGAACGAACCCCCCCCAGCCTAATCCCACTTTTCAGCACTTGGTCCATAGCCCTGCAGGTTCCGGCAGTTGAGGTGCATATCCAGACACCTTTTCAATGAGTTGAGGGTTCCGGCCTCTACTCCCCTTTCAGGCAGTGAGTTCCAGACCCACACAATCCTCTGGGTGAGAAAAGGTTTTCCTCATCTCCCCTCTAATCTTTCTATCAATCTCTTAAAATCTATATCCCCTCGTCAATGTGCTCTCTGCTAAAGTAAATAGGCCCTTCCCATCCAGTCTATCCAGGCCCTTCACAATTTTGTACATCTCAATCAAATCTCCCCTCAGCCTCCTCTGTTCTAAGGAGAACAACCCCAGCCTCTCCAATCTTTCCTCATATTTGCAATTTTCCAGCCCAGGCTACATCCTGGTAAATCTCCTCTGTTCCCTCTCGAATGCAATTACATCCTTTCTGTAACAAGGTGACCAGAACAGCACACAGTACTCAAGTCGTGGCCTAACTAATGTTTTATATAGTTCCAGCATAACCTCCCTGTTCTTATATTCTATGCCTCAGCTAAGAAATGAAAGGATTCCATCTGCCTTCTTAACCACCTTCTCAACCTGTCCTGCTACCTTCTGGGATCTGTGGACATTCACTCTATGACCCCTCACTTCCTCTACACCTCTCAGTTTCCTCCCATTTATTGTGTAATCCTTTGCCTTGTTTGACCTCCCCAATTGCATCACCTCACACTTCTCTGGGTTGAATTCCATTTGCCACTTTTCTGCCCACTTGACCAGTGTATTGATATCTTCCTCCAGTCCACAGCAACTCTCCTCGCTATCAACCAATTTTTCTGCTGTCTGCAAACTTCTTGATCATTCTACTTTTATGCCCAAATCATTAATATAGACCACAAAAAGCAGGGGGCCCAGTACTGAGCCCGGCAGAACCCCACTGGAAACAGCCTTCCAGTCACAAAAACATCCATCCTTTGTTTCCTGCCACTGAGCCAATTTTGTATCCAGCTCGCTACGTTCCCCTGGATCCTATGGGCTGTTATTTTTTTAAGCAGTCTGCCATGTGGAACCTTGTCGAAAGCCTTGTTATAATCAATGTGTATCACATCAACTACACCACCCTCATCAATCCTACTTGTTACTTCCTCAAAAACTTCAATCTAATTAGTCAGATATGACCTGTGTACTATAGGCCCCCAAACAGTCAGGGAGAGATAGAGGATCAAATATGTAGACAAATTTCAGAGAAGTGTAAGAATAATAGGGCAGTAATGGTAGGGGATTTTAACTACCCAAATATTAACTGGGATAGTTTCAGTGTGCAAGGTAGGGAGGGAGTAAAATTCTGAAGTTGCATCCAGGAGAACTTTCTTAGACAGTGCGTAGAAAGCCCAGCAAGGGAAGGGGCAGTTCTGGACCTAATATTCTGAACTGAGCCCGGGCAGGTGGAAGGCATATCAGTAGGGGAACATTTTGGAGATAGTGACCATAACTCAGTTAGATTTCGGATAGTTATGGAAAAGAATAAGGTTGGGCCAGGAATAAAAGTTCTAAACTGGGGAAAGGCTAATTTTACTAAGATGAGATGCGATTTGGCACAAGTGGACTGGGAGCAGCTACTTGCAGATAAAACTGTGTCAGAGCAGTGGGGGTTCTTCAAGGAGGTAATAGCAAAAGCACAGGGCAATTATGTTCCCATAAAGGCAACGGGTGGGGGGAACCAATCCTGAAGAACCCTGGATGTCAAGGGGCATAAAGGTTAGGATGAAGAAAACAAGAGAAGCTTATGGCAGATACCGAGGGCTCAATACAGCTGAGTCCTTCCTGGAATGTAAATAGTGTAGAGGGAACTTAGAAAGGAAATTAGGAAAGCTAAGAGAGTGCATGAGAAAGCATTGGTGGATAGAATAAAGGAAAACTCAAAGGGGTTATTTAAATATATATAGAGTAAGAGAATAACTAGGGAAAGAGTAGGGCCAATTTGGGATAACAGAGGTAATCTGTGTGTGGACCCGGAAGACATGGGTGCAGTCCTCAATGAATCCTTTACGTCGGTCTTCACAATGGAAAAGGACAACGCAGATACAGATATCAGGGTGGAGGACTGTGAAATATTAGAGGAAATTAACATAGAGAGCGAGGGGGCACTTGCAGGTCTAGCGGCCTTAGAAATGGATAAATCCACAGGCCCGGATGAGATATATCCCAGGCTGTTGAGGGAGCCTAGGGAAGAGATTTCAGGGGCCCTGGCAATAATTTTCAAATCCTCTCTGGCCACAGGTGTGATGCCAGAGGACTGGAGGACCGCTAAAATTGTTCCAATATTAAGAAAGGGAGGAAGGGATAGACCAGGAAATTACAGGCCAGTCAGTCTAACCTCAGTGGTGGGGAAGTTACTAGAAAGAATTCTGAGGGGCAGAATATATCTGGCCTTGGAGAGACAAGGATTAATCGGGGACAGTCAGCATGGGTTTGTTAAGGGAAGGTCGTGTTTGAAAAATTTGTCCGAATTTTTTGAGGAGGTAACCAGGAGTGTTGATGAGGATAATGCATTTTACTTTAGCAAGGCTTTTGATAAAGTCCCTCATGGCAGACTGGGCATGAAAGTAAGAGCCCATGGGGTCCATGGCAAAGTGGCATGTTGGATCCAAAATTGGCTGAGAGGCAGGAAGCAGAGTGTGATGGTAGAGGGATGTTTCTGTGACTGGAAGTCTATTTCTAGTGGGGTTCCACAGAGCTCGGTACTGGGGCCCTTGCTGTTTGTGGTGTACATAAATGATTTAGATTTAAATGTAGGGGGTATGATCAAGAAGTTTGCAGATAAGAGGAAAATTGGTAGAGTGGTAAATAGCGAGGAGGATAGCCGTAAACTGCAGGAGGATATCAATGGACTGGTCAGGTGGGCAGAGCAGTGGCGAATGGAATTCAACCTAGAAAAATGTGAGGTAATGCACTTGGGGATGGCTAACAAGGCAAGGGAATACACTATGAATGGTAGGACCCTGAAAAGCACTGAATATCAGAGGGACCTTGGTGAGCATATCTATAGATCCCTGAAGGTAGCAGGGCATGTAGATCAAGTGGTTAAGAAGGCATGAGGGATACTTGCCTTTATTAGCTGAAGCATAGAATACAAGAGCAGGGAGGTTATGCTGGAACTGTATAAAACGCTGGTTAGGCCACAACTGGAGTACTGTGTGCGGTTCTGGTCACCACATTATAGGAAGGATGTGATTGCACTGGAGAGGGCGCAGAGGAGATTTACCAGGATGCTGCCTGTGTTGGTGTGTCTGAGCCATGAGGAAAGATTGGATAGGCTGGGGTTGTTTTCCTAGGAGCAATGAAGGTTGAGAGGGGACCTGATAGAGGTGTATGAGATTATGAGGAGCATAGATAGGGTGGATATGAAGGCACTTTTTCCATTAGTAGTGGGGTCAATAACCAGGGGGCATAGATTTAAGGTAAGAGGTAGAAGGCTAAGAGGGGTGTTGAGGAATATTTTTTTCACCCAGACAGTGGTGGGAGTCTAGAACTCACTGCCTGAAAGGGTGATTGAGTCAGAAACTCTCGTAACATTTAAGAAGTATTTAGATATTCACTTGCGTTGACATAGCCTCCAGGGCTATGTGCCAAGCATTGGAAAATGGGATTAGAGTAGTCAGATCCTTGTTGACTGGAGCGGACACAGCCCGGGGTACATTTCATCCAGCCCTGGTGATTTATCCACTTCTGGCGATGCTAATCCCCTTGATACTTCCTCTCTCCCTACGTTTATCACATCCAATACTTCACACTCCTCCTCCTGAACTACAATGTCAGCATTCTCCCCCTCTTTTGTTAAGACAGACGCAAAGTATTCATTCAGACCCAAACCCACATCCTCCGCCTCCACCCACAGGTTACCTTTTCGGTGTTTTATGAGCTCCATTCTTTCCTTCGTGATCCTCTTACTCTAAATTGATCAATCATCTTTGTGTTGATTTTGCTTGCCAATATTCTTTCATGCCCTCTCTTTACTGTCCTAATTTCCTTTTTGATTTCACCCCTCCGCTTTCCCTACTTCTCTCAGCTTGATCTCTTTGTCTAAATCATTAACAGGGATTGTAAATAGTTGAGGCCCCAGCTCTGATCCTTGCAGAAATCCCCTAGTTAGCGGCTGAGAAAGCGAAAATGTCCCGTTTATCCCTACTCTCTGCTACTTCTCCATTGTCCAATCATCCACCCATGCTAAATGGATACATGGATCCATGTCAGAAGGTTAATGGTTAATTTGAGACAATGTCAGAAGAGTAAAAATACAATTTTAGAAGCAAACAAGTTCTAACAAAATGGCCCAGGGAACTTGTTTTCAATAACATCCATTGCATCCGTGATCCCGGGCTGGAGTAACAGAGAATTCCTCTGAATACATTCAGAAATCCTTGGATATACTCATCAGGTCTGACAGCATCTGTACAGAGAGAAATCGAGTTAACGTTTCAGGCATCAGAACTGGACAAGTTTGAAATGTCATCGACTTTAAGCAACAGGAGGGTGAGAAAAAGGACAATAGGGAAGCTCTGTGATTGGGTGTAAGACAGGGAGAGATTAAATGACAGAAGAGCTAGTCGTGCGGAGTCAAAGGGAGTGGAAATGGGACAAGTAAAGAAACAAAAGATGTGCCTCGAGCAGTTGTGCTGCATTCCGAATGTGAGAACAAGAGTAAGAGTGAAACATGAAAAGAAATGGAGACAGAGATTCCAGTCTGTAATGGTTGAACTCAGTGTTGATTCTGGAAGGCTGTAAAGTATCGAATTGAAAGATGAGGCCGGAGTCTTCCGAGGAATGTCAATCACTGTCGGATTGCCACCCCACTCCTACTTTCCTCCAGCACACAGGAGCGCGGCGTTCCTGACCAGGTCTTCCCATCCCGGCTTCTCCAGAAATGCGGAGCGAGTCTGAAATGGAACTGCTTCTTCCTAGCGTCGGATCGTTGGGAGAGGACAGGCCACGCCCCCTTTTTACAACACCAGCTGCCGGATTTTCTTTTATTCATTCACTTGATGTGGGCTTCACTGGCCGGGGCAGCATTTATTGCCCATCCCTAGTTGCCCTCGAGAGGGAGGTGGTGAGCTGCCTTCTTGAACCACTGCAGTTCACGTGGTGTAGGTACACGCACAGCGCTGTTAGGAAGGGAGTTCCAGGACTTTGACCAGTAAGTAAAGAGTTTAAATGTCCCAAAGCTTCTTTGGAAAGCTACGGAGAGAAGGTAAGTGAATAATAGGGGTGGGCGGGCAAGGGGGTAGGTTGTGTGAGGTAAATGGGTAAGGGGATAGGGTGTCAGGTAGGTAAGGTGGAAGCTGGGAAGGTTGGCAGGTGGGTGAGGTGGGTAGTTTGGCAGGTGGGTAAGCGGGTAGCTGGGGCAAAGGGTGGTCAGGTTGAGTCGGGGGAATAGGGTGCGTCGGCGGAGTCGGGTGGAGCAGCTAGTCAGGTCGAGTTGGGGGTTTTGGGAGGTCAATGGGGAGTCAGGGGTCGGGGGTAGTTGGGGGTCACGAGGCAGTCAAGTTGGGGGGACATTGTGAGTGATTGGTCGGTCAGCTGTGCAGTTACCCAGGAGTTAGACTAGGTTTTCATCGGTCTAACATTTCCTGGGTATCTATTCAGGTAAGTACGTGGGAACTGTCTGAAGTTGGAGACTTTTGCGGAGGGTCCCAGTGAGCAGGTGAATTGCCCATCAGATGTTCAAACTTCCCTGGCAGTTCCCGCAGAGTCAGTGCGTTGGGACTTCCGATAATGTCCCATGGCGCATCTTCCGGGGTACATCCATCCGGACTCCGACTATCCGAAGATCAGAAGCTCTCTGCTGAGGAATTCAGAGCTGGAGATCGCCTGTGAAATCAACCTAAAAACTGAAAGATGCCTCACAGTGTTGGACAAGGAGTTAAATACACCGCAGTGTTTATTAAAAGTTCATCTCATGGGGTTTGTTACTGAGCCCCCAGAGCAGGACAGGCCCAGGCTCCAGATTATGCTGTGTTAGCTGAAGTCTCCTGGTGTGATAGCGAGCCACACGGAGCAGGATGGGCCCTGGCTCCATCCCGGGCCTGCGTTGAGTGAGCTGATCCCGTGCCAGAGATCACCCAATACCCTCCCCTACGTCCTGTCACCATGTGGAAATCCCCCAATTCCCAGTCCCCTGTCACCTTGGCAACAGGCCTCTCCCCTAATGCTTTTTCACCATGGGAACAGGCCCCACCCTCAGTCTCCCATCACTATTGGCCGCAGGCTGTACCCTCACTTCACTGTCACTGTGGGAAACAGGACCCACCCCCATTCCCTATCACCATGGGGAACAGGACATGGCCCCTGCTGGAAATGTGAAATAAAATGAGAAGGTGCTTGAAGCTCTCAGTGATTCCGTTTTTCTGATCAATGAATGAGTCGAACAATTTGGGTGAAGGGATATTTCAGCATATCCTTCAGATGTTCTCTAAACTTAGTCTGGGTCACGGCATAAATACAAGTGTTTGTGCAGCAACTCAGGAGCTGCAGCATGAAGCCCAGTTCCAGCACAACTTCATCAATCCAAACAGAACCATATCCCAAATCCCACATCCGGTACCACACGGAATAAACCATTAACGTCGTCCATAACAGGATGAAATTTGCCGAGATAACAAACAGTAAAATGATGGATTTCCTTCGACTCTCCATCTCTGGGTCTCTGGGACTCTCCCCACTGCTGTCAGCCCGGAGTCTCCTGCGGGCTCTGCTGCTCACTAAAATGTGTCTGACAGTGAAAACGTTGAGCAGCAAAATCACAACAAATGGGACCGCTGGGTTTAGAATATTATGGAGGAACTCGATTGATCCCCAGACTTGAGAATACTGAATACCCCCTGTTACATCACAAAACCAGGGGACGTTCAACAGCAAATATTCACCTATGAACATAAAATACCAGAAAATGTTCTTTAAACAGCTCAGCACAGTCACTGTTCCCAGAACCACAGTCGCTGTTTTTTCAGTGCAATATTTACTTTTCAGCTTCTGGCCACAAATGGCCACAAATCGGTCAATGGTGAAAGTGACAGTGAACCAGACAGAACAGTCAGTGGCTGCATAAAGGAAAACAGCGTGTATGTTACACACGGGAATGGAAAACAGGAACCGGAACTGCTCCCCATAAACAATTGGTATGTGTCTTAATATCAGGTCCAGGATAATGACCAGTAGATCTGCCACTGCCATGGCCACCAGGTAGCAAGTAACACATTTGGAGAGACCACACTTTTGCTGAGACAGTATTCTAATCGCCATTAAGTTAACTGTGAAGAAGGAAAATAAAGTGGGGTAAAATACATCAGGTTGAGAGCAATGTTGCTAGCTTGATTGAGAACTTATTAAGGTTTTAACATTTGTTATTGAATTCAGTCATATATTGAAACAAGGGCCAAACAATCCTCATCCACCACCACTCTCCTCTGTCTGGCTGAACTTGTTCTCCCACTGAATAACTTTTCCTTTAACTTGTCTCACTTCCTCCAACTAAAAGGTGTGGCTATAGGAGCGGAACAGAGGCCGGTCAGGAACCAGGATCAGCATAAATAGATACTTCTGCTCAGAGCACAGCCTTTCCTGCCTGAGAGCGGAGCAGAGGCAAGTCTGGAACCAGGAGAATTTCAGCTTCTGTAGAAGCTGAGTGGTAAAAGCAACTGTGACATCACATGAAACCAGTAAGCTGATTGGCTGGTAAGAGCTTGGTGTAAGGGTTAGTGTGTTAAAAGCCAGCTTAGAATGCAGGAGTTAAAGTAGGTCTTGTAAATAACAAGAAGTAAAACTTTAAAATAAAAAATATATATACAGCAAAATAAGTAAAATAAAATAGCTAAAATAAAATAATTAAAATAAATACTTAAAACACATTCCCGTGTAATTAAGGAATGTGTAACTTTTAGTTGTAATTGTGGGTGATGCTAGCCTTTAATAAACACAGTACTGTACTATACGTGGGAAATATTCCAAATTAATTAAGAAAATAATTGTTTTAAATGAGTAATTTAGAATAAATTATGAAATAAATACCGTAGTAAATGCTTCATACAAAGTTTAAGGTATGTCAGCGCAGCTCGGCCATGTGGAATGTACATCCTGTGGGATGTGGGAAGTCGTGCAGGCACAGAGTGGACTCAATGATCATATCTGCAGGAAGCGTCACTAGTGGCAGAAAGTTGAGCTCTGATTTGCGGAGCTTGAGTGGCTGCTGGAGTCACTGCAGTACATCCACAAGGCCGAGGATTACGTGGATAGCACTTTTAGAGAGGTAGTCACACAGCAGGTTCGAAGAACACAGAGAGGGAATGGGTGACCGGCAGAGTATCTAGGAGAAGCAGGCAGGTAGTGCAGGAATCTGCTGAGGCTACCTCACTCTCTAACTGCTTTTCCATTTTGGATACTGGTGAGCGAGATGGTTCCTCGGAGGACGATATCAAGAGCCAAGTTCATGGCACCACAGGTGGCTCAGCTGCACAGGAGGGGAGGAGGAAGGGCGGGAGAGCTAAAGTAGTAGGGGATTCCATAGTTAGAGGAGCAAACAGGCATTTCTGTGGCCATAGACATGACTCCAGGATGGTACGTTGCCTCTCTGGTGCCAGGGTCAAGGATGTCACAGGGCAGCTGCAGAACATGCTTTTGGGGGAGGGTGAACAGCCAGAGGTTGTGGTCCCCATTGGTACCAATGATATAGGTAGGAAAAGGGATGAGGTCCTGAAACCAGATTTTAGGGAGTTAAGAAAATAATTAAAAAGCAGGACCTCAAGAACAGTAATGACAGGATTATTCCCAGTGCCACGTGCCAACGAGCACAAGAATAGGAAGATCGAGCAGTTCAACACGTGGCTGGAGAAATGGAGGAGAAGGGAGGGCTTTAGATTTCTGAGGCATTGGGTCAGGTTCTGGGGGAGGTGGGACCTGTACAAGCTGGACGATCTACACCTGAATAGGACTGAGACGAATGTCCTCGCGGGGAGCTTTGCTAGTGCTATTGGGGAGGGTTTAAACTAGATTGGTATGGGGATGGGACCCTGAGGGGAAATTCAGAGTGGAGAGGAGAAAAACTGGCAGTGGGGAGTAGGGAAGCATCAACTGATACCAAGGATATATCAGCCAGTTGTATCAAGGTTAATAGAACCTTGGAGAGTTTGTTAGAACTAGAGTAGGCAACAGCAAGTCATTAGATGGGGCCAGAATGAGGGGGAGAGGATAAAAAGCCTAAATCAGGACTATTGTGCATGTGTGTGAAAGCACGGAGTGTGGTTAATAAGATTGGTGAACTGCAGGCACAGGTTAACAAATGGAATTATGATACTATTGTTATAACAGAGACCTGGCTGAAAGAAAGGCAGGACTGGGTTAAATATTCCTGGTACAAGGTGTTCAGGAGAGACAGGAAAGGAAGAAAATGTGGTGGTGGGGGTTAGGGTGGCAGTGGGAAGTGGCAATTCTGGTTAAAGATGGCATTACAGGATTGGAGAGAGAAGATGTTCCAGAGGGGTCAAGGACAGAATCTCTCTGGCTGGAGGTAAGGAATGAAACAGGTGCAGTAACATTGATTATATACGACACAGACCACAAACTAGTGGAAGGGATATGGGGAAACAAATTTGCAAAGGAATTATGGAGAGGTGCAAGAGTTATAGAGTAATCAGAATGGGAGACTTCAATTATCCGAATATGGACTGGGATAGGAATAGTACAAAGGGAAAAGTAGGCAAGAGTTCCTGGAATGTGTTCAAGATAATTTTCTGCATCTGTATGTTTCCAGTCCAACTAGAGGACATGTACTTTTGGACCTGGTTCTGGGGAATGAGTTGGCCCAAGTGGATCAAATATCAGTGGGAGAGCCTCTAGGGGACAGTGACCATTGTATCATAAGGTTTAGGTTAATCATGGAAAAGGACAGGGAACAATCCAGAGCGGGGATAATTAATTGTGGGAAAGCCAAGTTCGGTGGGATGAGAAGGCATCAGAGATGAGTGAGTGGGAATCAAATGTTGGCAGAAAAGACGGTGGCCGACAATGGGCCACCTTTAAAGAAAAAGTATTGCAGCAAATGTCAAGGGATATTCCCTGAAGGGGAAAGTTAGGACAAATAAATCCAGAGAACCATGGATGATGAGAGAGATAGAAGATGAAAAGGAGAAAGTGCGCACACAACAGATGTCAGGTCGAAAATACAATGTAAAATCAGCCTCAATATAGCAGGACCGGGGGGAAATTTAAAAACCAATAAGAAAAGCAAAGAGAGAGCATGAAAAGAGGCCGGCAGCGAACAGAAAAGGAAATCCCAAGGTCTTCTACAAGCATGTAAATAATAAAAGGGTGGTAAAAGAAAGAGTAGGGTTGATTAGGGTCAAAAAAGGGACTTGCATATGGAGGCTGGAGAAAGAGTGCAGGTGTTGTCCGAGTACTCTGCATCTGTCTCTACAAAGGAAGAGGATCCTACCCAGGCCAAGGTGAGAGAGGAGGTAACTGGTACACTAGAAAAACTTACAATCAAGAGGAAGGAGGTGTTGGAAAGACTACCTTTACTTAAAATAGATAAGGTACCAGAACCGGATGAGATGCATCCAAGAGTACAGAGAGAAGTGAGTGGAAATTGCAGAGGAAATAATGATAATCTTCCAGTCTTCCTTAGACACAGGGGATGTGCCACACAACTGGAGAATTGCAAATGTTACACCCTTGTTCAAAAAGGGGTGCAAGGATAAAGCCGGCAACTACAGAGCAGTCAGAATGACCTCAGTGGTAGGGAAACTTCTGGAAACTACAGTATGGGGTAAAATCAATAGTCACTTAGACAAGTACATGATAATGAGGGAAAGCCAGCATGGATTCATTAAGGGAAAATCATGTTTAACTAACTTGCTAGAATTTTTTGAGGAAGTAACAGAGAAGGTTGATAAGGGAAACACTGTTGATGTGGTGTATATGGATTTTTAAAAAAGGCTTTTGATACAGTGCCACACAACAGACTTGTGAGAAAAATTCTAGGTCATGGAATAAAAGGGAAAGTAGGCACTTGGATAAGAAATTGGCTGAGTGACGGGAAACAGAGAGTAGTGCTAAATAGTGGTTTTTCTGATTGTGAAAGGTTTGTAGTGAAGTCTCCCAGGATCAGAGTTGGGACACTTGTCCTTCATGATATATATTAAGGACCTAGACTGTGGTGTGCAGGGCATGATTTCCAAATTTGCAGATGATACGAAGATTGGAAATGTTGTCAACTGTGATGGGGATAGTCTTGAACTTCAAAAGGACATAGACATGTTGGTGGATTGGGCAGACAAGTGGCAGATGAAGTTCAATGCAGAGAAGAGAGAAGTGGCAGGAAAAAGATGGAGAGCACCTAAAGGAGCTGCAGGAACAGAGGGACCTCGGTGTATGCGTACATAGGTCATTGAAGATGGCAGGGCATGTTGAGAAAGCAGTTAATAAAGCATATAGTATCTTGGGCTTTATTAATAGGGACATTGAGTACAGGTGATCATGCTGAACTTGCATAAGACACTAGTTAGGCCTCATCTGGAGTACTGGGTCCAATTCTGGACACCATACTTGAGGAAGGATGTAAAGGCATTGGAAAGAGTACAAAGGAGATTAATGAGAATGATTCCAGGGATGAACAACTGCAGCTATGAGGATAGACTGGAGTGGTTGGGACACTTTTCCTTGGAAGAAAGAGGGCTGAGAGGAGACTTGATAGAGGTATTCAAGATCCTGAGGGATATGGACAGGGTAAATAGTGAGAAACCTTTCCCACTCAAGAAAACATCAAGACCCAAAGGGCACAGATTCAAAATAATGGGCAAGAGGAGTAGAAGTGATGTGAGGAAAATTTTTTTCACCCAGAGGGTGGTGGAGGCAGGTTCGATCAAGGTATTCAAAAGGCAATTGGATTGCTAACGGAAAAGAGAGAATGTACAAGGTTATGGGGATAATGCAGGGGAGAGGGAAGAGGTAGAATGTTCTTTCAGAGAGCCAGTGCAGACTTGATGGGCCGAATGTCCTCCTTCTACACTGTAAAGATACTGTGATACTGTGGGTACCCGCATGGGCCCCAGTTATGCCTGTCTTTTTGTGGGATATGTGGAACGTTCCTTGTTCCAGTCCTACTCAGGCCCCCTCCCACATCACTATTTTCGATGCATTGATGACTGTATCGGTGTCGGTTTGTACTCTCATCGGTACCGGGAAAATTTATCGATTTTGCATCCAATTTCCACCCCTCTCTCACCTTCACATGGTCCATTCTGACACTTCCCTTCCCTTCCTTGACACGGCCCTCAACCATGTCCGACCCCTCTCCCACACCTCTGCCCTCACCGCTTCCTCTCCCTCCCAGAACCATGATCGTGTCCCCTTTGTCCTCACTTTTCACTCCACCAGCCTCCGCATTCAAAGGATCATCCTCCACCATTACCGCCAACTCCAACATGATGCCAACACAAAACATATCTTCCCCTCACCCACCCCCCCTATCAGCATTCCGTAGGGACCGTTCCCTCCCTACACCCTGATCCACTCCTCCATCCCCTTCCCACGGCACCTTCCCATGCAATCACAGAAGGTGCAACACTTGCCCTTTTACCTCCTCCCTCCTCACCGTCCAAGGGCCTAAACACTCCTTTCAGGTGAAACAGTGCTTCACTTGCACCTCCTTCAATTTGGTCGACTGCATTCGCTGCTGCTAACGCGGTCTCCTCTACATTGGGGACACCAAACGCAGACTGGGTGACCGCTTTGCGGAACACCTTCGGCCTGTCCGCAAGCATCGGACAGAGTCAGCATGGATTTACGAAAGGGAAATCATGCTTGACAAATCTACTGGAATTTTTCGAGGATGTAACTAGCAGAGCTGATGAGGGGAAGCCAGTGGATGTGGTTTATTTGGGCTTTCAGAAGGCTTTCGACAAAGTCCCACATAAGAGATTAGCGTGAAAAATGAAAGCGCGTGGGATTGGGGGTAGTGTATTGAGATGGATCGAAAACTGGTTGGCAGAAACAAAGAGTAAGAATAAACGGGTCTTTTTCCGAATGGCAGGCAGTGACTAGTGGGATATCGCAGGGATCGGTGCTGGGACCCCAGCTATTCACTATATATATTAATGATTTAGATGAGGGAATTAAATGTAATATCTCCAAATTTGCAGGTGACACAAAGCTGGGTGGGAGGGTGAGCTGTGAGGAGGATGCAGAGATGCTTCAGTGTGATTTGGACAAGCTGAGTGAGTGGGCAGATACATGGCAGATGCAGTATCATGCGGATGAATGAGAGGTTATCCACTTTGGTAGCAAAAACAGGAAGGAAGATTATTACCTGAATGGTGATAAATTGACTGGAGGATGAGGAGCATGATGGACGCTGGGCTATTGGAGGACTGGTGGATAGGAGGTTGTTCGAGTGGGAGAATCAGATCCTCTTTCCCTCCCCCTACCCGGATTTTAACCTAGCGACAGATTTAAAGATAAATCTGTTGAATGAGTTAATAAATTTTATTTATTCTGAGAGGGGAATGTGCAACGAGACCTGGGTGTTCTTGTACACCAGTCGCTGAAGGTAAGCATGCAGGTGCAGCAGGCGGTAAAGAAGGCAAATGGTATGTTGGCCTTCATAGTGAGAGGATTCGAATACAGGAGCAGGGATGTCTTGCTGCAATTATACTGGGCCTCTGTGAGACCATACCCGGAATATTGTGTGCAGTTTTGGTCTCCTTATCTGTGGAAGGATGTTCTTGCTATAGAGGGAGTGCAGTGAAGGTTTACCAGATTGATTCCTGGGATGGCGGGACTGACATATGAGGAGAGATTGAGTTGATTAAGATTATATTCGCTGGGGTTCAGAAGAATGAGGGAGGATCTCATAGAAACCTATAAAATTCTAACAGGGCTAGATAGGGTGGATGCAGGAAGGATGTTCCCGATGGTGGGGGAGTCCAGAACCAGGGGTCACAGTCTGAAGATACGGGGTGGACCATTTAGGACTGAGGCGAGGAGAAATTTCTTCACCCAGAGACTGGTGAGCCTGTGAAATTTGCTACTACAGAAAGTAGTTCAGGCCAAAATATTGTATGTTTTCAAGAAGGAGTTAGATCTATCTCTTGGGGAGAAAGGGATCAAAGCATATGGGGAGAAAGCGGGAGCAGGGTTGGATGATCAGCCATGATCATAATGAATGGTGGGGCAGGCTCGAAGGGCCGAATGGCCTACTCCTGCTCCTATTTTCAATGTTTCTATGACCCAGACCTTCCTGTCGCTTGCCATTTCAACACACCATCCAGCTCTCATGCCCACATGTCTCTCCTTAGCCTGCTGCAATGTTCCAGTAAAGCTCAACGCAAACTGGAGGAAAATCACCTCATCTTCTGATTAGGCACTTTACAGCCTTCCGGACTGAACATTGAGTTCAACAACTTCAGACCATAAACTCTCTCAACCATCTCTAATCCTTTATTAATCCCACTTGTTTTATTTCAATTTTAATTTCAATTTTTCTTCTTCTTTATTTTTATTTATTTATTTTTATTTATTTATTTTTATTTATTCATTGATTTTTCCCCCCACCCCTGCTCCCACAGGGCTTTCTGTCACTTGTTTCTATGTTGTGCTTTCACAGAGCGCTGACCCTTGTTCTGCTATTAACACATTCTGCCGCTATCAGCACCTCCTTTAGTCCTCACAAAAAAAGCAGCTCTGAAGAAGAGTCACACGGACTCGAAACGTTAACTCTGCTCCTTGCTCCACAGGCGCTGCCGGGTCTGCGGAGCTTTTCCAGCAGTTTTTGTTTTTATTTCAGATTTCCAGCATCTGCAGCATTTTGCTGTCATTTCATTGAAATGATTGTACCTGAAAGAACAAATGTTCTTTCAAAGGGAAGGTCTATGATATGATGGAAGGCAGGACAGATTAAATGCTAAAAGGATGATACTGAAATTGTTGATGATGTCAGTGTTGATCCAAATGCTCCTCTCCAGCCTTTCAATGTCTGGCTAAAATAATTAAAATTCCCCAAGTGCCCCCAGTAATGATGTAGATCCATGGACCGGAAACATTAGCTCTGTTTCTCGCTCCATAGATTCTTCCAGCCATGCTGACTATTTCAACAACAATAACATCTTTACACAGCACTTTCAGTGTATTAAAACATTCCAAGACTCTTAACAGGAGCATTATAAAACAAAAGGTGACACTGGAGCCACACAAGGAGTCCACAGCATTAAGCTTTGTCTGAGTGCAGCGAGTTTAAGTGTTTAGCTCCGGGAATTTGGGAAGTGAAAGAATTTTAAGGATTGATTCCTTTCTAAAATCTAGTTGAGTTTGCATATTATGTTTAACTTAAGTGTAACAGAAAATTGTAGTTTCTTTCAGTGTTAGTCATTTATTCTTTCATGGGATGTGGGCATCACTGGCTGGACCACCATTTATTGCCCTTCCCTAATTGTCCTTGAGAAGGTGGTGTTGAGCTGCCTTCTTGAACCGCTGCAGTCCATGTGGTGTAGCTTCACCCACTGTACTACAAGGAAGGGAGTTCCAGGATTTTGACCCAGCAATAGTGAAGGAACAGCAATATAGTTCCAAATCAGAATTGTGTGTAGCTTAGAGGGGAACTTGAAGATGGTGGTGTTTCTATGCATCTACTGCCCTTGTCCGTCAAGGTGTTAGTGACTGTGGGTTTGGAAGGTGCTGTCGAAGGAGCCTTGGTGAGTTTGTGCAGTGCATCCTGTAGATGGTACACACTGCGGGCACTGTGCGTTGGTGGTGGGGGCAGTGGATGTTGATGGTGGTGAATGGGGTGCCAATCAAGCCGGCTGCTTTGTCCTGGATGGTGTCCAGCTTCTTGAGTGTTGTTGGAGCTGCACTCACCTCGGGAAGTGCAGAGTATTCCATCACACGCCGCACTTGTGCTTTGTGGATGGTACAGGCTTTGGGGAATCAGGTGGTGAGTTACTCACTGCAGAATTCCGAGCCCCTGACCTGTTCTTGTAGCCACAGTATGTTTTTGGCTGGTCCTGTTCAATTTCTAGTCAATGGTCAGCCGCCCATGGGGTGGAATTTTCCATGCCCGCTGGCATTGGGCGTGATCGGTGGCATGAGCGGACAATATGGCCACGATGGCGGGAAACCAGTTCTCGATTGTCCGCTCAGCCTGCCGACAGCGGCCGTGTTTCCCGCCATCGGACATCGGGAACCTCATTGTCATACATCAGCCCATCATTTTCCGGCTAAGCCGCCGGAATCACCCTCCCCCCAACACCTCTCCCGCTGGATTGTGCGTCCAGGTCGGTGGGAAAGCACGCCGACGTGTTTCACAACAGCACAGAATCGACCTGCACTTGGCGGCTGCACTTTGAGGGGAATTCGGAGTTGAATACCTCGTATTAGGGAAACCTGTATAAAGTGACCATTCCTCTGAAACTCAGACAGTTCAGGCACAGCCACATTGATATGATTGGGGTCAGGCTCCGAGCTTATCTGCCCACTCAAGCAACGCAGAGGCATCAAAGAGCCACCAAGTTCTCCAGAGCTCCCCCCAGCACAGACTGCACATTCAGGAGCACTTTAGTGGACTGCAGAGCAGTTGGACTGCACACGTTGTACAATCTCCTCGCTAAAGCTGGCCATGGAGCAGTCACTGCTGGAGGTGTTCACAGCCTCTTGCAATGTAAACATCCCGGTTTGGACCAGCCTCCCCCATGGTTCAAGCTAACAGGGCAGCCATGCAGCGCACTAATCTCTGGCCATCCAAGTGGGGATCAGCTCTCTCCGGGAAATGTTAAGGGGCCGTCACACTTAACCAGGACAGGTTCTTAGTACACCCATGCTAACCAGGTGTCTCTCTCTTTAACCCAGCAGGAGGAGTACATTAGGATCATGGAGCCTGGCGAACTAGCTGTATGCCTGATGGCCTACAGAGAGCGAAGACGACGGAGGAGAGAGTGACTGAGGCTCCTGGCTGCGCAGAGGCAGGAGCAGCAACCTCAGGAAGAAGTGGGGCTGTGGCTCCCGCACACGCAGCCCAAGAGCCAGAGCGAGCCCTGGCTGGTTGGCGCCTAGCGACACCCAGGGTCTATAGACGCCGCCTTTCATTCCTGCAGATGACCAAGAACCAATGTCTCCGCAGACTGTGCATTTCTAGGGAACTGGTTGGTCACATCTGCCAGCTACTGCAGGATTTGGCACCACGGGGACATGGAGGGCACCCACTGCCAGTGGCCATGAAAGTGACCACAGCGCTCAATTTCGACGCCAGTGGCTCCTTTAAGAGCTGCACAGGTGACCTCTGTGGGACATCACAAGCCTCCACCCATAAATGCATCCATGAGGTCACGGATGCCATCTTCTTGAGGGCACACAACTTTGTGCATTTTGCCCGGGACCAGGATAGTCAGGATGCAAGAGCGATTGGATTTGCCCCGACCTCGGTTTTCCCACTGGTGCAGGATGCGATCGACTGCACTCGTGGTGCTCAGATCTCCGTCACAACACACGGTGGACTACATCAACCGCAAGGGGTTCCATTCGCTGAATGTGCAGCTGGTGTGCGACCACCAGAAACACATCCTGCAGGTGTGTGCTCGGTTTCCAGGGAGTGTGCATGATGCCTACATCCTCAGTCGGTCACAGATCCCTGGAGTCTTCCAGGATCCACAGAGGCTGCAGGGATGGCTCCTCGGGGACAAGGGCTCCCCACAGAGTCTGTGTCTGATGATGCCGAGCGGCAGCCTCAGACTGCAGCAGAGCGACGGTATAATGAGGCTCATGCTGCAGCTCGCAACTTGCTGGAAGTAACCATCGGGATGCTGAAGATGAGGCTCCTGTGCCTGGACCGGTCTGGTGGAGCCCTGCAATGCAGTCCACAGAGGGTGTCACACATCGTCATCGTTTGCTGTGCCATTTACAACCTGGCGCTCCAACAGGGAGCCGAGCTGGATGAGGAGGAGCTGGAGGAGCTGCAGATCTCCTCCGATGAGGAGGACGCCGAAGGGGATGAGGCTGAGGAGGTCCTCGGAAGCAACAATGACGGGGATGAGGACCTCGCACAGGCTAGACGAGGCAGGTACGCTTGGGAGGCCCTCATAGTTGCTAGATTTGTGGAGGATGATGACGACATGCAGTGAGGAGACACCATAGTCCCTCACATCGCATTTGTGAACGTTTGACTCCCGTCTGGCTTATGGCAGAATGTGAGAATGCTCCTGTCATGGAGACACAGGGGAGGCCCTAATGGTCACTCAATTGCAGCAAGATGATGATGACCATGCACTGCGCACACTCCATAAATCTTCACACAGCCTCTGAGAATGTCTGACTCCTGTCTGGCCGAGGGCAGCTCACTTGTTCTTTGTGATCAGGGTCATATCATAGAGATGCAGCCATAAAACTGTTAAAGTATTTGATCCTTTATCCACCTTCAGCACCTGTTGCTGTTGCTGTCCATCCTGCGGCCACAGCGGGCGTAGAGGACATCCTGGCAGGTCTCTACGGCATCCAAAAGGTTCTCGAGGAACGTGTGGCTGAAGCTGGGGCTGCAGTCCTCTTTAGTTTCAGGGCCATGTCTTCCATACAGCAGTGGTGGTCTGGATGAACTGAGATATGCGCTTGTGGCTGGACTTTAAACATGGCGCCTGGCGAGATGCAGCGGCTGGGTGGTGGCAGGCGGGTGAATGGGAGCCCGTTCGCCATGGAAACGGCGGGTTTCCCAGGAATGCAGAAATAATGTGCTGGGTTTGGGATGATACAGTGTGAAAACCCGACATCGAGGCCCACGGGTAAAACATCATTTTACCCACCCGCTACCGCACTTAGTGCCAACCTGGGAAAATTCCACCCATGATGTTGATAGACAGGGGGGAGGGGGTGCAATGACGGTAATGCCATTGAATATCAAGGGGGGATGGTTAGATTCTCTCTTGGTGAAGATGGTGGGCATTTGTGTGCCCCTCAAGCCTGCTCTACCATTCAATAAGGTCATGACTGATCTGATTGTAACCTCAACCCCACATTCCTTCCTACCCCTGATAACCTTTCACCCCTTGTTAATCAAGAATCCAGCTAGCTCTGCCTTAAAAATATTCAGACTCTTCTTCCACCGCCTTTTGAAGAAGAGCGTTCCAAAGACTCCTTACCCTCTGACAGAAAAACATTCTCCTCATCTCTATCTTAAATGAGCGACCTCTTATTTTTAAACAGTGACTCCTAGTTCTAGATTCTCCCACATGAGGAAACACCATCTCCACATCCACCCTGACTAGACCCATCAGGGTCTTAAAGGTTTCAAGCAAATCGCCTCTTACTCTTCGAAATTCCAACCTTTCCTCATAAGACAACCCACCCATCCCCAGTATTAATCTAGTAAACCTTCTCAGAACTGCTCCTAATGCATTTACATCTTTCTTTGGATAAGGAGACCAGTACTGTACACAATGCTCCAGATGTGGTCCCTCCAATGCCCTGTACAACTGATGCATAACCTCCCTACTTTAGTGATCAATTTCCCTCACAATAAATGATAACATAGTATTAGCTTTCCTAATTACCTGCTGTACCTGCACACTAACCTTCTGTGATCCATGTGCTAGGACACCTAGATCCCTCTGAATCTCAGAGCTCTGCAATCTCTCGCCATTTATTAATAAGCTTCCTTTTTATTCTTCCTGCCAAAATGAACAATTTCACATTTGCTCACATTCTAGCCCATTCGCCAGATCTTTTCCCACCCACATAACCGATCTATGTCACTTTGTAGCCTCATGTCCTCTTCATAATTTACATTCTTACCTATCTTTGTGTCATCTGTAAATTTAGCAACCATTCCTTTGGTCCTTTCATCCAAGTCATTTATATAAATTGTAAAAAGTTGAGGCCCGGCACTGATCCCTGGCACACCACTCGTCATATCCTGCCAACCACAAAAAGACCCATTTATGCCTACTCTCTGCTTCCTGTTAGTCAGCCAATCTTCTATCCATGTCAAAATGTTACCCCCTACACCGTGAGCTTTTATTTTCCACAATAACATTTGATGTGGCACTTTATCAAATGCCTTCTGGAAATCTAAGTAAAGTTCATCCACTGGCTACCCTTTATTCACAGCATATGTGACTCCTCCAAAGTGCTCCAATAAATTGGTGAAACATGATTTCCCCTTTACAAAATCATGTTGACTCTGCCTGATTGCCTTGATTTTTTTCTAAGTGCCCTGCTGTAACATCTTTAATAATAGCTTCTAACATTTTCCCTATGACAGATGTTAACTGGCCTGTAGTTTCCTGCCTTCTGTCTCCCTCCCTTTTTGAATAAGATAAATAAATAACCTTTGTTATTTTCCAATCTAATGGAACCTTCCCCAAATCTTGGGAATTTTGGAAAATTAAAACCAATGTATCAATTATCTCACTAGCCACTTCGTTTAAGACCTTAGGCTGAAGTCCATCTGGACATGTGGATTTGTCATCCTGCATCCCAACAATTTGCTTAATATCACTTCCCTAGTGATTGTAATTTTCCCGAGTTCCTCCCTCCCTTCCATTTCCTGATTCACAGCTATGTCTGGGATGTTACTTGTTTCATCTAAAGTGAATACCGAAGCAAAATGCCTGTTTAATTAATCCACCATCCATTATTTTCCATTAGCAATTCCTCAGACGCACTTTCTATAGGACCAATGCTCACTTTGTTAACTCTTTTCTTATTTAAATCCATATTGAAGCTCTTACTATCTGTCTTTATGTTACTAGCTAGCTTACTCTCATACTCAAATTTTTCCATCCTTATTAATCTTTTTGTCATTCTTTGCTGTTCTTTATATTCTTTCCAATCTTCAAGCTGCCACCCATCTTTGCGTAATTATATGCTTTTTCTTTAAGTTTGATACTGTCTTTAACTTTATTAATTAACCACGGATGGTGGGCCCTCCCTTTGGAAATTTTCTTTCTCATTGGAATCTATATATTCTGTATATTCTGAAATATCCCTTTAAATGTCTGCCACTGAACCTCTATTGACCTATCCCTTAACCTCATTTTCCAGCTCATTAACTAGCTCTGCTTTCATGGCCTAATAATTGCCTTTATTTAAGTTTAAAATATTAGTCTTGGACGTACTCATTTCTCCCTCAATATGGATGTAAAATTCAATCATATTATGATCACTGTTACCCAGGGGGTGCCTTCACTAAGAGGTTATCAATTAATCCTATCTCATTGCTCAATACCAGGTCTAGTATAGCCTGTTCTCTGGTTAGTTCCAGAACGTGCTGTTCTAAGAAACTATCCCGAGAACATTCTATGAACTCCTCATCTATGATACCTTTGCCCATTTGACTTTTCCTGTCTATATGTAGATTAAAATCCCCCATGATTATTGCCGTACCTTTCTGACAAGCTCCCATTATCTCTTCCTTTATACTCTGTCCTACTGTGTGGGGGGCCTGCAAACCACTCCCACAAGTAACTTCTCGCGCTTATCATTCCTCTTCTCAATCCAAACTGCATCAACATCCTGGTTTCCTGAACTTAGGTCATCCCTCTCTAATGTGTTAATATCATCATTAATTAACAGATCCACCCCTCTAGCTTTTCCTAACTTCCTGTCCTTCCTAAATGTCACACACTGTTAAATATTCAGATCCCAATCTTACATCATCCTGTAGCCATGTTTCTGTAATTGCTATCAGATCGTACTTATTTGTTTCTATTTACGCTATCAGTTCATCCGTATTGTTTTGAATGCTACGTGCATTTAGATACAGAGACTTTAGTTTTGTCCATTTATTATTTTTGTAGTGTATAGCCTTATCTGCTGATTTACTCTGAGTGCACTCTTTGTCCCTTTCTGTCATGGACGGTTTATCATTTCCCACATTAATAGCTTTCCCTCTTGTCTTATCTCTACTCTTTGCTTTACCACATTTTCCCAGATTTGATGCCTTGACCCCACTATTCAGTTTAAAACCGTCTCTACTTCCATAGTTATGCAGCTCGTGAGGATACCAGCCCCAGCACAGTTCAGCTGTTGACCGTCCCAATGGTACAGATCACACTTTCCCCAATACTGATGCCAGTGCCCCACAAACCGGAACCCACTTCTCACACACCAGTCTTTGTCCCACATATTCATTTCTCTCATCTTACTTGTCCTAGGCCAATTTGCATGTGCTTAGGTAATAATCCAGCGTGTAATAGAGTTGACCTTTCAGACAATTTTCTTTGTGGACACAGTTAACTTTATTTATAAGACAGCAGCAACTACTTACAGATGTGTATCAAACTCCATAACTAAAGAAGAACTCTCTACTAGAGGTTCCCCATGCTGCTCACACATTGGTTTACACAGGTCATGTGATCTTACAAAACAGGATTATTCTTAAAGCTGCAGTCCTATGTTTATCCAAACTATAATTGCTACATTCCTCCCCCTTTAACATTTCTGTACATTTTGCATTTACAAGGATATTTATCTCATGAACTTAGAATACTTACACAGGTCATGAAATTACAAGTTCAGTCTTTCAGGTGGTTTTCTGATCCATAGCTTCACGACTTCAATTCTTTTGCAGGAAACACATTCTCTGGAACTGCATTAACATCAGATACCTCATTAGGCACATGCAGTTCAGTGTCTTCCACTCTAACAGAGGCATTGGTCATGTCTGTCCTTGGTTGAGCGACTTCAACAGGAACCACTCGTTCAGTAATGGTTACATGTGGAACATTTTTTTTTGGGGTATCTCTCTTTTTCTTAAATGATCCACATGTTTACTGCTGATCCGGCCTTCCACTTCCACATGGTACAATAATGGACCAGTGACGGAGCTCACTCTACCAGCTATCCACTTCAGTCCTCGACCGAAAGTCCTTACATATACTGCTTCTCCAACAGTAAATTGTAGCTCACGATTATGCAAATCATGAGTCTCTTTTTGGATCCCTTGACTTTTCTCCACCCTCCCCTCCAAAATTGGGAAGTATCAGGCTTAATCTTGTTCGAAGACAACGCCTCATCAGTAATTCTCAGGGGTTGCTCCTGTTGTAGTGGGGGGGGTGGGGGGGTTGTTCTGTCGTGAAATAGGAAATGAGCAAGTCTAGTTTCCAGTGATTCACTTTAACTTTTTCATTCCCACTTTAAAAGTTTGTACTGCCCTTTCTGCCAGTCCGTTAGATGACGGATGGTCCAGTGCAGTCTTCACGTGGTTGATATCATTGATGTTGATAAATCATTGAAATTCAGCGCTCATAAACGTAGTACCATTATCTCAGACAATTACCTCTGCAAGTCCATGGTTGGCGAAGTTCTGGCGTTGGTGATTTTACCTCATAAACCATAGAACCATAGAACACTACAGCACAGAAAACAGGCCATTCGGCCCTTCTAGTTTGTGCCGAAATACTATTCCACTAGTCCCATTGACCAGCACCTAGTCCATAACCCTCTAGACCTCTCCCATCCATGTATCTATCTAATTTATTCTTAAAACTTAAGAGTGAGCCCGCATTTACCACATCAGATGGTAGCTCGTTCCACACTCTCACCACTCTCTGAATGAAGAAGTTCCCCCTAATGTTCCCCCTCAACCTTTCCTCTTTCACCCTAAAGCCATGTCCTCTCGTATTTATTTCTCCTAATCTAAGTGGCAAGAGCCTACTCGCATTTACTCTGTCTATACCCCTCACAATTTTGTAAACTTCTATCAAATCTCCCCTCATTCTTCTACGCTCCAAGGAATAAAGTCCTAACCTGTTTAATCTCTCCCTGTAACTCAACTCCTTAAGACCCAGCAACATCCTAGTAAATCTTCTCTGCACTCTCTCAATCTTACTGATATCCTTCCTGTAGTTAGGCGACCAGAACTGCACACAATAATCCAAAGTTGGCCTCACCAATGTCTTATACAACCTCACCATCCCAACTCCTATACTCAATACTTTGATTTATGAAGGCCAGTATGCCAAAAGCTTTCTTTACAACCTTGTCTACCTGTGACGCCACTTTCAGGGAATTATGTATCTGAACTCCCAGATCCCTTTGTTCCTCCGCACTCGTCAGTGCCCTACCATTTACTGTGTATGTCCTACCTTGGTTTGACCTTCCAAAATGTAACACCTCACACTTTTCCGCATTAAATTCCATCTGCCATTTTCTGGCCCATTTTTCCAATTGGTCCAGATCTCTCTGCAAGCTTTGAAAGCCTTCCTCGCTGTCCACAACTCCTCCAATCTTAGTGTCATCAGCAAACTTGCTGATCCAATTCACCACATTATCATCCAGATCATTGATATAGACAACAAACAACAATGGTCCCAGTACAGATCCCTGAGGCACACCACTAGTCACAGACCTCGAGTCTGCGAAGCAATCATCCACTACCACTCTCTGTCTTCTCCCACACAGCCAATTTCGAATCCAGTTTACAACCTCTCCATGGATACCAAGTGTCTGAACCTTCTGAACTAACCTCCCATGTGGGACCTTGTCAAAGGACTTACTAAAGTCCATGTAGACAACATCCACAGCCTTTCCTTCATCTACTTTCTTGGTCATCTCCTCGAAAAACTCTACAAGGTTCGTTAAACACGACCTACCACGCACAAAGCCATGCTGACTATTCTTAATCAGCCCTTGGCTGTCCAAATAATTATATATCCGATCTCTCAGAACACCTTCCAATAATTTACCTACTACTGACGTCAGGCTCACTGGCCTGTAATTACCTGGTTTACTTTTGGAGCCTTTTTTAAACAACGGAATAACATGAGCTACCCTCCAATCCTCCGGCACCTCACCCGTGGCTAAGGACATTTTAAATATTTCTGCCAGGGCCCCTGCAATTTCTACACTAGTCTCCCTCAAGGTCCGAGGGAATATCATGACAGGCCCGGGGGATTTATCTACATTTATTCGCTGCAAAGCAGCAAGCATCTCCTCCTCTTTAATCTCTAAATGTTCCATGAAACTACTGCTTATTTCCCTTCCTTCCTTATACACTATGCCAGTTTCCTGAGTAAAGACTGATGCAAAAAAACTGTTTAAGATCTCCCCCATCTCGTGAGGCTCCACACATAGATGACCACTCTGATCTTCAAGGGGACCAATTGTGTCCCTTACTATCCTTTTACTCTTAATATACTTGTAGAAACCCTTAGGGTTTACCTTCATATTATCTGCCAAAGCAACCTTATGTCTTCTTTTTGCCTTCCTGATTTTCTTTTTTAGTATTTTCTAACATTTTCTATACTCTACAAGTACTCATTTGCTTCTTGTTGCCTATACCTGCTATACACCTCTCTCTTCTTCTTAACCAGATCGCCATTTTACCTTAAAACCAAGGTTCCCTATGCCTGTTAACTTTGCCTTTAATCCTGACAGGAACATGCAAACTCTGCACTCTCAAAATTTTGCCTTTGAATGCCTTCCACTTACTGAACACATCCTTGCCAGAAAACAACTTATGCCAATCCACTCTTCCTAGACCCTTTCTCATTTCCACAAAATTGGCCTTTCTTCAATTTAGAATCTCAACTCGAGGATCAGACCTATCCTTATCCATAATTAGCTTAAAACTAATGACATTGTGGTCACTGGACCCAAAATGTTCGCCTACACATACTTCTGTCACCTGACCTGTCTGGTTCCCTAATAGGAGATCAAGTATTGCATTCTCTCTCGTTGGTACCTCTACATATTGATTTAGAAAACTGTCCTGAACACATTTGACAAGCTCCAAGCCATCCAGCCCTTTTACAGTATGGGAGTCCCAGTCAATATGTGGAAAGTTAAAATCTCCTACTATCACAACTTTCTGTTTCTTACATCGGTCTGCTATCTCTCTACAGATTTGCTCCTCTAATTCTCTCTGACTATTGGGCGGTCTATAATACAACCCTATTAGTGTGGTCACACCTTTCCCATTCCTCAGCTCCACCCATATGGCCTCTGTAGACGAGCCCTCCGGGCTGTCCTGCTTATGCACAGCTGTGATATTTTCCCTGACTAGTAATGCCACTCCTCCCCCTTTCATCCCTCCCCCTCTATCACGTCTGAAACAACGGAACCCCGGAACATTGAGCTGCCAATCCCGCACCACCTGCAACCAAGTCTCACTAATAGCAATAATGTTGTAATCCCACGTGCCAATCCACGCCCTAAGCTCATCTGCCTTTCCGACAATACGTCTAAGTGCTTGGAATGAAAGATGATTCCGAGGCAAGGACCAACGTAATCTCTGTGCAATTGCACCCAAGGTCTACCAGGACACTCCCATGGGTGTAACGGGACTGCCACTGGTAACTCTTGCAGCTGTTGACATTGCACACAGTGTTTTACCCCCCGTCCAATATCACCGTCCATCCCCGGCCACCAAAGATAACTTTGCGCTATCGTCTTCATGCGTGAGATTCCTGGATGGGCATGTGTAGCTCTACTAAGAGTGGTTCCCTTCCTTGTGAAGGAACTACCACTCGTACACCCCATAATAGAATACCATCTTGACTTCTCATCTCGTATCTTCGGTTGCAAAATGGCTTCAATTCATCAGAGACTGATTTCTGGGACCAGCCATGTAACACTTAGTCTCTCACTCGAGACAGGACTGGATCACAATTCGTCCAGTTTCTTATCTGCCTGGCACAGACTGGCGAGGAATCTGGGAAATTCATCACTAATATGAGTGCTTGAGGAATTGGGATGTGGTCATTGTTCTCTTGTAAAGGAAGGCGACTTAGGGCATCGGCATTTGCTATATGAATCCCTGGTCTATGTACAAATGTTATTCATATGCTGCCAAAATTAGGGCCCATCATTGTATATTCGTGCTGACGCTATGAGTGGTATAGCCTTTTCCTCACTAAAGACCCAAAAGTGGTTTGTGGTCTAATACGATCGTGAAATGTCGCCTGTGCACGTATTGGTGGAATTTTTTACGCCAAAAATAATGAACACACTTTCCTCTTGGAGCTGAGAATATCCTTTTTCAGCTGTGATAAGTGTCCTGGATACATAGCCTAATGGCCTCTCGGTGCTGTCATCCATTTTGTGAGATAGGACCGCTCCCAATCCATAGGGGGACCCGTCACAGGTTAGCACCAATTCCTTTGTCTGGTCATAATGCACTAACAAATTTGAAGAGTATAAGAGCTGTTTTACTTTCACAAAGGCTTCTTCTTGGGGTGACTCCCAAAACCAACCCTGTTTTTTTCCTAGCAGAGAATGTAGAGGGGCTAGAACTGTGGAATAATTTGGTAGAAATCGCCCATAATAATTTACCATCCCTGAAAATGATTTAAGTTCAGAGATGTTCTTAGGTGCAGGTGCCTCTCTTGTTGCTTTACCTTTCTCCACAACAGGGTGTAACCCTTGGGCATCTACCCAAAGGCCCAAATAAATGACTTTGTTTGCCTGAAAAGTGCATTTTTCCTTCTTCAGGAACACTCCTGCTTCCATAAATCGTTCCCAAACTTCCTCCAGGTTCGCCAAGTGTTCCTTTTCTGTGAACCCAGTTATCAGTACATTGTCCAGGTAGACCATTACTTAAGGTAGGCCCTGTAGTAAGCTCTCAATTGTCCTTTGGAAAATGGCACAGGCCGAGGAGACACCGAAGGGCAGGCATGTATGTTGATACCCTTTGTGGGTATTTATGGTCACAAATTCCCGGGAGGCATCTTCCAACTCCAGTTGCTGATATGCATGACTCATGTCAAGCTTTATATACGTTGTACTTCCTACTATAGGTCTTCAATCTTGGGAATGGGGTACCTGTCCAGTTTGGCTGCTCCGTTGATTGTTAGTTTATAGTCCCCGCAGATCCGGATGGTCTGGTTTGGTTTAAGGACAGGGACCTTGGGTGCTGCCCATTCTGAGAACTGGACCAATCTTATGATACCCAGCCACTCTAGCCGGTTGAACACAGCATCAAACTTCTCTCTCAGGGCGTATGGCACCGGACTTGCTTTCAAGAAGCGAGGGGTTGCTTCTGGGCCCACATAAATCCTGGCCTGTAGGCCTTGGATTTTTACCAGTTCATCCTTGAAGACAGTGTCATATTCTATTAGCAGCTCGAGTGGTCTCCCTGCTCGTAACTGGAAGATTTCGGACCAGTTTAATTTAATCTCTTTCAACCAATCACACCCTAGAAGGCTTGGTTCTTCACCTCCTACCACCATCACTGGTAGTTGTGCCAATTGGTGTCTAGAATGAACAGTTGCTCTAGTGATACCTATTACCTGGATTTCTTCATCTGCATATGTTTTCAACTTGGCAGATGTCTGTTCCAAATTTAATTGTTGATCACCTTTATTTAAATATCTGAAAGTGTGTTCTCCTATTACAGTGGGAGAAATACCTGTGTCTCCTTCCATTTTTAATTGTTTACCATTCATTTGCACTGTGACAATAATTGGCTCTGTCTTTCCAACTTTCATGTTGAATAATGAATAAATGTCAGAATTGGTTCTTTCCGGCTCTTCTACACTACAGACTTCATTGAACTTCGATTGTTGTTTGGAGGCCTGTTTAAATCTCACTTTGTAATGTTTCAATATGTGTCCACTCCTGTGACAAAAATAACACTCTACTTTTAAATTGCCAATCGCTAGAAGAATGATTGTTTCCATGTCGAGACAAATTCGTTTTTGATTTTGTTGCTGAGCGATTTCCTCGCATTTTTTGGTTTGCAGGGTCTGTTTCCCACTTCATAGCAGAGTTCTGGCTTTTCACGCCACTTTCTGCTGACTGTTCCCGCCCAACTAGGAGGACAGTGCTATTTTGTGCCCCTTGAATTGCTTGTGAATCCCTTCCGGAGCTTTCCATCACCAGCGCTATTTCTAACGCTTTCCTAAAATCAAGATCCACTTCAGCCAGCAATCTTCGCTGAATAGCATCCTCCTGCACGCCACATACCAAACGATCTCTGAGCATGTCATTCAGGGTTTCACCCAATTCACAATCTTCCGTTAGTTGTTTTAATTTCACCATGTAGATAGCAATGGACTCTCCTGGGACTCCATTCCATCAATTAAACCGGAATCTCTGCATTGTGACTGAGGGCTTGGGTTGAAAATGTCCCTGAATGAGGTCTATTAATTGAATGAAAGTCTATGAATCCAGGGCACTGGGGGCCTTCATGCTTCAAATTAAACTGTAGGTCTTGCCTCCACAAATACTCAAGAGAATCGCTCTCCTCCTTCCCACCTCTGTGATTTTGTTGGCTTGAAAGTAGAACGCAAGTTGATCTATATATTGAGAATAATCGTTTGTGATTGGTTCAAAGGGTTTGGTTCTGCCAAACTGTGGCATTTCTGATCAGAATATCTTCTTTTCTTTTCAATGAACTTAGATACCGACAATCTCTGGGCAAGTTACAGCAGCGCATCTGATGTTTCCTCATCGCCAGTTTGTTAGAGTTGATCTTCCAGACAACTTTTCTGAGTGGACACAGTGAACTTTATTTACAAGACAGCAGCAGCAACTTACATATGTGCATCATACTCCATAACTAAAGATGAACTCTCCCCTAGAGGTTCCCTGCGCTGCTGAGATGTTGATTTACACAAATCATGTGATCTTACAACACAGGATCATTCTTAAAGCTACAGTCCTAAGTTTATCTAAACTATAATTACGACAGGGAGATTATTACCTTTAAGGTTCTGCTTCTTAGTCTGGTGACTAGTTACTCATACTGACTATGCAGAGCCTCCCTCCTCATCCTGCCTTTTTCTTGGTACCCACATGGACCACGACCACTGGAACCACCACACCCACTGCAAGTTCCTCTCCAACCCTGAGCAGATGCCAGAACCCTGGCACCGGGCAGGCAACACAACCATCTGCACTCTCGCTCTTTGCTACAGAGAACAGTGTCAATCCCCCTCACTAATCTGTCCCCTACTACCACTTTGTTCACTTTTGCTCCCCCAATTTGAATGGCTTCCTGTACTACGGTGCCGTGGTCTGTTTGCTCATCCACACTGCTGTCTCTGCTCTCATCCAAACAAGCTGAGTGAACCTCAAACCTGTTGAATAATTGCTGAGGCTCACACTCCTGCACTCCTGCCCTCTGGGTCCCCTTATCTTCCTCACTCACAGTCATACCCTCCTGTCCCTGGCCACTGACCAAATCAGAAGACCCTGTCTTAAGAGGTGTGATTGCCTCCTGGTATAAAGCATCCAGGTAACTTTCCCCCTCCCTGATGTGCCGCAGTGTCTGCAGCTCAGCCTCCAGCTCAATGACTCTGAGCCAAAGCTCCTCAAGCTACAAACACTTACTGCAGACGTGTTTGACCTGGATCACAATGTTATCCAGGAGCTCCCACATGCTGCAGCCTCGACACATCACCTGCCCTGCCATCCTTAACGTGTTTTAAATAATTACTCAATTATAATAATCATTTACCTATGTCGTTTCCTTGTATATTTTATTAACTTTACCACAAATTTGTGTACCTTTTAAAGCCTTAGGGATAGAATGGAGCTTATTCACTAGGCGGATACTCACCAAATTGCTCACTACTTTCCCTGGACTGGAGCAAGAACCAATTCCTATGGGGTGAGAAAGATAGAAAGAGGAAATAAACACCTCCTTCCCTGCTTCACTGAACTTCCCCTCTCACCAATCTCCAAGTCTCCACTCAGTTAGCTCAGCTGAACTACGTTTGCCTTGGCTGCACTAAAGAATCCTGAATCCATTGTAGACTGAACTGCGGCTTCAGTAACCAGGTTCAGGCACTTAGCTAGTTAACTACTCAGCTCCTACAGCTGAGAGTGAGTTTACCTTGTCTAAATTGCCAGAATGAAAGAACTTAGCCTGCCTGCACAGTACTTTCCAGTTACTGCTAATTACAGACTAGATTAGCTTTTAAGAACAAAATTTAAGAGTAAAAATTAACACTTTAACACCCCCGCACGCCCAACCACCAAATTCCAAGTCTTCACTCAGTTATCTCAGCTGCACTCCACTTGCCTTTGTTTGTAATTTGTTAATTAGATAGTTAGTCAGAACTAGTTTCCTAGCCATAAGTGGCTGAATCAGCTGACTAGGATTTCAGCTGGTATAAATACAGGAGGTTTCACAGACCTATGAAGTAAGTAGTAGAAAGGTGAAACTTTGTCTGAATGGAGTGAGGCTGAGAGCTGAACTCTGGGAAGTGAGGGAGGAGGTGCTTTCTGGTCTTGTACAAGAATTGAGTGGTCCAAGAGAAGGAGCTGGAGACAGTGAAATCATGTCAATGTATTTGCCCACTCACTCAAGCTGTCTAAGTCCACATCCTGGGAGTGGCTGGCTGTGCAGTTTACAATATTCTAAGAATCAAGGCTTCTGGAACACTGTTGATGCTGGAGAGACAAAATTCACGACCAAGAAAGAGAAGGAAAGAAACTGATTTTATAAAGAGATTTGGATAAACACTTGAAGGGAAAGATATGCAGGAACATGGGAAATTAACAGGGGAATGAAACTTAATGGAGGGGAAAAGGCATGGGGAGGTTTGAACACAGGAATGGGAATATTAAAATTGAGGAGCTGCAAGACCAGGAGTCGGTGGAGGTCAGTGAGCACAGGGATGATGAGTGAATGCGATTCGGTATGAGGAAGGACATGGGAAGCAGAGTTTGGGATGAGCAGTAGTTTATATGGGGTCAGAAATCAGCTCAGGGTCGAATAGAAATCAAAGGTTGCATCAGCCTGGTTCAGCCTCAGACATTGGCCAGGGAAGTGGATACACTTCATGGCTATGGAATGGAGTTTATAGTGGGGACCGATGACACTGACTTCAGTCTTCCCAAGAGTTTAATGAGAAAGAATAAGAGAATGAATCATGGTTTACATAATTATCAGGGACACCAACTGCAACACAAGTGAAAGAAAATTACAAAACCAGGAATGCAGTTAGCAATGGGGTATAGAGTTAATAACTGATTATAGAGAGTCACCAGCAGCAACAGCAGCAAAGAGGGCAGAGTAAATGATGGGAACAGTAATACAGTTAAACATGGTGGACAGAGTTAATAGAGAGACTTACCAGAGACACCAACAATAGCCAGGATGGGATAGTAAAAGTACTGAACGATGTAAAGTGAATATTTGATCTGAATTTTTAACGATAGACGATCATAATATGTGGAAAGAAAGTAAAAATCCCAGGAGAAACTCCTGTCCATTGTTGTAACATTCCAGTCGATTGTTCTCAGATTCCAATCCATTGTTGTAACATTCCAATCCATTGTTCTCAGATTCTGATCCATCCTCTCCTCCTCTCTGGGGCTGCTGATCCCTGTCAGTGTTGGTGGTGATGTTCCCGCTGACATTATGGGATAATACATTGAAAGGATTCCCTTTTAACAGAAGAGGGAAACCCTCCAGTGACACAATTAGGATCCATGGAGAGTGACATTAATTACAGTCACTGAACAAACAAGTTCAGTTAGTCCCTTCCAATCCAACACTTTTTATACAACAATAAAGTAGAACATTTACCTGGTCTGGATGTGATGTGTGAGGGTAACTGAGGGAAGGAATGGTGGGAATAGTGGACACACTGACCCTAACCTTCCAATCCTCCTTGGATATGGGGGTGGTGCCAGAGAACTGGAGGGTTGTAAATGTTCCATCTGGTTTAAAAAAGGAGGGGGGGATAAACCCTGTAACTACAAACCAGCCAGTCTCACATCAGTGAAACATTGGGGGAAACTTCTAACTTCTAAAATCTGTAACAACTTAAAATGTGGTTTGGAAAACATGAGTTAATAAATGAGCAGCAGCAAAGGTATGTTCATGGGAAATCGTGTCTGACCAACTTGGAGTTCTTTGATGAAGTAATGGAGAGGGTTGATGAGCTCAGCATGGTTCATGTTATGTATTTGGACTTTCAATTGTCACATGTTAGGAAAGTGAAAGCCATAGATTAAAGGGGCAGTGACATTGTGGATATGACACTGGCTATGGGACAGAAAGCAGACAGAAGTGGTCAACGGTGAAATTCAGGATGGAGGGGAGTACACAGTGATGTTCCCCACGAGTCAGTATTAGGAACACTGCTCCTTCTGATACAGTTAAATGACCTGGACATATATAAAGGATAGAATTTTGTTCTTTATAGATAACAGGAATACAGAATGTAAACAGTGAGGAGAATAGGAATAGGCTTTAGGAGGACATAGATTGGTGAAATGGAGAGAGAATATGTGGTGTCCAATGATTCAATTGTTCTGCGTTTGATTATGTCTGTCTGTTGACTGATCAATGCTCATGGTGCTTGATTAATTAAGCCTGAGTGTGGACTCAGAGAAAAGTAAATAAAGCTGGAGAAAGTGCTGGAAGCTGGAGCAGACATTTAAAACACCGCGAGTAAAATCTGTTAGACACGTAGAAAATCAACATCAATGTGAGATATAAAATATAAAACATACCTGAGAAATGAAATTTAATGCAGAGCAATGTGAATGATTCATGTGGGAGGAAGAATGAGGACAGATGATATAAATAATATCAGGTGATTTTAAGTGAGGTGCAGGGACAGTGGAGAACATGTACACAAATCCTCGAAGGCTTTTACACTCGATGGGTGTGAATTTCCAGCCCCATCCACCACCGGGATCGTCTGCTCCCATCGAAAGTCAATGGGCTTTTGGCTGGGCCACCAAATCTCCCGCAGCAGGTCCCACCATGGCGTGGCTGGAAAATCCTGGCCTCTGTCTCTGTCTAAACCAAATATCCTGCAGGGATTTTTAACAATTTAATCAACCTCTCCTGCCACCTTCAAAGATTTGTGCATTCCAGCTTGGAACAACTCACTGGATAAAAATGTTCTCTTTCTCTCCCCTCTGGTTCTTTTGACAAATATTTGAAATCTTGTAACTGAGTGTTATTCCGGTGGAAACAGTTTCTCCTCACTCTGTCAATACTCCACATTAATTTGAACACCTCCATTCAATCTCCCCTTGACTTTATCTGCTCTAAGGAGAACAATCCCAGGTTCTCTGATCTCTCCATACAACTGAAATCCTCATCCCTGGTACCATTCCAGTAAATCTCTGCTGCACTCCCTCCAAGACCCTCACATTCTTTCTCATATGAAACACCCAGAATTCGACACAATTCCTTTTATCCAGTGAGTTGTTCCAATCTAGAATGCAATGCCTGAAGACATGCTGGAAGCAGATTCAATAGTAAGTTTCAAAAGGGAACAGGATAAATACTGATAGGGGGGATTTGCAGGGTTATAGGGAAAGAGCAGGCAGGAGAGACAAAGCAAAATCGCTCTTTCAAAGATGGTACAGACACAATGGAGCAAATGAATTCCATCCAGGCTGTATGATTATCCGAACCTGTGATTACAGAATCCAGTGAATCCACACCTCATGTGTACAATTGACATTCAGCTGTTAACTAGTGCACCATCCAGATTCCATCACTTACTCATCAAAATACAAGGCTACGACTGTGACATACGCTACAAACTGGCTTGTTCCATGCTCACATCTGATCCAAAACTGCAGATATTTCCTTAGATCTGCAAGTGGATTTAATCGAAACTGAAATTGAAGACATCTTTCATACCGACCGGCTGAATTTCGGGAAGAATAGATGCCAGCAACTGCAACAAGAGATGTCCAATGTTCCTGTATTGCAACAGTTATGGAAGACCGTGATTGGAGGGTGGCCAGAGTCCTTCCAGGATGTTTCAGAGGCTCTAAGACTATTTTGGCCTCACAGAGATGAGCTTGGGATTCCCCATAGGCCAGCAAGTCCTTGTTCTCTTAGACCTGACATCCTCCAGCAATTACACCAAGTGTATATGTGGATAGATCGAACCAGGAGACAGGCTGGAGAAACAGTTTAGTGATCAGGGATGAATCTAGACATCGAATGATAAGAACGTAAGAAACAGGAACAGGGGTAGGCCATTCGGCCCCTCGAGCCTGCTCCACCATTCAATAAGATCATGGCTGATCTTCTTGTGTTTCGATTTCCACATTCCCATCTACTCCCGATAACCTTTGATTCCCTAGCCTAACAAGAATCTATCTACCCCTGCCTTAAAAATATTCAATGACCCCAACTCCACCACCTTCTGAGGCAGAGTCCCAAAGTCGCACAACCCTCTGAGAGAAAAAAGTTCTTCTCATCTCCATCCTAAAAAGGTGACCCCTAAATTTAAAACAGTGCCCCCTAGTTCTGGACTCTCCCTCAAGAGGAAACATCCTTTCCACGTCCACCTTGTCAAGGCTGTTCAGGATCTTGTATAATTCAATCAAATCACTCCCCTCACTCTTCTAAACTCCAGTGGAAACAAGCCCAGCCTGTCCAACCTTTCCTCAAAAGACAACCCACTCATTCCAGGTATCAACCTAGTAAACCTCCTGTCAACTGCCTCCAATGCATTTACATCCTTCCTTAAATCAGGAGACCAAAACTGTGCAGAGCATTCGAGGTGCAGTCTCACCAATGCCCTATATAACTGAAGCAAAACATTCTTACTTTTATGTTCAGTTCACCCCGTAATAATGGATAGCATTCCATCAGCCTTCTTAATTACTTGCAGTACCTGCACACTAAGTTTTTGTGGCTCATGTACAAGAACATCTAGATCCCTCTGCACCTCAGAATTATGCAGCCATTTTCCATTTAAGTCATACTCTGCTTTTTTGTTCTTCCTGTCAGAGTGAACAACTTCACACATCCCACATTAAACTCCATTTGCCAGATCTTTGCCCACTCACTCAACCTTTCTATATCCATCAAGAACCTCCTATGTCTTCTTCACAAAATACTTTCCTACCTATCTTTGTGTCATCTGCAAATTGAGCTACCAGCCTTCACTCCCCTCATCAAAGTCATTGATGTAAATTGTAAAAAGTTGAGGCCTCAGCACAGACCCCTGTGGGTCTCCACTTGTTCACATCCTGCCAGAGGGAATGTGAGGCGTGCCAAGTCAACATGGCCTGACATCAGAAGAATCATTATTACCTCACAAGGTACCCACATATGCAATAAACATTTGATGGTCTAGAACTTGAGTATTGCTGAAAAAAAGAGACATTTTTTGTCAAAGCTTTTCATCTTGCATTCATCAGGACAATTTGCAAGAATGGCAATATAAGGGAAACAAAAAAATTATACTGTGTGAGCAGAGAGTGCTGATTGGTTAGCAAGTAGACTCTGATGGTAGAGATGCTGCCATGGAGAATGCACCAGGTGATGGTGACTTACAGTTAACTGCTAAGAATTGTTTGAAATGTAAACCAGGCAGCTTGACTCTGATTGATCAAGAAGTGGTTTCGGACAACGGAGCCCAATATTCTGGAAAACCATTCAAGGTGATGTGCGAAAAAGTGGGGAATTGACATATTACCTCATCCCCACACTACCCCAGGCACAATAACTTGGCTGAATGGATGGTATGCAATGTAAAATCTTTAATTATAAAGTGCCTATTTATTTGGACCAATAGGAGTCACTCTGAGTTGCTCTGGTGTCACCTGACTGAATTCAGCTCCACAAGTTCTCATGTTGAAGGCACCATTAATCCAATCATCTCATGTGGTTTTGTTCATTGATCCATGAGGATGACTGGTGGGCACTGCCCACACTGACCCAGGGAGCCTGGCGTGCAGACTGATAAATGGTGCGATGGGAAATGGAGACTCTCACACTGCTACAACAACAACAACAACTTGTAATAAATCCCAGGAAGTTTCGAAATGTAATAGGTTTTGAGCAAGTGGTCAGGGAGAGGTTTGGAAGAACAGGAGGGAAGGTGTGTGATAGGGAGGAGGGCAGGAGAGATTAAAGGATAAAAGGTTTCATGGTACAAAAGCCAAAGGCATTGGTAATGGGGAAAGGAAAGAAACAGAAGATGTGTCCAGATGTGGTGTGAATGGCTGCATAGCAACCGTCTGAATGTAACATGAAGGAATAAAGAAAGAAACGAGACCCAATCAAACCAGCAAAAAAAACAAAATGAAGACAGAGGGTCTGATCTAAAAGTGTTGGCCTCAGTGCTGAGTCCAGAAGGCTGTCGAGTGTCCAGTCGAAAGATGACGTGCTGTTCCTCGAGCTTGTGTTGAGCTTCATTGGAAAACTGTAGCAGGTCAAGGACAGAAAGGTCAGAGTGGGATCAAGGTGGAGAATTGAAATGACCAGCAACAGGAAGCTCAGGGTGATACTTGTGGACTGAACGGAGGTGTCCGCAAAGCGGTCACCCAGTCTGCACTTGAACTCCGCAATGTAGAGGAGACCACATCGGGAGCAGTGAATACCGTATACTAAATTGAAAGTAAAGGAAATCGGTGTCCGAAGCCTTTTCCACTTGAAGTTCTGAACTTTTTCCTCATTTTGTTTTTAATGTCTGTGCTTATCCACAAAACCTCAGGAGATGAAGGTGATCGAGAAACATTTCATGTCAATTGATGAGTCCTGACTAATAGAAAAACAAAGTTTAACCATCGTTCTGCTGCAATGCTTCCCCTGTCTGAGGAGAGACTGATAAAGATTAGGAACATTGGAACAAGAGGAGGTGGTTTTCCCTCCCACCATTCAGTTAGATCACAGCTGATTGGTCCCTCACCACCATTTACCCACCATAGCTCCAGATCCCTTGAAATCATTCCTCACCAAAAATCTCTTAAGCTCAGTCTTGTTATCTGCAGTTGTCCCAACATCCACAGCCTTTTGGGGGTAAATTCCAGGTTTCTTTGTGTGAAAAGTTATTTCTTGAATTCCCTCCTAAATGACTGAGCTCAATATGTTCCCTCATTCTTCATTCCCCCAACAGAGGAAATAGTTTCTCCGTATCAACCTCTTCAATCCTTTTAACATTCTAAACACCTCAATCTGATCATTGCTCAATCTTCTAAACTCAATGGAATACAAGCCAGGCTTATACAAGCTCTCCTCATAATTTAACCCTTGAAGCACCGTTTTCATTCTGGTGAATCTACCCGGCACTTCCTGAGCTGGGTGCCCAGAACTGAATATAATATCCAGATGGGGTTTGACCAAGGTTCAATACAACTGAAGCAGAAATTCATTCCTTTTACAATCCAGCTTCCTTGAGGTAAGGGTCAACATTCCACTCATCGTTTTTTTATTGCTACCTTTACCTGACCACCAGCTTTTAATGATTTGTGTCCTTGGAATCTCAAACCACTTTGTTCCTCTCCAGTTCCTGGTTTCTAACCATTTAGAACATTTTGGAATTTATTTTTTCAATTCCAAAATGGATGACCTCACTCTCACCCACATCAAACTCCATCTGCCAAGGTTTTGCTCTCTTACTTCATCTTTCAATGTCTCTTTACAACTCCCCGCTTCCATCTGCTCTAATTCCTATCCTCCCAATTCAGTGTCATGTACAAGCTGAACACACAACTCTATCCTGATCCAACTCACTATAAAAATGGTGAATGTTGAACCACAGTGCAGATTCCTGTGAAACACCCCTTGTCACATCCCATCAATGTGAGGCCAGACAGTGTATCCCCACTCTCTGTTTCCTACCTCACAACCAATTTCCAACCCACATCTAAAGCTTCCCTCCAATTCCATCTGCTCTTATTATTGCAAATAATCTTTCATTTGGCACCTTAATGTGTTTGCTCTGGAATTCCATATCTCTAACACCCATATACACCAGCACTTTTCCAGCACTTTCTGTTTTTATTTCAGATTTCCAGCCTCAGCTGTATTTTTGCTTTTCTCCATCTAAACCCCTCTGTCTACCTTATTACAAACCTCCTCAGGATGTTCACACTGGTGGCACAATGGTTGCTGGAATGGGCGACTGCTGCGCCCCAGCAGCCAGCTCCTCCTAACCCACCTGAAGGACAACCTAGGGCTGTGGAGGTTCGTGAGGAAGGGGAAGGTTCGGAGAGCACCTCAGACCCTCATCTTCTCCTAACTCCCACCCCTCCACCAGAGCACTCATGTGCGGTACTTGTCCCAGTGACAATGGCTGCCCCTGCGGAAATGCAGAGGCCACAGTCTGATTGGGTCCCCAATGGGTCACGGGTCCGTGCTCGATGTAACAGGCCACCACGCTCCTCGATGCTGTACAGCACGAGAGGTGAGCAGCCTCCTCCACCTCCTCTGAGGCAACTTGTCCTCAATCAATTCATTAACATCACACTTACACAAGCTGTAAACACACATATCTATTGCAAAGAATATTTGGGTCTGTTTTTGCACCCTCAGTGAGAATGTTAACAGAGTGAACGCGGTCCTTACCATTGGCACTTAAGACTGCATTCTGAAATCCAGCTCTCATTGACGCCATCAGGAGCCAGGGTGTGCCCATGCATGTCCAGCAGTGGAAGGCTGTTTCCTTCTCCAGACCTTCAGATGAGGCTGTAATACACCAAGGGTTGTGGATTGTGCTGCTCCTTGCAGCATTTCTTATCCATCAATGATCAGACTCAAAGATCAGATGTAATTTATCAGGTGCACTTCAACCATGAGTGCTGTGTTGAAGGCAGTCATCCACACGTGACTGTTACACACTGACTAAAGACGCTTCCCCACATGTCAAGATGCCGTGTATGTTCCAGGGAAGGATGTTTGTGTGGTTTCTCCACTACATTTGAAGCCTTTGTCTTCTCGGTGGTAGAGGCTGTGGGTTCACAGGGAGCCGAGGGGTTTGGCAGCACTGCATGTTGCAGATGTCACACACTCCTGACACTGGACACCGGTGCTGGATGGATCATGTGGAAGGCAGTTGGAGGAGTGGTGAAACAGTCTGTGCGACATCACCCTGCTCAATGTATAGTCACTGCAGTTCTGTTCACATATACAATCATATTTTACTGATGAACATTACCAGAGAGGAGTCACATCTGCTCAAAGTGCACGTTGAGAAATTGGGTAAGTGCTTACCATGATTGTGTATTTTTGTGAATGGTGGACTTTATGAGATGTTAATATTTTAAACTGCCTGTACAAAGCAAATCTGTCTCTATCATAAGAAACGCTTCCAACTGAAACAATCCCATCAAATTAACAGGGAATCAAGTACATGTTTAAGTTTTAAACCTGGACACATTCCCTCTGTAGGAGCTCGTTGGTTTATTTTTAATGGTGAAACACAGCAGATTATTTGATTATCGAGTGTGGATTGGAGCAGCATTTTCAATAAGAGGCCGAATTCTACAAGCTGCCCCTTCCTGGTTGTGTCAGCTGGTGGACTTTCTGCTGCCAGACACTGCCCTCTGCCTCCAGCTTATGGACTCCCTGATCTCACTCTGAAACAGGCAGATGTTGTGGTTTCAATCACTACAAAACAGTATTGGCAGTGGAGCTGTATCCGTTTTCCTGAAAACAATGCAGCTGTTTCTGCAGGTTGCACTGCACATGGACAACTGGCTAATGGGAGCCATTTTAGAAAATAAACTAGATTAAACTAAACCAAGTAATTTGTATGGTATTTACACAGTTAATTAATAAACATTTCAAATTTCAAAATGCATTTCAGAAAGAGCTGTAACAGCTCAGATTAATATTAAAATAGTGCCTGTTGCGATGTGCAAAGCTTGTTTAGTTTGCTGACATTTTATAATTAAAGACTTTACAGTGCAGACCATCCATTCCGCCATGCTATTGGGCCTGGGGTAGTGTGGGTGATGAGGTAATATGGTCAACTCCTCACTTTTCACACATCACCTTGAACGGTTTTCCAGAATATTGGGCTCCGTTGTCCGAAACAACTTCTTACGGTGCCTCAAATAGGCTGAAGATTGAACTCAATGGGCAGAAAATTTCGGCCCCGTCACGGCCATAAAAGTGCCCATCCAGGTACATTTTAAAGGATGTGAGGCAACCCGCCTCCTCCCCTATCCCAGGCAGCAAATTCCAGACCGTCACCACCCTCTGGGTAAAAAAGTTTTTCCTCACATCCCCCCTAAACCTCCTCTCCCTCACGACTGACCTTTCAGCTATGGGGAACAGCTGCTCCCTATCCATCCTGTCCATGCCCCTCATAATCTTGTACACCTCGATCAGGTCACCCCTCAGTCTTCTCTGCTCCAGCAAAAACAACCCAAGTCTATCCAACCTCTCTTCAAAACTTCAATGTTTCATCCCAGGCAATATCCTGGTGAATCTCCTCGGTACCCCATCCAGTGCAATCACATCCTTCCTATAATGTGGCGATCAGAACTGCACACAGTACTCCAGCTGTGGCCTCACCAAGGTTCTATACAATTCCAACATGAAATCCCTACTTTTGTAATCTTTGTCTCGATTGATAAAGGCAAGTGTCCCATATGCCTTTTTCACCACTCCACTAACATGCCCCTCCGCCTTCAGAGATCTATGGACACACACACCAGGGTCCCTTTGTTCCTCAGAACTTCCTAGTGTCATGCTATTCATTGAATACTTCCATGTCAAATTACTCCTTCCAATGTGTATCACCTCACACTTTTCAGGGTTAAATTCCATCTGCCACTTATCTGCCCATTTGACCATCCCATCTATATCTTCCTGTAGCCCAAGACACTCGACCTCACTGTTAAGCATGCAGCCGATCTTGCCACCATTTGCCACTTCTGTCTGCTTTCTGTCCCATAGCCAGTGTCATATCCACAATGTCACTGCCCCTTTAATCTATGGCTTTCACTTTCCTAACATGTGACAATTGAAAGTCCATATACATAACATGAACCAGGCTGAGCTCATCAACCCCCTCCATTAATTCCTCAAAGAACTCCAAGTTGGTCAGACACGATTTCCCATGAACATAGCTGTGCTGCTGCTCATTTATTAACTCATGGGGCAGAATTTTCTGGGTGACGAGCGGGGGGGTCGGACCCCACACATCAGCTTTTAAAATGGCGCTCGGTGACGCCGGGGGAGAGTCCCGATGTCACCGCGCGCCATCACGATATTTAGCTGGGCGGGCGCGCGATGAAGTGTGACACTCGCCTGCCATTAATTAAAGGGCTTGTTAAGCCCCTTAACTCAGCAATCGACGTTGATTTTGAGGTGCCCGTGCGATCTTCGGCTCTTTGCACGGGCACAACGGGCAGGCGGGTAAGTGACTTTTTAATGAAACTCATCCACGGGCGGGATATGAGGGCTCAGTGGGGTTGTCAGTGTTTTATGTGAAGCATTTATTGCAGCAAGTTTTTTAAACTTGCCTGTGTGATCTGTAGCAGCTCAGAACGAATTCCAGCAGCTTTCTCTGTACTTTGACGCTTCAGCCCAGCACTCTTCAGTCAGGAACCTTTATCGGGCCTGCAGCTTTCCAGAGGCCTCCATTCAGCCTGGGTATGGGTTCTGACATCTCCACTGGAGGCAGCTCCTCTGAGGAGGAAGGGAGGGATAGAATAAGGAGGAGGCCAGGAGTGGACAATCAGCCTCCAGGGGAGCCAACTTTGGGAGGCCAGGCACAGGCACAGACACAAGGGGTGCAGGTCCAAGAGGGAGTCCAAGGTGGAAGGGGCCGCAGAAGACGCCACTATCCCACTGCCAGGATATACAGGCGGCGAAGCAGCTACCTCAATATGACTGAGGTGCAGTGCTGAAGGAGGCTCCGACTGTCAAAGGAAACAGTCAACAGCATCTGTCAGATACTTGGCCCTGAGATCTCCCCTAACTGTGTGGGTGGACACCCCATGCCAGCGGTTCTGAAGGTCACAGTTGCCCTCTACTTCTATGCCTCTGGCTCCTTCCAGGGCTCAGTGGGTGATCTTTGTGGTGTCTCCCAATCAGCTGTCCACACTTGTGTCAAGCAGGTTACACTATGTTACGCTCTGTTCAGATGGGCATTGACCTTCAGCCACTTCCGCTGTGACCAGGCAAGTCAGACACAGCTAACCTTAGGCTTCGCGGCCATTGCTGGCTTCCCCCGCGTCCAGGGTGCTATAGACTGTACACATGTGGCCATCAAGGCGCCAGCAGGTGAGCCCGGTGCCTTTGTCAACAGGAAGGGCTTCCAGTCCATGAACGTGCAGATAGTGTGTGATCACAGGATGTTGATTCTGAAAGTCTGTGCAAGGTACCCAGGCAGCTCCCACGACGCCTACCCCCTCAGACACTCCCAGGTGCCGGGGCTCTTCAGTGCTCCGACTCGGCTGGATGGATGGCTGCTGGGTGACAAGGGCTATCCCCTCAGAATGTGACTCATGACGCCTCTCCGCTATCCAAGAACAGAAGCTGAGCAGCGCTACAATAGGAGCCACGCCTCCTCAAGGGCTGTGGCGGAGAGAGCCATCGGTCTTCTCAAGTTGTGCTTCCGATGCCTGGACCGCTCAGGGGCCACACTCCAGTACCCCCCAGATCGTGTCTTGGTGATAGTGGTTGCATGCTGCACTCTCCCCAATCTTGCACTGGAAAGGGGGGATGCAGTGGACGATGAAGACCTTGATGCAGTGGATGAGGCTGCACACGATGAATCCAGCAGTGCCTCAGAGGATGAGGAAGCAAAGGGCAATGATGAGGGGCAGCACGCCAACCCGCTACTACACCAAGGAGGCAGGGACACCCGGGAGACTTTAATCCAACGAACCTTCAGCTAGCTCCGCACAAACGGATCTGCAGGACCAGAATTGCCTGGCGCATCCATAAGCGGCACTTAGGTGCTACATCTTCCACCTTATCAGCTGCCACAAAAATCAAAACAAAATGTTGCTCCAACATTGAAAAATAGAAATTCCCTAATCTCGGGCCAACACAAAAGCACCAGTGACAAAACCGTGGTGGGCCTAACGTGCCTTATGCTTACGTTTGTGGGTGCTACGTCTTGGTGCCACCCCATCGCTCGGAGTGGCTTGTGAGACAGCCTGCTGACTCTGCTGTCCTGTTGGCCTCGATGACCTTGGCGGACGTCCTCTGGCCCGTGGAGCCTGTGCTGGCACAGCCTGGGAGGGAGTGGCCAGTTCCACAGCTGGCACCTCCCCAGTTGTCGCAGCCTCAACAGATGCAACGGTCACTGGCAGAGGGGCAGAGCTGCTGCCCTCATCCGGAGCGCCCTGAGAGGAGCCCACACAGACAACAGGCAGCTGCTGTGCTGATGTGAGGTCACTTTGGACCTCCCTGCTCACCGCAGGTGGATGGGCACCACGCTGGGACAGTTGGTACCCAGAACGTCTTCCACATTGCCAATGACCACCTATGGCCAGTAGCGTTGTGAGGACTTGCAGGTCCGAGCGTAACCCCATCAGAATCTGATCAATTTGTTTGAAGCCCCTCTCCATGAGAGTGGCCAATCTCTCCATGGAAGAAGCCTGACGCTCTGACATGAGGTTCATGCCATCACTGACACTCTGCCTGGATTCCTCCACCACAGAGACGAAGTGAAGCACACTCTCATGCAACACTCCCAGATGTTCCCGCGCACCCGGCCGCTTGTCCTGCAGCTGCTGCATGGCGGACATCTCCAGAGGCACATCATCACTGCCGGACTCAGCATGTGCCTAGTCCCCTGCAGTCCTCCGGCTGCTGGCACCATCTGTCTGTGCCATCTCCTCCAGCGATTGTGAAGTGCCCTCTCCACTGTGCTACGGGACACTAGCTGATGTTACATTCCCCACTGATGTGGTAGTTGCTGTGCTGGTGCCTGCCTCACTGAAATGGTGTGACGCTCGTGACAATTGATACCCCTCAGGTGTGGAAGGGGGCATCTGGACGTCCTCATTGCGGCCATACTCTGATGATGCTGAAATTAACAAGGACAGTGGGTCAGTTAGCGTTCAGCCAGAAACACAATTCATCCCTTTCCCCCCAGGCTCATAATGCGCTCAACCTTCAAGTACCATAGGAGAGGAACATTGGTGGGGTGGTAAATAGTCAGGAGGAGGCCCAAACATTACAGGTGCATACAGACAGGCTGGTCAGATGGCCTAAGGAATGCCACATAGAATGTTATGTGGATAAGTGTGAGGTTATGCACTTGGGCAGGACAAACAAGGTACGGGAATACAGGAGAAATGGTAGGACCGTGGAAAGTAAGGATGATTACAGGGACCTTGCTGGGCAGACCCGTTAAGGTAGCAGAACAGGAACATGGTGCAGGGAGAACCCATCTTCTCATCAACCACTAAGCCTGATGTAAGCATGGTCACTATCTGCTTGACCACCCAGCTCACGCCAAATTCCCAACGCAGTAACGACACTAAGACATGGAGGGGGGTGGCCCTCAAAGGCTAAGGCTACCTGCTGGGTAAAATGGCCAAGGTCAACATGGTCCTCACCCTTCCAAAGCACAACAAACCATTGAAGCGCTTGCGACACTGGATCCATGTTCACTGCACAACATCCCTGGAAGTGACCACCTCCGTCACCTCCTGCCAGGCCCACTTCATCACGTGGGGGGGGCCCTCCTCCTCCCATCCTGGGGAAACAGGACCTCTCGCCGGGCTGCCACCTCCTCAACAAGGGCAGCAAGGCAGTCATCAGAGAAGCGAGGGGCAAAGTGGCCCCCTGCTGGCCTACCCTGCAGCCTGCCCTCCTCCTGGCCCACACCCTGCAGCCTGCCCTGCTCCTGGCCCACACCCTGCAGCCTGCCCTGCTCCTGGCCCACACCCTGCAGCCTGCCCTGCTCCTGGCCCACACCCTGCAGCCTGCCCTGCTCCTGGCCCACACCCTGCAGCCTGCCCTGCTCCTGCCCCACACCCTGCAGCCTGCCCTGCTCCTGGCCCACACCCTGCAGCCTGCCCTGCTCCTGCCCCACACCCTGCAGCCTGCCCTGCTCCTGGCCCACACCCTGCAGCCTGCCCTGCTCCTGGCCCACACCCTGCAGCCTGCCCTCCTCCTCTGGCCTTCCCTCTACCACAGCCTGCTGTGCAGACCCCCTGCAGTACAACCTGGAGCTGGCCATGGTGATCAGCTTAAAGGAGGCTGCCTGGCCTTATTTTATACAGACTGCCGGTTCCCCATTGGAACCAGCGGTCTGGACACGCCCGCAGCAATTTTAAAAGTCCCGCTCTCCACGAGAGTGTGAAATGCGCTGGGTGGGCCTTAATTGGCCCCCCTGCGAAAAATGGCAGCGCTGCCCACAATTGCTTCAGCTCCACCCACCCGCCGAACGGAAAATTCAGCCCATGTTTTCCAAGCCACATTTTAAGTTGTTGCAGATTTTAGAAGTTAGAAGTTTCCCCCAATGTTTCACTGATGTGAGACAGCTGGTTTGTAGTTACAGGGTTTATCCCCCTCCTTTTTTAAACCGGGTGTAACATTAACAACCCTCCAGTTCTCTTGCATCACCCCCATATCCAAGGAGGATTGAAAGGTCATGGTCAGTGTGCCCACTATTTCCACCATTCCTTCCCTCAGTGACCCTCTCACATCCCATCCAGACCAGGTAAATGTTTTACTTTATTGTGGTACAAAAAGTGTTGGATTGGAAGGGGTTAACTGAACTTGTTTGTTCAGTGACTGTAATTAATGTCACTCTCCATGGATCCTAATTGTGTCACTGGTGCGTTTCCCTCTTCTGTTAATAAGGGAATCCGTTCAATGTGTTATCCCATAATGTCAGCGGGAACATCACCACCGGCACTGACAGGGATCAGCGGCTCCAGAGAGAGGGAGAGGATGGATCGGAATCTGAGAACAATGGATTGGAATGTTACAACAATGGATCGGAATCTGAGAGCAATGGATTGGAATGTTACAACAATGGATCGGAATCTGAGAACAATGGATCGGAGTTTAACCGATGGGCTTGGCTGGCTTTCTAATAATTCTGATTGGATGACATTATCATGGCGAGTTTATGGGCTACTTCTGGTTATTCAAGCAGGTTACTACCCCATCCTCGCTATTGTTGGTGTCCCTGGTAAGTCTCTGTTTCCAGCTATTAATTCGTTAAACCGTGTTTAGCTGCCTTAAAGGGATGTTGGGGAGAGGGATTGGGGTGGGATGGAAAGCACAAGGTCCATGGTCCCACCATCTGCAGCTTGGACATGATTCCAGACAGCAGGATGAAGGGCAGCTGGGAGTTAAGAAGGGGTCAAGGCAGAAACATAACATCACCCTAAATGCTCGCGCTAACACTGGATGCTCCAGTCTCTGTCACAGCTTGTCCCAAGATAAGGAGAACCATCACCTCAGTCAGGCTGAGAGGAGGAATGTTCGCCTGCCCCATCGGTTTTCTCTCTCTCCCTTTGATTATGGAATCACCACTTTAATCACTCCATTATTGTTGGCTGCCTGGCCATCACAGCTCTGGAATTCCCCCCCTACACCTCTCCACCTCTCAATCTCACCTTGCTCCCCGAAAGCCACTCCATAAAACTTACCACTTTGACCAAGCTTTTAGTCATTTGACATAATATCTCCTTATGTGCCTCAGTGTCATATTTTGTTTTATATTGCTCCTGTGAAGTGTCTTGAGGGGGAAAGGAGGAAGTGGAGGATCATGATCAACATTTAGTTTATTAATTTTAGTGTCATTGCTTTTGCCATTTAATCTCTCCTGCCTTCACCACATCATAAAATTCCTTGTTTGTCCTTTCAGGTATAATCATTGCAATAGTTCCCTGGACACAGTGTTTCTGAAAATCTCAATTTCCTGAATCAATCTGATAGCTTTGTTCCAACCCTGAAGAATAATTTTCCTATTTATTCCCCTTCCCCACAGCTAACTCAGTGATGATTGTGATCCTGTCTAAGGGAAAATGTGGTCTCTCTGAATGTGTGACATGCTACCTGGTGGCCATGGCAGCAGCAGATCTACTGGTAATTGTCATCGAACTGATATTGAGACACATTCCAATTGTTTATTGGGAACAGTTTCTTTTCCTGAAGTTGATGCCGATATGTAATATCCATGGCATCCTGCTTTATGCAGCCATTGACTGTTCTGTCTGGTTCACCGTCACTTTCACCTTTGATCGCTTCGTGGCCATTTGTGGCCAGAAGCTAAAAAGTAAATATTGCACCAGTAAAATGGCAGCTATGGTTCTGGGAACAGTGACTGTTCTGAGCTGTTTAAAGAATATTATCTGGTATTTTATATACACAGGTCGGTATTCACTCCTCAACTCCCCCTTGTTTTGTTTCGTACCAGAGTCTGTTTGGTTTTCTACAGTCTGGGTATCAATCGAGTTCCTCCATCAGATTATAACCCCGTTTATCCCATTTGTTGTGATTTTGCTGCTCAATGTTTTCACTGTCAGACACATTTTAGTGAGCAGCAGAGCCCGCAGGAGACTCCGGGCTGACAGAAGTGGGGAGAGTCCCTGAGACCCAGAGATGGAGAGTCGAAGGAAATCCATCATATTACTGTTTGTTATCTCGGCAAATTTCATCCTGTTATGGACGACGTTAATGGTTTATTCTGTGTGGTACCGGATGTGGTTGTTACGGTATAGGTCTGTACAGTTTCATTCAGTTGTACGGGAAATAGGCTTCATGCTGCAGCTCCTGAGTTGCTGCACAAACACTTGTATTTATGCCGTGACCCAGACTAAGTTCAGACAGCAGTTGAAGGATGTGCTGAAATATCCATTAAATCTAATTGTTCAATTAATTCAATGATGAAAAGAACTGAATCACCGGGATTAAAATTGTTCAGTTGAAGGGTCATTGAGCTGAAACGTTTCACAGTATCACAATATCTTTAGAGTGCAGAAGGAGGACATTCGGCCCATGGAGCCTGTTCTGGCTATCTGGAAGAGCTTTCCACCTAGTCCCACTCCCCTGCCTTATCCCCATCACCTTACACATTTCCTCTTACATTGGGCAGAATTTAATGGGGCCATCGAGAGTGGGAATGTGGTGGGCGGAGTGACTTAATCAGGCAGGAACCGAAATCTCATTTTCCCGATGGCGGAAGGTGGTGACATCGTGGATTTGTCACTGGACTCGTCATCCCTGAGCCCCAGGGTAATGCTCTGGGAACCCAGGTTCAAATCCCACAATGGCAGATGGTGAAATTTGAATTCAATTAAAATCTGGAATTAAAAGTCTGATGATGACACCAAAACCATTGTCGATTATTGTAAAAACCCATCTGGTTCACTAATGTCCTTCAGGGAAGAAAATCTGCTGTCCTTACCTGGTCGGCCTACATGTGACTCCAGACCCACAGCAACGTGGCTGACTCTTAATGCCCTCTGAACAAGGGCAATTAGTGATGGGCAGTACATGCTGGCCCAGCCAGCGATGCCCACATCCCATGAATGAATGAAAAAAGAGAGTTTAATGGGTTGAGTTGGCAACGTTTCAGTGGTGGGTCGGCATTCACAGTGTCCGATGACGGGAACTTCTTTTCCCTACATGAGCATCCCAATAATACTCATTAAATTACAACTTTTCCACATTAAGTCCGACCATCAAGATTAAGTCAGCGGTGAACGGGAAACTTGTGCCACCTGATTTAGGGCTGGTTAAAGGTGGCATGTACCAGGTGAGCTGGTCCATTTGGACAAGCGGTGAATGGTTCTCTTTGCTGAACTCTGAGGCAAAGAGGAGGGGAAGAGGAGAATGTTCACGGACATGGACTGTCAGTAGCAGCAAGAGCGGAGAGGGGGGTATTGCAGGTGGAGTCGGGGTATCAACAGGAGCAACAGAAAGACACTGGGGGGTTGGACGGTGTGAGTAGGGGTGAAGAATTGGGAGGAGAGCAAATGTCTTGTTTGGGTCCATCCTGTCAGATGTCATCGGGTCCTGGGTGGCAGTTGTACCCCACAGGGAAGATCCAAACTCAGAAAGGGCAATTGAAGCTTGATGGAGGGCAGGTGCAGCTTGAGGGAGGGCAGGTAAATGCCCTACGTGCCCACCGTGTGATCACATCTGCCCCACGTGCCCACCGTGTGATCACATCTGCCCCACGTGCCCACCGTGTGATCACACCTGCCCCACGTGCCCACCGTGTGATCACATCTGCCCCACGTGCCCACCGTGTGATCACACCTGCCCCACGTGCCCACCGCTGGCTCTTTACATTTTAATTGGTCTGGTGTCCACGCCGGCTCTCGACACGCAAACGGAATTGGCCTCACTCCCACCAACGGGACCCAGGCTTCGCGTATTAAATTCCGCCCAGTGTGTCTGACCGTCCGAGATCTGGAAAAGGTTTCCGTTTAGGACAAATGCAGCAAATCAAATATCCCATCCCACCCCGAGAGAGGGAAAAACCAGAGAAAAGGACAGAAGGAGATCGAGACTCAGTTAAATAGAGAAAATGGAAATATTTCCCACCCTTAATGTCTCTCTATTCCAGTCCAATCTTCAGCGCTGGGGAAATAATTTCAGAGTAAATCAGGCAGCTCGAGAATCGAACCCAAATGGTGACACAAAGGAAAGGAGAAAAGTCCGGAATGAGCTCGGGACCTTTCGATTTTCAGTCTAACACCCTCCCAACTGAGCTCTGTAAGGGGCTATTCAAGCAAGGGGTTTGGAAGTGGGTGAAGGGGCGGAGAGACGGTGGGAGTGAGAGGGACAGTGAGTCGGCCGTGGTCAACAGAAGGTCAGGAATGAAGGTCAGAGGAACAGAACAGGCTGGAAACATAGAAAAAGTGAGGAGCCGAGGCTGTGAGAAAGAGAGAGTAAAGGACAGGCTTGTTCAGTTGGTTGGGCTGTGGGGTTTATAATAACCGGGATCTGGGTTTGATCCTCTCCCAGCTCAGAGGGAATTGGACCAACATTCTGTCCATACAATTATATAATGGTGCAAGGAAGCAGGAGGCCATTTGACATCTCACAGGCAATCTCCAACTTGGAATTCCTCAGCAGAGAGTTGAAGAAATGTTTGATCAAAATGAAATTCAACAACAGAATCAGACAGTCTCCCCTTGTTACCTCCCAATAGCACCTCGCTGTTAAAGACTGAACTTAATTTCATTTCTGTAGCTGGGAGGAAATGCTGCTCAGTGGAATTTCTGACCCATCCCTCTCTTCACAATCCATTAGTGTTGAGAAAGCAATGGGGAATGTTATACACATATGGTGTACTCTCCGAATTGCTTTGCTTTTTTTTTGGAAAAATATATTTCATTCATAAAATATCTGGACGAACATTACAAAACATTTCTAAATCGCCATCACAAAAAGTACAATCAGAATTAACTTTTACACATGCATCACGAGTTGCTTCAATACGATCAATGAATATTACAACCATTTCAATCTGGTCATTACAGACAATCAGACAATGGGATTGGAGTTATCAACAAACAACATGTTGCTCTCTGAGGTGCTTCAATACAATTAGAATACAATGAGTATTCAATGCAGACATTCATTGTGAGCTGGACAGCCCGAGGGGTCTATACACTTCCCAGCCCCAAAGAGCGTCCTTCACCGAGTTAATGATCCTCCCGCGTAGTTGATGTTTGTCTTGGTGTGTGTCCCTGGGAAGAGCCCGTAGAGCACAGAGTCCTGTGTCACAGAACTGCTCAGGATGAACCTCGACAGAAACCACTGCACCTCTCCCCAGACCTTCTTTGCAAAGGCACAATCCACCAGGAGGTGAACAACGGTCTCTTCCCCACCACAGCCACCTCGAGGGCAACATGCAGAGGGGGTGAGACTCCTGGCGTGTAGGAAGGATCTGACGGGGAGGGCCTTTCTCACCACCAGCCAAGCTACGTCTTGGTGCTTGTTGGAAAGTTCTGGCGATGAGGCATTCTGCTAAATGACCTTGACAGTCTGCTCGGGGAACCATCCCACAGGGTCCACCCTCTCCTTTTCCCTCAGGGCCTCTAGGACGTTACGTGCTGACCACTGCCTGATGGACTTGTGGTCAAAGGTGTTTTTCTGCATAAATTTTTCCACCAGGGACAGGTGGTACGGCACGGTCCAACTACTTGGAGCGTTCCGCGGCAGCGTGGCCAGACCCATCCTTCGCAACACCGGGGACAGGTAGAACCTCAGCACGTAGTGAGACTTGGTGTTTGCATACTGAGGGTCTACGCACCGCTTGATGCAGCCACACACAAAGGTGGCCCATCAGTATGAGGGCGATGTTGAGCACGTTTTTTCCCCCTTTGTCTAGAGGCTTGTACATCGCGTCCCTGCGGATTGTTGCTGTGTCAGCAGCAGCAGCAGCAGCAGAGAGCTGGCTTAAAATGTCGTGAGGCGAAAGGTGCAGCTGAGAGAGTGTTTGAGAGGTGTATTTGCAAGTGAAAGATGTTTTTGTAAGAGTGAGGTAGAGTGTTTGTGAGATTAGAGTGCTGTCTGTGAGTGTAGGTTGAGTGTGCGTGTTTTTTGTGAGTAGCTGCTGCGGGCGGGCGGGTGGGTGAGTGAGAGAGAGAAAGAAAGAAAGAAAGTTGTGTTTTAGAACATGTACACGTTGAAAATTAAAGAAAGCAAATGTTTGTAAGAAAACTATTTTTTGTATTGAAAATCCCCTGGAAAGGGGAGGGTGCACCGTTCCCAGAGATACTGCAATACCGGGTCGATGCGTGGAGTGGACGGAGCAAGCCCCTATTCCATCTCCCTGCTCCAAAAATCAATTTAATATATGGTCCCCAGATAAGGGACGTATCAGATATTAAACTGATAAGAACAGATACTTTTTTTTTTGCAAAAATATACTTTATTCATAAAATATCTTCAATCACATTCCAAACCATTCCAAAAACACCATTACAAGGGTACAATCCAGTTCAACTTTTACAAAATGTATCACCAGGTGCATCAGTACAAACAATATTACAATCATTTACAGCCTTTCATTTTGAGCTGTACAGCCCGAGGGGATTTAAACAGTTCCCAGTCCCTCGGTGCACTGTGGCAGAAAGGTCTTAGACAGCGACCCTTCCCCATTGCGCCTTTGCGGCAGCTGCCCCAAGCTTTAGTGCATCCCTCAGCACGTAGTCCTGGACTTTGGATTGTTCCAGTCCGCAACACTCGGTCGGGGACAACTCTTTGTGCTGGAAGACCAACAAGTTTCGGGCAGAACAAAGCGCGTCTTTCACCGAGTTGATGATCCTCCAACTGCAGTTGATTTTTGTCTCGGTGTGTGTCCCTGGGAACAGCCCGTAGAGCACAGAGTCCTGTGTCACAGAACTGCTCGGGATGAACCTCGACAGCAACCACTGCATCTCTCTCCAGACCTTCTTTGCAAAGGCACAATCCACCAGGAGGTGAACAGCGGTCTCTTCCCCACCACAGCCACCTCGAGGGCAACGTGCAGAGGGGGTGAGACTCCTGGCATGTAGGAAGGATCTGACGGTGAGGGCCTTTCTCACCACCAGCCAAGCCACGTCTTGGTACTTGTTGGAAAGTTCTGGCGATGAGGCATTCTGCCAAATGACTTTGACAGTCTGCTCGGGGAACCATCCCACAGGATCCACCCTCTCCTTTTCCCTCAGGGCCTCTAAGAAGTTACGTGCTGACCACTTCCTGATGGACTTGTGGTCAAAGGTGTTTTTCTGCATAAATTTTTCAACGAGGGACAGGTGGTATGGCACGGTCCAACTACTTGGAGCGTTCCGCGGCAGCGTTACCAGACCCATCCTTCGCAACACCGGGGACAGGTAGAACCTCAGCACGTAGTGACACTTGGTGTTTGCGTACTGAGGGTCTACGCACCGCTTGATGCAGCGACACACAAAGGTGGCCATCAGTATGAGGGCGATGTTGGGCACGTTTTTTCCCCCTTTATCTAGAGGCTTGTACATCGCGTCCCTGCGGACACGATCCATTTTTGACCTCCAGATAAAGCGGAAGATGGCTCGAGTGATCGCCGTCGCGCAGGAGTCTGGAATGGGCCAGACCTGCGCCACGTACAGCAACAGCGAGAGTGCCTCACACCTGATGACCAGGTTCTTACCCGCAATGGAGAGGGAGCGTCGCTCCCACATGCCCAGTTTCCTTTTCACCATAGACACTCATTCCTTCCAGTTTCTAACGCATGCCCTGGTCCCTCCGAACCATATCCCCAGCACCTTCAGGCCGTCAGCCCTGACGGTGAAGGGGACAAAGGATCGGTCAGCCCAGTTCCCAAAGAACATGGCCTCGCTCTTCCCATGATTTACCTTGGCTCCCGAGGCCAGTTCGAACTGGTAGCAGATGTGGATCAGTCTGCGCACCGACAGCGGATCCGAGCAGAAGACGGCGACATCGTCCATGTACAGGGAGGCTTTGACCTGAGTGCCTCCACTGCCTGGGATCATCACTCCTCTTATGCCCGGATCCTTCCTGATGGACTCGGCAAAGGGTTCTATGCAACACACGAAGAGAACAGGCGAGAGAGGACAGCCCTGCCTGACCTCAGATTTAATCGGAAAGCGATCTGTTTCCCACCCATTGATTGAGACTGCGCTACTGATGTTAGTGTAGAGCAGTTGGATTCAATTTCGAATTCCCTCCCCAAAGCCCATTTTGGAGAGCACATCCACCATGTAGGTGTGCGATATTCTGTCAAAGGCCTTCTCCTGATCCAAACTGATGAGGCAGGTATCCACACCCCTGTCCTGTACATAGGCAATCGTATCCCTGAGCAGCGCCAGGCTGTCAGAGATCTTCCTGCCTGGCACAGTGCAGGTCTGGTCAGGGTGGATCACCAATTCCAGAGCGGATTTGACCCGATTGGCGATGACCTTGGACAGAATCTTATAGTCCACATTCAACAGTGAAATGGGTCGCCAATTTCTAATTTCCTCCCTTTCCCCCTTGTGCTTGTAGATGAGGGTGATGATGCCTTTCCTCATGGATTCTGACATACTACCGGCCAGGAGCATACTCTCGTACACCCCTAGCAGGTCTGGGCCGATCAAGTCCCACAGAGCCGAATACAACTCCGCCGGCAAGCCGTCGCTTCCGGGAGTTTTACTCCTCTCGAAGGACTCAAGGGCCTTAGTCAGTTCATCAGGAGTTAGCGGTTTGTCCAGGCTCTCCCGCTTACTGTCGTCTAAGACCTCCGTGATAGAGGACAGGAAGGACTGGGAGGCCGTGCTGTCCGTGGGCTTCACGCCATACAATCCGGCATAAAAGGATTTGCTGATCCTCAAAATGTCCGACCGTGATGACTTTACTGAGCCGTCTTCTTCCTTCAGGCTGCTGATCACAGAGCTCTCTCTGTGTACCTTTTTGAAGAAGAAACGTGAGCACGTCTCATCCTGCTCCATAGAACGGATTCTGGAACGGAAGATGATCTTGGAGGCCTCCGAGGCAAAGTGCGAGGCTTGCTGGCTCTTCACCTCTTGGAGTTCCTCCTTGACATCGACCCCCATCGACTGCAGCCGGAGCAGATTCTGCATGTTTTTCTGGAGTCGGGACACTTCCCTCTGTTCCTTTCTAGCTTTCTGGGTGTCTTTGAGGATGAAAAACCTCTTGATGTTTCCCTTGATCGCTTCCCACCAGTGTGTCAGGGACTCAAAGAGGGGTTTCACGGTTCTCCAACCTTTGTAATCCCTCTTGAGCTCCTCAATGTTCTCTGGGGTCAGCAGTTGCACATTTAGCTTCCATGCCCCCCTGCCCACCCTCAGGTCCTTCTCCAAGTGGCAGTCCGCCAGTAGGAGGCAGTGGTCAGAGAAAAACACCGGCTTGACGTCGGTGGATCTGACTGTGAATGCACGGGACACAAACAGGAAGTCTATCCTGGAACGAATGGACCCGTCTGGCTGCGACCAGGTGTATCTACGCTGCGCTCTGTCTGCAGGGTTGCTGAAGACATCGTGCAGCTTGGCATCCTTAACTGTTTCCATCAGGGATCTGGACGTAGCGTCCAATCTGCTGTCGGCCCTGCTGTATCGTCCAGCTGCATCGATGATGCAGTTAAAGTCACCGCCCAGAATGACCGGCCTGGAGGTCGCCAGCAGCAGTGGGAGCTGATGAAAAACCTCCAGCCGCTCAGCCCCTCGTGCCGGGCCATACACGTTAATTAACCGGAGTGGAGCATTCTTGTACATTACGTCTGCTACGAGGAGGCGCCCGCCCACCACCTCCTTAACCTCGGAAACGGTGAAGTTGCCTCCCCGCAGCAGTATACCCAGGCCGGAGGAACGAGAGCCGTTTCCGTCCGACCAGATCGATGGCCCATGGGACCACCATCGTGACCATTGCCTGTAGGTGCTGAGGTGCGGTATCGCACACTCCTGCAGAAACAACAGGTCAGCTTTGACCTTGGTAAATTAGTCCAAGGTCGCAACACATCGTGTAGTAGATTTAATGCTACGCACATTTATGGATACAATCTTTAAACCCATTTTAAGCCGTTTATTCTCCTACCAAACCCGTTGTCTCTGAGAGTCCCAGACCTTTAGTCTGCTCCTTCATACCCATTGTGAGCTCAAATTGCTTCACTTTGGATGGGCTGAGGTAGTTCTCCTTGGCAGTGTTCTGCTCAGGTGGCATCTGGGGGTTCGCGTAGAGAGCGGGTTTTGAGATGACCTTTGCCGGAGAAGCTTCTCCAAAACTCACCCCCTCTGGGGTGTTGCTGTTCTCGGCTTCCTGGTACGGCACGGTCCAACTACTTGGAGCGTTCCGCGGCAGCGTGGTCAGACCTATCCTTCGCAACACCGGGGACAGGTAAACCCTCAGCACGTAGTGACACTTAGTGTTTGCGTACCGAGGGTCTGCACCCAGCTTGATGCAGCCACACAGAAAGGTGGCCATCAGGATGAGGGCGATGTTGGGCACGTTGTTCCCCCTTTATATAGAGGTTTGTACATTGTGTCCCTGCAAACCTGATACCTTTCCAACCTCCAGATAAAGTGTAAGATGGCTCGGGGAATCACCACCACGCAGGAGTGAGGAATGAGCCAGATGTGTGCGAAAGAGCGCAGAAATCTCCAAGGCACAGAGCTGCCTGAGGGAAATTAATTTAAGTTTTAAACATGTAAATAAAGAAATTAAAACATTTTAAAACCTGTCCCCTCATGTGTCACATGAGTTGGGGCATATCAATGAATTTTTTAAAAAATTTTTACTCAATTTTTAAACACTTCATGAAGCCTCATCCCGCCTGTGGATTAGCAATAATACTGTGACGGGTGAATTTCTGGAGTGTGTACGAGATGGTGTTTTAGGCCAGCATGTCGAGGACCCAACTAGGGAACAGGCCCTAGATTTGGTATTGTGCAATGAGAAGGGGGTAATTAATAACCTTGTTGTACAGGGTCCTTTAGGGAACAGTGAGTATAACATAACAGAATTCTTCATTAGGCTGGAAAGTGAAGTAGTCCGACCTTGGATTTCCAAAAAGCATTTGATAGGGTGCCACATCAAAATATATCACATTTACAGGTTCCCCTAATCCACATTACTGGTCAAAGTACTCTCATAAATTAGTCAAACATAATATCCCTTTCACAAAACCATGTTGTCTCTGCCTAATTGTAATCAGATTGACCAGCAGCAGAAGTTCCATTCTCACCTCGTTAAGGCTGCCCCCAGCAAATCATCATTGTGGGGCAACCCTTTTTAATGTCAGCAAACTGCTGACAAACTTGTGAACCAGCAGTGGCGGGGCGCGAGCAATATGACCCCTTGTAAAATTCAGCCCATAAGAACATAAGAAATAGAAGCAAGAGTAGGCCATTTGGTCCCTCAAGCCTGCTCTACCATTTAGTAAAATCATGGCCTTAACTCCACTACTCCGCCTGCTTCCATTAACCATTGATTACCTTGTAGATCAAAAATCTGTAAGTCAGCCTTAAATATGTTCAATGACCAAACCTCCCCTGCTCATTGGGGTAGAGATCTCCAAAGATTAACATCCCTAAGAGAGGAGCCTGCTCATCTCCATTTTAAATGGGAGACCCCTTATTTTGAACCTGTGATTCCTAATTGTACATTTCCCACAGGAAAACATCCTCTCAGCCTCCACACTGTCAAGCCCCTTCAGAATTTTATATGTTTCAATAAGGTCAACTCTCATTCTTCTGAATTCTAATGAGTAGAATCCCAACCTGCTCAATCTTTCCTCATCCTAGGAATCAACGAGTGAACTTCTCTGAACGACCTCAATGCAAGTGTATCCATCCTTAAATAAGGAGACCAAAACTGTACACCGTATTCTAGGTGTGATCATACCAATGCCCTGTACAGTTATAAGAAAATTTCCCGACTTTTATTTGGGATCAATGGCAATTGGAAGTCCAGTCCCATGCAGGGTAGCCCCTCTGGTTTTCCCACCAGACCAAAACCAAGTCTCAGTTATTGCTCTAATCTCCAAAATACATTGAGCTAACTTTCTGATTGTAATGCTGACAGTAATCTGTTTTTAACATATAGCTTACTGCCAGGCCATGCAATTATTTTTTATTATGTTCAGGGCAGTCGGTAAATATACTGGTTGTTGTTGTGATACATTATCCCTCCTTCTCCTCCTAAATTTCTCAAGTCTTTAAAACAGTGGAAGTTACAGTTTTCTCAGTTACATTTGTTTGTTGCCCTTTAGAACAAAACTGTTCATGTTTCCAATGAGATGCTGAAGCATACTGCCAGAAAGCTTGGGTCAGTATCTCTAAAACTCTGCACAGCTCAGCTGATCCTGCATCTCCTGATCATGAGCTGTCTGTGAACGATTCTAATTGCAAAAAGGAATAGAGTGATGAATGGCTGAGACTCACTCCTTTGTTTATTCTTTCACAGGAAGTGGCCATCACTGGCTAGGCCAGCATTTATTGTCCATCCCTAATTGTCCTTGAGAAGGTGGTGGTGAGCTGCCTTCTTGAACCGCTGGAGTTCCTGTGCATCCACAGTGCTGTTAGGGAGGGAGTTCCAGGCTTTTGACCCAGTAATAGTGAAGGAACAGTGATATATTTCCCAGTCAGGATGGTGTGTGGCTTGAAGGGGAACTTGCAGATGGTGGTGTCCCCATGCATCTGCCGCCCTTGTCCATCTAGGAGGTAGAAGTTGCAGGTTTGGAAGGTGCTACCCTGCTGTTAGAAAAGCTGTTAAATGTTCTTACAACATTGTTGTCTCAGGAATTACTAGAGATGAGGTGTTTCTCAAAAAACTTTTTTGCTCTTCTCAAAGACTTTTAAAACACTTGATAAAACCTCATCCCACCCGTGGCTGAGGTTTTGTGAAAAATGCGAAGGCCGCCTGGGCTCTTCGCCTGCCCGACAACCTTAAGGTTGGATGGGCAGCTCAGCTAATTGAATTAATTACTATTTCAATGGCCTTAATAGGCCTTTGACAGTTCGGCGGGTGCCACACGAGGGGGCATATTTTAAACGTTTTTATTTCCCTTTATTTAAATTTACAAATGTCAAACTGATCTCCCTGAGATCTCTGTGCCTCAGGGAGATCTCTGCGTTCTTTCGCGTGCATGTGGGGAAGAGCACAGGGAACGACTCAGGGAATCCCCCACCCCCTCCCCCGCACAGGGAACGACTCAGGGAATCCCCCACCCCCTCCCCGCACAGGGAACAACTCAGGGAATCCCTCACCCCCTCCCCCGCACAGGGAACAACTCAGGGAATCCCCCACCCCCTCCCCGCACAGGGAACAACTCAGGGAATCCCTCACCCCCTCCCCTGCACAGGGAACAACTCAGGGAATCCCTCCCCATCCCCACCCCCTCCCCGCACAGGGAACGACTCAGTGAATCCCCCCCACCCTTAATTGGCCCACCCACATAAAATGGCAACTCGCCCCCAACAAATAATAATGGATCTTTCTAATGGTGATCAGAGAAACAATGAGCGGGACATCCATCGATGTTTGTCCCCCTGTTGGAGCCACTGTCCTGAGTCATGGGAGAAACTCCATTTCCTGACCACTGTTTCCGTCCCTGGCATCTGTCGAAATCTGAGCTCCTTTATTCACAAGATATCTTGACCCCAAGATGAGCTTCCGAACCCTGAGCTAGAGTCGGATTTTCCTCCACTCCTGTTTCTTTCCGCTCACCCAGCGTTTTTCCAGCTCCCTCTTTTATTTCCACAAGCTCTAATTTTCCTAATGACGGTTTTCCTTTCATTCCCCGATACTTTGTGACTCCACCCCCTGCCCTCCCGGCCCCGCCCCCTCCCCCCCGCCCTGCCCCGGCCCCCCCGCCCCCGCCCCCACCCCGGCACCCCCTCCCCCGCCCCAGCCCCGCCTCCATCTCTATATTTTAACCTCGACGCGTTTCTCTCCCGTTTGATTCTCCATCGCCGCGCGCGCCATTCTTTTTACCGCCAAAACCAACCACCGGTTCCCGATCCCCGGCAAAGGACGCGTGACCCGGCTCAAACCTCGCGAGAGAACCCCGGAGCCGCCTCGCGATCCCCGGCAAAGGCCGCGTGACCCGGCTCAAACCTCGCGAAAGGGCCCCGGAGGCGGCTCCCGATCCCCAGCAAAGGCTGCGTGACTCGGCTCAAACCTCGCGAGAGGACCCCGGAGCCGCGTCACGTGACAATGGGTAGTTAAGGCGCTGCCGGAGCCTCCGTCCCTCCAGAGGGGAGGGTTTGGGAATTTGTTTCGTTGGAAACGCTCTTGGGGGAAAGTGAGGGGAGGCAGGGAGGGGGAAACGGGCCAAATGGTCTTCAGTCCGTTGAGGGTGGGTGGAGAGCTCGGGCTTGGCCAGTCACATCGACACTCGATGTCCGGGTCTCTCCGCTCTTTCCAAAGCTTCTTGTGACATTGAGGCTTTTTCTGCTGTTTCCATCCGGATGAAGCAAATGCGGCTGCAACAAAACAAGGCCAATGCGGTGAGACATTGTGTAGAATGTACTGCCTGGAAAGATGCTGGAAGCCGATGCAATAATTTCCATAAAGGAATTGGACATGAGCTTGAATAGGGAAAATGGCTGGGGTTGGGGGGAGAGCAGAGGAATGGGATGAATTGGATCTTTTAAAGAGCCAGCACAGCCTCAATGGTCGAATGGCTGCCTTTTTTTAATGTATGATTTTATACAGTGAAGAATCAATGGGAATCTGCATTGGTGCAAGAATTCATCAAATTAATCCTCATTAATTTAGCATTTAATTAGTTTCCTGTTTCAAGAAGCTGCTGAGAATTTCAGGAGAGTATTTATATTTTCCTGATGCTCTGGACATTGGTGAGAAGTTGTGTAAACATCAACAGCTTGTGTTTTTATGCAGGCTCTCCCCATAAAAGGATGCCCCAAACTGCTGAATTTTTTAAGTGCTGTCACTTATTGTAAAGAGTCAACACTAAAATGGAGGTCCTTTGGCAAAACTGTTCACTGATTTTAAGCTCCTCAGGAGTTCCCTCCTACTCTGAACTGTTTCCACCTGCCTGTATTTCTCTATTCCCCTCTGTCAATTATTCATTAAGGCTCCCCTTAAATGTTTGCAATCTCTTTTACTACTCCATGGTAGTAAGTTTCATCAGAGTATGCAAGTATTTTCTCTTTAAAATCTTGAATTTAGTGGTTCTTGTATTCATTTCAGCAAATGTGGGACCCCTTTCCCCCAGCAGACTGTCACTGACAGCAATGAGTGTTCATCTGTCCTTGTCGTGTAATTGATCTCCCTATATTTTCTGAACATCAACTTGAATAGGCAAACAAAGTACCCCTCTCAACATCTTTTGCTTCTGGGGGATTTCTGATAGTACAGTGGACACGTGTTGGGGAGTAAGAAGCTGGGGGAAGTCTGGAGGGGATTAAATGATGAAAAGGTACATGTGTTTATTGAATCATCTGATTTCTGGATTGTGTTTAAAAGAATGCAGTCTATTGCATTGAGCTAAAATGAATTGCTGCCAATATTCTACTCTTATTAGGAAGTGAAAACAATTTGGGTACAGTTTCCAAAGATGCTCAACTTGATTTCCAAACCATTAGTATTTTGGCTCTCAACACTGGCAGTGCACCTACAATCATGGACCTTAAGGGAGACAAAAAATCAATTTCCAGACTTTGTAAACAAACATCCAGCTCTTGGTGCATGAATGGTTTCTTCAGAAGAGCCATTGCAAATTGTTGTAAAGCCTTTTTTATGGTGAAGGAGGGGCATCACAAGAAAAGGGGCAGCATAGGAAGGGAACATGTCCCAACACAGTGCCCTACCCTGCATAGAATGCAATGTACAGGCAACAAAATCACAAGGGCCTTGGTGAGATGTGCATTAGAATTGTATGCCTCAACATAGGGGGTATATGTCATCTCTGCCACTTACTGCATGAAGACCAGCAGCTTATCACCTGTCCACTTTGAAGGTGTTGACCAAAGAACGTTTCGAGCACAGACTCTGAAATGGGGGGGACCTCTGGGACATCTCTGTAATGCCTGAGTCTGTGAGACAGGACAGCAGGGAAACTGGTCACATTTGTCACCTCAGCAAAGTGGTAGCAAGATGTGGCCATTCAGTCTCACGAAGTCATTGGCTTACTTATGGTCCAGGCTATATAACTAATGCCATCAATGTTGTGTTTCATTCTCAAATAGAAAAGCACCTCCAAAGGACTTTTACACCCAGAATATACATTGTGTGAGGCAACACATGAGGATCCGATGGGTCAATGTGAAGGATGCTGGAAATTATGATGTGTTCCTTCCAAATTTCTCTTGATCTCGTCTTCAAAACAAAATCATTTCAATGGATGTCTTGTGGGTGGCCTAAGTTTAGCTCCTCTGCCATGTCTCTGACCTCCAGAAGAGTGCTCCAAATGTTACCTGAGGTGTGCCAGTGACAAATTGTGTGTGCCACTACAACAGGATTGGTCATTTACAGATTCTTTGGGATTTTAAAGGGGACACTTTTGATGCCTACACTAACCTGTAGAGGCTCTGCAGTATCTTTAGTTTGTGAATATGGGGGTATTTGAAACCTGTCACATGCAGTACAAATTCATCATGCCAAAAAAAGGCCTGAACTGCTTCATTTGAAGTGCTCGGTAGAACGCAGTTTACCTTGTCGTAGAAGGTGCTGAGCTTCTTGTGTTGTTGGAGCTGCACTCGTCCAGCCAAGTGGAGAGTATTTCATCACACTCCTGACTGGTGTCACAGAATTCCCTACACCCATTAGCAATAGTGCCGGTCGTTGCAAACGTGTTACAAGAAATCAACAGCGAATTGTCAACCCCCTGATCTTTCCTTCTAGTAGTTGACCAGGCTGCTTGGCTAAGCACTTGTATTTTTATTTATTTATTTATTTGTAACAATTTTTATACCCTTGGGTGGGCAGGATGTTCCATTGACAGGGTCATTTTTTTGTTTTTATTTATTCACGGGATGTGGGCTTCGCTGGCTGGGCCAGCATTTATTGTCCATCCCTTGAGAAGGTGGTGGTGGTGGTGAGCTGCCTTCTTGAACCACTGCAGTCCATGTGGTGAAGGTGTACCCATAGTGCTGTTAGGAAGGGAGTTCCAGGATTTTGACCCAGCTACGGTGAAGAAATAGCAATATATTTCCAAGCCAGGATAGTGAGTGGTTTGGAAGGAAACTTCTAGGTGGTGGTGTTCTCATGTATCTGCTGCCCATGTCCTTCTAGATGGTAGTGGTTGTGGGTTTGGTAGATGCTGTTGAAGGAGTCTTGGCGAATTCCTGCAATGCATCTTGTAGATGGTACACATTGCTACTGTGTGTTGATGGTGGAGGGAATGAATGTTTTTGAACAAGTGTAGCTTAAGCTCGATAGGACAATGTGCTCCTTCACTGATCTGACGGGTATAATGTCCTCCAGTGCTCTAACCAATGATATTAGATAATCTGTCCATTTGACACTGTCCATATCCTAGGCTTTCCCTGGCTATCATCCCAGCTGTTTATGATCTGATGGTGTTCCCTTCACAAGCCCCTGTCGAGGTGCTATGTGTTTGCCTTATTTCAATATTAACTGTGTGCAGTCTCTTTGACTTTATACTGTTACTGAGTGCTTGAGAGAACAGTTCATACATCACCTTCCTCCCTCTTGAGACTTTGGCCTGATCTGCAGAGCGCTTTCCATATCCAGAGTATTGATCTCAGTCAGACCTCCCACTCATGCCAGAATGCTAACTGGCACTAAGTCTCACTTTCTTATGCTGTGCTCAACATTAAATTTCTTGGCGTTGTGGGTGTGTTTGTCATAGCTTGGCTCTTTCTTTCCCCAGGAAGCCTTCATAAACGGCCTCAGCATACAATCTGACAACGTGCTCTCTTTTCCCCAGCTGCTCTACATAGGTGACAACTTCACACCCCTGGAGGCAGAAATGTTATTCTTGAATCTGCAGCCTTAGCTGAATGCAGCAATTTCTCAGTTGCAGGATCATCCTTGTGTACCTTTTTTTCCTGAGTGAGCTCAGGAATGAATGAAAATTTTTCAGAGCAAATGGATTTGCCGTCCTCCTTCAAATTCCTGAGGAAGCGGACCCTTTTGTGAGCAGGGCTAGAAGGGGTGGAATGTACAGAAGAATGGGTAAAGAGCGGTCTCCTCGGGTGACTCAAGGGGTTCACACAGACTCGAGGGTCAAATGGCCTCCCTTTGCATTGTTACATTCCATGGTGACTCCAAAGCAGGATGGTGTGTTACTCAGCAAGGCTTGCAGGCAATGCTATCGTGAACTGGGACAATCAAGATTGTCTGTACAATTTGTTGCAGCATCAACTACAGTTGTCACCTGAAGCTTCATATGGCAATGTTCATTTAGTGAAATGCTTCCTTAGAGTAGATCAGGCAGGCATCAATTTGCCCTAAAACCCTGGAGCTGTGTAAAGTCTGAACAAGTGACATGACATAGATGTTAAGTGTTCTGAATGGGTGCACCACATTTACAACACTTGCATTCGGCAGGGCAGTGATGAGTTAATTTTTTTTTAAAGAAAGGAAACATGGGCTAGGGCGAGTCCTGAGCTCTGTTGGTAATTAGGACACAACTGATGTGGTGGGCAGATGCTGATACTGGTCAGATGGAATATTGGAATTGGAAATGGAGGTGAAATGGGTGCAATGCCACCACCAAATTTAACATCATTTTAACTTCCCAGTGTTTAATGCAGTTTGTTCGTGTAATACAGGATTAAGTTTAAAAACAAAGACTGGAATATGACCTTGGAAACTCTCAAAAAAATGTCCAAATTTTTAAAGAGCACTACTCTGGTTTGGTTTTCCCTTTTCTTTAACAGGTGGAAATGCAGCTGTAACATGGGCCTTCTAAGCAGTGGCTCTTGGCAGAATGTTTCGTGGCCAGTTTCTGCTGTGTGATTTCTAGCATTTCCAGCGACTTTCTGCCCTGGGGTTTCACCTCAGCATACGTATTGTGCACCTCTTGTGCACACTTCACAAGCTTGCTACTGCCAGGATTACTACTTTTGCTTTACTTTGCAAAGTAAGCTACACTTGACTGATCCTCTGCTCTGCTAATTTTGCAGTTTGGATGGTGCCGAATATGCTAAAGTTCATCCAGAGGCATCCAAGTCCATGATATTACCCTCACTGCTTAAGCAACCCTTGGCCATAGGCACATACCCGCTGTATAATCCATTTGGTCAGAGTCAGCCCTGATAATTTTTGTGTATTAAATAAACCAATATCATTAGAGAATGATGGTAACACTCAAAAATATAGTACACACGCAATTTCCCTTGTTCTCCAGTCTGAAGTTGCTGGCCATTAGTGACTGATACTGATAAACATTTTGATTATTATCAATGATGCAGAACCCCTGCATTTGAAGAACACTCTTTTTTGCAATTTGTGTGATTACATCTAATAATGACCCTGGAACAAATTCCAGGCAGATTCTGTGAATCTGCTTTTACAAGCTCCGCTCCTTCTTCCAATCACAGCACCTCTTGCAGACGGAGAGCTTCAAATGCAAAGGGGAATGAGCTGGTTGATTGGGTGAACCTGCTGAAAGTAATGTCTGGGAACAGTGGAATCAGGTTAAAGCTTAACTGTTTTTATTGTTAATTCAACAATTTACAGACTTTATTACATCCTTTAGGAGGAAGGGACTTGCCTGAAGGTGGCAGCTCCAAGTTTTACTTCGTGGACTTTTTTAGTACAATTATCACATGAGAGATCTGGATGGGCATTTTGCTCATCGTGTCCAGAGGTGAAATGAGAACTAGCAGAATGTTGACTGAAGCTTTGCACTTTCACACCGATTTTAATTTGGCGGGGAGGTTTTCTTTCCGGGACAGAGATGGGCATTTTACAAGATGCAGGCAGCAAATCAACTTGCAGATTCACACTGTCGGCATGAAGCTTAAATGACCAAATAGTGTCTATGGGGGAGAATTGTTGATACACGTACCTATAGGGTGTAGTAGACAGAGATACCTTGATGTCCACTGGCCCACAAGTTTCAGTTCCCAGCACGTGCACCTTCGTATTGAAGCTCAGAGCTGGCAATGTGAATTCATAACTTGCACCTTTTATAGAGCCTGCTATTACATACTGACTCAGCGACAGTTAAGAATTAATGTTTTCAAAAGCACTTGAAGTTATGAAGCCACAAGATATTAAGTAATTGCATAAAAAGACAGACAGTTAAGCACAGCTTGCTTTTGTGTCTGTCTGGGGGTTGAGTAACTGGAATTTTGAAATTGTCTGGAGTTGGATTCCAGACTTTGATTTTTCTTACATCCCCTCCAAAACTTTCAAGAAAAGGATCATTAAAGGAAATTGCATGATGGTTCAAACCGCAATGCAGGTGCTGTAGTGTCCGGACTGTCACATGACCGGCTGCGAGAGAAACGCAGCTGGGAAGATGCTGTGTTAACAGCAGTGCAGTAATATCTTAACAGGAGCAATTACAGCACGAAGATATCGGGATTGGGAGGGTCCAAAATAACAGGCAACACTGAATTAACGCAAGAGTTAATTGAATTCATCTCTGAAAACAACACTGTTGTGACTTTCTCAATTCACTGGACCACTTCTAATGCAGTAACTTTAAACTGGTGCTGAAAACTGACAGGTATGTTGGCTGTATATTTCTGCTCTGTTTCTCTGCAGGATTCCTTTCTGTGGCATATCCCATGGGTGCTGGGCTGGCCCATTCCTGTGAGCTGCCCACTTGAGCAGATTTCAGTTGCACAAAGCGCCATTGTAACTGAATGCTATTTTATCTACATTCGGACTTACACCCACAGGGGTTACTGGATAGCGAGGTGGGAATGTGACTCCTGGTCCAACTTCCCCTTTGCGGCCATAGGGCACGGAGGCTAACTGCAGCATCCTTCCTGCAGGTGGCGATACAGCTACCTTAATGTCTGAGGTGCAATGACGAATGAGGCACCATCTCTAAAGGGAGACAGTGACCTCCATCTGTCAGAGGATCGGCCCTGAGATCAGCTCTGACTGTGTGGGTGGACACCCCATGCCAGTGTCGCTGAAGGTCACTGTGGCCCTCAACTTCTATACCCCTGGCTCTTTCCAGGGGTCAGTGGATAATCTTTGTGGAGTCTCCGAGTCAGCTGTCCACAGTTGTCAAGCAGGTGACAGACACTCTGTTCTAATGTAGTGGCATTTATTTAAGTTGAGTGCCATGAGGTTGACAGGTGAGGTGCTGAGCACCTTTTGGACAGAGTAATGTGGGACGCACTGGCTGAAAGGGTGGTGGAGGTACAAACCCTCCTCAGATGCTATAAGTCTTTGTATATGCAGCAGCGATGCCATGGCATGTTAGGCCATGGGGATAGGGGTCACACATGGGGTAAGGTGTCTTTGGAAGGTGCTAGAGACGCACATCCTCAAGGGGACGAGGGACCTTTTGTGTATGACCCACACGTCTGACTGTATCAGTCTGTGAATGAGCAGTGTTGCTGCATTAACGATTGCAGCAACCATCAGTGCTTTGGATGGTGGGAAGACAGAGTGGATGGGACTGTGACCCTCAAATACCTGGCTGCTGCACCCCAGCCTCGCCGACACCTGCCGACCTGGCCATCTGCCTCCTCCCCAGCTCCATGGCCTGCTCCTCATAAATGGTGAGGTGCTGCAGCACGGTGTGCCCACCACCAGTCCGCAGACGCTCCTGGCTATTGTTCTGTTTGTGCCTGCAGAACAGAGAAGAGGATTTATTGGGGCTGATCACTCATGTACTCTGCACGCCGCACCCTGCACCCCAACCACAGTGGCCCATCTGAGGCCTCCAGCGGCTCCTGTCCACACTACTGGTGATCAGTCCCCAGAAGATAGTCCGGCTGCTCCCAACCCCCTGCCCCAATGGACACCTTGGACACATTCGGCGTCCATCACTTTGAATAGCACACGGGTCTTAGCGCTCATGGCAAGGAGGCGCAACTAGGTGCAGTGCCGATGCCAGCAGATGGCTCTTGGCCACGACACCTTGAGGCTCCCCTTCCACCATCTCATCACCATCAATAAGACATGTGTTGGAGTTCTGAGTATGTGTCTAGCTGCCTCCCCTGCAGGTTGCCCCCAGACTACTCAAATACCACAAACACCAACATATGCTGCGGGGAGAACCCATCTTCTCTTCAACCACTAAGGCTGATGTAAACATGGTCACTATGTGTTTGCCCACCCAGCGTGTGCTAAATGCCCAATGCAGTAACAACACTAAGACATGGGGGAGGGGGCCTCAAAGGCTAACGCTACCTCCTGGGTAAAATGGCCAAGGCTGACATGGTCCTCAACCTTCCAGAGCGCAACAAATCATTGAAGCGCTTGTGGCACTGGGTTCCTGTGTTCCACACAGCATCTTGAGAGCTTACTGCCTCCGCCACCTCCTGCCATGCCTGCCTGGTCACATGGGGGGCCCTCCTCCTCCCATCCTCCAGAAACAACACCTCCCAATGATTTGACACCTCTTCCAGGAGGGCAGCAAGGCAGGCATCGGGGAACTGAGGGGCACATTGGCCCCCGCGCTGGCCTACCCTTCAGCCTGCCCCCCTCCTCCTCCTCTACCCTCACCTCTTCTGGAGCTCGGTCGCTGGTCATGGTGAACAGCCTAAAGGAGGCTGCCTGGCCTTTCTTTATACAGACTGCCAGTTCCCCATTGGAAGCAGCGGTCTGAACACGCCCGCTGCAGATTTGAATTTCCCGCTGAAGACGGGAGTCTGAAACACGCTGGGCGGGCCTTAATTGGCGCGGCCGCACAAATGGCGGTGCGGCCCGTTTTGCCAGCAGCGATTGGCTCCGCGCCCACTGCCGATTGGGTCGGGCCCACCCGCCCGACAAACACACAATTCAGCCCATGGTTGCAATGACAGATATTGTGACCTCGGTGCACGGCACTCTTCCCTCCCACTGGCACCCCAACCTCACTGCTGCCGGTAGACCTGGGCGCATGGCGCGCCTCCTGCTCGTATCTGGTGAAAATGAGCAATTGTGCCAACCCTCCGCCAGTCTGCATCTGTTCAGCGTTATTGTGTGAGGTCTGAAAGGAGAGAGGAGCATTGATTAGTCCACCCTGTACCTGGATCGCCATTGCAGCCCTGCCACCCCCACCTGAGTGAAACATCGCAGGGCTCATGTGAATCTTGACCCTGGAGCTGCCGTACACTCACTCTAAGCAGCCAGGGCTGTGACCCCCTTGTCTAGATGCTGCCTCCATCACATTTACCACTCGCACTGTATCACCTTCCAAAGCAAGGAAGCACTACCACTTAGAACGCCAAGGGCAGCAGATGGATGGCTGCCCTGCTAGCTAGAAGTTCCCCTCCCAGTCAGTCAGCATCCTGACTTTGAAATGTTTCAGTGTTCCAGCAAATCCTTCAGCTCTCCCCCAAAGCAGTCCTGTTGGTGCAAGTGCACCACGTGCAGCGGATACAGAAGGAAGCTCAGCACCACCCTCTCAGGGTCAGCTAGGTATAGGCAATAAATGCTGGCTCAGTCAGCCAAGGCCACATGCCGTGAAAGGGGTGGGGTTAGGGAACCTCCTCTTTTACACACCCCACTCCCCATCTCACCTGAAGATTCTATACCCCAGAATATTGAGCAGCCAGTCCTGCCCCTCCCTCAACCATGTCTCTGTAATATATCTCCACGTATTAATCAACACCCTCAACTTATCTGCCTTACTCGCAAGACTCCTTGCATTAAAATAAATACCATCCAGCCTTGCCATGCTCCCTTGTGCCTTAACTTGACTATATATGCTCTGCCTTCCAGACTGACTCTGTTTTTCTTCTATACTTGTCTGTACATCACCCCTGCTATACCTCCACTCTGTATCCCACACCCCCGGCCAAATTCGTTTAAACCCCCATCAACAGCACTAGCAAACATCGCAAGTATGTTGGTCCCGTTCAGGTGCAACCCGTCGGACTTGTAAAGGTCCCACCTTCTCTGGAAGTGGATCCAGTGATCCAGGAATCTAAACCCCTCCCTCCTGCACCAACTCTTCAGCCACTCATTTATCTGCTCCATCAGCCTATTCCTATACTCAGCTAGTACATGGTACAGGGAGTATTCCAGAGTGTGCAACCTTTGAGGACCTGCTTTTCAATCTGCTACCCAGCTCCCTAAATTCTTGTTGTAGGAGCTCATCCCTCTTTCTACCTATGTCATTGGGACCAATGGAAACCATGATCTCTGACAGTTTGCCCTCCCCCTTCAGAATGCCCTGCAGCTGTTCAGTGACACCCTTGACCCGGGCCCCTGGGAGACACACACCATCCTGGAGTCACGTCTGTGGCCAGAGAAATGCCTGTCCGTACCCCTCAGGATTGAGTCTATAATCACTATTACTCTTCCTCTCTTTCTCCTCCCACCTTGTGAGACTGGGTTCTGGCTCGCCCTCCCCAGAGGAGCCATCACTCTCTCCGTTTTCCAACACAGAGAAACTGTTCTTTAGTGTGATGCACTCTGGGGCTTTCCTGACTACCTGCCTGCCTCCCTTCTGACTGGTGGTCATCCATTCCTCCTCTGTCTGCACTTTGTAAACTGCAGGGTGACCATGTCTAAAAACATGCTATCCACGTAACACTCAGCCTCATGGATGCACTGCTGTGCTTCCAGCCGCCGCTCAAGCTCCAAAACCCGGCACTCAAGCTGGTCAAACCGGTGGCACTTCCTGCAGATGTGGTCATCCAGACTGCCAGGAGTGTCTAAGACTTCCCACATACTGCAGGCCGTACAACACACGGGACTGAGCTCTCCTGCTCAGTAAATATTCTTACCTTACAGTTAAGCCAAGTAGAGTAGAACATTATTTCAGTTTCGTTCTTTTATAAAAAGCTAGAACTCATGCCTTTCCTTAGTGTAGCTTTAAAGTGGAGAAAAACAACTTGCCCACTACCTACCAATCTGCTCTTTGCTTTGCTCTGATGTCTGCTTTCCTCAGCCTTCTTGAATTCTGGTGGGGTTAGCTGCTGCTCCGACCGGCTCGATCTGGGCCTTGACCCTCAGGATTTTATTGAGAAACTCTGCTGGCACCGTTCAGCACCTGCTGCTGCTCCGACTGGCTCGATCTGGGCCTTGACCCTCAGGACTTTATTGAGAAACTCTGCTGGCACCGTTCAGCACCTGCTGCTGCTCCGACTTGCTCTTGTAGGCGGTGGACAGGGTTTGGGGAACTAGGAGGTGTTACTTGCCACAGAATTCCCAGCCTTTGACCTGTTCTTGGTCCAGTTCTGTTTTGGTCAAATGGTAAGCCCCAGGATGTTGTTAGTGGGGGTTTCAGCAATATTAATGCCATTGAATGCCAAGGGGCAATGATTTAAATTTTCTCTTGTTGGAGATCGTCATTGGCAATTTTGCAGTGCTACAAGGGTGCTCATTCTGAGTTTTTTACGTCGCTCGTTGGTGTTGTAACTACCTCCTGGGATTGACCACAACCTTGCGCAGGACCTCCGTTATGCAGAGCAGGGTGGTCTCAAACGATATGACTATCGTGATGCCAGCAAAGCATGGAAAGTTGTACCAACAGAGAGAGAGAGAGAGAGCTTGTTCAGGTTAGTTCAACTTTTGTCTGGACACATTTACCCATAATCACATTATCTGATGGGTTGTCTATTCCGTAAACCATACAACAGTACAAAAAAAGAACAAACCGTTGCCCTACAATTTGCCTGATTACAATTCACAGCAAGCAGGGATCTGGCGAAGCAGTGCAAGTCTTTACTCACCCATTGAGGATTAGCTTCCATTGATCATATTATGGAAATTGGTTTTAACAAACCAGGTCTGTGTTGCATGTATTCAGAAGGGAGACCAGCTTCCAGCCTGGATACCACCTTTTGCAGACGACTGGGCTCTTGAGAGATGTTAGCTTGTCATGTCTTTGCTCTTGACCGGTGGAACAGGTTGAGGACACTCATCCCTTGGCAGTCATACAGCTAGCTGTATGTACCTCCACCCTGAGTACACAACATTTACCTGCAACCAAATAGTTGAGCTTTGTGGTTGACTATCTCAGACTTAGGTGGATACTCTTGGCCAACACTGCACCTGTTGTTCCTGGAGGAATGCAGGAAGGCACGACTCACTGTTGCAGAAGGTTCAAGACTGCCACAGCTACGGTAACCTATAAACTAGTGATGGGCGACCTAGGCTAGTGAGTGGGCCGGGTGAGTGGTTCCCCTCCATCTCAGTGGGTCACAAGATTGAAATCAGGCACGCGGACTAACCCTGGCCCCGTGAATAAGATTAAATATACTTAATACACACTGAATATTTCCTAATCAGTGATGGGAAATGTTTCCACAACTTCCTTCAAATTTGGAAGCTGTTGAGCACGTTGGGCAGAACCCACTGTGAATTTGGCCATGTGAGAGGAATGGCGTATTTCATAATGTCTCTTAACGTGTTTTTTTAAACTGATTTATCACCTCGTTGCAAATTAAGCAAAATAGCCTCCCTTTCTGTTCCACAACACAATCCGGCTCCCAACTCTCTCTTCCCATTCTGCCCTCATCGACGATTTTCCTCTTTTAGGCTACTTTTCCCTCTGTACTTTTTGATTTTGCACTTGATTCTCCTCCTTTATCAACACCACTTTGACACCGATCCATTATATAATTAGGGGCCAATTTAAATTACCGGCAAAAGTAACAATGCGCAACCTCCCACGTCCACCGGTCTTGTAACCAAGATGGTCTCGCGGGATAGGGTCATTTTGCTCACTGCACTTGCGTGCCTGGAATTTGTGGGGTGTGCCGATTGAACCGTCAGGGTGCTTTGGATGCAGAGGGAGCGCACAGCTCTCAGTCAATGTTGTGTGCAATCAGCACACACCTCACTTCACGTGCCCCAGCTTTGCGTGAGTATCACTTCAGTAATAGCAGTAAGAAAAGAACTACCCGGACAGAAACCAGCAGAATCTGGAAACCCAGTGTGAGGGCAACAGTCAACAAAGTGAACTCAGAACCCTGATGGGCCTGCAGGTTGCCCACCACTGCTATAAACTCAATGCCGCATGATTACTGAATGGGAGGTATTAACCTTCTCTGACCCTGGGCAGCACACCTAGTTGGAATGACTAAGGTATTGTAACCTCTAACTCCCACGTCAGAGTAAGGTTTCAAAGGGAGTGACGAGGAATCAAAAGATATTTATTTGTGGGGTGCAAATGTTACAGGTTTGGACTGATAAATGGAAGTAAGTTGTCCAGCTCTTAACTGTAAATGCACAAGGATTGCTTCAGTATCTGAGGAGTCGTGAATGATGCTGAACATTGCACAATCATCAGCAAACATCCCCACTTCTGACTTTGACAGAAGGAAGGTCATTAATGAAGTAGCTGAAGATGGTTGGGCCTAGGACACTACCCTGAGGAACTCCTGCAGTGATGTTCTAGAACTGAGATGATTGACCTCCAATAACCACAATCATTTTGCTTTGTGCTGGGTATGACTCCAACCAGTGGAGAGTTTTCTGCCAATTCCCATTGACTCCAGTTTTGCTAGGGCTCCTTGATGCCACACACGGTCAAATGCGGCCTTGATGCGAAGAGCAGTAACTCTCCCCTCGCCTCGGGAGTTCAGCTCTTTTGTCCATGTTTGAACCAAGGATGTAATGAGGTCAGGAGCTGAGTGATGCTTAATTATTGCTGAGTAAGTGCCACCTGATTGGAATGTGTCGACACGTTGCATCACTGCTGATGGAGAGTCATCTGTGGGGTGGTCATCGGCCAGGTTAGATTTGTCCTGCTTTTTGTGGACAGGACATATCTAGACAGTTTTCTACATTGCTGGGTCGATGCCAGTGTTGTGATGCTGAACTGAAACAGCTTGCTTAGGGGGCGTGGTTAGTTCAGGAGCACAAGTCTTCAGTGCTATTGCTAGATGTTGTCAGGTCCCCTAGCCATTGCAGTATCCGGCCTTCAGCCGTTTCTTGATATCATGTGGAGTGAATCAAATTGGCTGATGACTGGCATATGTGATGCTGGGGACCTCCTGGAGGAGGCAGAGATGGATCATCCACTCAGCAGTTCTGGCTGAAGTCTTTTGTGCTGATTGTACTTGGCTCCCTCTTTAATTTAGGACGGGGATATTGGTGGAGCCACCTGTTCAGTTAGTTTAATTGTCCACCTCCATTCACATTTGGATGTGGCACTGCTGCCGATCTTAAATCTGATTCATTAGTTGTGGGATCACTTGGCTCTGTCAAATGCTGCTTTGTTTAGTAGGCAAGTAGACCTGTGTTGTGGCATGTCCTTCAAGTGCTTGATCCCTTTGGCCATCCATGTTGTTTGAAAAATATCAGCTGATAGTCAGTGAACCACAGGCTCTGCACAGTTGCTTTGTGGGACTCCATGAAGGCAGATGTTTGTGTGCTCCAGTGCCCATTGTGACCTGTGGGGTGTCTGGCTCTCCCAGTGTGACAGGACATTTGAGAGGAATGTAGCACAAAGTTGTTGGCAGAGCAAGGGTTAATGTAGGATTGGGGAACAGTACCACCCATGATATGATGTAGCGAGTCACATGACAGTAGACTATGTTGTAGAGTCTGAAAGGAGGCAGCAGGGAGACAGTCCACGCATGACGGTACCTTGGATATGTATATAGTTATGGGTTACCAAATAAATGGTTTATGTTCAACCAAACAAGTGAGACACCAAGCAACCTTACAACATGGTGCCAGTGAAGGATGGAGCCCAGAATCCCAGAGAAGCTGGAGAAGAAACCTAGATTCTCAAAGCATGAAAAACTAAAACCTAAGCCTGACCTGAGACACATGCACCTAAATGGAAGACACAGTTGGCGACAAAGCTCCATTGTAGACATGGAGGCGGAAGGACTCCACCAGGTCACACGGACGTCTGTTGTCAGACCTGTAGTGTCAAAGGTTCTAGCTAGATCAAAGTAAAAAGCAAAATTCACATGCGGCCAGACGGGTCCATCCGTTCCAGGATAGACTTCCTGTTTGTGTCCTGAGCATTTGTGGTCAGATCCACCAACGCCTGGACAAACCGCTAACTCCTGACGAACTGACTAAGGCCCTTGAGTCCTTTGAGAAGAGTAAAACTCCCGGAAGTGACGGCTTGCCGGCGGAGTTGTATTGGGCTCTGTGGGACTTGATCGGCCCAGACCTGCTAGAAGTGTACGAGAGTATGCTCCTGGCCGGCAGCATGTCAGAATCCATGAGGAAAGGCATCATCACCCTCATCTACAAACACAAGGGGGAAATTGGCGACCCTTTTCACTGTTGAATGTGGACTATAAGATTCTGTCCAAAGTCATCGCCAATCAGGTCAAATCCGCTCTGGAATTGGTGATCCACCCTGACCAGACCTGCTCTGTGCCAGGCAGGAAGATCTCTGACAGCCTCGCGCTGCTCAGGAATACGATTGCCTATAGAACCATAGAACACTACAGCACAGAAAACAGACCATTCGGCCCTTCTAGTCTGTGCCAAAATATTATTCCACTAGTCCCATTGACCTGCACCTAGTCCATAACCCTCCAGACCTCTCCCATCCATGTATCTATCTAATTTATTCTTCAAACTTAAGTGTGAGCCCGAATTTATCACATCAGATGGTAGCTCGTTCCACACTCTCACCACTCTCTGAATGAAGAAGTTCCCCCTAATGTTCCCCCTAAACCTTTCCCCTTTCACCCTAAAGCCATGTCCTCTCATGTTTATCTCTCCTAATCTAAGTGGAAAGAGCCTACTCGCATTTACTCTGACTATACCCCTCACAATTTTGTAAACTTCTATCAAATCTCCCCTCATTCTTCTACGCTCCAAGGAATAAAGTCCTAACCTGTTTAATCTTTCCCTGTAACTCAACTCCTTAAGACCCAGCAACATCCTAGTAAATCTTCTCTGCACTCTCTCAATCTTACTGATATCCGTCCTGTAGTTAGGCGACCAGAACTGCACACAATACTCCAAAGTTGGCCTCACCAATGTCTTATACAACCTCACCATCCCAACTCCTATACTCAATACTTTGATTTATGAAGGCCAGTATGCCAAAAGCTTTCTTTACAACCTTGTCTCCCTGTGACGCCACTTTCAGGGAATTATGTATCTGAACTCCCAGATCCCTTTGTTCCTCTGCACTCCTCAGTGCCCTACCATTTACTGTGTATGTCCTACCTTGGTTTGAGCTTCCAAAAATGTAAATGTAATCCTGCCTATGTGCAGGACAGGGGTGTGGACACCTGCCTCATCATCCTGGATCAGGAGAAGGCCTTTGACAGAATATCGCACACCTACATGGTGGATGTGCTCTCCAAAATGGGGTTTGGGGAGGGAATTCGCAATTAGATCCAACTGCTCTACACTAACAGCGCAGTCTCAATCAATGGGTGGGAATCAGATAGCTTTCCAATTAAATCTGGAGCCAGGCAGGGCTTCCCTCTGTCCTGTTTGTGTGTTGCATAGAACCCTTTGCTGAGTCCATCAGGAAGGATCCGGGCAAAAGAGGAGTGACAATCCCAGGCAGTGGAGGCACTCAGATCAAAGCCTCCCTGTACATGGACGATGTCGCCATCTTCTGCTCGGATCCGCTGTCGGTGTGCAGACTGATCCACATCTGCGACCAGTTCGAACTGGCCTCGGGAGCCAAAGTAAATCGTGGGAAGAGCGAGGCCATGTTCTTTGGGAACTGGGCTGACCGATCCTTTGTCACCTTCACCGTCAGGGCTGACGGCCTGAAGGTGCTGGGGATATGGTTTGGAGGGACCGGGGCATGCATTAGAAACTGGAAGGAGCAAGGGTCTATGGTGCAAAGAAAACTGGGCATGTGGGAGTGACGCTCCCTCTCCATTGCGGGTAAGAACCTGGTCATCAGGTGTGAGGCACTCTCGCTGTTGCTGTACGTGGCGCAGGTCTGGCCCATTCCACACTCCTGCGTGGTGGCGCTCACCCGAGCCATCTTCCGCTTTATCTGGAGGTGGAAAATGGATCGTGTCCGCAGGGACGCGATGTACAAGCCTCTAGATAAAGGGGGAGAAAATGTGCCCAACAAGCCCTCAAACTGTGTGAGGCTGCATCAAGCTGTGCGTAGATCCTCAGTACGCAAACACCAAGTCTCACTACGTGCTGAGGTTCTACCTGTCCCCGGTGTTGCGAAGGATGGGTCTGGCCACGCTGCCGCGGAACGCTCCAAGTAGTTGGACCGTGCCGTACCACCTGTCCCTGGTGGAAAAATTTATGCAGAGAAACACCTTTGACCACAAGTCCATCAGGCAGTGGTCAGCACGTAACGTCTTAGAGGCCCTGAGGGAAAAGGAGAGGGTGGATCCTGTGGGATGGTTCCCCGAGCAGACTGTCAAAGTCATTTGGCAGAATGCCTCATCGCCAGTACTTTCCAACAAGCACCAAGGCGTGGCTTGGCTGGTGGTGAGAAAGGCCCTCCCCCGTCATCCTTCCTACACGCCAGGACTCTCACCCCCTCTGCACGTTGCTCTCGAGGTGGCTGTGGTGGGGAAGAGACCGTTGTTCACCTCCTTGTGGATTGTGCCTTTGCAAAGAAGGTCTGCAGAGAGATGCAGTGGTTTCTGTCGAGGTTCATCCTGAGCAGTTCTGTGACACAGGACTCTGTGCTCTACGGGCTGTTCCCAGGGACACACACTGAGACAAACATCAACTACCGCTGGAAGATCATCAACTCGATGAAAGACACTCTTTGGTCTGCCAGAAACTTGTTGGTCTTCCAGCGCAAAGAGTTGTCCCCGACCGAGTGTTGCAAACTGGCACATTCCAAAGTCCAGGACTACGTGCTGAGGGACGCACTAAAGCTTGGGGCAGCCACCACAAAGGCGCAATGTGGAAGGGTCGCTGTCTAAGACCTTTCTGCCATAGGGCACCTAGGGGCTGGGAAATGTTGAGAGCCCCTCGGGCTGCACAGCTGAAAATGAATGTCTGCAGTGAATACTAATTGTATTGAAGCACCTCAGAGAGCAACATGATGTATGTTGATAACTCCAATACCTTTGTCTGATTATCTGTAATGACCATATTGAAATGATTGTAATATTCATTGATTGTATTGATGCACCTTGTGATCCATGTGTAAAAGTTGAATCTGATTGTAGTTTTGTGATGGTGATTTTGAAATGTTTGTAATGTTCTTCCAGATATTTTATGAATAAAGTATATTTTTCATTAAAACAAAATCTGTTCTTATCAGTTTAATATCTGATACGTCCCTTATCTGGGGACCATATATTAAATTGATTTTTGGAGCAGGGAGATGGAACAGGATCTTTCTCCGTCCACTCCACACATCGACCTGGTATTGCAGCGTCTTCAGGAATGGTGCAGTTTTGCCCTCTACAGGGTGAAAGGGAAACTGAAAAGAAGAAAAAGTCATTCAGAGCATTGTCCTGCTTTCCATCATTGATCTGGTTGAACTGAACTTGTGCTGAGTGGCAGGACAGGCTCATTGGTGCCAGACTGAGTGATGCCCCCTGTTGGATTTTGGTGCAACTGCAGGGCTGCAGCTGGTGTGCACTTGTTCTGCTTGTCAGGGCGGAGCCCGGGACTGGACGATGCCCCCTGTTGGATTTTGAGGCTGTTGCAGGCGCTGCTTCAGGGAGGCAGCATCAAGCAAGAAACGCCTGATGCTCAATGCTGGCTGTTGGGTATTCAGCCCGTGTTCGGCCACACGCAGCAAAACGGACGGTGAAGCCGGAGGCCGAGGAAGACGGGACGGGCGCATGGGTTTCTGGGTTATTGCTTCTCAGCCTTTTGGCTAAGATCAGTTGTAGTGAAGCGATGGCTCAAACCAAAGGAGCCCCAAACCAGGGGGTACGTAACACCGTTCGGGTCACGGTGAAGGACAGTGAAGGGGGAGCACCCATGGATCAGGCCTTCCTCATCAAGCGGATCCTGTTGAAGGCGTGTGGATTTGAAGCGGAGGAGATCTACTCCCTGCAAGACTTCCCCAGCGCTGGATATTTCGACGTGACCTTCAGGAATGTTGCTGCCTTCGTCAAGTTCCTGAAGGTGTTCGAGAAGAAGAGAGACCAGCCGGAGATGAAGATCCTGACGGTGGAGCCGCTCTTTGCTCTGCCGTTGCAACGGGACCGTGTGGTGACGGTGCATCTCTACATCCCCCACGTCCCTGTCGCCGACGTGTTCACCTTCCTCGCCAGGTACGTCGACAAGGTTGGGAGCTGCACCGAGGTTAGAGACGCCTTCGGGATTTGGACATGCAAACGCCAGGTTAAGGTCACGCTCAAGACCGACGGTAAGGGAGCCATCTCCATCTCCTTCCAGCTTCACTATCGGGAGAAGCCGTGGCTACCTTGTCTCCGATGGGCAGCCCAAACTTTGTCACTCATGCGGCAAGTCGGGGCATATGGCGGCCAACTGCAGCGCCGCCCTCTGCAAGAACTGCAAACAGGAAGGGCACCAGACAAAGGACTGCAAACAGACTAAGTACTGCAACCTGTGTGGTGAGGCAGGTCACCTCTACAGGACCTGCCCCAAACGCTGCCTCACTTATGCACAGGCAGCCAAAGCCAACGAGGGGGAAGCAGAAGAAATGCTTCATGTCACTACTACCAAGGATACTTGCAACACTCCAACCACCATGGCCCCCAGTGAGAACAACGGGACAAAGGAGGATGCAGAGAGAGACAAGGTGGAGGAAAAGATTGAGGCAGCAGACAGCCAATCAACAGCACTGACCCCTGAACCTCCCACTCCTCAGGAGAGCGAATCAATGGAGGAGGAAGCAGCAGAAAATCAGCAGGGAGAGTGGCAGCTGGTGAAGAGAGCCAAAAGGAAGAAGGGGCTAAGAAGGGACCAAGCCACTTCTCAGACAAGTGGCAAGAGGCGTCTCCCATCCGACGCGGATGACAAGGGCAGCTGCTCTTCGGACAAAGATGTGCCAGGGCGGCACCTACAGAAGAAGCAGCAAAGCTCTAGGGAGTTGTAGAGTGAGACACCCGAGCTCCAGAACATTGGAGACATTGAGGAGACCATCGCACCCCAACTTTGCCTACAACCCGAAGAGGCCAGCGCACCCCAGCCCCAGCAATCTGGGAGCAGTGAAGTGCTCAGCGCACCCCAGCTCCGGGAAGCCGGGAGCAGCAACGCCCCAGAGGGGGAGAGGATTGGGGAAGCTTCTCCAACAGAGGACATTTCAAATCCCGTTCTCTGCACGAAACCCCAGATGCCACCTGAGCAGATCATCTCCAATGGGGAGGTTCAGGACAGTTTCCTCAGCCCATCCAAAGCGAGGCAATTTGTGAACACTATGGGTAAGCAGGAGCAGACCAAAGGTCTGGGACTCTCAGAGGCAACAGGTTTGGTAAGAGACTAAATGCTTTAAAATGGGTGTAAAGATTGTATCCATAAATGTGCGTAGCATTAAATCTACTACGCGATGTGTTGCGACCTTGGACTACCTAGCCAAGGTCAAAGCTGACCTGTTGTTTCTGCGGGAGTGTGCGATACCGCACCTCAACTCCTACAGGCAATGGTCACGATGCTGGTCCCATGGGCCATCGATCAGATCGGGCGGAAACGACTCTCGTTCCTCCGGCCTGGGTATTCTGCTGTGGGGAGGCATTTCACCGTCTCCGAGGTTAAGGAGGTGGTGGGCGGGCGCCTCCTCATAGCAGACATAATGTACAAGAATGCTCCACTCCGGTTAATTAACGTGTATGGCCCGTCACAAGGGGCCGAGCGGCTGGAGGTTTTTCAGCAGCTCCCACTGCTGCTGGCGACCTCCAGGCCGGTCATTCTGGGCGGTGACTTCAACTGCATCATCGATGCGGCTGGACGATCCGGCAGGGCCGACAGCAGATTGGACGCTACGTCCAGATCCCTGATCGAAACAGTTAAGGATGCCAAGCTGCACGACGCCTTCAGCAACCCTGTATACGGAGCGCAGCGTAGATACACCTGGTCGCAGCCAGATGTGTCCAAAACCGTTCCTGGATAGACTTGCTATTTGTATCACAAGCGTTCGCAGTCAGATCCACTGACGTCAAGCCGGTGTTCTTCACTGACCACTGCCTCCTACTGGCTGACTGTCACTTACAGGAAGACCAGAGGGTTGTCCGGGGGACATGGAAGCTAAACGTACAACTGCTAACCCCAGAGAACATTGAGGAACTCAAGAGGGATTACAAAGGTTGGAGAACTGTGAAACCCCTCTTTGAGTCCCTGACACCCTGATGGGAAGTGATCAAGGGAAACATCAAGAGGTTTTTCATCCTCAAAGGCACCCAGAAAGCTAGAAAGGAACAGAGGGAAATGTCCCGACTCCAGAAAAACATGCAGAATCTGCTCCGGCTGCAGTCGTTGGAGGTCGATGTCAAGGAGGAATTCCAAGAGGTGAACAGCCAGCAAGCCTCGCTCTTTGCCTCGGAGGCCTCGAAGATCATCTTCCGTTCCAGAGTCCGCTCTGTGGAGCAGGATGAGATGTGCTCACACTTCTTCCAAAAGGTACACAGAGAGAGCTCTGTGATCAGCAGCCTGAAGGAAGAAGATGGTTCAGTAAAGTCATCGCAGTCCGACATTTTGAGGATCAGCAAATCCTTTTATGTCGGATTGTATGACGTGAAGCCCACAGACAGCACAGAGTCCCAGTCCTTCCTGTCCTCCATTACAAAGGGCTTTGATGACAGTACATGGGAGAGTCTGGACAAACATGTTGGATGTGCTCTCAAAAAGGGATTTGGGGAGGGAATCCACAACACGGCAGGAGTCTCACCCCCTCTGCACGTTGCCCTCGAGGTGGCTGTGGTGGGGAAGAGACCGTTGTTCACCTCCTTGTGGATTGTGCCTTTGCAAAGATGGTCTGGAGAGAGATGCAGTGGTTGCTGTTGAGGTTCATCCTGAGCAGTTCTGTGACACAGAACTCTGTGCTCTACGGGCTGTTCCCAGGGACACACACCGAGACAAACATCAACTGCAGCTGGAGGATCATCAACTCGGTGGAAGACGCTCTTTGGTCTGCCCGAAACTTGTTGGTCTTCCAGCGCAAATAGTTGTCCCCGACCGAGTGTTGCAGACTGGCACATTCCAAGGTCCAGGACTACGTGCTGAGGGACGCACTAAAGCTTGGGGCAGCCACCGCAAAGGCGCAATGGGGAAGGGTCGCTGTCTAAGACCTTTCTGCCATAGGGCACCGAGGGGCTGGGAAATGTTGAGAGCCCCTCGGGCTGTACAGCTGAAAATGAATGTCTGCAGTGAATACTAATTGTATTGAAGCACCTCAGAGAGCAACATGATGTATGTTGATAACTCCAATACCTTTGTCTGATTGTCTGCATTGACCATATTGAAATGATTGTAATATTCATTGATTGTATTGATGCACTTTGTGATCCATGTGTAAAAGTTGAATCTGATTGTAGTTTTGTGATGGTGATTTTGAAATGTTTGTAATGTTCTTCCAGATATTTTATGAATAAAGTATATTTTTCATTAAAAAAAAATCTGTTCTTATCAGTTTAATATCTGATACGTCCCTTATCCGGGGACCAAATATTAAATTGATTTTTGGAGCAGGGAGATGGAACAGGATCTTTCTCCGTCCATTCCACACATCGACCCGGTATTGCAGCGTCTTCAGGAATGGTGCAGTTTTGCCCTCTACAGGGTGAAAGGGAAACTGAAAAGAAGAAAAAGTCATTCAGAGCATTGTCCTGCTTTCCATCATTGATCTGGTTGAACTGAACTTGTGCAGAGTGGCAGGACAGGCTCATTGGTGCCAGACTGAGTGATGCCCCCTGTTGGATTTTGGTGCAACTGCAGGGATGCTGCTGGTGTGCACTTGTTCTGCTTGTCAGGGTGGAGCCCGGGACTGGACGATGCCCCCTGTTGGGTTTTGAGGCTGTTGCAGGCGCTGCTTCAGGGAGGCAGCATCAAGCAAGAAACGCCTGATGCTCAATGCTGGCTGTCGGGTCTTCAGCCCGTGTTCGGCCACACGCAGCAAAACGGACGGTGAAGCCGGAGGCTGGGGAAGACAGGACGGGCGCATGGGTTTCTGGGTTATCGCTTCTCGGACTTTTGGCTAAGATCAGTTGTAGTGAAGTGATGGCTAAAACCAAAGGAGCCCCAAACCAGGGGGTACGTAACACCGTTCGGGTGGCAATGAAAGACATTGAAGGAGGAGCACCCATGGATCGGGCCTTCCTCATCAAGCGGATCCTGTTGAAGGCGTGTGGATTTGAAGCGGAGGAGATCTACTCCCTGCGAGACTTCCCCAGCGCTGGATATTTCTACGTGACCTTCAGGAATGTTGCTGCCTGCGTCAAATTCCTGAAGGTGTTTGAGGAGAAGAGAGACCAGCTGGAGATGAAGATCCTGACGGTGGAGCCGCTCTTTGCTCTGCCGTTGCAACGGGACCGTGTGGTGACGGTGCATCTCTACAACCCCTACGTCCCTGTCGCCGACGTGCTCACCTTCCTCACCAGGTACGTCGACAAGGTTGGGAGCTGCACCAAGGATGGAGACGCCTTCGGGATTTGGACATGCAAACGCCAGTTTAAGGTCACGCTCAAGACCGATGGTAAGGGAACCATCTTCCATCCTCCTTCCAGCTTTGCTATCGGGGGAAGCCGGGGCTACCTTGTCTACACTGGGCAACCCAAACTTTGTCACTCATGCGGCAAGTCTGGTCATGTGGCGGCCAACTGCAGCGCCGCCCTCTGCAAGAACTGCAAACAGGAAGGGCACCAGACAAAGGACTGCAAACAGACTAAGTACTGCAACCTGTGTGGCGAGGCAGGTCACCTCTACAGGACCTGCCCCAAACGCTGTCTCACTTATGCACGGGCAGCCAACGCCAATGAGGGGGAAGCAGAAGAAATGCTTCGAGTCACTACTACCAAGGACACTTGCAACGCTCCAACCACCATGGCCCCCAGTGAGAACAACGGGACAAAGGAGGACGCAGAGAGAGACAAGGTGGAGGAAAAGATTGAGGCAGCAGACAGCCGATCAACAGCACTACCCCCTGAACCTCCCACTCCTCAGGAGAGCGAATCAATGGAGGAGGAGGAAGCAGCGGAAAATCAGCAGGGGGAGTGGCAGCTGGTGAAGAGAGACAAAAGGAAGAAGAGGCTAAGAAGGGACCAAGCCACTTCCCAGACAAGTGGCAAGAGGCGTCTCCCATCCGACGCGGATGACAAGGGCAGCTGCTCTTCCGACGAAGAAAGGCAAGTGCGGCACCTACAGAAGAATCGGAAAAGCTCTAGGGAGTTGGAGGACGAGAAACCCGAGCGCCAGAACACCTGAGACAATGAGGAGACCAGCGCACCTCAACTTTGCCTACAACCCGAAGAGGCCAGCGCACCCCAGCTCCGGGAAGCCGGGAGCAGCGACGCCCCAGAGGGGGAGAGGATTGGAGAAGCTTCTCCAACAAAGGACATTTCAAATCCCGTTCTCTACACGAACCCCCAGATGCCACCTGAGCAGAACATCTCCAATGGGGAACTTCAGGACAGTTTCCTCAGCCTATCCAAAGTGAGGCAATTTGTGAACACTATGGGTATGCAGGAGCAGACCAAAGGTCTCGGACTCTCAGGCAACAGGTTTGGTAAGAGACTAAATGCTTTAAAATGAGTGTAAAGATTGTATCCATAAATGTGCGCAGCATTAAATCTATTACGCAATGTGTTGCGACCTTGGACTACGTTGTCAAGGTCAAAGCTGACCTGTTGTTTCAGCAGGAGTGTGCGATACCGCACCTCAGCTCCTGCAGGGGTCCAAGTGAGGCCTCACCCTCCCACTTCAATCCAGCTTCACTCTCTGCAACATCAAACATTCCAGTTAGAGAGGGGAAAGGGGGACGTCCAACATCTAGAGGATCAATGTCCCACCAGCTTCAGGTTCAAGATCTCTCCTTCCTCTGGAACCAAACCACAACTCCCTTGTGGCACCACAGTTACCCACATGGCAACAGGCACAAATGTCAATGCTCGATTCCTCCAATGGGGTGCAGATAAATAAGAGAAATAGCCCATCAACCAGGTTGTGCATCACATCCCCACACAACATCTCTGAGGGAGAGAGAGGGGGAACTTACACATTTTGCACCTTCTGGAAAGTACAAGCTTTGTTCCTGGAATCCCTCTGATCCAATGGAGCAACTTTCAGGTGACAGGTGATGAAAATCTGAGGGACACATTCAACACAAGTCATGATTCAGTGACTCCCTCCCAACATGGAGATCCCAATGATCAGCTTCCTCTTACCAAGGAACGGTCATCTCCAAGGAAACGGAACGCATCCAGGTCAAACCGGAGCTTGTCCAGCTCCTGCTCGTCTCTTGGCAACACAAAGGTTGAAAAGGAGTCCTCAGCTTTGCTGTCCAGGAGGCAACTGAAGAAAGATTAAAAAGGGACAGGAAGTGAATCAAGTGAAGCCATTGAGATGGGACCAGCTGGAGAAAGCAGAGAGCTCCTTACCCATTGTGGTCAATGAAGCTATATCTCGGGGTGGAGTCCTTGTCTGGGCTCAATGTAGCTACACAGCGGTCAATGTAGAGCTTCAGGGGCATGTGGTTGGTCATTGAAACAGAGGCCTCAATGTGAATGAGCTCACCCAGGTAGTAGACAGTCGAAGTGCGCTCTGTAAGCCAGTCACCTGAAGTACAAGAGGACAAGGGTTAGAGACAGTGGCTGTAACTCCCAGTGAGTGACTACAGGAAATCACTCCCCATCCACCCATCACATACCCTTCATTAGGCGCAGAGAGAATGACAGATTCCCTTCTCCAGACTTGGTGGAGCTGAATGGGATCCAGGTGGGCTTGATGGGGTCACTGCTCACATTGCCCTTCCTGGAAAGGCAGGGGAGTCATTTTAGGACATCTTCAGAGACCACCAGCAGCTGTAGATCTTATTGACAAAGAGGGTAAAGATTCTCACCTAAAATAACGACTCAATGGGAACAACAGCTCCATTCGTTCTCACAATGACAGATCCATGATACTCTGGGGTGTGGTTCAGGTGGGTGGTGTAGATGAGGAAATCTCCAATCATCTGAAAGAATCAGATTAAGGAATGAAGAACTGATCTGAAATGAGAATGTTCTCCACAGGGGTTAACAATGAAGTCATCCCATCCCCTGAAAACAATTCTGAGGAGGATTGACAGGGTCAGTGTGAAGAGGCTGCTTCCCCCCAGCCGGAGGAGAGTTGATTATTAGGTGTAGGCATCTCAGGTCAGGGGGTCACTTAAGATTAATGTGACAGGGAATTACTTCATTCAGCAGGTGGTGAATCTTTGGGATTCTAGCCCAGAGAGCTGTGAATGCTCAGTCACCGAGTACATTGGAGACAGATGGATTTATTTTGGGGAATGAAGGCAATGTTATGATGTGGCAGATGATGCTAGTCAGGTGGATCAAATCTACGAGGGAAACTTGATCAGGCACTCAACTGTTTTGCAATTAGTATATTATTTTGATTTCAGTGCCCGGAATTCAGGAACAGCAAAGACTGCCACAAATTCAGGAGGTTTAGATAAAAATGTAAACATTTAAAGAAAAGATTAAGCACATCCATTAGGTCTACAAATTACTATAAGAACTCCCAAAATTCTGATTAAACTGGCTCCCAGTGACACCTTCATTAAGGCAACAGTTAAAAAACAGATTTGTACAGACCCAGGCAAAGCAACACCACCTGGACAGGAGAATTCAATACGAGTTAACACATCCTTGGTTCCTTTAGACAGGAACTTGATGCAGAGGCTGGAGGCTTCTCACATTTGCGAAAGATCTTAGGATGTCTTCACCACTGACTCAGCCTCATCCCCTCTACAGGTAAATTCCATTGTTCCCATATCTTGTTGCAACTTCACTTTTCATAATATAAAAGTTTAGTACTAATTTATCAGTAACCTTTGAAAAAATTAACACTTCAGCTTAGTTCTGAAAGCTGGAGTCACATCCCACCATTGCCTGGAAATTCAAGCTATCCACATTTTACTGAAAAAGCAAATTTTCATCACATCTTATTCTAAACCTGGTTCGATTAAACTGGACTGAAACCTCCAGGTCGATTGATCTGAATGAGAGGAATAGAGCTGAAAATCCTCAAAACAACAAAAGGCAAAGCTTGGAGGATCCAAAGAGAAGGTTCAAGACCAATGGGGCTGATGTCATAGGTTGGAGAGACTCAGGGACCAGTTAAAGTAAAGTACAATACAAGATAGAAAGCTAATTTGTAGTTTTATAAAGCAGGAGACAGCTATCTCCTCAATATCATTGACATCTCACCCATTGTTGGAATGAAGAGTGGGAAACAACCTACAGCCCAAGCTTAGAGCAAGAGCTGAGGATTCCCATTACCTGCAACCTGCTGCCACACTCATGGAGTCCATAGTCAAAGAGGACAGTGTGGTTCTGAGAGTAGATCCTGGTTGTCCGACAACCTGCTGTCCCCAGGGTCAGGTCAGCAGCTTTGATCAGGTGCCAGGTTCCAAATAAATCCAGCTGGACCCTGAGCAGCAGCTTGTCCTCTCCACACTGCACCATCACAGTCTGCAGTGGAGACACACTTCCACCCTCAGACACACGGAAATGGGAACCAAAGGGAGGCCCAGGAGGAGAGACTGTCTGAGGCACAGGGGTGGCTTTGACTTTGCTCCATGGAAACCTCTGGCCTAGAAACAGTTGCCAAGTATCAGAGCCACAAACAGCTCCAGCTAACACCAGCCCTGGGAACAAAGCCCTCACTACAAAATCCCCCATGATACCAAACAACTCACCATCCCTTCAGCCACCGAGCAGCACCTTTTATACACACAAGCCGCACTCACCTGACACCAATGAGACCAGAAGCTGCAACATCGAACCAATTAACCAGCCCCAATCTCCACCAATGACAGAACTCATGGGTTTATTACCAGGAAGGCCGATTTTATTTGGACCAATAGGAGTTGGTCTGGGGGGGGAATGATGTCGATGAACAAAAGGGAAGGTGCGTGATAGGGTGGAGGGCAGGAGAGATTAAAGGATAAAAGGTTTCATGGTACAAAAGCCAGAGGCAGTGGTAATGGTTAAAGTAAAGAAACAAAAGATGTGTCCAGATGAGGTGTGAATGGCTACATAGCAACCGTCTGAATGTAACGTAGAATTGTAGAATGTTTACAGCACAGAAAGAGGCCACTCGGCCCATCGTGTCTGCCCCGGCTGAAGAACGAACCCCCCCCAGCCTAATCCCACTTTTCAGCACTTGGTCCATAGCCCTGCAGGTTCCGGCAGTTGAGGTGCATATCCAGACACCTTTTCAATGAGTTGAGGGTTCCGGCCTCTACTCCCCTTTCAGGCAGTGAGTTCCAGACCCACACAATCCTCTGGGTGAGAAAAGGTTTTCCACATCTCCCCTCTAATCTTTCAGTCAATCACTTAAAATCTATATCCCCTCGTCAATGTGCTCTCTGCTAAAGTAAATAGGCCCTTCCCATCCAGTCTATCCAGGCCCTTCACAAATTTGTACATCTCAATCAAATCTCCCCTCAGCCTCCTCTGTTCCAAGGAGAACAACCCCAGCCTCTCCGATCTTTCCTCATATTTGCAATTTTCCAGTCCAGGCAACACCCTGTTAAATCTCCTCTGTTCCCTCTCGAATGCAATTACATCCTTTCTGTAACGAGGTGACCAGAACAGCACACAGTACTCAAGTCGTGGCCTAACTAATGTTTTCTATAGTTCCAGCATAACCTCCCTGTTCTTATATTCTACACCTCGGCTAAGAAATGAAAGGATTCCATCAGCCTTCTTAACCAAATTCTCAACCTGTCCTGCTACCTTCTGGGATCTGTGGACACTCACTCTAAGACCCCTCACTTCCTCTACACCTCTCAGTTTCCTCCCATTTATTGTGTAATCCTTTGCCTTGTTTGACCTCCCCAAATGCATCACCTCACACTTCTCTGGGTTGAATTCCATTTGCCACTTTTCTGCCCACTTGACCAGTGTATTGATATCTTCCTGCAGTCCACAGCAACTCTCCTCACTATCAACCAATTTCTCTGCTGTCTGCAAACTTCTTGATCATTCTACTTTTATGCCCAAATCATTAATATAGACCACAAAAAGCAGGGGGCCCAGTACTGAGCCCGGCAGAACCCCACTGGAAACAGCCTTCCAGTCACAAAAACATCCATCCTTTGTTTCCTGCCACTGAGCCAATTTTGTATCCAGCTCGCTACGTTCCCCTGGATCCTATGGGCTTTTATTTTTTTAATCAGTCTGCCATGTGGAACCTTGTCGAAAGCCTTGTTATAATCAATGTGTATCATATCAACTACACCACCCTCATCAATCCTACTTGTTACTTCCTCAAAAACTTCAATCTAATTAGTCAGATATGACCTGTGTACTATAGGCCCCCAAACAGTCAGGGAGAGATAGAGGATCAAATATGTAGACAAATTTCAGAGAAGTGTAAGAATAATAGGGCAGTAATGGTAGGGGATTTTAACTACCCAAATATTAACTGGGATAGTTTCAGTGTGCAAGGTAGGGAGGGAGTAAAATTCTGAAGTTGCATCCAGGAGAACTTTCGCAGACAGTGCGTAGAAAGCCCAGCAAGGGAGGGGGCAGTTCTGGACCTAATATTCTGAAATGAGCCCGGGCAGGTGGAAGGCATATCAGTAGGGGAACATTTTGGAGATAGTGACCATAACTCAGTTAGATTTCGGATAGTTATGGAAAAGAATAAGGTTGGGCCAGGAATGAAAGTTCTAAACTGGGGAAAGGCTAATTTTACTAAGATGAGATGCGATTTGGCACAAGTGGACTGGGAGCAGCTACTTGCAGTTAAAACTGTGTCAGAACAGTGGGGGGTCTTCAAGGAGCTAATAGCAAAAGCACAGGGCAATTATGTTCCCATAAAGGCAATGGGTGGGGGGAACCAATCCTGGAGAAACCTGGATGTCAAGGGGCATAAAGGTTAGGATGAAGAAAACAAGAGAAGCTTATGGCAGATACCAAGGGCTCAATACAGCTGAGTCCTTCCTGGAATGTAAAAAGTATAGAGGGAACTTAGAAAGGAAATTAGGAAAGCTACGAGAGTGCATGAGAAAGCATTGGTGGATAGAATAAAGGAAAACTCAAAGGGGTTATTTAAATATATATAGAGTAAGAGAATAACTAGGGAAAGAGTAGGGCCAATTCAGGATAATAGAAGTAATCTGTGTGTGGACCCGGAAGACATGGGTGCAGTTATCAATGAATCCTTTACGTCGGTCTTCACAATGGAAAAGGACGACGCAGATACAGATATCAGGGTGGAGGACTGTGAAATATTAGAGGAAATTAACATAGAGAGCGAGGGGGCACTTGCAGGTCTAGCGGCCTTAGAAATGGATAAATCCACAGGCCTGGATGAGATATATCCCAGGCTGTTGAGGGAGCCAAGGGAAGAGATTTCAGGGGCCCTGGCAATAATTTTCAAATCCTCTCTGGCCACAGGTGTGATGCCAGAGGACTGGAGGAATGCTAAAATTGTTCCATTATTAAGAAAGGGAGGAAGGGATAGATCAGGAAATTACAGGCCAGTCAGTCTAACCTCAGTGGCGGGGAAGTTACTAGAAAGAATTCTGAGGGGCAGAATATATCTGGCCTTGGAGAGACAAGGATTAATCGGGGACAGTCAGCGTGGATTTGTTAAGGGAAGGTCGTGTTTGAAAAATTTGTCCCAATTTTTTGAGGAGGTAACCAGGAGTGTTGATGACGGTAATGCATTTTACTTTAGCAAGGCTTTTGATAAAGTCCCTCATGGCAGACTGGCCATGAAAGTAAGAGCCCATGGGGTCCATGGCAAAGTGGCACGTTGGATCCAAAATTGGCTGAGAGGCAGGAAGCAGAGTGTGATGGTAGAGGGATGTTTCTGTGACTGGAAGTCTATTTCTAGTGGGGTTCCGCAGAGCTCGGTGCTGGGGCCCTTGCTGTTTGTGGTGTACATAAATGATTTAGATTTAAATGTAGGGGGTATGATTAAGAAGTTTGCAGATAAGAGGAAAATTGGTAGAGTGGTAAATAGCGAGGAGGATAGCCGTAAACTGCAGGAGGATATCAATGGACTGGTCAGGTGGGCAGAGCAGTGGCGAATGGAATTCAACCTAGAAAAATGTGAGGTAATGCACTTGGGGATGGCTAACAAGGCAAGGGAATACACTATGAATGGTAGGACCCTGAAAAGCACTGAATATCAGAGGGACCTTGGTCAGCATATCCATAGATCCCTGAAGGTAGCAGGGCAGGTAGATCAGGTGGTTAAGAAGGCATGAGGGATACTTGCCTTTATTAGCCGAAGCATAGAATACAAGGGGTGGTCAATGAGTTTCAAACTCTTTCGAGTTATCAACAGTCACAGATTGCAACTCTTTCGAGTATAATCACAGTTCTTGGTTTTCCGGGAGTGGGACATGAACCCACAACCCTCTGATTCAAAGGCAAGGGTGCTATGAACTGAGCCACAGCCGAAGCATAGAATACAAGAGCAGGGAGGTTATGCTGGAACTGTATAAAACGCTGGTTAGGCCACAACTGGAGTACTGTGTGCAGTTCTGGTCACCACATTATAGGAAGGGTGTGATTGCGCTGGAGAGGGCGCAGAGGAGATTTACCAGGATGCTGCCTGTGCTGTTGTGTCTGAGCCATGAGGAAAGATTGGATAGGCTGGGGTTGTTTTCCTTGGAGCAATGAAGGTTGAGAGGAGACCTGATAGAGGTGTATGAGATTATGAGGAGCATAGATAGGGTGGATAGGAAGGCATTTTTTCCATTAGTAGTGGGGTCAATAACCAGGGGGCGTAGATTTAAGGTAAGAGGTAGAAGGCTAAGAGGGGTGTTGAGGAACATTTTTTTCACCCAGACAGTGGTGGGAGTCTAGAACTCACTGCCTGAAAGGGTGGTTGAGTCAGAAACTCTCGTAACATTTAAGAAGTATTTAGATATTCACTTGCGTTGACATAGCCTCCAGGGCTATGTGCCAAGCATTGGAAAATGGGATTAGTGTAGTCAGATCTTTGTTGACTGGAGCGGACACAGCCTGGGGTACATTTCATCCAGCCCTGGTGATTTATCCACTTCTGGCGATGCTAATCCCCTTGATACTTCCTCTCTCCCTACGTTTATCACATCCAATACTTCACACTCCTCCTCCTGAACTACAATGTCAGCATTCTCCCTCTCTTTTGTTAAGACAGACGCAAAGTATTCATTCAGACCCACACCCACATCCTCCGCCTCCATACACAGGTTAGCTTTTTGGTGTTTTATGAGCTCCACTCTTTCCTTCGTGATCCTCTTACTCTAAATTGATCAATCATCTTTGTGTTGATTTTGCTTGCCAATATTCTTTCATGCCCTCTCTTTACTGTCCTAATTTCCTTTCTGATTTCACCCCTCCGCTTTCCCTACTTCTCTCAGCTTGATCTCTTTGTCTAAATCATTAACAGGGATTGTAAATAGTTGAGGCCCCAGCTCTGATCCTTGCAGAAATCCCCTAGTTAGCAGCTGAGAAAGCGAAAATGTCCCGTTTATCCCTACTCTCTGCTACTTCTCCATTGTCCAATCATCCACCCATGCTAAATGGATGCATGGATCCATGTCAGAAGTTTAATGGTTAATTTGAGACAATGTCAGAAGAGTAAAAATACAATTTTAGAAGCAACCAAGCTCTAACAAAATGGCCCAGGGAACTTGTTTTCAATAACATCCATTGCATCCGTGATCCCGGGCTGGAGTAACAGAAATCATTCAGAAATCCTTGGATATACTCATCAGGTCTGACAGCATCTGTACAGAGAGAAATCGAGTTAACATTTCAGGCATCAGAACTGGACAAGTTTGAAATGTCATCGACTTTAAGCAACAGGAGGGTGAGAAAAAGGACAATAGGGAAGCTCTGTGATTGGGTGTAAGACAGGGAGAGATTAAATGACAGAAGAGCTAGTCGTGCGGAGTCAAAGGGAGTGGAAATGGGACAAGTAAAGAAACAAAAGATGTGCCTCGAGCAGTTGTGCTGCATTCCGAATGTGAGAACAAGAGTAAGAGTGAAACATGAAAAGAAATGGAGACAGAGATTCCAGTCTGTAATGGTTGAACTCAGTGTTGAGTCTGGAAGACTGTAAATTATCGAATTGAAAGATGAGGCCGGAATCTTCCGAGGAATGTCAATCACTGTCGGATTACCACTCCGCTCCTACTTTCCTCCAGCACACCGGAGTGCGGCGTTCCTGACCAGGTCTTCCCATCCCGGCTTCTCCAGAAATGCGGAGCGAGCCTGAAATGGAACTGCTTCTTCCTAGCGTCGGATCGTTGGGGGAGGACAGGCCACGCCCCCTTTTTACAACACCAGCTCCCGGATTTTTTTTAATTCATTCACGGGATGTGGGCTTCACTGGCTGGGGCAGCATTTATTGCCCATCCCTAGTGGCCCTCGAGAGAGAGGTGGTGAGCTGCCTTCTTGAACCACTGCAGTTCATGTGGTGTAGGTACACGCACAGCGCTGTTGGGAAGGGAGCTCCAGGACTTTGACCAGTAAGTAAAGAGTTTAAACGTCCCAAAGCTTCTTTGGAAGCAACGGAGAGAAGGTAAGTGAGTAATAGGGGTGGGTGGGCAAGGGGGTAGGATGTGTGAGGTAAATGGGTAAGGGGATAGGGTGTCAGGTCGGTAAGGTGGAAGCTGGGTAGGTTGGCAGGTGGGTGAGGTGGGTAGTTTGGCAGGTGGGTAAGCGGGTAGCTGGGGCAAAGGCTAGTCAGGTTGAGTCGGGGGAATAGGGTACATCGGCGGAGTCGGGTGGAGCAGCTAGTCAGGTCGAGTTGGGGGTGTTGGGAGGTCAATGGGGAGTCAGCGGTCAGGGGGTAGTTGGGGGTCACGAGGCAGTCAGGTGGGGGGGGACTTTGTGAGTGATTGGTCGGTCAGCTGTGCAGTTACCCAGGAGTTAGACTAGGTTTTCATTGGTCTAACATTTCCTGGGTATCTATTCAGTTAAGTACGTGGGAACTGTTTGAAGTTGGAGACTTTTGCGGAGGGTCCCAGTGAGCAGGTGAATTGCCCATCAGATGTTCAAACTTCCCTGGCAGTTCCCGCAGAGTCAGTGCGTTGGGACTTCCGATAATGTCCCATGGCGCATCTTCCGGGGTACATCCATCTGGACTCCGACTATCCGGAGATCAGAAGCTCTCTGCTGAGGAATTCAGAGCTGGAGATCGCCTGTGAAATCAACCTAAAAACTGAAAGCTGCCTCACAGTGTTGGACAAGGAGTTAAATACACCGGAGTGTTTATTAAAAGTTCATCTCATGGGGTTTGTTACTGAGCCCCCAGAGCAGGACAGGCCCAGGCTCCAGATTATACTGTGTTAGCTGAAGTCTCCTGGTGTGATAGCGAGCCACACGGAGCAGGATGGGCCCTGGCTCCATCCCGGGCCTGCGTTGAGTGAGCTGATCCCGTGCCAGAGATCACCCAATACCCTCCCCTACGTCCTGTCACCATGTGGAAATCCCCCAATTCCCAGTCCCCTGTCACCTTGGCAACAGGCCTCTCCCCTAATGCTTTTTCACCATGGGAACAGGCCCCACCCTCAGTCTCCCATCACTATTGGCCGCAGGCTGTACCCTCACTTCACTGTCACTGTGGGAAACAGGACCCACCCCCATTCCCTATCACCATGGGGAACAGGACATGGCCCCTGCTGGAAATGTGAAATAAAATGAGAAGGTGCTTGAAGCTCTCAGTGATTCCGTTTTTCTGATCAATGAATGAGTCGAACAATTTGGGTGAAGGGATATTTCAGCATATCCTTCAGATGTTCTCTAAACTTAGTCTGGGTCACGGCATAAATACAAGTGTTTGTGCAGCAACTCAGGAGCTGCAGCATGAAGCCCAGTTCCAGCACAACTTCATCAATCCAAACAGAACCATATCCCAAATCCCACATCCGGTACCACACGGAATAAACCATTAACGTCGTCCATAACAGGATGAAATTTGCCGAGATAACAAACAGTAATATGATGGATTTCCTTCGACTCTCCATCTCTGGGTCTCTGGGACTCTCCCCACTGCTGTCAGCCCGGAGTCTCCTGCGGGCTCTGCTGCTCACTAAAATGTGTCTGACAGTGAAAACGTTGAGCAGCAAAATCACAACAAATGGGACCGCTGGGTTTAGAATATTATGGAGGAACTCGATTGATCCCCAGACTTGAGAATACTGAATACCCCCTGTTACATCACAAAACCAGGGGACGTTCAACAGCAAATATTCACCTATGAACATAAAATACCAGAAAATGTTCTTTAAACAGCTCAGCACAGTCACTGTTCCCAGAACCACAGTCGCTGTTTTCTCAGTGCAATATTTACTTTTCAGCTTCTGGCCACAAATGGCCACAAATCGGTCAATGGTGAAAGTGACAGTGAACCAGACAGAACAGTCAGTGGCTGCATGAAGGAAAACAGCGTGTATGTTACACACGGGAATGGAAAACAGGAACCGGAACTGCTCCCCATAAACAATTGGTATGTGTCTTAATATCAGGTCCAGGGTAATGACCAGTAGATCTGCCACTGCCATGGCCACCAGGTAGCAAGTAACACATTTGGAGAGACCGCACTTTTGCTGAGACAGTATTCTAATCGCCATTAAGTTAACTGTGAAGAAGGAAAATAAAGTGGGGTAAAATACATCAGGTTGAGAACAAAGTTACTAGCTTGATTGAGAACTTATTAAGGTTTTAACATTTGTTATTGAATTCAGTCATATATTGAAACGAGGCCCAAACAATGCTCATCCACCACCACTCTCCTCTGTCTGGCTGAACTTGTTCTCCCACTGAATAACTTTTCCTTTAACTTGTCTCACTTCCTCCAACTAAAAGGTGTGGCTATGGGAGTGGAGCAGAGGCAGGTCAGGAACCAGGATCAGCATAAATAGATACTTGGGCTCAGAGCACAGCCTTTCCTGCCTGAGAGCGGAGCAGAGGCAAGTCTGGAACCAGGAGAATTTCAGCTTCTGTAGAAGCTGAGTGGTAAAAGCAACTGTGACATCGCATGAAACCAGTAAGCTGATTGGCTGGTAAGAGCTTGGTGTAAGGGTTAGTGTGTTAAAAGCCAGCTTAGAATGCAGGAGTTAAAGTAGGTCTTGTAAATAACAAGAAGTAAAACTTTAAAATAAAAAATATATATACAGCAAAATAAGTAAAGTAAAATAGCTAAAATAAAATAATTAAAATAAATACTTAAAACACATTCCCGTGTAATTAAGGAATGTGTAACTTTTAGTTGTAATTGTGGGTGATGCTAGCCTTTAATAAACACAGTACTGTACTATATACCGTAGTAAATGCTTCATACAAAGTTTAAGGTATGTCAGCGCAGCTCGGCCATGTGGAATGTACATCCTGTGGGATGTGGGAAGTCGTGCAGGCACAGACTGGACTCAATGATCATATCTGCAGGAAGCGTCACTAGTGGCAGAAAGTTGAGCTCTGATTTGCGGAGCTTGAGTGGCTGCTGGAGTCACTGCAGTACATCCACAAGGCCGAGGATTACGTGGATAGCACTTTTAGAGAGGTAGTCACACAGCAGGTTCGAAGAACACAGAGAGGGAATGGGTGACCGCCAGAGTATCTAGGAGAAGCAGGCAGGTAGTGCAGGAATCTGCTGAGGCTACCTCACTCTCTAACTGCTTTTCCATTTTGGATACTGGTGAGCGAGATGGTTCCTCGGAGGACGATATCAAGAGCCAAGTTCATGGCACCACAGGTGGCTCAGCTGCACAGGAGGGGAGGAGGAAGGGTGGGAGTGCTAAAGTAGTAGGGGATTCCATAGAGGAGCAAACAGGCATTTCTGTGGCCATAGACATGACTCCAGGATGGTACGTTGCCTCCCTGGTGCCAGGGTCAAGGATGTCACAGGGCAGCTGCAGAACATGCTTTTGGGGGAGGGTGAACAGCCAGAGGTTGTGGTCCCCATTGGTACCAATGATATAGGTAGGAAAAGGGATGAGGTCCTGAAACCAGATTTTAGGGAGTTAAGAAAATAATTAAAAAGCAGGACCTCAAGAACAGTAATGACAGGATTATTCCCAGTGCCACGTGCCAACGAGCACAAGAATAGGAAGATCGAGCAGTTCAACACGTGGCTGGAGAAATGGAGGAGAAGGGAGGGCTTTAGATTTCTGAGGCATTGGGTCAGGTTCTGGGGGAGGTGGGACCTGTACAAGCTGGACGATCTACACCTGAATAGGACTGAGACGAATGTCCTCACGGGGAGCTTTGCTAGTGCTATTGGGGAGGGTTTAAACTAGATTGGTATGGGGATGGGACCCTGAGGGGAAATTCAGAGTGGAGAGGAGAAAAACTGGCAGTGGGGAGTAGGGAAGCATCAACTGATACCAAGGATATATCAGCCAGTTGTATCAAGGTTAATAGAACCTTGGAGAGTTTGTTAGAACTAGAGTAGGCAACAGCAAGTCATTAGATGGGGCCAGAATGAGGGGGAGAGGATAAAAAGCCTAAATCAGGGCTAATGTGCATGTGTGTGAAAGCACGGAGTGTGGTTAATAAGATTGGTGAACTGCAGGCACAGGTTAACAAATGGAATTATGATACTATTGTTATAACAGAGACCTGGCTCAAAGAAAGGCAGGACTGGGTTAAATATTCCTGGTACAAGGTGTTTAGGAGAGACAGGAAAGGAAGAAAATGTGGTGGTGGGGGTTAGGGTGGCAGTGGGAAGTGGCAATTCTGGTGAAAGATGGCATTACAGGATTGGAGAGAGAAGATGTTCCAGAGGGGTCAAGGACAGAATCTCTCTGGCTGGAGGTAAGGAATGAAACAGGTGCAGCAACATTGATTATATACGACACAGACCACAAACTAGTGGAAGGGATATGGGGAAACAAATTTGCAAAGAAATTATGGAGAGGTGCAAGAGTTATAGAGTAATCAGAATGGGAGACTTCAATTATCCGAATATGGACTGGGATAGGAATAGTACAAAGGGAAAAGTAGGCAAGAGTTCCTGGAATGTGTTCAAGATAATTTTCTGCATCTGTATGTTTCCAGTCCAACTAGAGGACATGTACTTTTGGACCTGGTTCTGGGGAATGAGTTGGCCCAAGTGGATCAAATATCAGTGGGAGAGCCTCTAGGGGACAGTGACCATTGTATCATAAGGTTTAGGTTAATCATGGAAAAGGACAGGGAACAATCCAGAGCGGGGATAATTAATTGTGGGAAAGCCAAGTTCGGTGGGATGAGAAGGCATCTGAGATGAGTGAGTGGGAATCAAATGTTGGCAGAAAAGACGGTGGTCGACAATGGGCCACCTTTAAAGAAAAAGTATTGCAGCAAATGTCAAGGGATATTCCCTGAAGGGGAAAGGTAGGACAAATAAATCCAGAGAACCATGGATGATGAGAGAGATAGAAGATGAAAAGGAGAAAGTGCGCACACAACAGATGTCAGGTCGAAAATACAATGTAAAATCAACCTCAATATAGCAGGACCGGGGGGAAATTTAAAAACCAATAAGAAAAGCAAAGAGAGAGCATGAAAAGAGGCCGGCAGCGAACAGAAAAGGAAATCCCAAGGTCTTCTACAAGCATGTAAATAATAAAAGGGTGGTAAAAGAAAGAGTAGGGTTGATTAGGGTCAAAAAAGGGACTTGCATATGGAGGCTGGAGAAAGAGTGCAGGTGTTGTCCGAGTACTCTGCATCTGTCTCTACAAAGGAAGAGGATCCTACCCAGGCCAAGGTGAGAGAGGAGGTAACTGGTACACTAGAAAAACTTACAATCAAGAGGAAGGAGGTGTTGGAAAGACTACCTTTACTTAAAATAGATAAGGTACCAGAACCGGATGAGATGCATCCAAGAGTACAGAGAGAAGTGAGTGGAAATTGCAGAGGAAATAATGATAATCTTCCAGTCTTCCTTAGACACAGGGGAGGTGCCACACAACTGGAGAATTGCAAATGTTACACCCTTGTTCAAAAAGGGGTGCAAGGATAAAGCCGGCAACTACAGAGCAATCAGAATGACCTCAGTGGTAGGGAAACTTCTGGAAACTACAGTATGGGGTAAAATCAATAGTCACTTAGACAAGTACATGATATTGAGGGAAAGCCAGCATGGATTCATTAAGGGAAAATCATGTTTAACTAACTTGCTAGAATTTTTTGAGGAAGTAACAGAGAAGGTTGATAAGGGAAACACTGTTGATGTGGTGTATATGGATTTTTAAAAAAGGCTTTTGATACAGTGCCACACAACAGACTTGTGAGAAAAATTCTAGGTCATGGAATAAAAGGGAAAGTAGGCACTTGGATAAGAAATTGGCTGAGTGACGGGAAACAGAGAGTAGTGTTAAATGGTGGTTTTTCTGATTGTGAAAGGTTTGTAGTGAAGTCTCCCAGGATCAGAGTTGGGACACTTGTCCTTCATGATATATATTAAGGACCTAGACTGTGGTGTGCAGGGCATGATTTCCAAATTTGCAGATGATACGAAGATTGGAAATGTTGTCAACTGTGATGGGGATAGTCTTGAACTTCAAAAGGACATAGACATGTTGGTGGATTGGGCAGACAAGTGGCAGATGAAGTTCAATGCAGAGAAGAGAGAAGTGGCAGGAAAAAGATGGAGAGCACCTAAAGGAGCTGCAGGAACAGAGGGACCTCGGTGTATGCGTACATAGGTCATTGAAGATGGCAGGGCATGTTGAGAAAGCAGTTAATAAAGCATATAGTATCTTGGGCTTTATTAATAGGGACATTGAGTACAGGTGATCATGCTGAACTTGCATAAGACACTAGTTAGGCCTCATCTGGAGTACTGGGTCCAATTCTGGACACCATACTTGAGGAAGGATGTAAAGGCATTGGAAAGAGTACAAAGGAGATTAATGAGAATGATTCCAAGGATGAACAACTGCAGCTATGAGGATAGACTGGAGTGGTTGGGACACTTTTCCTTGGAAGAGGGCTGAGAGGAGACTTGATAGAGGTATTCAAGATCCTGAGGGATATGGACAGGGTAAATAGTGAGAAACCTTTCCCACTCAAGAAAACATCAAGACCCAAAGGGCACAGATTCAAAATAATGGGCAAGAGGAGTAGAAGTGATGTGAGGAAAATTTTTTTCACCCAGAGGGTGGTGGAGGCAGGTTCGATCAAGGTATTCAAAAGGCAATTGGATTGCTAACGGAAAAGAGAGAATGTACAAGGTTATGGGGATAATGCAGGGGAGAGGGAAGAGGTAGAATGTTCTTTCAGAGAGCCAGTGCAGACTTGATGGGCCGAATGTCCTCCTTCTACACTGTAAAGATACTGTGATACTGTGGGTACCCGCATGGGCCCCAGTTATGCCTGTCTTTTTGTGGGATATGTGGAACGTTCCTTGTTCCAGTCCTACTCAGGCCCCCTCCCACATCACTATTTTCGATGCATTGATGACTGTATCGGTGTCGGTTTGTACTCTCATCGGTACCGGGAAAATTTATTGATTTTGCATCCAATTTCCACCCCTCTCTCACCTTCACATGGTCCATTCTGACACTTCCCTTCCCTTCCTTGACACGGCCCTCAACCATGTCCGACCCCTCTCCCACACCTCTGCCCTCACCGCTTCCTCTCCCTCCCAGAACCATGATCGTGTCCCCTTTGTCCTCACTTTTCACTCCACCAGCCTCCGCATTCAAAGGATCATCCTCCACCATTACCGCCAACTCCAACATGATGCCAACACAAAACATATCTTCCCCTCACCCACCCCCCCATCAGCATTCCGTAGGGACCGTTCCCTCCCTACACCCTGATCCACTCCTCCATCCCCTTCCCACGGCACCTTCCCATGCAATCACAGAAGGTGCAACACCTGCCCTTTTACCTCCTCCCTCCTCACCGTCCAAGGGCCTAAACACTCCTTTCAGGTGAAACAGTGCTTCACTTGCACCTCCTTCAATTTGGTCGACTGCATTCGCTGCTGCTAACGCGGTCTCCTCTACATTGGGGACACCAAACGCAGACTGGGTGACCGCTTTGCGGAACACCTTCGGCCTGTCCACAAGCATCGGACAGAGTCAGCATGGATTTACGAAAGGGAAATCATGCTTGACAAATCTACTGGAATTTTTCGAGGATGTAACTAGCAGAGCTGATGAGGGGAAGCCAGTGGATGTGGTTTATTTGGGCTTTCAGAAGGCTTTCGACAAAGTCCCACATAAGAGATGAGCGTGAAAAATGAAAGCGCGTGGGATTGGGGGTAGTGTATTGAGATGGATCGAAAACTGGTTGGCAGAAACAAAGAGTAAGAATAAACGGGTCTTTTTCCGAATGGCAGGCAGTGACTAGTGGGATATCACAGGGATCGGTGCTGGGACCCCAGCTATTCACTATATATATTAATGATTTAGATGAGGGAATTAAATGTAATATCTCCAAATTTGCAGGTGACACAAAGCTGGGTGGGAGGGTGAGCTGTGAGGAGGATGCAGAGATGCTTCAGTGTGATTTGGACAAGCTGAGTGAGTGGGCAGATACATGGCAGATGCAGCATCATGTGGATGAATGAGAGGATATCCACTTTGGTAGCAAAAACAGGAAGGAAGATTATTACCTGAATGGTGATAAATTGACTGGAGGATGAGGAGCATGATGGACGCTGGGCTATTGGAGGACTGGTGGATAGGAGGTTGTTCGAGTGGGAGAATCAGATCCTCTTTCCCTCCCCCTACCCGGATTTTAACCTAGCGACAGATTTAAAGATAAATCTGTTGAATGAGTTAATAAATTTTATTTATTCTGAGAGGGGAATGTGCAACGAGACCTGGGTGTCCTTGTACACCAGTCGCTGAAGGTAAGCATGCAGGTGCAGCAGGCGGTAAAGAAGGCAAATGGTATGTTGGCCTTCATAGTGAGAGGATTCGAATACAGGAGCAGGGATGTCTTGCTGCAATTATACTGGGCCTCTGTGAGACCATACCCGGAATATTGTGTGCAGTTTTGGTCTCCTTATCTGTGGAAGGATGTTCTTGCTATAGAGGGAGTGCAGTGAAGGTTTACCAGATTGATTCCTGGGATGGCGGGACTGACATATGAGGAGAGATTGAGTTGATTAAGATTATATTCGCTGGGGTTCAGAAGAATGAGGGAGGATCTCATAGAAACCTATAAAATTCTAACAGGGCTAGATAGGGTGGATGCAGGAAGGATGTTCCCGATGGTGGGGGAGTCCAGAACCAGGGGTCACAGTCTGAAGATACGGGGTGGACCATTTAGGACTGAGGCGAGGAGAAATTTCTTCACCCAGAGAGTGGTGAGCCTGTGAAATTTGCTACTACAGAAAGTAGTTCAGGCCAAAATATTGTATGTTTTCAAGAAGGAGTTAGATCTATCTCTTGGGGAGAAAGGGATCAAAGCATATGGGGAGAAAGCGGGAGCTGGGTTGGATGATCAGCCATGATCATAATGAATGGTGGGGCAGGCTCGAAGGGCCGAATGGCCTACTCCTGCTCCTATTTTCAATGTTTCTATGACCCAGACCTTCCTGTCGCTTGCCATTTCAACACACCATCCAGCTCTCATGTCCACATGTCTCTCCTTAGCCTGCTGCAATGTTCCAGTAAAGCTCAACGCAAACTGGAGGAAAATCACCTCATCTTCTGATTAGGCACTTTACAGCCTTCCGGACTGAACATTGAGTTCAACAACTTCAGACCATAAACTCTCTCAACCATCTCTAATCCTTTATTAATCCCACTTGTTTTATTTCAATTTTAATTTCAATTTTTCTTCTTCTTTATTTTTATTTATTTATTTTTATTTATTTATTTTTATTTATTCATTGATTTTTCCCCCCACCCCTGCTCCCACAGGGCTTTCTGTCACTTGTTTCTATGTTGTGCTTTCACAGAGCGCTGACCCTTGTTCTGCTATTAACACATTCTGCCGCTATCAGCACCTCCTTTAGTCCTCACAAAAAAAGCAGCTCTGAAGAAGAGTCACACGGACTCGAAACGTTAACTCTGCTCCTTGCTCCACAGGTGCTGCCGGGTCTGCGGAGCTTTTCCAGCAGTTTTTGTTTTTATTTCAGATTTCCAGCATCTGCAGCATTTTGCTGTCATTTCATTGAAATGATTGTACCTGAAAGAACAAATGTTCTTTCAAAGGGAAGGTCTATGATATGATGGAAGGCAGGACAGATTAAATGCTAAAAGGATGATACTGAAATTGTTGATGATGTCAGTGTTGATCCAAATGCTCCTCTCCAGCCTTTCAATGTCTGGCTAAAATAATTAAAATTCCCCAAGTGCCCCCAGTAATGATGTAGATCCATGGACCGGAAACATTAGCTCTGTTTCTCGCTCCATAGATTCTTCCAGCCATGCTGACTATTTCAACAACAATAACATCTTTACACAGCACTTTCAGTGTATTAAAACATTCCAAGACTCTTAACAGGAGCATTATAAAACAAAAGGTGACACTGGAGCCACACAAGGAGTCCACAGCATTAAGCTTTGTCTGAGTGCAGCGAGTTTAAGTGTTTAGCTCCGGGAATTTGGGAAGTGAAAGAATTTTAAGGATTGATTCCTTTCTAAAATCTAGTTGAGTTTGCATATTATGTTTAACTTAAGTGTAACAGAAAATTGTAGTTTCTTTCAGTGTTAGTCATTTATTCTTTCATGGGATGTGGGCATCACTGGCTGGACCACCATTTATTGCCCTTCCCTAATTGTCCTTGAGAAGGTGGTGTTGAGCTGCCTTCTTGAACCGCTGCAGTCCATGTGGTGTAGCTTCACCCACTGTACTACAAGGAAGGGAGTTCCAGGATTTTGACCCAGCAATAGTGAAGGAACAGCAATATTGTTCCAAATCAGAATTGTGTGTAGCTTAGAGGGGAACTTGAAGATGGTGGTGTTTCTATGCATCTACTGCCCTTGTCCGTCAAGGTGTTAGTGACTGTGGGTTTGGAAGGTGCTGTCAAAGGAGCCTTGGTGAGTTTGTGCAGTGCATCCTGTAGATGGTACACACTGCGGGCACTGTGCGTTGGTGGTGGGGGGAGTGGATGTTGATGGTGGTGAATGGGGTGCCAATCAAGCCGGCTGCTTTGTCCTGGATGGTGTCCAGCTTCTTGAGTGTTGTTGGAGCTGCACTCACCTCGGGAAGTGCAGAGTATTCCATCACACGCCGCACTTGTGCTTTGTGGATGGTACAGGCTTTGGGGAATCAGGTGGTGAGTTACTCACTGCAGAATTCCGAGCCCCTGACCTGTTCTTGTAGCCACAGTATGTTTTTGGCTGGTCCTGTTCAATTTCTAGTCAATGGTCAGCCGCCCATGGGGTGGAATTTTCCATGCCCGCTGGCATTGGGCGTGATCGGTGGCATGAGCGGACAATATGGCCACGATGGCGGGAAACCAGTTCTCGATTGTCCGCTCAGCCTGCCGACAGCGGCCGTGTTTCCCGCCATCGGACATCGGGAACCTCATTGTCATACATCAGCCCATCATTTTCCGGCTAAGCCGCCGGAATCACCCTCCCCCCAACACCTCTCCCGCTGGATTGTGCGTCCAGGTCGGTGGGAAAGCACGCCGACGTGTTTCACAACAGCACAGAATCGACCTGCACTTGGCGGCTGCACTTTGAGGGGAATTCGGAGTTGAATACCTCGTATTAGGGAAACCTGTATGAAGTGACCATTCCTCTGAAATTCAGACAGTTCAGGCACAGCCACATTGATATGATTGGGGTCGGGCTCCGAGCTTATCTGCCCACTCAAGCAACGCAGAGGCATCAAAGAGCCACCAAGTTCTCCAGAGCTCCCCCCAGCACAGACTGCACATTCAGGAGCACTTTAGTGGACTGCAGAGCAGTTGGACTGCACACGTTGTACAATCTCCTCGCTAAAGCTGGCCATGGAGCAGTCACTGCTGGAGGTGTTCACAGCCTCTTGCAATGTAAACATCCCGGTTTGGACCAGCCTCCCCCATGGTTCAAGCTAACAGGGCAGCCATGCAGCGCACTAATCTCTGGCCATCCAAGTGGGGATCAGCTCTCTCCGGGAAATGTCAAGGGGCCGTCACACTTAACCAGGACAGGTTCTTAGTACACCCATGCTAACCAGGTGTCTCTCTCTTTAACCCAGCAGGAGGAGTACATTAGGATCATGGAGCCTGGTGAACTAGCTGTATGCCTGATGGCCTACAGAGAGCGAAGACGACGGAGGAGAGAGTGACTGAGGCTCCTGGCTGCGCAGAGGCAGGAGCAGCAACCTCAGGAAGAAGTGGGGCTGTGGCTCCCGCACACGCAGCCCAAGAGCCAGAGCGAGCCCTGGCTGGTTGGCGCCTAGTGACACCCAGGGTCTATAGACGCCGCCTTTCATTCCTGCAGATGACCAAGAACCAATGTCTCCGCAGACTGTGCATTTCTAGGGAACTGGTTGGTCACATCTGCCAGCTACTGCAGGATTTGGCACCACGGGGACATGGAGGGCACCCACTGCCAGTGGCCATGAAAGTGACCACAGCGCTCAATTTCGACGCCAGTGGCTCCTTTAAGAGCTGCACAGGTGACCTCTGTGGGACATCACAAGCCTCCACCCATAAATGCATCCATGAGGTCACGGATGCCATCTTTTCGAGGGCACACAACTTTGTGCATTTTGCCCGGGACCAGGAAAGCCAGGATGCAAGAGTGATTGGATTTGCCCAGACCTCGGGTTTCCCACTGGTGCAGGATGCGATCGACTGCACTCGTGGTGCTCAGATATCCGTCACAACACATGGTGGACTACATCAACCGCAAGGGGTTCCATTCGCTGAATGTGCAGCTGGTGTGCGACCACCAGAAACACATCCTGCAGGTGTGTGCTCGGTTTCCAGGGAGTGTGCACGATGCCTACATCCTCAGTCGGTCACAGATCCCTGGAGACTTCCAGGATCCACTGAGGCTGCAGGGATGCTCCTCGGGGACAAGGGCTCCCCGCAGAGTCCATGGCTGATGATGCCGAGCGGCAGCCTCAGACTGCAGCAGAGCGACAGTATAATGAGGCTCATGCTGCAGCTCGCAACTTGCTGGAGGTAACCATCGGGATGCTGAAGGTGAGGCTCCGGTGCCTGGAGTGGTCTGGTGGAGCCCTGCAATACAGTCCACAGAGGATGTCACACATCGTCATCGTTTGCTGTGCCCTTTACAACCTGGCGCTCCAACAGGGAGACGAGCTGACTGAGGAGGAGCTGGAGGAGCTGCAGATCTCCTCCGATGAGGAGGACGCTGAAGGGGATGAGGCTGAGGAGGTCCTCGGAGGCGATGATGACGGGGATGAAGACCTCGCACAGGCTAGACGAGGCAGGCACGCTCGGGAGGCCCTCATAGTTGCTAGATTTGTGGAGGATGATGACGACATGCAGTGAGGAGACACCATAGTCCCTCACATCACACTTGTGAACGTTTGACTCCCGTCTGGCTTATGGCAGAATGTGAGAATGCTCCTGTCATGGAGACGCAGGGGAGGCCCTAATAGTCACTCAATTGCAGGAAGATGATGATGACCATGCACTGCGCACACTCCATAAATCTTCACACAGCCTCTAAGAATGTCTGACTCCTGTCTGGCCGAGGGCAGCTCACTTGTTCTTTGTGATCAGGGTCATATCATAGAGACGCAGCCATAAAACTGTTAAAGTATCTGATCCTTTATCCACCTTCAGCACCTGTTGCTGTTGCTGTCCATCCTGCGGCCAGAGCGGGCGTAGAGGACATCCTGGCAGGTCTCTATGGCATCCAAAAGGTTCTCGAGGAACGTGTGGCTGAATCTGGGGCTGCAGTTCTCTTTAGTTTCAGGGCCATGTCTTCCATGCAGCAGTGGTGGTCTGGATGAACTGAGATATGTGCTTGTGGCTGGACTTTAAACATGGCGCCTGGCGAGATGCAGCGGCTGGGTGATGGCAGGCGGGTGAATGGGAGCCCGTTCGCCATGGAAACGGCAGGTTTCCCAGGAATGCAGAAATAATGTGCCGGGTTTGGGACGATACAGTGTGAAAACCCGACATCGAGGCCCATGGGTAAAACATCATTTTACCCACCCGCTACCGCACTTAGTGCCATCCTGGGAAAATTCCACCCATGATGTTGATAGAGGGGGGCGGGGGGTGCAGTGATGGTAATGCCATTGAATATCAAGGGGGGATGGTTAGATTCTCTCTTGGTGAAGATGGTGGGCATTTGTGTGGAGTGAATGTTACAAGCTCTCTACTAAGAGGTAGCTTTACATACGAACATACAAGTTAGGAGCAGGAGTAGGCCACTCAGCCCCTCGAGCCTGCTCTACCATTCAATAAGGTCATGACTGATCTGATTGTAACCTCAACCCCACATTCCTTCCTACCCCTGATAACCTTTCACCCCTTGTTAATCAAGAATCCAGCTAGCTCTGCCTTAAAAATATTCAGACTCTTCTTCCACCGCCTTTTGAAGAAGAGCGTTCCAAAGACTCCCTACCCTCTGACAGAAAAACGTTCTCCTCATCTCTATCTTAAATGAGCGACCTCTTATTTTCAAACAGTGACTCCTAGTTCTAGATTCTCCCACATGAGGAAACACCATCTCCACATCCACCCTGTCTAGACCCATCAGGGTCTTAAAGGTTTCAAGCAAATCGCCTTTTACTCTTCGAAATTACAACCTTTCCTCATAAGACAACCCACCCATTCCCAGTATTAATCTAGTAAACCTTCTCAGAACTGCTCCTAATGCATTTACATCTTTCTTTGGATAAGGAGACCAGTACTGTACACAATGCTCCAGATGTGGTCCCTCCAATGCCCTGTACAACTGAAGCATAACCCCCCTACTTTAGTGATCAATTTCCCTCACAATAAATGATAACATAGTATTAGCTTTCCTAATTACCTGCTGTACCTGCACACTAAGCTTTTGTGATCCATGTGCTAGGATTCCAAGATCCCTCTGAATCTCAGAGCTCTGCCCTCTCTCACCATTTAGTTAATAAGCTTCCTTTTTATTCTTCCTGCCAAAATGAACAATTTCACATTTGCTCACATTCTAGCCCATTCGCCAGATCTTTTCCCACCCACATAACCGATCTATGTCACTTTGTAGCCTCATGTCCTCTTCATAATTTACATTCTTACCTATCTTTGTGTCATCAGTAAATTTAGCAACCATTCCTTTGGTCCTTTCATCCAAGCCATTTATATAAATTGTAAAAAGTTGAAGCCCAGCACTGATCCCTGGCACACCTCTCGTCATATCCTGCCAACCACAAAAAGACCCATTTATGCCTACTCTCTGCTTCCGGTTAGTCAGCCAATCTTCTATCCATGTCAATATGTTACCCCCTACCCCATGAGCTTTTATTTTCCACAATAACATTTGATGTGGCACTTTATCAAATGCCTTTGGAAATCTAAGTAAAGTTCATCCACTGGCTACCCTTTATTCACAGCATATGTGACTCCTCCAAAGTGCTCCAATAAATTGGTGAAACATGATTTCCCTTTTACAAAATCATGTTGACTCTGCCTGATTGCCTTGATTTTTTTCTAAGTGCCCTGCTGTAACATCTTTAATAATAGCTTCTAACATTTTCCCTATGACAGATGTTAACTGGCCTGTAGTTTCCTGCCTTCTGTCTCCCTCCCTTTTTGAATAAGATAAATAAATAACCTTTGTTATTTTGCAGTCTAATGGAACCTTCCCCAAATCTTGGGAATTTTGGAAAATTAAAACCAATGTATCAATTATCTCACTAGCCACTTCGTTCAAGACCTTAGGCTGAAGTCCATCTGGACATGTGGATTTGTCATCCTGCATTCCAACAATTTGCTTAATATCACTTCCCTGGTGATTGTAATTTTCCCAAGTTCCTCCCTCCCTTCCATTTCCTGATTCACAGCTATTTCTGGGATGTTATTTGTCTTATCTACAGTGAAGACTGAAGCAAAATGCCTGTTTAATTCATCCACCATCCATTATTTTCCACTAGCAATTCCTCAGACGCACTTTCTATAGGACCAATGCTCACTTTGTTAACTCTTTTCTTATTTAAATACCTATTGAAGCTCTTACTATCTGTCTTTATGTTACTAGCTAGCTTTCTCTCATACTCAAATTTTTCCATCCTTATTAATCTTTTTGCCATTCTTTGCTGTTCTTTATATTCTTTCCAATCTTCAAGCTGCCACCCATCTTTGCGTAATTATATGCTTTTTCTTTAAGTTTGATACTGTCTTTAACTTTATTAATTAACCACGGATGGTGGGCCCTCCCCTTGGAATTTTTCTTTCTCATTGGAATGTATATATTCTGTGTATTCTGAAATATCCCTTTAAATGTCTGCCACTGAACCTCTATTGACCTATCCCTTAACCTCATTTTCCAGTTCATTAACTAGCTCTGCTTTCATGGCCTAATAATTGCCTTTATTTAAGTTTAAAATACTAGTCTTGGACGTAATCATTTGTCCCTCAATATGGATGTAAAATTCAATCATATTATGATCACTGTTACCCAGGAGGTGCCTTCACTAAGAGGTTATCAATTAATCCTATCTCATTGCTCAATACCAGGTCTAGTATAGCCTGTTCTCTGGTTAGCTCCAGAACGTGCTGTTCTAAGAAACTATCCCGAGAACATTCTATGAACTCCTCATCTATGATACCTTTGCCCATTTGACTTTTCCTGTCTATATGTAGATTAAAATCCCCCATGATTATTGCCGTACCTTTCTGACAAGCTCCCATTATCCCTTCCTTTGTACTCTGTCCTACTGTGTGGGGGGCCTGCAAACCACTCCCACAAGTAACTTCTCGCGTTTATCATTCCTCCTCTCAATCCAAACTGCATCAACATCCTGGTTTCCTGAATTTAGGTCATCCCTCTCTAATGTGCTAATATCATCTTTAATTAACAGATCCACCCCTCTAGCTTTTCCTAACTTCCTGTCCTTCCTAAATGTCACACACTGTTAAATATTCAGATCCCAATCTTACATCATCCTGTAGCCATGTTTCTGTAATTGCTATCAGATCGTATTTATTTGTTTCTATTTACGCTATCAGTTCATCCGTTTTGTTTTGAATGCTACGTGCATTTAGATACAGAGACTTTAGTTTTGTCCATTTATTATTTTTGTAGTGTATAGCCTTATCTGCTGATTTACTCTGAGTGCACTCTTTGTCCCTTTCTGTCATGGATGGTTTATCATTTCCCACATTAATAGCTTTCCCTCTTGTCTTATCTCTACTCTTTGCTTTACCACATTTTCCCAGATTTGATGCCTTGACCCCACTATTCAGTTTAAAACCATCTCTACTTCCATAGTTATGCAGCTCACGAGGATACCAGCCCCAGCACAGTTCAGTTGTTGACCGTCCCAATGGTACAGATAACACATTCCCCAATACTGATGCCAGTGCCCCACAAACCGGAACCCACTTCTCACACACCAGTCTTTGTCCCACACATTCATTTCTCTCATCTTACTTGTCCTAGGCCAATTTGCATGTGCTCAGGTAATAATCCAGCGTGTAATAGAGTTGATCTTTCAGATAATTTTCTTTGTGGACACAGTTAACTTTATTTATAAGACAGCAGCAACTACTTACAGATGTGTATCAAACTCCATAACTAAAGAGGAACTCTCTACTAGAGGTTCCCCGTGCTGCTCACACATTGGTTTACACAGGTCATGTGATCTTACAAAACAGGATTATTCTTAAAGCTGCAGTCCTATGTTTATCCAAACTATAATTGCTACATTCCTCCCCCTTTAACATTTCTGTACATTTTGCATTTACAAGGATATTTATCTCATGAACTTAGAATACTTACACAGGTCATGAAATTACAAGTTCAGTCTTTCAGGTGGTTTTCTGATCCATAGCTTCACGACTTCAATTCTTTTGCAGGGAACACATTCTCTGGAACTGCATTAACATCAGATACCTCATTAGGCACATGCAGTTCACTGTCTTCCACTCTAACAGAGGCATTGGTCATGTCTGTCCTTGGTTGAGCGACTTCAACAGGAACCACTGGTTCAGTAATGGTTACATGTGGAACATTTTTTTTTGGGGTATCTCTCTTCTTCTTAAATGATCCACATGTTTACTGCTGATCCTGCCTTCCACTTCCACATGGTACAATAATGGCTCAGTGACGGAGCTCACTCTACCAGCTATCCACTTCAGTCCTCGACCGAAAGTCCTTACATATACTGCTTCTCCAACAGTAAATTGTAGCTCACGATTATGCAAATCATGAATCTCTTTTTGGATTCCTTGACTTTTCTCCACCCTTCCCTCCAAAATTGGGAAGTATCAGGCTTAATCTTGTTCGAAGACAACGCCTCATCAGTAATTCTCAGGGGTTGCTCCTGTTGTAGTGGGGGGGGTGGGGGGGTTGTTCTGTCGTGAAATAGGAAATGAGCAAGTCTAGTTTCCAGTGATTCACTTTAACTTTTTCATTCCCACTTTAAAAGTTTGTACTGCCCTTTCTGCCAGTCCGTTAGATGACGGATGGTCCAGTGCAGTCTTCACGTGGTTGATATCATTGATGTTGATAAATCATTGAAATTCAGCGCTCATAAACGTAGTACCATTATCTCAGACAATTACCTCTGGCAATCCATGGTTGGCGAAGTTCTGGCGTTGGTGATTTTACCTCATAAACCATAGAACCATAGAACACTACAGCACAGAAAACAGGCCATTCGGCCCTTCTAGTTTGTGCCAAAATACTATTCCGCTAGTCCCATTGACCTGCACCTAGTCCATAACCCTCTAGACCTCTCCCATCCATGTATCTATCTAATTTATTCTTAAAACTTAAGAGTGAGCCCGCATTTACCACATCAGATGGTAGCTCGTTCCACACTCTCACCACTCTCTGAATGAAGAAGTTCCCCCTAATGTTCCCCCTCAACCTTTCCTCTTTCACCCTAAAGCCATGTCCTCTCGTGTTTATTTCTCCTAATCTAAGTGGCAAGAGCCTACTCGCATTTACTCTGTCTATACCCCTCACAATTTTGTAAACTTCTATCAAATCTCCCCTCATTCTTCTACGCTCCAAGTAATAAAGTCCTAACCTGTTTAATCTCTCCCTGTAACTCAACTCCTTAAGACCCGGCAACATCCTAGTAAATCTTCTCTGCATTCTCTCAATCTTACTGATATCCTTCCTGTAGTTAGGCGACCAGAACTGCACACAATACTCCAAAGTTGGCCTCACTAATGTCTTATACAACCTCACCATCCCAACTCCTATACTCAATACTTTGATTTATGAAGGCCAGTATGCCAAAAGCTTTCTTTACAACCTTGTCTACCTGTGACGCCACTTTCAGGGAATTGTGTATCTGAACTCCCAGATCCCTTTGTTCCTCCGCACTCCTCAGTGCCCTACCATTTACTGTGTATGTCCTACCTTGGTTTGACCTTCCAAAATGTAACACCTCACACTTTTCCACATTAAATTCCATCTGCCATTTTCTGGCCCATTTTTCCAGTTGGTCCAGATCTCTCTGCAAGCTTTGAAAGCCTTCCTCGCTGTCCACAACTACTCCAATCTTAGTGTCATCAGCAAATTTGCTGGTCCAATTCACCACATTATCATCCAGATCATTGATATAGACAACAAACAACAATGGTCCCAGTACAGATCCCTGAGGCACACCACTAGTCACAGACCTCCAGTCTGAGAAGCAATCATCCACTACCACTCTCTGTCTTCTCCCACACAGCCAATTTCAAATCCAGTTTACAACCTCTCCATGGATACCAAGTGTCTGAACCTTCTGAACTAACCTCCCATGTGGGACCTTGTCAAAGGACTTACTAAAGTCCATGTAGACAACATCCACAGCCTCTCCTTCATCTACTTTCTTGGTCACCTCCTCGAAAAACTCTACAAGGTTCGTTAAACATGACCTACCACGCACAAAGCCATGCTGACTATTCTTAATCAGCCCTTGGCTGTCCAAATAATTATATATCCGATCTCTCAGAACACCTTCCAATAATTTACCTACTACTGACGTCAGGCTCACTGGCCTGTAATTACCTGGTTGACTTTTGGAGCCTTTTTTAAACAACGGAATAACATGAGCTTCCCTCCAATCCTCCGGCACCTCACCCGTGGCTAAGGACATTTTAAATATTTCTGCCAGGGCCCCTGCAATTTCTACACTAGTCTCCCTCAAGGTCCGAGGGAATATCATGACAGGCCCGGGGGATTTATCTACCTTTATTCGCTGCAAAGCAGCAAGCATCTCCTCCTCTTTAATCTCTATATGTTCCATGAAACTACTGCTTGTTTCCCTTCCTTCCTTATACACTATGCCAGTTTCCTGAGTAAAGACTGATGCAAAAAAACTGTTTAAGATCTCCCCCATCTCGTGAGGCTCCACACATAGACGACCACTCTGATCTTCAAGGGGACCAATTGTGTCCCTTACTATCCTTTTACTCTTAATATACTTGTAGAAACCCTTAGGGTTTACCTTCATATTATCTGCCAAAGCAACCTTATGTCTTCTTTTTGCCTTCCTGATTTTCTTTTTTAGTATTTTCTAACATTTTCTATACTCTACAAGTACTCATTTGCTTCTTGTTGCCTATACCTGCTATACACCTCTCTCTTCTTCTTAACCAGATCGCCAATATACCTTGAAAACCAAGGTTCCCTAGGCCTGTTAACTTTGCCTTTAATCCTGACAGGAACATGCAAACTCTGCACTCTCAAAATTTTGCCTTTGAATGCCTTCCACTTACTGAACACATCCTTGCCAGAAAACAACTTATGCCAATCCACTCTTCCTAGACCCTTTCTCATTTACACAAAATTGGCCTTTCTTCAATTTAGAATCTCAACTCGAGGACCAGACCTATCCTTATCCATAATTAGCTTAAAACTAATGACATTGTGGTCACTGGACCCAAAATGTTCGCCTACACATACTTCTGTCACCTGACCTGTCTGGTTCCCTAATAGGAGATCAAGTATTGCATTCTCTCTCGTTGGTACCTCTACATATTGATTTAGAAAACTGTCCTGAACACATTTGACAAACTCCAAGCCATCCAGCCCTTTTACAGTATGGGAGTCCCAGTCAATATGTGGAAAGTTAAAATCTCCTACTATCACAACTTTCTGTTTCTTACATCGGTCTGCTATCTCTCTACAGATTTGCTCCTCTAATTCTCTCTGACTATTGGGCGGTCTATAATACAACCCTATTAGTGTGGTCACACCTTTCCCATTCCTCAGCTCCACCCATATGGCCTCTGTAGACGAGCCCTCCGGGCTGTCCTGCTTATGCACAGCTGTGATATTTTCCCTGACTAGTAATGCCACTCCTCCCCCTTTCATCCCTCCCCCTCTATCACGTCTGAAACAACGGAACCCCGGAACATTGAGCTGCCAGTCCTGCCCCACCTGCAACCAAGTCTCACTAATAGCAATAATGTTGTAATCCCACGTGCCAATCCACGCCCTAAGCTCATCTGCCTTTCCGACAATACGTCTAAGTGCTTGGAATGAAAGATGATTCCGAGGCAAGGACCAACGTAATCTCTGTGCAATTGCACCCAAGGTCTACCAGGACACTCCCATGGGTGTAACGGGACTGCCACTGGTAACTCTTGCAGCTGTTGACATTGCACACAGTGTTTTACCCCCCGTCCAATATCACCGTCCATCCCCGGCCACCAAAGATAACTTTGCGCTATCGTCTTCATGCGTGAGATTCCTGGATGGGCATGTGTAGCTCTACTAAGAGTGGTTCCCTTCCTTGTGAAGGAACTACCACTCGTACACCCCATAATAGAATACCATCTTGACTGCTCATCTCGTATCTTCGGTTGCAAAATGGCTTCAATTCATCAGAGACTGATTTCTGGGACCAGCCATGTAACACTTAGTCTCTCACTCGAGACAGGACTGGATCACAATTCGTCCAGTTTCTTATCTGCCTGGCACAGACTGGCGAGGAATCTCGGACATTCATCACTAACATGAGTGCTTGAGGAATTGGGATGTGGTCATTGTTCTCTTGTAAAGGAAGGCGACTTAGGGCATCGGCATTTGCTATATGAATCCCTGGTCTATGTACAAATGTTATTCATATGCTGCCAAAATTAGGGCCCATCATTGTATATTCGTGCTGACGCTATGAGTGGTATAGCCTTTTCCTCACTAAAGACCCAAAAGTGGTTTGTGGTCTAATACGATCGTGAAATGTCGCCTGTGCACGTATTGGTGGAATTTTTTACGCCAAAAATAATGAACACACTTTCCTCTTGGAGCTGAGAATATCCTTTTTCAGCTGTGATAAGTGTCCTGGATACATAGCCTAATGGCCTCTCGGTGCTGTCATCCATTTTGTGAGATAGGACCGCTCCCAATCCATAGGGGGACCCGTCACAGGTTAGCACCAATTCCTTTGTCTGGTCATAATGCACTAACAAATTTGAAGAGTATAAGAGCTGTTTTACTTTCACAAAGGCTTCTTCTTGGGGTGACTCCCAAAACCAACCCTGTTTTTTTCCTAGCAGAGAATGTAGAGGGGCTAGAACTGTGGAATAATTTGGTAGAAATCGCCCATAATAATTTACCATCCCTGAAAATGCTTTAAGTTCAGAGATGTTCTTAGGTGCAGGTGCCTCTCTTATTGCTTTACCTTTCTCCACAACAGGGTGTAACCCTTGGGCATCTACCCAAAGGCTCAAATAAATGACTTTGTTTGCCTGAAAAGTGCATTTTTCCTTCTTCAGGAACACTCCTGCTTCCATAAATCGTTCCCAAACTTCCTCCAGGTTCGCCAAGTGTTCCTTTTCTGTGAACCCAGTTATCAGTACATTGTCCAGGTAGACCATTACTTGAGGTAGGCCCTGTAGTAAGCTCTCAATTGTCCTTTGGAAAATGGCACAGGCCGAGGAGACACCGAAGGGCAGGCATGTATGTTGATACCCTTTGTGGGTATTTATGGTCACAAATTCCCGGGAGGCATCTTCCAACTCCAGTTGCTGATATGCATGACTCATGTCAAGCTTTGTATACGTTGTACTTCCTACTATAGGTCTTCAATCTTGGGAATGGGGTACCTGTCCAGTTTGGCTGCTCCGTTGATTGTTAGTTTATAGTCCCCGCAGATCCGGATGGTCTGGTTTGGTTTAAGGACAGGGACCTTGGGTGCTGCCCACTCTGAGAACTGGACCAATCTTGATACCCAGCCTCTCTAGCCGGTTCAACACAGCATCAAACTTCTCTCTCAGGGCGCATGGCACCGGTCTTGCTTTCAAGAAGCGAGGGGTTGCTTCTGGGCCCACATAAATCCTGGCCTGTAGGCCTTGGATTTTTCCCAGTTCATCCTTGAAGACAGTGTCATATTCTATTAGCAGCTCGAGTGGTCTCCCTGCTCGTAACTGGAAGATTTCGGACCAGTTTAATTTAATCTCTTTCAACCAATCACACCCTAGAAGGCTTGGTCCTTCACCTCCTACCACCATCACTGGTAGCTGTGCCGATTGGTGTCTAGAATGAACAGTTGTTCTAGTGATACCTATTACCTGGATTTCTTCATCTGCATATGTTTTCAACTTGGCAGATGTTTGTTCCAAATTTAATTGTTGATCACCTTTATTTAAATATCTGAAAGTGTGTTCTCCTATAGCAGTGGGAGAAATACCTGTGTCTCCTTCCATTTTTAATTGTTTACCATTCATTTGCACTGTGACAATAATTGGCTCTGTCTTTCCAACTTTCATGTTGAATAATGAATAAATGTCAGAATTGGTTCTTTCCGGCTCTTCTACACTACAGACTTCATTGAACTTCGATTGTTGTTTGGAGGCCTGTTTAAATCTCACTTTGCAATGTTTCAATATGTGTCCACTCCTGTGACAAAAATAACACTCTACTTTTAAATTGCCAATCGCTAGAAGAATGATTGTTTCCATGTCGATACAAATTCGTTTTTGATTTTGTTGCTGAGCGATTTCCTCGCATTTTTTGGTTTGCAGGGGCTGTTTCCCACTTCGTAGCAGAGTTCCGGCTTTTCACGCCACTTTCTGCTGACTGTTCCCGCCCAACTAGGAGGACAGTGCTATTTTGTGCCCCTTGAATTGCTTGTGAATCCCTTCCGGAGCTTTCCATCACCAGCGCTATTTCTAACGCTTTCTTAAAATCAAGATCCACTTCAGCCAGCAATCTTCGCTGAATAGCATCCTCCTGCACGCCACATACCAAACGATCTCTGAGCATGTCATTCAGGGTTTCACCCAATTCACAATCTTCCGTTAGTTGTTTTAATTTCACCATGTAGATAGCAATGGACTCTCCTGGGACTCCATTCCATCAATTAAACCGGAATCTCTGCATTGTGACTGAGGGCTTGGGTTGAAAATGTCCCTGAATGAGGTCTATTAATTGAATGAAAGTCTATGAATCCAGGGCACTGGGGGCCTTCATGCTTCAAATTAAACTGTAGGTCTTGCCTCCACAAATACTCAAGAGAATCGCTCTCCTCCTTCCCACCTCTGTGATTTTGTTGGCTTGAAAGTAGAACGCAAGTTGATCTATATATTGAGAATAATCGTTTGTGATTGGTTCAAAGGGTTTGGTTCTGCCAAACTGTGGCATTTCAGATCAGAATATCTTCTTTTCTTTTTAATGAACTTAGATACCGACAATCTCTGGGCAAGTTACAGCAGCGCATCTGATGTTTCCTCATCACCAGTTTGTTATAGAGTTGATCTTCCAGACAACTTTTCTGAGTGGACACAGTGAACTTTATTTACAAGACAGCAGCAGCAACTTACATATGTGCATCATACTCCATAACTAAAGAAGAACTCTCCCCTAGAGGTTCCCTGTGCTGCTGAGATGTTGGTTTACACAAATCATGTGATCTTACAACACAGGATCATTCTTAAAGCTACAGTCCTAAGTTTATCCAAACTATAATTACCACAGAGAGATTATTACCTTTAAGGTTCTGCTTCTTAGTCTGGTGACTAGTTCCTCATACTGACTATGCAGAGCCTCCTTCCTCATCCTGCCTTTTTCTTGGTACCCACATGGACCACGACCACTGGAACCACCACACCCACTGCAAGTTCCTCTCCAACCCTGAGCAGATGCCAGAACCCTGGCACCGGGCAGGCAACACAACCATCTGCACTCTCGCTCTTTGCTACAGAGAACAGTGTCAATCCCCCTCACTATACTGTTCCCTACTACCACTATGTTCACTTTTGCTCCCCCAATTTGAATGGCTTCCTGTACTACGGTGCTGTGGTCTGTTTGCTCATCCACACTGCTGTCTCTGCTCTCATCCAAACAAGCTGAGTGAACCTCAAACCTGTTAAATAATTGCTGAGGCTCACACTCCTGCACTCCTGCCCTCTGGGTCCCCTTATCTTCCTCACTCACAGTCATACCCTCCTGTCCCTGGCCACTGACCAAATCAGAAGACCCTGTCTTAAGAGGTGTGATTGCCTCCTGGTATAAAGCATCCAGGTAACTTTCCCCCTCCCTGATGTGCCGCAGTGTCTGCAGTTCAGCCTCCAGCTCAATGACTCTGAGCCAAAGCTCCTCAAGCTGCAAACACTTACTGCAGACGTGTTTGACCTGGATCACAATGTTATTCAGGAGCTCCCACATGCTGCAGCCTCGACACACCACCTGCCCTGCCATCCTTAATGTGTTTTAAATAATTACTCAATTATATTAATCATTTACCTATGTCATTTCCTTGTATATTTTATTAACTTTACCACACATTTGTGTACCTTTTAAAGCCTTAGGGATAGAATGGAGCTTATTCACTAGCCCGATACTCGCCAAATTGCTCACTCCTTTCCCTGGACTGGAGCAAGAACCAATTCCTATGGGATGAGAAAGATAGAAAGAGGAAATAAACATCTCCTTCCCTGCTTCACTGAACTTCCCCTCTCACCAATCTCCAAGTCTCCACTCAGTTAGCTCAGCTGAACTCCGTTTGCCTTGGCTGCACTAAAGAATCCTGAATCCATTGTAGACTGAACTGCGGCTTCAGTAACCAGGTTCAGGCAGGTAGCTAGTTAACTACTCAGCTCCTACAGCTGAGAGTGAGTTTACCTTGTCTCAATTGCCAGAATGAAAGAACTCAGCCTGCCTGCACAGTACTTTCCAGTTACTGCTAATTACAGACTAGATTAGCTTTTAAGAACAAAATTTAAGAGTAAAAATTAACACTTTAACACCCCCGCACGCCCAACCACCAAATTCCAAGTCTTCACTCAGTTATCTCAGCTGCACTCCACTTGCCTTTGTTTGTAATTTGTTAATTAGGTAGTTAGTCAGAACTAGTTTCCTAGCCATAAGTGGCTGAATCAGCTGACTAGGATTTCAACTGGTATAAATACAGGAGGTTTCACAGACCCATGAAGTAAGTAGTACAAAGGTGAAACTTTGTCTGAATGGAGTGAGGCTGAGAGCTGAACTCTGGGAAGTGAGGGAGGAGGTGCTTTCTGGTCTTGTACAAGAATAGAGTGGTCCAAGAGAAGGAGCTGGAGACAGTGAAATCATGTCAATGTATTTGCCCACTCACTCAAGCTGTCTAAGTCCACATCCTGGGAGTGGCTGGTTGTGCAGTTTACAATATTCTTAGAATCAAGGCTTCTGGAACATTGTTGATGCTGGAGAGACAAAATTCATGACCAAGAAAGAGAAGGAAAGAAACTGATTTTATAAAGAGGTTTGGATAAACACTTGAAGGGAAAGATATGCAGGAACATGGGAAATTAACAGGGGAATGAAACTAAATGGAGGGGAAAAGGCATGGGGAGGTTTGAACACAGGAATGGGAATATTAAAATTGAGGAGCTGCAAGACCAGGAATCGGTGGAGGTCAGTCAGCACAGGGATGATGAGTGAATGGGATTCGGTATGAGGTAGGACATGGGAAGCAGAGTTTGGGATGAGCAGTAGTTTATATGGGGTCATAAATCAGCTCAGGGTCGAATAGAAATCAAAGGTTGCATCAGCCTGGTTCAGCCTCAGACATTGGCCAGGGAAGTGGATGCACTTCATGGGTATGGAATGGAGTTTATAGTGGGGACCGATGACACTGACTTCAGTCTTCCCAAGAGTTTAATGAGAAAGAATAAGAGAATGAATCATGGTTTACAGAATTATCAGGGACACCAACTGCAACACAAGTGAAAGAAAATTACAAAACCAGGAATGCAGTTAGCAATGGGGTATAGAGTTAATAACTGATTATAGAGAGTCACCAGCAGCAACAGCAGCAAAGAGGGCAGAGTAAATGATGGGAACAGTAATACAGTTAAACATGGTGGACAGAGTTAATAGAGAGACTTACCAGAGACACCAACGACAGCCAGGATGGGATAGTAAAAGTACTGAACGATGTAAAGTGAATATTTGATCTGAATTTTTAACGATAGACGATCATAATATGTGGAAAGAAAGTAAAAATCCCAGGAGAAACTCCTGTCCATTGTTGTAACATTCCAGTCGATTGTTCTCAGATTCCAATCCATTGTTGTAACATTCCAATCCATTGTTCTCAGATTCTGATCCATCCTCTCCTCCTCTCTGGAGCCGCTGATCCCTGTCAGTGTTGGTGGTGAGGTTCCCGCTGACATTATGGGATAACACATTGAAAGGATTCCCTTTTAACAGAAGAGGGAAACCCTCCAGTGACACAATTAGGATCCGTGGAGAGTGACATTAATTACAGTCACTGAACAAACAAGTTCAGTTAATCCCTTCCAATCCAACACTTTTTATACCACAATAAAGTAGAACATTTACCCGGTCTGGATGTGATTTGTGAGGGTAACTGAGGGAAGGAATGGTGGAAATAGTGGACACACTGACCCTAACCTTCCAATCCTCCTTGGATATGGCGGTGGTGCCAGAGAACTGGAGAGTTGTAAATGTTCCATCCGGTTTAAAAAAGGAGAGGGGGATAAACCCTGTAACTACAAACCAGCCAGTCTCACATCAGTGAAACATTGGGGGAAACTTCTAACTTCTAAAATCTGCAACAACTTAAAATGTGGTTTGGAAAACATGAGTTAATAAATGAGCAGCAGCAAAGGTATGTTCATGGGAAATCGTGTCTGACCAACTTGGAGTTCTTTGAGGAAGTAATGGAGAGGGTTGATGAGCTCAGCCTGGTTCATGTTATGTATATGGACTTTCAATTGTCACATGTTAGGAAAGTGAAAGCCATAGATTAAAGGGGCAGTGACATTGTGGATACGACACTGGCTATGGGACAGAAAGCAGACAGAAGTGGTCAACGGTGACAATTCAGGATGGAGGGGAGTACACAGTGATGTTCCCCACGAGTCAGTATTAGGACCACTGCTCCTTCTGATACCGTTAAATGACCTGGACATATATAAAGGACAGAATTTTGTTGTTTATAGATAACAGGAATACAGAATGCAAACAGTGAGGAGAATTGGAATAGGCTTTAGGAGGACATAGATTGGTGAAATGGAGAGAGAATTTGTGGTGTCCAATGATTCAATTGTTCTGCCTTTGATTATGTCTGTCTGTTGACTGATCAATGCTCATGGTGCTTGATTAATTAAGCCTGAGTGTGGACTCAGAGAAAAGTCAATAAAGCTGAAGAAAGTGCTGGAAGCTGGAGCAGACATTTAAAACACTGCGAATAAAATCTGTTAGACACGTAGAAAATCAACATCAATGTGAGATATAAAATATAAAACATACCTGAGAAATGAAATTTAATGCAGAGCAATGTGAATGATTCATGTGGGAGGAAGAATGAGGACAGATGATATAAATAATATCAGGTGATTTTAAATGAGGTGCAGGGACAGTGGAGAACATGTGCACAAATCCTCGAAGGCTTTTACACTCGATGGGTGTGAATTTCCAGCCCCATCCACCACCGGGATCGTCTGCTCCCATCGAAAGTCAATGGGCTTTTGGCTGGGCCACCAAATCTCCCGCAGCAGGTCCCACCATGGCGTGGCTGGAAAATCCTGGCCTCTGTCTCTGTCTAAACCAAATATCCTGCAGGGATTTTTAACAATTTGATCAACTTCTCCTGCCACCTTCAAAGATTTGTGCATTCCAGCTTGGAACAACTCACTGGATAAAAATGTTCTCTTTCTCTCCCCTCTGGTTCTTTTGACAATTATTTGAAATCTTGTAACTGAGTGTTGTTCCGGTGGGAACAGTTTCTCCTCACTCTGTCAATACTCCACATTAATTTGAACACCTCCATTCAATCTCCCCTTGACTTTATCTGCTCTAAGGAGAACAATCCCAGCTTCTCTGATCTCTCCGTATAACTGAAATCCTCATCCCTGGTACCATTCCAGTAAATCTCTGCTGCACTCCCTCCAAGACCCTCACATCCTTTCTCATATGAAACACCCAGAATTCGACACAATTCCTTTTATCCAGTGAGTTGTTCCAATCTAGAATGCACTGCCTGAAGACATGCTGTAAGCAGATTCAATAGTAAGTTTCAAAAGGGAACAGGATAAATACCGATAGGGGGGATTTGCAGGGTTATAGGGAAAGAGCAGGCAGGAGAGACAAAGCAAAATCGCTCTTTCAAAGATGGTACAGACATAATGGAGCAAATGAATTCCATCCAGGCTGTATGATTATCCAAACCTGTGATTACAGAATCCAGTGAGTCCACACCTCGTGTACAATTGACATTCAGCTGTTAACTAGTGCACCATCCAGATTCCATCACTTACTCATCAAAATACAAGGCTATGACTGTGACATACGCTACAAACTGGCTTGTTCCATGCTCACATCTGATCCAAAACTGCAGATATTTCCTTAGATCTGCAAGTGGATTTCATCGAAATGGAAATTGAAGACATCTTTCATATCGACCGGCTGAATTTCGGGAAGAATAGATGCCAGCAACTGCAACAAGAGATGTCCAATGTTCCTGTATTGCAACAGTTATGGAAGACTGTGATTGGAGGGTGGCCAGAGTCCTTCCAGGATGTTCCAGAGGCTCTAAGACTATTTTGGCCTCACAGAGATGAGCTTGGGATTCCCCAAGGGCCAGAAAGTCCTTGTTCTCTTAGACCTGACATCCTCCAGCAATTGCACCAAGTGTATATGTGGATAGATTGAACCAGGAAACAGGCTGGAGAACAGTATAGTGATCAGGTATGAATCTAGACATCGAGTGATAAGAACGTAAGAAACAGGAACAGGAGTAGGCCATTCGGCCCCTCGAGCCTGCTCCACCATTCAATAAGATCATGGCTGATCTTCTTGTGTTTCGATTTCCACATTCCCATCTACTCCCGATAACCTTTGATTCCCTAGCCTAACAAGAATCTATCTACCCCTGCCTTAAAAATATTCAATGACCCCAACTCCACCACCTTCTGAGGCAGAGTCCCAAAGTCGCACAACCCTCTGAGAGAAAAATGTTCTCCTCATCTCCATCCTAAAAAGGTGACCCCTAAATTTAAAACAGTGCCCCCTAGTTCTGGACTCTCCCACAAGAGGAAACATCCTTTCCACGTCCACCTTGTCAAGGCTGTTCAGGATCTTGTATAATTCAATCAAATCACCCCCCTCACTCTTCTAAACTCCAGTGGAAACAAGCCCAGCCTGTCCAACCTTTCCTTAAAAGACAACCCACTCATTCCAGGTATCAACCTAGTAAACCTCCTGTCAACTGCCTCCAATGCATTTACATCCTTCCTTAAATCAGGAGACCAAAACTGTGCAGAGCATTCGAGGTGCAGTCTCACCAATGCCCTATATAACTGAAGCAAAACATTCTTACTTATATGTTCAGTTCACCCCGTAATAAAGGATAGCATTCCATCAGCCTTCTTAATTACTTGCAGTACCTGTACACTAAGTTTTTGTGGCTCATGTACAAGAACATCTAGATCCCTCTGCACCTCAGAATTATGCAGCCATTTTCCATTTAAGTCATACTCTGCTTTTTTGTTCTTCCTGCCAAAGTGAACAACTTCACACATCCCACATTAAACTCCATTTGGCAGATCTTTGCCCACTCACTCAACCTTTCTATATCCATCAAGAACCTCCTTATGTCTTCTTCACAAAATACTTTCCTACCTATCTTTGCGTCATCTGCAAATTGAGCTACCAGCCTTCACTCCCCTCATCTAAGTCATTGATGTAAATTGTAAAAAGTTGAGGCCTCAGCACAGACCCCTGTGGGTCTCCACTTGTTCGCATCCTGCCAGAGGGAATGTGAGGCGTGCCAAGTCAACATGCCCTGACATCAGAAGAATCATTATTACCTCACAAGGTACCCACACATCCAATAAACATTTGATGGTCCAGAACCTGAGTATTGCTGAAAAAAAGAGACAGTTTTTGTCAAAGCTTTTCATCTTGCACTGGTCAGGACAATTTGCAAGAATGGCAATATAAGGGAAAAAACAAATTTATACTGTGTGAGCAGAGAGTGCTGATTGGTTAGCAAGTAGACTCTGATGGTAGAGATGCTGCCATGGAGAATGCACCAGGTGATGGTGACTTACAGTTAACTGCTAAGAATTGTTTGAAATGTAAACCAGGCAGCTTGACTCTGATTGATCAAGACATTGCCCTGAGGAATGAACGAGTGAATGGCTGTCACTTATTTTGTTCAGTTAAACAGGCGCAATATGCGTACATGTTCTTTCTGTCTGCAATGAACAGGGCCCTGTGAATAAATATATGTAGCTTCCAGTACACATAAATGGGCCACACTGTGAGGCTGCCTGACAATCTTAAATTCTTAAACTGATCATCAGCATAATTCTTAGCACACTGCTGATTGTTTAGCAAATGTTCTCCAATCGCGAATCATATCTAATGTTGCACATTATGTTTTATGGGCTGGTTGGATCCAGCCTGTACCTTGCCCGTTGTGAACAGTGGATGGGACATGATGTTGATATGATCCGCCAGGTTTTGGGACATACGGCCTACATACCTAGCATCACACTGGCACTGAAACTCATATACCACATTACTCATTTGTGTGATAGGCAAAATGTCTTTTTGGCTTGATGGCAGCATCTTGTTAGTGGCCAATAGCACTCGTGTTGCTATTGCATTGTAGCAGTGTGAAACAACTAGCTTCACCTGCTGCTCAAATTTTGAGATACCTTGCCCTTCTAGAGTAGTGTGAGGTAGATTGGGCACTTTTCACAGCCATAAGGAGACAGTCTTAGGCCCGTTCTTGAGTTTGCGTGATATACAGTGCGAAATAATCTGATCAGGGTAGCCATTATCCTGCAGGATGCCTTTGATGAGCCCTATTTAAGCATCAAGCTTGCATGATGAGCAAATGGCTTGGGCCCTATTTTAAACTTCAAACAGTGCATGGCAGTTAAATGTCAATCACCATCAACTGGTGCATTCTCCATGGCAATGCCTCAACCAATCAGAGTCCACTTGACCAGCAATAAACACTCTGTTCTCATACAGTATAAATTTGTTGTTTCCCTTTCATTGCCATTCTTGCAAATTGACCTGACGAGAGCAAGACAAAAAAGTCTCCTTTTTCAGCGATACATCCAATAATTAGAATTTTAACCGATCTCTTCAGCATCCATGGGGTGATTTCTTGGTTGTGATGATTTCGCCAAATATTCATCAGTTCCATGATACATCCAGCGCAGCCACTGCCAACGCATTGGGTGGAATTTTATGCCGGCAGCATTTTACAGTCACGCCAAAGCTAAGGGACTTTTGAAAGGCTCCCGGCATTTTACAGCCCCACCCAGGCCATGACAGGGCTGTAAAATTCTGCCCACTGAGTTCAATCTTCAGCCTATCTGAGGCACCGTAAGAAGTGGTTTCGGACAACGGAGCCCAATATTCTGGAAAACCACTCAAGGTGATGTCTGAAAAGTGGGGAGTTGACATATTACCTCATCACCCACACTACCCCAGGCCCAATAACATGGCCGAATGGATGGTATGCAATGTAAAGTCTTTAATTATAAAATGTTGATCGAATCTTCCAGCACAGGAAGAGGCCATTCTGCCCACTTAGCTTTTCAGGCTCTTTGAAAGAGGGACCCAATTCATCCCATCCCCTCACTCCTTCCCTGTCGCCCTGCAAATTTTTCCTTTTTCAATAAATATCCACGTCCTATTTGAAAGTGAATTATTAAGTGATATTGAATCTTCTTCCATCCCCCTTTCAGACAATCATCATAACATCCTGTGAAAAAAAAAAATTTCTCCCCATCTTCCCCCCGGCACTTTTGACAATTGTTTTAAATGGAGTTGAAAGTTGTATTGGTGACTTCCTGATTCTGGTTGTGGACCTTGCCTGATGTTTGGGGAAGGACCGTACAGATTAACAATGACAAAAGGCCAATTACTGACCTACAGCTGGAGACTGAAAGGTCACCTTTAATGGTCAGAATCACAATGTCAGACCACAGAGCAAGATAGGATCAAACAGCACAGGAGGAAGTCATTTGGCCCATTGTGTCTGCGATGGCTCTTTACAACAATGAGCTGCAGTTCCACTACTTTAGAATGAATCAATATAAAAATATCCGTATAATTCAGGAGACTGGAGGACCCTCTCTAGCCAATAAAAAATCAAAGCAGCAAGTTTGTACAAAGTGACCTGTAAAAACTCCGCTGGACAGAGCTTTGTAATGTAAACTCGGTTTCCAATTGTTGGCTTGTATGCAATGCTGAAAAATGTTATTCACTTAAAGAATGTAAAACGTTAATTTTATTGGATAGTGTTATGATTCCCATAGAGACTGGTAACTTTAAAAAAAGATATGAACTTCCCAGTAAACAACACAAAGAATCACATGACAAGATTTCATGTTTGAAAACCTTTGCTGTAACAAAACACCAAAATCAACCCAGACTAAACAGTACTTAGTAGGAAACTAATACTCCAAACTAGAGAAAAGGTATTCTCCATTAACATCTTAACAGAGCCAAAAACACCACACCACATTTATACATTACATGGATCTCTCAGCAAAAACGTAATCTTCTTTTTAAAAGCCCAAATCCTTCCTGGTTTTAACAAGATATTTCTCACTGCCCAAGATTTCATTGAAGTCACGTAGCGAGGTCTCCAGGCAGATTTCACAGGAGGTCACATCCCCCTCTCCAAATTAATCTATTTTATCTTGAATTAAAGGAGGAAGTTTAAAACATAACTATCTTCTAAAGTCCACCATTTGCACAAACAGACATGTATGGTAAGCACTTACCCAATTTCTCAACATGCACTTTGAGCAGTTGTGACTCCTCTCTGGGAATGTGCATCAGTAAAATATGATTGTATATGTGAACAGAACTGCAGTGACTACACATTGAGCAGGGTGATGCCGCACAGACTGTTTCACCACTCCTCCAACTACCTTCCACATGATCCATCCAGCACCGGTGTCCAGTGTCAGGAGTGTGTGACATCTGCAACATGCAGTGCTGCCAAACCCCTCGGCTTCCCTGTGAACCCACAGCCTCTACCACCGAGAAGACAAAGGCTTCAAGTGTAGTGGAGAAACTACATAAACATCCTTCCCTGGAGCATACACGGCATCTTGACATGTGGGGAATCGTCTTTAGTCAGTGTATAACAGTCGCGTGTGGATGACTGCCTTCAACACAGCACTCATGGTTGAAGTGCACCTGATAAACTCCATCTGATCTTTGAGTCTGATCATTGATGAACAAGAAATGCTGCAAGGAGCATCTCAATCCACAACCCTTGGTGTATTACAGCCTTATCTGAAGTTCTGGAGAAGGAAACAGCCTTCCACTGCTGGACATGCATGGGCACACCCTGGCTCCTGATGGTGTCAATGAGAGCTGGATTTCAGAATGCAGTCTTCAGTGCCAATGGTAAGGACCGCGTTCACTCTGTTAACATTCCCACTGAGGGTGCAAAAACAGACCCAAACATTCTTTGCAATAGATATGTGTGTTTACAACTTGTGTAATTGTGATGTTAGTGTGAGGTCATCCATTTTGGAATTGAAAAAATAAATTCCAAAATGTTCTAAATGGTTAGAAACCAGGAACTGGAGAGGAACAAAGTGGTTTGAGATTCCAAGGACACAAATTATTAAAAGCTGGTGGTCAGGTAAAGGTAGCAATAAAAAAACGATGAGTGGAATGTTGACCCTTACCTCAAGGAAGCTGGATTGTAAAAGGAATGAATTTCTGCTTCAGTTGTATTGAACCTTGGTCAAACCCCATCTGGATATTATATTCAGTTCTGGGCACCCAGCTCAGGAAGTGCCGGGTAGATTCACCAGAATGAAAACGGTGCTTCGAGGGTTAAATTATGAGGAGAGGTTGTATAAGCCTGGCTTGTATTCCATTGAGTTTAGAAGATTGAGCAATGATCAGATTGAGGTGTTTAGACTGTTAAAAGGATTGAAATCGGCCCTCCTGGTACGAAATCCACTTTTACACTCTGTCCCCCTTGTAATTAAGCCCAGCATTCAACTTGCCTTCCTAATTCCTGGCTGGACTTGCATGCTAACTTTTGGAGTTTCATGTATGAGGGACACCCAGTTCCCTCTGTACTGCAGCATTCTGCAGTCTCTCTGCATTTCAATAATATTCTGCTCTTCTGTTCTTCCTGCCAAAGTGGATAACCTCACGTTTTCCCACATTTTTATCCATCTCTGAAATATTGGCCGACTCCCTTAACCCATCGATTTCCCTTTGCCGGGATTTTCCAGCCTCATGTGGCAGTGCCCATCACAGGGGATGGGGCAGGTCAGCCAAAGTTCCATTAACTTTTGGCGGGACCGGAAGATCCTGGTGACAGGTGGTGCTGGAAAATCCTGACCTGTGTGTCCTGGCAATTTGCTTTCCCACCTATCCTTGTATTGGATGCAAATTTGTCAATAATACACTCGGTCCCTTCATCCAAGTCGCTCATATGGATTGTCAGTAGTTGAGATTCCAGCACGGGTCCCTGGGACACTCCTCTAGTGACCGTTAGCCAACTTGAAAATGAGCTAATTCTCCTGACTCTCTTTCCTTTAGTTACCCAAACCTCTATCCATGCAAATATATTACTCCCAACATCAGGAACTCTTGCCTTGGCTAATAAGCTTTTATATGGCATCTTATCAAATATCTTTTGGAAATCCAAATACACTACATCTACTGGTTCCCCTTTATCCACCCTGCTTGTTACATCCCCAAACAACTCACATGAACTTGTCCAACACAATTTCCTTTTCACAAAACTAATCTGCCGTTTGTATTCTGATTTTCTCAATTTTCTGCTCCTGCTTCCTTAACAATGGGTTTCAGTGTTGAGGGGAGGCGATGGTGTAGTGGAATTGTCACTGGACGAGTAACCCAGAGACCCAGGGTAATGCACTGGGGACCAGGGTTTGAATCCTGCCATGGTTGGTACTGGAATTCGAATTCAATGAAAAATGTGGAATTAAAAGTCTAACGATGACCATGGTGCCATTGTCAATTGTTGTCAAAACCCGTCTGATCTGCTATCCTTACCTGGTCTGGCCGACATGTGACTCCAGAGCACAACGTGGTTGACTCTTCCATGCAACTCAGTTGTATCAAACCACAACAAAGCACCAAACAAAGGAATGAACCGGAAGGACCACCCAGCATTCCCCTAGGCACCGGAAATGACAACGGCAAACTCAGCCTTGTCAACACTGCAAAGTCCTCCTAACTAACATCTGGGGGTTAGTGAAGCAATGGAATCATACCTTACAGATTAGGTCCCGGACACCACCATCATCATCATCCCAGCAGAAGTGGCGGCACTGTGGTATACAGTCGGGAGGGAGTGTCGACTCTGGACCCATGAAGTCTCATGGTATCAGGTCAAACATGAAGGAAACCTCCTTCTGATTACCACGTTCCCTCCTCCCTCGGCTGAAGAATCAGTGCTCCTCCATACCGAACACCAAATGGAGGGAGCACCTCTGGAGGGTGGCAAGGGCACAGAATGTACTCTGGGTGGGGGACCTTAATGTCCATCACCAAGAGTGGCTCATTAGCACCACCTCTGGCTGAGTCCTAAATGCCATAGCTGCTAGACTGGGTCTACGGCAGGTGGTGAGGGAACCAATAAGGGGAAAAAAAAATACTTGACCTCATCCTCACCAACCTGCCTGTCGCAGATGCATCTGTCCATGATAGTATCGGTAGGAGTGACCATTGCACAATCATTGTGGAGACCAAGTCCTGCCTTCACATTAAGGATACCCTCCATCGTGGTGTGGGGCGCGACCACTGTGCTAAATGGGATAGATTTCAAACAGATCTAACAAATCAAGACTGGGCTTCCATAAGGCGCTGAGCGCCATCAGAAGCTGCAGAATTGTACTCGAACACAACCTGTAACCTCATGGCCCTGCATATCCCCCACTCTACCATCATCACCAAGCCAGGCGATTGACCCTGGTTCAATGAAGAGTGCAGGAGGGCATGCCAGGAGCAACACCAGGTATACCTAAAAATGAGGTGTCAGCTTGGTAAAGCTATAACACAGGACTACTTGCGTACCAACCAGAATCAGCAACAAGTGATAGACAGAGCTAAGCAATCCCACAACCAACGGATGAGATCTAAGCTCTGCAGTCCTGCCACATCTAGTTGTGAATGGTGGTGGACAATTAAACAACTCACTGGAGGAGGCAGCTCCATAAATATCCCCATCCTCAATGATGGGGGAGCCCAGCACATCAGTGAAAAAGATAAGGCTGAAGCATTTGCAACAACTTTCAGCCACAAGTGCTGAGTGGATGATCCACCTCAGCCTCCTCCGGAAGTCCCCAGCATCACAGATGCCCGTCTCCAGCCAATTCGATTCACTCCACGTGATATCATGAAACAGATGAAGACCCTGGATACTGCAAAGGCTATGGGCCCTGACAATATTTCAGCAATAGTACTGAAGACTTGTGCTCCTGAACTTGCCATGCCCCTAGCCAAGCTGTTCCAGTACAGCTCAACACTGGCATCTACCCGGCTATGTGGAAAATTGCCCGTGTATGTCCTGTACGCAAAAAGCAGGGCAATCCAACCCAGCCAATTACCGCCCCATCAGTCTACTCTCGATCATCAGTAAAGCAATGGAAGGAGTCATCAACAGTGCTATCAAGCAGCACTTGCTGAGCAATAACCTGCTCATTGATGCCCAGTATGGATTTCGCCAGGGACTCTCAGCTCCTGACTTCATTACATCTCCAGAACCTGTGGAATTTTGTAAGATGACAGCCCATGCATAAACTCTCTCTGCAGCCACTTCTTATAGGACCCTAGAATGCAGGCCATCAGGTCCAGGGGACTTGTCAGCTTTAAGTCCCATTAGTATTCCCATTACACTTTCTTTCGTGATAGTGGTTGTTTTAAGACCCTTGCTCCCTGTAGCCCCTTGACCTTCCACTATTATTGGGATGTTGTTCGTGTCGTCTACCATGAAAACAGATACAAAATATTTTATTCATTCATGAGGTTTGGGCATCACTGGCTCAGCCAACGTTTATGGCCCGTCCCTCATTGCCCTTGTGAAGGCGGTGGTGAGCTACCCTCTTGAACCACTGCAGTCCCTGTGGTGTAGGTACACCCACACTGCTGTTAGGGAGGGAGTTCCAAGATTTGGACCCAGCGATAGTGAAGGAACGGCGATATATTTCCAAGTCAGATGGTGAGTGGCTTAGCAGGGAACTTCCAGTTGGTTGTGATCCTATTTATCTGCTGCCCTTGTTCTTCGAGATCGGAGTGGTCGTGGATTTTGAAGGTGCTGTTCTAGGAGCCTTGGTGAGTTTCTGCAGAGCATCTTGTGCACTGTGTATTGGTGATGGAGGGAGCGAATGATTGTGCATGGGGTGCCAGTCAAGTGGGCTGCTTTGCCTTGGATGGTGTCAAGCTTCTCGAGTGTTGTTGGAGCTGTACTTGTCTAGTCAAGGGGAGATTATTCCATCACACTCCTGACTTGTAGATGGTGGACAGGCTTAATGGAATCAGGAGGTGAAATACTCACTGCAGGATTCATGGCTTCTGACCTGCCCTTGTAGCCACAGTATTTATGTGGCTCGCCCAGTTCAGTTTCAGGTCAATGGTAACCCACAGGATGTTGATAGTGGGGAATTCAGTGGCGGTAATGCCATTGAATTTCAAAGGGAGATGGTTAGATTCTCTCTGGTGGGAAGTGTTCATTGCCTGGTACTCATGTGGCACGAATGTTACTTGCCACTTGTCAGCCCAAGCCTGGATATTGCCCAGGTTTTGCTGCATTTGGACATGGGCTGCTTCAGTATCTGAGAAGTCCTGAATGATGCTGAATATTGTGCAATCATCAGTGAACATCCCCATTTTTGACCTTATGATGAAGGGAAGGTCTTTGATGAAGCAGCTGAAGATGGTTGGGGTTTGGACACCGCCCTGAGGACCAAGGCTGTGATGAGGTCAGGAGCTGAGTGGCCCTGGCAGAACCCAAACTGAGTGTTAGTGAGCAGCGACAGTGCTAACAAGCAGCACTTGTGACAACCCCTTCCATCACTTTGCTGATGATCGAGAGTCGACTGATGGGGCAGGAATTGACCGGGTTGGATTTGTCCTGCTTTTTGTGGACAGGTCACATATGGGCAATTTTCCACTTTGCTGGGTGATGCCAGTGTTGTAGCCGCACTGGAACAGCTTGAACAGGGGAACGGCAAGTTCTGGAGCACAAGCCTTCAGTACTATTGCTGGAATATTGTAAGGGCCAGTGCAGATGCAGATCCAGGGCTCTTCAGCCATTTCTTGATATCATGAGGAGTGAATCAACTCGGCTGAAGACTGGCATCTGATGCTGGAGACCTCAGGAGGAGGCTGAGATGGATCATCCACTCGGTCCTTCTGGCACCACTGATGACAGCAAACCTCAAACACTCCAATACAGTGATCCCCCTCTCCAGGGGGTGAACATCACCATGGAAGAGAGTGAGGCAGCCTGAGTAAACATCCACACCAGCCAGGCTCAGGAACAGGTCCACAAGGAGGCCCCAGATCTGCTCACATCCCCTCCCCCTCATGCCAGGCCTGCTCACACCCCCTCCCCCACACTGGGTGGCTATAGATACCAAGCCTGGGGTCTGAAGCACCCAGAAAAAAAATGAACAATTCCTGCTTCTCTCAACCTTCAGTAAACCCATCATTCAGGAGGCCTAGTTCTGTGCTTGGATAGACTAACACCAGTCATTAGGTCCATGGAGATATTTAACTAACAAGGAGAATGCATAGACCATTCAGCTCCCTGACACAAGGTAGAAGGAGTCTCTGCTTCATTGATCATTTGATCACTGTTTGACCTGAGTTTGCTTGTGTTTCCTGTACAGGAGCAAGGCCAGCAATGAACAAAGAAAAGAACAAAGAAAAGTACAGCACAGGAACAGGCCCTTCGGCCCTCCAAGCCTGCGTCGATCATATTGCCCGTCAACTAAAACATTTTGCACTTCCGGGGTCCGTATCCCTCTATTCACATCCTATTCATGTATTTGTCAAGCTGCCTCTAAAACACCACTATCGTACCTGCTTCCACCACCTCCTCTGGCAGCGAATTCCGGACGCTCACTACCCTGTGTAAAAAAACTTGCCCCGCACATCTCTATAGTTTTCTCCTCTCACCTTAAATCTATGTCCCCAAGTAATTGACTCTTCCACCCTGGGAAAAAGCTTCTGACTATCTACTCTGTCCATGCCACTCATAATTTTGTAAACTTCTATCAAGTCGCCCCTCAATCTCCGTCGCTCTAGTGAGAACAATCCGAGTTTCTCCAACCTCTCCTCATAGCTAATAACCTCCAGAATGAAGCAGAGATCAGGGAGACAGCTGTCACAGTCAGGGCCACGATCAGGACCACCTCAGACTCCACACCTACAAAGCAATGAGAAACCAATGGTTAGTGAAGGAAACACTGAGGGGGAAATGGAAACCAGTAGTCGGCCAACTCACCACCTGGAGACCTCTCCTGCATCCTTCGCTCAGCCTCATTCAGGGACTCTGTTGCCAGCTTGGTCACATCAGTATCCAGAATGAGCAGGGCTCCTAGTGAGGCCTCACCCACCCACTTCAATCCAGCTTCACTCTCTGCAACATCAAACATTCCAGTTAGAGAGGGGAAAGGGGGACGTCCAACATCTAGAGGATCAATGTCCCACCAGCTTCAGGTACAAGATCTCTCCTTCCTCTGGGACCAAACCACAACTCCCTTGTGGCACCACAGTTACCCACATGGCAACAGGCACAAATGTCAATGCTCGATTCCTCCAATGGGGTCCAGCTAAACAAGAGATAGAGCCCATCAACCAGGTTGTGCATCACATCTCCACACAACACATCCCTGATGGAGAGAGAGGGAACTGACACATTCTGCACCTTCTGGAAAGTACAAGCTTTGTTCCTGGAATCCCTCTGATCCAATGGAGCAACTTTCAGGTGACAGGTGATGAAAATCTGAGGGACACATTCAACACACGTCATGATTCAGTGACTCCCTCCCAACATGGAGACTCCAATGATCAGCTTCCTCTTACCAAGGAACGGTCATCTCCAAGGAAACGGAACGCATCCAGGTCAAACCGGAGCTTGTCCAGCTCCTGCTCGTCTCTTGGCAACACAAAAGTTGAAAAGGAGTCCTCAGCTTTGCTGTCCAGGAGGCAACTGAAGAAAGATTAAAAAGGGACAGGAAGTGAATCAAGTGAAGCCATTGAGATGGGACCAGCTGGAGAAAGCAGAGAGCTCCTTACCCATTGTGGTCAATGAAGCTGTATCTCGGGGTGGAGTCCTTGTCTGGGCTCAATGTAGCTACACAGCGGTCAATGTAGAGCTTCAGGGGCATGTGGTTGGTCATTGAAACAGAGGCCTCAATGTGAATGAGCTCACCCAGGTAGTAGACAGTCGACGTGCGCTCTGTAAGCCAGTCACCTGAAGTACAAGAGGACAAGGGTTAGAGACAGTGGCTGTAACTCCCAGTGAGTGACTACAGGAAATCACTCCCCATCCACCCATCACATACCATGCATTAGGCGCAGAGAGAATGACAGATGCCCTTCTCCAGACTTGGTGGAGCTGAATGGGATCCAGGTGGGCTTGATGGGGTCACTGCTCACATTGCCCTTCCTGGAAAGGCAGGGGAGTCATTTTAGGACATCTTCAGAGACCACCAGCAGCTGTAGATCTTATTGACAAAGCGAATAAAGATTCTCACCTCAAATAACGACACTCAATGGGAACGACAGCTCCATTTGTTCTCACAATGACAGATCCATGATACTCTGGGGTGTGGTTCAGGTGGGTGGTGTAGATGAGGAAATCTCCAATCATCTGAAAGAATCAGGTGAAGGAATGAAGAACTGATCTGAAATGAGAATGTTCTCCACAGGGGTTAACAATGAAGTCATCCCATCCCCTGAAAACAATTCTGAGGGGGATTGACAGGGTCAGTGTGAAGAGACTGCTACCCCATCACTGGAGAATTTACTATTAGGGGCTGTCAGTTCAGGTCAGGCGCCAGTCATTTAGGATTAACTTAACAGGGAATTTCTTCATTCAGCAAGGAAAGAATCTTGGGAATTCTATCCCAGTTTGAGGGTGTTCAGAGAATGCTGTGTTTTGAGGAAGTCTCCATTGTCTCCTGTAGCTTAACTAAGTCTTCATTAACTAGAATTATTTTCACAGGTACAGCTTGGTCTACCCACATCTGTGTTCAGCAGCAAACCGACCCTGGGTCTGGATCATGGGCCTTAAATTACTGTCGGCAGTAGCGTGCTCAGTCCCACATGTAACACTGCCAGAACATCCTGTAGGTCATGCATTTTGTGACTTCACTGCCCCAGAGAGCTGTGAATGCTCAGTTATTGAGTATATTTTAGACAGATGGATTTACTTTGGGGCATCAAAGAATATGTTGAGGGGAGAGGAACATGGAGGTTGTGTAGAAGATCAGCCATGATCTTAATGATTGGGGTACAGGCTCAAGGGGCCGTATGGCCTCATTTGGTTATTTGTTGCTTTGTAACCTCAGCCCTTATCGAAGGAGAGAGATCATGAGCACAAGATCATGGTCCATTAATTGGGAAGTCTCTCAACAAAAGGACAGCTTCAGTTAACAGTAAAAGGAGCCACAAGTGGACAATAACATGGAGCATGGAAATAGAACAGTTTGAAGCCAGGGCCCCATTTATTCCAATAGCAGGGAAACTGGGAAGTGTGGAGTTACTCTTTAGTCAAAGTGGACTTAATTCGTATTCCATTTTCTTCATTTAAGAGACAATCAAATTGGATAAAACTGGACTGAAACTGAAGTCTCCAGTTGAATTGATCTGAATGAGGGGAATAGAGATGAAAATCCTCAAAACAACAGAAGGAAAAGCTTAGAGGATCCAAAGAGAAGGTTCAAGACCAATGGGGCTGATGTCATAGGTTGGAAAGACTCAAGGACCAGTTAATGCAAAGTACAATACAGACTAGAAAGCTAATTTGTAGTTTTATAATGCAGGAGACAGCTATCTCCTCAATATCATTGACATCTCACCCAGTGTTGGAATGAAGAGTGGGGAATAACCAACAGCCCAAACTTAGAGCAAGAGCTGAGGATTCCCATTACCTGCAACCTGCTGCCACACTCATGGAGTCCATAGTCAAAGAGGACAGTGTGGTTCTGAGAGTAGATCCTGGTTGTCCGACAACCTGCTGTCCCCAGGGTCAGGTCAGCAGCTTTGATCAGGTGCCAGGTTCCAAATAAATCCAGCTGGACCCTGAGCAGCAGCTTGTCCTCTCCACACTGCACCATCACAGTCTGCAGTGGAGACACACTTCCACCCTCAGACACACGGAAATGGGAACCAAAGGGAGGCCCAGGAGGAGAGACTGTCTGAGGCACAGGGGTGGCTTTGACTCTGGCCTAGAAACTGTTGCCAAGTATCAGAGCCACAAACAGCTCCAACTAACACCAGCCCTGGGAACAAAGCCCTCACTACAAAATCCCCCATGATACCAAACAACTCACCATCCCTTCAGCCACCGAGCAGCACCTTTTATACACACAAGCTGCACTCACCTGACACCAATGAGACCAGAAGCAGCAACGTTGAACCAATTAAACAGCCCCAACCTCTACAATCTCCACCAATGACAGAACTCATGGGTTTATTACCAGGAGGGCCGATTTTATTTGGACCAATAGGAGTCACTCTGAGTTGCTCTGGTGTCACCTGACTGAATTCAGCCCCACAAGTTCTCATGTTGAAGGCACCATTAATCCAATCATCTCACGTGGTTTTGTTCATTGATCCATGAGGATGACTGGTGGGCACTGCCCACACTGACCCAGGGAGCTTGGCGTGCAGACTGATAAATGGAGTGATGGGAAATGGAGACTCTCACACTGCTACAACAACAACAACAACTTGTAATAAATCCCAGGAAGTTTCGAAATGTAATAGGTTTTGAGCAAGTGGTCGGGGAGAGGTGTGGAAGAACAGAAGGGAAGGTGTGTGATAGGGAGGAGGGCAGGAGAGATTAAAGGATAAAAGGTTTCATGGAACAAAAGCCAAAGGCAGTGGTAATTGGGAAAGGAAAGAAACAGAAGATGTGTCCAGATGAGGTGTGAATGGCTGCATAGCAACCGTCTGAATGTAACATGAAGGAATAAAGAAAAAAACGAGACCCAATCAAACCAGCAAAAAAAACAAAATGAAGACAGAGGGTCTGATCTAAAAGTGTTAGCCTCAGTGCTGAGTCCAGAAGGCTGTCGAGTGTCCAGTCGAAAGATGACGTGCTGTTCCTCGAGCTTGTGTTGAGCTTCATTGGAAAACTGTAGCAGGTCAAGGACAGAAAGGTCAGAGTGAGAGCAAGGTGGACAATTGAAATGACCAGCAACAGGAAGCTCAGGGTGATACTTGTGGACTGAACGGAGGTGTCCGCAAAGCAGTCACCCAGTCTGCATTTGAACTCCCCAATGTAGAGGAGACCACATCGGGAGCAGTGAATACCGTATACTAAATTGAAAGTAAAGGAAATCGGTGTCCGAAGCCTTTTCCACTTGAAAATCTGAACTTTTTCCTCATTTTGTTTTTAATGTCTGTGCTTATCCACAAAACCTCAGGAGATAAGGGTGATCGAGAAACATTTAACGTCAATTGATGAATCCTGACTAATAGAAAACCAAAGTTTAACCATCGTTCTGCTGCAATGCTTCCCCTGTCTGAGGAGGGACTGATAAAGATTAGGAACATTGGAACAAGAGGAGGTGGTTTTCCCTCCCACCATTCAGTTAGATCACAGCTGATTGGTCCCTCACCACCATTTACCCACCTTAGCTCCAGATCCCTTGAAATCATTCCTCACCAAAAATCCCTCAATCTCAGTCTTGTTATCTGCAGTTGTTCCAGCATCCACAGCCTTCTGGGGGTAAATTCCCGGTTTCTTTGTGTGAAAAGTTATTTCTTGATTTCTCTCCTAAATGACTGAGCTCAATATGTTCCCTCATTCTTCATTCCCCCAACAGAGAAAATAGTTTCTCTGTATCGACCTCTTCAATCCTTTTAACATTCTAAACACCTCAATCTGATCATTGCTCAATCTTCTAAACTCAATGGAATACAAGCCAGGCTTATACAAGCTCTCCTCATAATTTAACCCTCGAAGCACCGTTTTCATTCTGGTGAATCTACCCGGCACTTCCTGAGCTGGGTGCCCAGAACTGAATATAATATCCAGATGGGGTTTGACCAAGGTTCAATACAACTGAAGCAGAAATTCATTCCTTTTACAATCCAGCTTCCTTGAGGTAAGGGTCAACATTCCACTCATCGTTTTTTTATTGCTACCTTTACCTGACCACCAGCTTTTAATAATTTGTGTCCTTGGAATCTCAAACCACTTTGTTCCTCTCCAGTTCCTGGTTTCTAACCATTTAGAACATTTTGGAATTTATTTTTTCAATTCCAAAATGGATGACCTCACACTAACATCACAATTACACAAGTTGTAAACACACATATCTATTGCAAAGAATGTTTGGGTCTGTTTTTGCACCCTCAGTGGGAATGTTAACAGAGTGAACGCGGTCCTTACCATTGGCACTGAAGACTGCATTCTGAAATCCAGCTCTCATTGACACCATCAGGAGCCAGGGTGTGCCCATGCATGTCCAGCAGTGGAAGGCTGTTTCCTTCTCCAGAACTTCAGATAAGGCTGTAATACACCAAGGGTTGTGGATTGAGATGCTCCTTGCAGCATTTCTTGTTCATCAATGATCAGACTCAAAGATCAGATGGAGTTTATCAGGTGCACTTCAACCATGAGTGCTGTGTTGAAGGCAGTCATCCACACGCGACTGTTATACACTGACTAAAGACGATTCCCCACATGTCAAGATGCCGTGTATGCTCCAGGGAAGGATGTTTATGTAGTTTCTCCACTACACTTGAAGCCTTTGTCTTCTCGGTGGTAGAGGCTGTGGGTTCACAGGGAAGCCGAGGGGTTTGGCAGCACTGCATGTTGCAGATGTCACACACTCCTGACACTGGACACCGGTGCTGGATGGATCATGTGGAAGGTAGTTGGAGGAGTGGTGAAACAGTCTGTGCGGCATCACCCTGCTCAATGTGTAGTCACTGCAGTTCTGTTCACATATACAATCATATTTTACTGATGCACATTCCCAGAGAGGAGTCACAACTGCTCAAAGTGCATGTTGAGAAATTGGGTAAGTGCTTACCATACATGTCTGTTTGTGCAAATGGTGGACTTTAGAAGATAGTTATGTTTTAAACTTCCTCCTTTAATTCAAGATAAAATAGATTAATTTGGAGAGGGGGATGTGACCTCCTGTGAAATCTGCCTGGAGACCTCGCTACGTGACTTCAATGAAATCTTGGGCAGTGAGAAATATCTTGTTAAAACCAGGAAGGATTTGGGCTTTTAAAAAGAAGATTACGTTTTTGCTGAGAGATCCATGTAATGTATAAATGTGGTGTGGTGTTTTTGGCTCTGTTAAGATGTTAATGGAGAATACCTTTTCTCTAGTTTGGAGTATTAGTTTCCTACTAAGTACTGTTTAGTCTGGGTTGATTTTGGTGTTTTGTTACAGCAAAGGTTTTCAAACATGAAATCTTGTCATGTGATTCTTTGTGTTGTTTACTGGGAAGTTCATATCTTTTTTTAAAGTTACCAGTCTCTATGGGAATCATAACACTATCCAATAAAATTAACGTTTTACATTCTTTAAGTGAATAACATTTTTCAGCATTGCATACAAGCCAACAATTGGAAACCGAGTTTACATTACAAAGCTCTGTCCAGCGGAGTTTTTACAGGTCACTTTGTACAAACTTGCTGCTTTGATTTTTTATTGGCTAGAGAGGGTCCTCCAGTCTCCTGAATTATACGGATATTTTTATATTGATTCATTCTAAAGTAGTGGAACTGCAGCTCATTGTTGTAAAGAGCCATCGCAGACACAATGGGCCAAATGACTTCCTCCTGTGCTGTTTGATCCTATCTTGCTCTGTGGTCTGACATTGTGATTCTGACCATTAAAGGTGACCTTTCAGTCTCCAGCTGTAGGTCAGTAATTGGCCTTTTGTCATTGTTAATCTGTACGGTCCTTCCCCAAACATCAGGCAAGGTCCACAACCAGAATCAGGAAGTCACCAATACAACTTTCAACTCCATTTAAAACAATTGTCAAAAGTGCCGGGGGGAAGATGGGGAGAAATTTTTTTTTTTCACAGGATGTTATGATGATTGTCTGAAAGGGGGATGGAAGAAGATTCAATATCACTTAATAATTCACTTTCAAATAGGACGTGGATATTTATTGAAAAAGGAAAAATTTGCAGGGCGACAGGGAAGGAGTGAGGGGATGGGATGAATTGGGTCCCTCTTTCAAAGAGCCTGAAAAGCTAAGTGGGCAGAATGGCCTCTTCCTGTGCTGGAAGATTCGATCAACATTTTATAATTAAAGACTTTACATTGCATACCATCCATTCGGCCATGTTATTGGGCCTGGGGTAGTGTGGGTGATGAGGTAATATGTCAACTCCCCACTTTTCAGACATCACCTTGAGTGGTTTTCCAGAATATTGGGCTCCGTTGTCCGAAACCACTTCTTACGGTGCCTCAGATAGGCTGAAGATTGAACTCAGTGGGCAGAATTTTACAGCCCTGTCATGGCCTGGGTGGGGCTGTAAAATGCCGGGAGCCTTTCAAAAGTCCCTTAGCTTTGGCGTGACTGTAAAATGCTGCCGGCATAAAATTCCACCCAATGCGTTGGCAGTGGCTGCGCTGGATGTATCATGGAACTGATGAATATTTGGCGAAATCATCACAACCAAGAAATCACCCCATGGATGCTGAAGAGATCGGTTAAAATTCTAATTATTGGATGTATCGCTGAAAAAGGAGACTTTTTTGTCTTGCTCTCGTCAGGTCAATTTGCAAGAATGGCAATGAAAGGGAAACAACAAATTTATACTGTATGAGAACAGAGTGTTTATTGCTGGTCAAGTGGACTCTGATTGGTTGAGGCATTGCCATGGAGAATGCACCAGTTGATGGTGATTGACATTTAACTGCCATGCACTGTTTGAAGTTTAAAATAGGGCCCAAGCCATTTGCTCATCATGCAAGCTTGATGCTTAAATAGGGCTCATCAAAGGCATCCTGCAGGATAATGGCTACCCTGATCAGATTATTTCGCACTGTATATCACGCAAACTCAAGAACGGGCCTAAGACTGTCTCCTTATGGCTGTGAAAAGTGCCCAATCTACCTCACACTACTCTAGAAGGGCAAGGTATCTCAAAATTTGAGCAGCAGGTGAAGCTAGTTGTTTCACACTGCTACAATGCAATAGCAACACGAGTGCTATTGGCCACTAACAAGATGCTGCCATCAAGCCAAAAAGACATTTTGCCTATCACACAAATGAGTAATGTGGTATATGAGTTTCAGTGCCAGTGTGATGCTAGGTATGTAGGCCGTATGTCCCAAAACCTGGCGGATCATATCAACATCATGTCCCATCCACTGTTCACAACGGGCAAGGTACAGGCTGGATCCAACCAGCCCATAAAACATAATGTGCAACATTAGATATGATTCGCGATTGGAGAACATTTGCTAAACAATCAGCAGTGTGCTAAGAATTATGCTGATGATCAGTTTAAGAATTTAAGATTGTCAGGCAGCCTCACAGTGTGGCCCATTTATGTGTACTGGAAGCTACATATATTTATTCACAGGGCCCTGTTCATTGCAGACAGAAAGAACATGTACGCATATTGCGCCTGTTTAACTGAACAAAATAAGTGACAGCCATTCACTCGTTCATTCCTCAGGGCAATGTCTTGATCAATCAGAGTCAAGCTGCCTGGTTTACATTTCAAACAATTCTTAGCAGTTAACTGTAAGTCACCATCACCTGGTGCATTCTCCATGGCAGCATCTCTACCATCAGAGTCTACTTGCTAACCAATCAGCACTCTCTGCTCACACAGTATAAATTTGTTTTTTCCCTTATATTGCCATTCTTGCAAATTGTCCTGACCAGTGCAAGATGAAAAGCTTTGACAAAAACTGTCTCTTTTTTTCAGCAATACTCAGGTTCTGGACCATCAAATGTTTATTGGATGTGTGGGTACCTTGTGAGGTAATAATGATTCTTCTGATGTCAGGGCATGTTGACTTGGCATGCCTCACATTCCCTCTGGCAGGATGCGAACAAATGGAGACCCACAGGGGTCTGTGCTGAGGCCTCAACTTTTTACAATTTACATCAATGACTTAGATGAGGGGAGTGAAGGCTGGTAGCTCAATTTGCAGATGACGCAAAGATAGGTAGGAAAGTATTTTGTGAAGAAGACATAAGGAGGTTCTTGATGGATATAGAAAGGTTGAGTGAGTGGGCAAAGATCTGGCAAATGGAGTTTAATGTGGGATGTGTGAAGTTGTTCACTTTGGCAGGAAGAACAAAAAAGCAGGGTATGACTTAAATGGAAAATGGCTGCATAATTCTGAGGTGCAGAGGGATCTAGATGTTCTTGTACATGAGCCACAAAAACTTAGTGTACAGGTACTGCAAGTAATTAAGAAGGCTGATGGAATGCTATCCTTTATTACGGGGTGAACTGAACATAAAAGTAAGAATGTTTTGCTTCAGTTATATAGGGCATTGGTGAGACTGCACCTCGAATGCTCTGCACAGTTTTGGTCTCCTGATTTAAGGAAGGATGTAAATGCATTGGAGGCAGTTGACAGGAGGTTTACTAGGTTGATACCTGGAATGAGTGGGTTGTCTTTTAAGGAAAGGTTGGACAGGCTGGGCTTGTTTCCACTGGAGTTTAGAAGAGTGAGGGGGGTGATTTGATTGAATTATACAAGATCCTGAACAGCCTTGACAAGGTGGACGTGGAAAGGATGTTTCCTCTTGTGGGAGAGTCCAGAACTAGGGGGCACTGTTTTAAATTTAGGGGTCACCTTTTTAGGATGGAGATGAGGAGAACATTTTTCTCTCAGAGGGTTGTGCGACTTTGGGACTCTGCCTCAGAAGGTGGTGGAGTTGGGGTCATTGAATATTTTTAAGGCAGGGGTAGATAGATTCTTGTTAGGCTAGGGAATCAAAGGTTATCGGGAGTAGATGGGAATGTGGAAATCGAAACACAAGAAGATCAGCCATGATCTTATTGAATGGTGGAGCAGGCTCGAGGGGCCGAATGGCCTACTCCTGTTCCTGTTTCTTACGTTCTTATCATTCGATGTCTAGATTCATACCTGATCACTATACTGTTCTCCAGCCTGTTTCCTGGTTCAATCTATCCACATATACACTTGGTGCAATTGCTGGAGGATGTCAGGTCTAAGAGAACAAGGACTTTCTGGCCCTTGGGGAATCCCAAGCTCATCTCTGTGAGGCCAAAATAGTCTTAGAGCCTCTGGAACATCCTGGAAGGACTCTGGCCACCCTCCAATCACAGTCTTCCATAACTGTTGCAATACAGGAACATTGGACATCTCTTGTTGCAGTTGCTGGCATCTATTCTTCCCGAAATTCAGCCGGTCGATATGAAAGATGTCTTCAATTTCCATTTCGATGAAATCCACTTGCAGATCTAAGGAAATATCTGCAGTTTTGGATCAGATGTGAGCATGGAACAAGCCAGTTTGTAGCGTATGTCACAGTCATAGCCTTGTATTTTGATGAGTAAGTGATGGAATCTGGATGGTGCACTAGTTAACAGCTGAATGTCAATTGTACACGAGGTGTGGACTCACTGGATTCTGTAATCACAGGTTTGGATAATCATACAGCCTGGATGGAATTCATTTGCTCCATTATGTCTGTACCATCTTTGAAAGAGCGATTTTGCTTTGTCTCTCCTGCCTGCTCTTTCCCTATAACCCTGCAAATCCCCCCTATCGGTATTTATCCTGTTCCCTTTTGAAACTTACTATTGAATCTGCTTCCAGCATGTCTTCAGGCAGTGCATTCTAGATTGGAACAACTCACTGGATAAAAGGAATTGTGTCGAATTCTGGGTGTTTCATATGAGAAAGGATGTGAGGGTCTTGGAGGGAGTGCAGCAGAGATTTACTGGAATGGTACCAGGGATGAGGATTTCAGTTATACGGAGAGATCAGAGAAGCTGGGATTGTTCTCCTTAGAGCAGATAAAGTCAAGGGGAGATTGAATGGAGGTGTTCAAATTAATGTGGAGTATTGACAGAGTGAGGAGAAACTGTTCCCACCGGAACAACACTCAGTTACAAGATTTCAAATAATTGTCAAAAGAACCAGAGGGGAGAGAAAGAGAACATTTTTATCCAGTGAGTTGTTCCAAGCTGGAATGCACAAATCTTTGAAGGTGGCAGGAGAAGTTGATCAAATTGTTAAAAATCCCTGCAGGATATTTGGTTTAGACAGAGACAGAGGCCAGGATTTTCCAGCCACGCCATGGTGGGACCTGCTGCGGGAGATTTGGTGGCCCAGCCAAAAGCCCATTGACTTTCGATGGGAGCAGACGATCCCGGTGGTGGATGGGGCTGGAAATTCACACCCATCGAGTGTAAAAGCCTTCGAGGATTTGTGTACATGTTCTCCACTGTCCCTGCACCTCATTTAAAATCACCTGATATTATTTATATCATCTGTCCTCATTCTTCCTCCCACATGAATCATTCACATTGCTCTGCATTAAATTTCATTTCTCAGGTATGTTTTATATTTTATATCTCACATTGATGTTGATTTTCTACGTGTCTAACAGATTTTATTCGCAGTGTTTTAAATGTCTGCTCCAGCTTCCAGCACTTTCTTCAGCTTTATTGACTTTTCTCTGAGTCCACACTCAGGCTTAATTAATCAAGCACCATGAGCATTGATCAGTCAACAGACAGACATAATCAAAGGCAGAACAATTGAATCATTGGACACCACAAATTCTCTCTCCATTTCACCAATCTATGTCCTCCTAAAGCCTATTCCAATTCTCCTCACTGTTTGCATTCTGTATTCCTGTTATCTATAAACAACAAAATTCTGTCCTTTATATATGTCCAGGTCATTTAACGGTATCAGAAGGAGCAGTGGTCCTAATACTGACTCGTGGGGAACATCTCTGTGTACTCCCCTCCATCCTGAATTTCACCGTTGACCACTTCTGTCTGCTTTCTGTCCCATAGCCAGTGTCGTATCCACAATGTCACTGCCCCTTTAATCTATGGCTTTCACTTTCCTAACATGTGACAATTGAAAGTCCATATACATAACATGAACCAGGCTGAGCTCATCAACCCTCTCCATTACTTCCTCAAAGAACTCCAAGTTGGTCAGACACGATTTCCCATGAACATACCTTTGCTGCTGCTCATTTATTAACTCATGTTTTCCAAACCACATTTTAAGTTGTTGCAGATTTTAGAAGTTAGAAGTTTCCCCCAATGTTTCACTGATGTGAGACTGGCTGGTTTGTAGTTACAGGGTTTATCCCCCTCTCCTTTTTTAAACCGGATGGAACATTTACAACTCTCCAGTTCTCTGGCACCACCGCCATATCCAAGGAGGATTGGAAGGTTAGGGTCAGTGTGTCCACTATTTCCACCATTCCTTCCCTCAGTTACCCTCACAAATCACATCCAGACCGGGTAAATGTTCTACTTTATTGTGGTATAAAAAGTGTTGGATTGGAAGGGATTAACTGAACTTGTTTGTTCAGTGACTGTAATTAATGTCACTCTCCACGGATCCTAATTGTGTCACTGGAGGGTTTCCCTCTTCTGTTAAAAGGGAATCCTTTCAATGTGTTATCCCATAATGTCAGCGGGAACCTCACCACCAACACTGACAGGGATCAGCGGCTCCAGAGAGGAGGAGAGGATTGATCAGAATCTGAGAACAATGGATTGGAATGTTACAACAATGGATTGGAATCTGAGAACAATCAACTGGAATGTTACAACAATGGACAGGAGTTTCTCCTGGGATTTTTACTTTCTTTCCACATATTATGATCGTCTATCGTTAAAAATTCAGATCAAATATTCACTTTACATCGTTCAGTACTTTTACTATCCCATCCTGGCTGTTGTTGGTGTCTCTGGTAAGTCTCTCTATTAACTCTGTCCACCATGTTTAACTGTATTACTGTTCCCATCGTTTACTCTGCCCTCTTTGCTGCTGTTGCTGCTGGTGACTCTCTATAATCAGTTATTAACTCTATACCCCATTGCTAACTGCATTCCTGGTTTTGTAATTTTCTTTCACTTGTGTTGCAGTTGGTGTCCCTGATAATTCTGTAAACCATGATTCATTCTCTTATTCTTTCTCATTAAACTCTTGGGAAGACTGAAGTCAGTGTCATCGGTCCCCACTATAAACTCCATTCCATACCCATGAAGTGCATCCACTTCCCTGGCCAATGTCTGAGGCTGAACCAGGCTGATGCAACCTTTGATTTCTATTCGACCCTGAGCTGATTTATGACCCCATATAAACTACTGCTCATCCCAAACTCTGCTTCCCATGTCCTACCTCATACCGAATCCCATTCACTCATCATCCCTGTGCTCACTGACCTCCACCGATTCCTGGTCTTGCAGCTCCTCAATTTTAATATCCCCATTCCTGTGTTCAAACCTCCCCATGCCTTTTCCCCTCCATTTAGTTTCATTCTCCTGTTAATTTCCCATGTTCCTGCATATCTTTCCCTTCAAGTGTTTATCCAAACCTCTTTATAAAATCAGTTTCTTTCCTTCTCTTTCTTGGTCATGAATTTTGTCTCTCCAGCATCAACAATGTTTCAGAAGCCTTGATTCTAAGAATATTGTAAACTGCACAACCAGCCACTCCCAGGATGTGGACTTAGACAGCTTGAGTGAGTGGGCAAATACATTGACATGATTTCACTGTCTCCAGCTCCTTCTCTTGGACCACTCTATTCTTGTACAAGACCAGAAAGCACCTCCTCCCTCACTTCCCAGAGTTCAGCTCTCAGCCTCACTCCATTCAGACAAAGTTTCACCTTTGTACTACTTACTTCATGGGTCTGTGAAACCTCCTGTATTTATACCAGTTGAAATCCTAGTCAGCTGATTCAGCCACTTATGGCTAGGAAACTAGTTCTGACTAACTACCTAATTAACAAATTACAAACAAAGGCAAGTGGAGTGCAGCTGAGATAACTGAGTGAAGACTTGGAATTTGGTGGTTGGGCGTGCGGGGGTGTTAAAGTGTTAATTTTTACTCTTAAATTTTGTTCTTAAAAGCTAATCTAGTCTGTAATTAGCAGTAACTGGAAAGTACTGTGCAGGCAGGCTGAGTTCTTTCATTCTGGCAATTGAGACAAGGTAAACTCACTCTCAGCTGTAGGAGCTGAGTAGTTAACTAGCTACCTGCCTGAACCTGGTTACTGAAGCCGCAGTTCAGTCTACAATGGATTCAGGATTCTTTAGTGCAGCCAAGGCAAACGGAGTTCAGCTGAGCTAACTGAGTGGAGACTTGGAGATTGGTGAGAGGGGAAGTTCAGTGAAGCAGGGAAGGAGATGTTTATTTCCTCTTTCTATCTTTCTCATCCCATAGGAATTGGTTCTTGCTCCAGTCCAGGGAAAGGAGTGAGCAATTTGGCGAGTATCGGGCTAGTGAATAAGCTCCATTCTATCCCTAAGGCTTTAAAAGGTACACAAATGTGTGGTAAAGTTAATAAAATATACAAGGAAATGACATAGGTAAATGATTAATATAATTGAGTAATTATTTAAAACACATTAAGGATGGCAGGGCAGGTGGTGTGTCGAGGCTGCAGCATGTGGGAGCTCCTGAATAACATTGTGATCCAGGTCAAACACGTCTGCAGTAAGTGTTTGCAGCTTGAGGAGCTTTGGCTCAGAGTCATTGAGCTGGAGGCTGAACTGCAGACACTGCGGCACATCAGGGAGGGGGAAAGTTACCTGGATGCTTTATACCAGGAGGCAATCACACCTCTTAAGACAGGGTCTTCTGATTTGGTCAGTGGCCAGGGACAGGAGGGTATGACTGCGAGTGAGGAAGATAAGGGGACCCAGAGGGCAGGAGTGCAGGAGTGTGAGCCTCAGCAATTATTTAACAGGTTTGAGGTTCACTCAGCTTGTTTGGATGAGAGCAGAGACAGCAGTGTGGATGAGCAAACAGACCACAGCACCGTAGTACAGGAAGCCATTCAAATTGGGGGAGCAAAAGTGAACATAGTGGTAGTAGGGAACAGTATAGTGAGGGGGATTGACACTGTTCTCTGTAGCAAAGAGCGAGAGTGCAGATGGTTGTGTTGCCTGCCCGGTGCCAGGGTTCTGGCATCTGCTCAGGGTTGGAGAGGAACTTGCAGTGGGTGTGGTGGTTCCAGTGGTCGTGGTCCATGTGGGTACCAAGAAAAAGGCAGGATGAGGAAGGAGGCTCTGCATAGTCAGTATGAGGAACTAGTCACCAGACTAAGAAGCAGAACCTTAAAGGTAATAATCTCTCTGTGGTAATTATAGTTTGGATAAACTTAGGACTGTAGCTTTAAGAATGATCCTGTGTTGTAAGATCACATGATTTGTGTAAACCAACATCTCAGCAGCACAGGGAACCTCTAGGGGAGAGTTCTTCTTTAGTTATGGAGTATGATGCACATATGTAAGTTGCTGCTGCTGTCTTGTAAATAAAGTTCACTGTGTCCACTCAGAAAAGTTGTCTGGAAGATCAACTCTATAACAAACTGGTGATGAGGAAACATCAGATGCGCTGCTGTAACTTGCCCAGAGATTGTCGGTATCTAAGTTCATTAAAAAGAAAAGAAGATATTCTGATCTGAAATGCCACAGTTTGGCAGAACCAAACCCTTTGAACCAATCACAAACGATTATTCTCAATATATAGATCAACTTGCGTTCTACTTTCAAGCCAACAAAATCACAGAGGTGGGAAGGAGGAGAGCGATTCTCTTGAGTATTTGTGGAGGCAAGACCTACAGTTTAATTTGAAGCATGAAGGCCCCCAGTGCCCTGGATTCATAGACTTTCATTCAATTAATAGACCTCATTCAGGGACATTTTCAACCCAAGCCCTCAGTCACAATGCAGAGATTCCGGTTTAATTGATGGAATGGAGTCCCAGGAGAGTCCATTGCTATCTACATGGTGAAATTAAAACAACTAACGGAAGATTGTGAATTGGGTGAAACCCTGAATGACATGCTCAGAGATCGTTTGGTATGTGGCGTGCAGGAGGATGCTATTCAGCCAAGATTGCTGGCTGAAGTGGATCTTGATTTTAAGAAAGCGTTAGAAATAGCGCTGGTGATGGAAAGCTCCGGAAGGGATTCACAAGCAATTCAAGGGGCACAAAATAGCACTGTCCTCCTAGTTGGGCGGGAACAGTCAGCAGAAAGTGGCGTGAAAAGCCGGAACTCTGCTACGAAGTGGGAAACAGCCCCTGCAAACCAAAAAATGCGAGGAAATCGCTCAGCAACAAAATCAAAAACGAATTTGTATCGACATGGAAACAATCATTCTTCTAGCGATTGGCAATTTAAGAAAGTCGAGTGTTATTTTTGTCACAGGAGTGGACACATATTGAAACATTGCAAAGTGAGATTTAAACAGGCCTCCAAACAACAATCGAAGTTCAATGAAGTCTGTAGTGTAGAAGAGCCGGAAAGAACCAATTCTGACATTTATTCATTATTCAACATGAAAGTTGGAAAGACAGAGCCAATTATTGTCACAGTGCAAATGAATGGTAAACAATTAAAAATGGAAGGAGACACAGGTATTTCTCCCTCTGTTATAGGAGAACACACTTTCAGATATTTAAATAAAGGTGATCAACAATTAAATTTGGAACAAACATCTGCCAAGTTGAAAACATATGCAGATGAAGAAATCCAGGTAATAGGTATCACTAGAACAACTGTTCATTCTAGACACCAATCGGCACAGCTACCAGTGATGGTGGTAGGAGGTGAAGGACCAAGCCTTCTAGGGTGTGATTGGTTGAAAGAGATTAAATTAAACTGGTCCGAAATCTTCCAGTTACGAGCAGGGAGACCACTCGAGCTGCTAATAGAATATGACACTGTCTTCAAGGATGAACTGGGAAAAATCCAAGGCCTACAGGCCAGGATTTATGTGGGCCCAGAAGCAACCCCTCGCTTCTTGAAAGCAAGTCCGGTGCCATACGCCCTGAGAGAGAAGTTTGATGCTGTGTTGAACCGGCTAGAGAGGCTGGGTATCAAGATTGGTCCAGTTCTCAGAGTGGGCAGCACCCAAGGTCCCTGTCCTTAAACCAAACCAGACCATCCGGATCTGCGGGGACTATAAACTAACAATCAACGGAGCAGCCAAACTGGACAGGTACCCCATTCCCAAGATTGAAGACCTATAGTAGGAAGTACAACGTATATAAAGCTTGACATGAGTCATGCATATCAGCAACTGGAGTTGGAAGATGCCTCCCGGGAATTTGTGACCATAAATACCCACAAAGGGTATCACATACATGCCTGCCCTTCGGTGTCTCCTCGGCCTGTGCCATTTTCCAAAGGACAATTGAGAGCTTACTACAGGGCCTACCTCAAGTAATGGTCTACCTGGACAATGTACTGATAACTGGGTTCACAGAAAAGGAACACTTGGCGAACCTGGAGGAAGTTTGGGAACGATTTATGGAAGCAGGAGTGTTCCTGAAGAAGGAAAAATGCACTTTTCAGGCAAACAAAGTCATTTATTTGAGCCTTTGGGTAGATGCCCAAGGGTTACACCCTGTTGTGGAGAAAGGTAAAGCAATAAGAGAGGCACCTGCACCTAAGAACATCTCTGAACTTAAAGCATTTTCAGGGATGGTAAATTATTATGGGCGATTTCTACCAAATTATTCCACAGTTCTAGCCCCTCTACATTCTCTGCTAGGAAAAAAACAGGGTTGGTTTTGGGAGTCACCCCAAGAAGAAGCCTTTGTGAAAGTAAAACAGCTCTTATACTCTTCAAATTTGTTAGTGCATTATGACCAGACAAAGGAATTGGTGCTAACCTGTGACGGGTCCCCCTATGGATTGGGAGCGGTCCTATCTCACAAAATGGATGACAGCACCGAGAGGCCATTAGGCTATGTATCCAGGACACTTATCACAGCTGAAAAAGGATATTCTCAGCTCCAAGAGGAAAGTGTGTTCATTATTTTTGGCGTAAAAAATTCCACCAATACGTGCACAGGCGACATTTCACGATCGTATTAGACCACAAACCACTTTTGGGTCTTTAGTGAGGAAAAGGCTATACCACTCATAGCGTCAGCACGAATATACAATGATGGGCCCTAATTTTGGCAGCATATGAATAACATTTGTACATAGACCAGGGATTCATATAGCAAATGCCGATGCCCTAAGTCGCCTTCCTTTACAAGAGAACAATGACCACATCCCAATTCCTCAAGCACTCATATTAGTGATGAATTTCCGAGATTCCTCGCCAGTCTGTGCCAGGCAGATAAGAAACTGGACGAATTGTGATCCAGTCCTGTCTCGAGTGAGAGACTAAGTGTTACATGGCTGGTCCCAGAAATCAGTCTCTGATGAATTGAAGCCATTTTGCAACCGAAGATACGAGATGAGCAGTCAAGATGGTATTCTATTATGGGGTGTACGAGTGGTAGTTCCTTCACAAGGAAGGGAACCACTCTTAGTAGAGCTACACATGCCCATCCAGGAATCTCACGCATGAAGACGATAGCGCAAAGTTATCTTTGGTGGCCGGGGATGGACGGTGATATTGGACGGGGGGTAAAGCACTGTGTGCAATGTCAACAGCTGCAAGAGTTACCAGTGGCAGTCCGGTTACACCCATGGGAGTGTCCTGGTAGACCTTGGGTGCAATTGCACAGAGATTACGTTGGTCCTTGCCTCGGAATCATCTTTCATTCCAAGCACTTAGACGTATTGTCGGAAAGGCAGATGAGCTTAGGGCGTGGATTGGCACATGGGATTACAACATTATTGCTATTAGTGAGACTTGGTTGCAGGTGGGGCAGGACTGGCAGCTCAATGTTCCGGGGTTCCGTTGTTTCAGACGTGATAGAGGGGGAGGGATGAAAGGGGGAGGAGTGGCATTACTAGTCAGGGAAAATATCACAGCTCTGCATAAGCAGGACAGCCCAGAGGGCTCGTCTACAGAGGCCATATGGGTGGAGCTGAGGAATGGGAAAGGTGTGACCACACTAATAGGGTTGTATTATAGACCACCCAATAATCAGAGAGAATTAGAGGAGCAAATCTGTAGAGAGATAGCAGACCGATGTAAGAAACAGAAAGTTGTGATAGTAGGAGATTTTAACTTTCCACATATTGACTGGGACTCCCATACTGTAAAAGGGCTGGATGGCTTGGAGTTTGTCAAATGTGTTCAGGACAGTTTTCTAAATCAATATGTAGAGGTACCAACGAGAGAGAATGCAATACTTGATCTCCTATTAGGGAACCAGACAGGTCAGGTGACAGAAGTATGTGTAGGCGAACATTTTGGGTCCAGTGACCACAATGTCATTAGTTTTAAGCTAATTATGGATAAGGATAGGTCTGGTCCTCGAGTTGAGATTCTAAATTGAAGAAAGGCCAATTTTGTGTAAATGAGAAAGGGTCTAGGAAGAGTGGATTGGCATAAGTTGTTTTCTGGCAAGGATGTGTTCAGTAAGTGGAAGGCATTCAAAGGCAAAATTTTGAGAGTGCAGAGTTTGCATGTTCCTGTCAGGATTAAAGGCAAAGTTAACAGGCATAGGGAACCTTGGTTTTCAAGGTATATTGGCGATCTGGTTAAGAAGAAGAGAGAGGTGTATAGCAGGTATAGGCAACAAGAAGCAAATGAGTACTTGTAGAGTATAGAAAATGTTAGAAAATACTAAAAAAGAAAATCAGGAAGGCAAAAAGAAGACATAAGGTTGCTTTGGCAGATAATATGAAGGTAAACCCTAAGGGTTTCTACAAGTATATTAAGAGTAAAAGGATAGTAAGGGACACAATTGGTCCCCTTGAAGATCAGAGTGGTCGTCTATGTGTGGAGCCTCACGAGATGGGGGAGATCTTAAACAGTTTTTTTGCATCAGTCTTTACTCAGGAAACTGGCATAGTGTATAAGGAAGGAAGGGAAACAAGCAGTAGTTTCATGGAACATATAGAGATTAAAGAGGAGGAGATGCTTGCTGCTTTGCAGCGAATAAAGGTAGATAAATCCCCCGGGCCTGTCATGATATTCCCTCGGACCTTGAGGGAGACTAGTGTAGAAATTGCAGGGGCCCTGGCAGAAATATTTAAAATGTCCTTAGCCACGGGTGAGGTGCCGGAGGATTGGAGGGAAGCTCATGTTATTCCGTTGTTTAAAAAAGGCTCCAAAAGTCAACCAGGTAATTACAGGCCAGTGAGCCTGACGTCAGTAGTAGGTAAATTATTGGAAGGTGTTCTGAGAGATCGGATATATAATTATTTGGACAGCCAAGGGCTGATTAAGAATAGTCAGCATGGCTTTGTGCGTGGTAGGTCATGTTTAACGAACCTTGTAGAGTTTTTCGAGGAGGTGACCAAGAAAGTAGATGAAGGAGAGGCTGTGGATGTTGTCTACATGGACTTTAGTAAGTCCTTTGACAAGGTCCCACATGGGAGGTTAGTTCAGAAGGTTCAGACACTTGGTATCCATGGAGAGGTTGTAAACTGGATTTGAAATTGGCTGTGTGGGAGAAGACAGAGAGTGGTAGTGGATGATTGCTTCTCAGACTGGAGGTCTGTGACTAGTGGTGTGCCTCAGGGATCTGTACTGGGACCATTGTTGTTTGTTGTCTATATCAATGATCTGGATGATAATGTGGTGAATTGGACCAGCAAATTTGCTGATGACACTAAGATTGGAGTAGTTGTGGACAGCGAGGAAGGCTTTCAAAGCTTGCAGAGAGATCTGGACCAACTGGAAAAATGGGCCAGAAAATGGCAGATGGAATTTAATGTGGAAAAGTGTGAGGTGTTACATTTTGGAAGGTCAAACCAAGGTAGGACATACACAGTAAATGGTAGGGCACTGAGGAGTGCGGAGGAACAAAGGGATCTGGGAGTTCAGATACACAATTCCCTGAAAGTGGCGTCACAGGTAGACAAGGTTGTAAAGAAAGCTTTTGGCATACTGGCCTTCATAAATCAAAGTATTGAGTATAGGAGTTGGGATGGTGAGGTTGTATAAGACATTAGTGAGGCCAACTTTGGAGTATTGTGTGCAGTTCTGGTCGCCTAACTACAGGAAGGATATCAGTAAGATTGAGAGAATGCAGAGAAGATTTACTAGGATGTTGCCGGGTCTTAAGGAGTTGAGTTACAGGGAGAGATTAAACAGGTTAGGACTTTATTACTTGGAGCGTAGAAGAATGAGGGGAGATTTGATAGAAGTTTACAAAATTGTGAGGGGTATAGACAGAGTAAATGCGAGTAGGCTCTTGCCACTTAGATTAGGAGAAATAAACACGAGAGGACATGGCTTTAGGGTGAAAGAGGAAAGGTTGAGGGGGAACATTAGGGGGAACTTCTTCATTCAGAGAGTGGTGAGAGTGTGGAACGAGTTACCATCTGATGTGGTAAATGCGGGCTCACTCTTAAGTTTTAAGAATAAATTAGATAGATACATGGATGGGAGAGGTCTAGAGGGTTATGGACTAGGTGCAGGTCAATGGGACTAGCGGAATAGTATTTTGGCACAAACTAGAAGGGCCGAATGGCCTGTTTTCTGTGCTGTAGTGTTCTATGGTTCTATGGTTTATGAGGTAAAATCACCAACGCCAGAACTTCGCCAACCATGGATTGCCAGAGGTAATTGTCTGAGATAATGGTACTACGTTTATGAGCGCTGAATTTCAATGATTTATCAACATCAATGATATCAACCACGTGAAGACTGCACTGGACCATCCGTCATCTAACGGACTGGCAGAAAGGGCAGTACAAACTTTTAAAGTGGGAATGAAAAAGTTAAAGTGAATCACTGGAAACTAGACTTGCTCATTTCCTATTTCACGACAGAACAACCCCCCCACCCCCCCCACTACAACAGGAGCAACCCCTGAGAATTACTGATGAGGCGTTGTCTTCGAACAAGATTAAGCCTGATACTTCCCAATTTTGGAGGGGAGGGTGGAGAAAAGTCAAGGAATCCAAAAAGAGATTCATGATTTGCATAATCGTGAGCTACAATTTACTGTTGGAGAAGCAGTATATGTAAGGACTTTCGGTCGAGGACTGAAGTGGATAGCTGGTAGAGTGAGCTCCGTCACTGAGCCATTATTGTACCATGTGGAAGTGGAAGGCCGGATCAGCAGTAAACATGTGGATCATTTAAGAAGAAGAGAGATACCCCAAAAAAAAATGTTCCACATGTAACCATTACTGAACCAGTGGTTCCTGTTGAAGTCGCTCAACCAAGGACAGACATGACCAATGCCTCTGTTAGAGTGGAAGACACTGAACTGCATGTGCCTAATGAGGTATCTGATGTTAATGCAGTTCCAGAGAATGTGTTCCCTGCAAAAGAATTGAAGTCGTAAAGCTATGGATCAGAAAACCACCTGAAAGACTGAACTTGTAATTTCATGACCTGTGTAAGTATTCTAAGTTCATGAGATAAATATCCTTGTAAATGCAAAATGTACAGAAATGTTAAAGGGGGAGGAATGTAGCAATTATAGTTTGGATAAACATAGGACTGCAGCTTTAAGAATAATCCTGTTTTGTAAGATCACATGACCTGTGTAAACCAATGTGTGAGCAGCATGGGGAACCTCTAGTAGAGAGTTCCTCTTTAGTTATGGAGTTTGATACACATCTGTAAGTAGTTGCTGCTGTCTTATAAATAAAGTTAACTGTGTCCACAAAGAAAATTGTCTGAAAGATCAACTCTATTACACGCTGGATTATTACCTGAGCACATGCAAATTGGCCTAGGACAAGTAAGATGAGAGAAATGAATGTGTGGGACAAAGACTGGTGTGTGAGAAGTGGGTTCCGGTTTGTGGGGCACTGGCATCAGTATTGGGGAAAGTGTGATCTGTACCATTGGGACGGTCAACAACTGAACTGTGCTGGGGCTGGTATCCTCGTGAGCTGCATAACTATGGAAGTAGAGATGGTTTTAAACTGAATAGTGGGGTCAAGGCATCAAATCTGGGAAAATGTGGTAAAGCAAAGAGTAGAGATAAGACAAGAGGGAAAGCTATTAATGTGGGAAATGATAAACCATCCATGACAGAAAGGGACAAAGAGTGCACTCAGAGTAAATCAGCAGATAAGGCTATACACTACAAAAATAATAAATGGACAAAACTAAAGTCTCTGTATCTAAATGCACGTAGCATTCAAAACAAAACGGATGAACTGATAGCGTAAATAGAAACAAATAAATACGATCTGATAGCAATTACAGAAACATGGCTACAGGATGATGTAAGATTGGGATCTGAATATTTAACAGTGTGTGACATTTAGGAAGGACAGGAAGTTAGGAAAAGCTAGAGGGGTGGATCTGTTAATTAAAGATGATATTAGCACATTAGAGAGGGATGACCTAAATTCAGGAAACCAGGATTTTGATGCAGTTTGGATTGAGAAGAGGAATGATAAACGCGAGAAGTTACTTGTGGGAGTGGTTTGCAGGCCCCCCACACAGTAGGACAGAGTACAAAGGAAGAGATAATGGGAGCTTGTCAGAAAGGTACGGCAATAATCATGGGGGATTTTAATCTACATATAGACAGGAAAAGTCAAATGGGCAAAGGTATCATAGATGAGGAGTTCATAGAATGTTCTCGGGATAGTTTCTTAGAACAGCACATTCTGGAACTAACCAGAGAACAGGCTATACTAGACCTGGTATTGAGCAATGAGATAGGATTAATTGATAACCTCTTAGTGAAGGCACCCCCTGGGTAACAGTGATCATAATATGATTGAATTTTACATCCATATTGAGGGACAAATGATTACGTCCAAGACTAGTATTTTAAACTTAAATAAAGGCAATTATTAGGCCATGAAAGCAGAGCTAGTTAATGAACTGGAAAATGAGGTTAAGGGATAGGTCAATAGAGGTTCAGTGGCAGACATTTAAAGGGATATTTCAGAATACACAGAATATATACATTCCAATGAGAAAGAAAAATTCCAAGGGGAGGGCCCACCATCCGTGGTTAATTAATAAAGTTAAAGACAGTATCAAACTTAAAGAAAAAGCATATAATTACGCAAAGATGGGTGGCAGCTTGAAGATTGGAAAGAATATAAAGAACAGCAAAGAATGGCAAAAAGATTAATAAGGATGGAAAAATTTGAGTATGAGAGAAAGCTAGCTAGTAACATAAAGACAGATAGTAAGAGCTTCAATAGGTATTTAAATAAGAAAAGAGTTAACAAAGTGAGCATTGGTCCTATAGAAAGTGCGTCTGAGGAATTGCTAGTGGAAAATAATGGATGGTGGATGAATTAAACAGGCATTTTGCTTCAGTCTTCACTGTAGATAAGACAAGTAACATCCCAGAAATAGCTGTGAATCAGGAAATGGAAGGGAGGGAGGAACTTGGGAAAATTACAATCACCAGGGAAGTGATATTAAGCAAATTGTTGGAATGCAGGATGACAAATCCACATGTCCAGATGGACTTCAGCCTAAGGTCTTGAACGAAGTGGCTAGTGAGATAATTGATACATTGGTTTTAATTTTCCAAAATTCCCAAGATTTGGGGAAGGTTCCATTAGACTGCAAAATAACAAAGGTTATTTATTTATCTTATTCAAAAAGGGAGGGAGACAGAAGGCAGGAAACTACAGGCCAGTTAACATCTGTCATAGGGAAAATGTTAGAAGCTATTATTAAAGATGTTACAGCAGGGCACTTAGAAAAAAATCAAGGCAATCAGGCAGAGTCAACATGATTTTGTAAAAGGGAAATCATGTTTCACCAATTTATTGGAGCACTTTGGAGGAGTCACATATGCTGTGAATAAAGGGTAGCCAGTGGATGAACTTAACTTAGATTTCCAGAAGGCATTTGATAAAGTGCCACATCAAATGTTATTGTGGAAAATAAAAGCTCATGGGGTAGGGGGTAACATATTGACATGGATAGAAGATTGGCTGACTAACCGGAAGCAGAGAGTAGGCATAAATGGGTCTTTTTGTGGTTGGCAGGATATGACGAGTGGTGTGCCAGGGATCAGTGCTGGGCCTCAACTTTTTACAATTTATATAAATGGCTTGGATGAAAGGACCAAAGGAATGGTTGCTAAATTTACTGATGACACAAAGATAGGTAAGAATGTAAATTATGAAGAGGACATGAGGCTACAAAGTGACATAGATCGGTTATGTGGGTAGGAAAAGATCTGGCGAATGGGCTAGAATGTGAGCAAATGTGAAATTGTTCATTTTGGCAGGAAGAATAAAAAGGAAGCTTATTAACTAAATGGTGAGAGAGGGCAGAGCTCTGAGATTCAGAGGGATCTTGGAATCCTAGCACATGGATCACAAAAGCTTAGTGTGCAGGTACAGCAGGTAATTAGGAAAGCTAATACTATGTTATCATTTATTGTGAGGGAAATTGATCACTAAAGTAGGGGGGTTATGCTTCAGTTGTACAGGCATTGGAGGGACCACATCTGGAGCATTGTGTACAGTACTGGTCTCCTTATCCAAAGAAAGATGTAAATGCATTAGGAACAGTTCTGAGAAGGTTTACTAGATTAATACTGGGAATGGGTGGGTTGTCTTATGAGGAAAGGTTGTAATTTCGAAGAGTAAAAGGCGATTTGCTTGAAACCTTTAAGACCCTGATGGGTCTAGACAGGGTGGATGTGGAGATGGTGTTTCCTCATGTGGGAGAATCTAGAACTAGGAGTCACTGTTTGAAAATAAGAGGTCGCTCATTTAAGATAGAGATGAGGAGAATGTTTTTCTGTCAGAGGGTAGGGAGTCTTTGGAACGCTCTTCTTCAAAAGGCGGTGGAAGAAGAGTCTGAATATTTTTAAGGCAGAGCTAGCTGGATTCTTGATTAACAAGGGGTGAAAGGTTATCAGGGGTAGGAAGGAATGTGGGGTTGAGGTTACAATCAGATCAGTCATGACCTTATTGAATGGTAGAGCAGGCTCGAGGGGCTGAGTGGCCTACTCCTGCTCCTAACTTGTATGTTCGTATGTACAACTACCTCTTAGTAGAGAGCTTGTAACATTCACTCCACACAAATGCCCACCATCTTCACCAAGAGAGAATCTAACCATCCCCCCTTGATATTCAATGGCATTACCATCACTGCACCCCCCGCCCCCCTCTATCAACATCATGGGTGGAATTTTCCCAGGTTGGCACTAAGTGCAGTAGCGGGTGGGTAAAATGATGTTTTACCCGTGGGCCTCGATGTCGGGTTTTCACACTGTATCATCCCAAACCCGGCACATTATTTCTGCATTCCTGGGAAACCCGCCGTTTCCATGGCGAACGGGCTCCCATTCACCCGCCTGCCATCACCCAGCCGCTGCATCTCGCCAGGCGCCATGTTTAAAGTCCAGCCACAAGCACATATCTCAGTTCATCCAGACCACCACTGCTGCATGGAAGACATGGCCCTGAAACTAAAGAGGACTGCAGCCCCAGCTTCAGCCACACGTTCCTCGAGAACCTTTTGGATGCCGTAGAGACCTGCCAGGATGTCCTCTACGCCCGCTCTGGCCGCAGGATGGACAGCAACAGCAACAGGTGCTGAAGGTGGATAAAGGATCAGATACTTTAACAGTTTTATGGCTGCATCTCTATGATATGACCCTGATCACAAAGAACAAGTGAGCTGCCCTCGGCCAGACAGGAGTCAGACATTCTTAGAGGCTGTGTGAAGATTTATGGAGTGTGCGCAGTGCATGGTCATCATCATCTTCCTGCAATTGAGTGACTATTAGGGCCTCCCCTGCGTCTCCATGACAGGAGCATTCTCACATTCTGCCATAAGCCAGACGGGAGTCAAACGTTCACAAGTGTGATGTGAGGGTCTATGGTGTCTCCTCACTGCATGTCGTCATCATGCTCCACAAATCTAGCAACTATGAGGGCCTCCCGAGCGTGCCTGCCTCGTCTAGCCTGTGCGAGGTCTTCATCCCCGTCATCATCGCCTCCGAGGACCTCCTCAGCCTCATCCCCTTCAGCGTCCTCCTCATCGGAGGAGATCTGCAGCTCCTCCAGCTCCTCCTCAGTCAGCTCGTCTCCCTGTTGGAGCGCCAGGTTGTAAAGGGCACAGCAAACGATGACGATGTGTGACATCCTCTGTGGACTGTATTGCAGCGCTCCACCAGACCACTCCAGGCTCCGGAGCCTCACCTTCAGCATCCCGATGGTTACCTCCAGCAAGTTGCGAGCTGCAGCATGAGCCTCATTATACTGTCGCTCTGCTGCAGTCTGAGGCTGCCGCTCGGCATCATCAGCCATGGACTCTGCGGGGAGCCCTTGTCCCCGAGGAGCATCCCTGCAGCCTCAGTGGATCCTGGAAGTCTCCAGGGATCTGTGACCGACTGAGGATGTAGGCATCGTGCACACTCCCTGGAAACCGAGCACACACCTGCAGGATGTGTTTCTGGTGGTCGCACACCAGCTGCACATTCAGCGAATGGAACCCCTTGCGGTTGATGTAGTCCACCATGTGTTGTGACGGATATCTGAGCACCACGAGTGCAGTCGATCGCATCCTGCACCAGTGGGAAACCCGAGGTCTGGGCAAATCCAATCACTCTTGCATCCTGGCTTTCCTGGTCCCGGGCAAAATGCACAAAGTTGTGTGCCCTCAAAAAGATGGCATCCGTGACCTCATGGATGCATTTATGGGTGGAGGCTTGTGATGTCCCACAGAGGTCACCTGTGCAGCTCTTAAAGGAGCCACTGGCGTCGAAATTGAGCGCTGTGGTCACTTTCATGGCCACTGGCAGTGGGTGCCCTCCATGTCCCCGTGGTGCCAAATCCTGCAGTAGCTGGCAGATGTGACCAACCAGTTCCCTAGAAATGCACAGTCTGCGGAGACATTGGTTCTTGGTCATCTGCAGGAATGAAAGGCGGCGTCTATAGACCCTGGGTGTCACTAGGCGCCAACCAGCCAGGGCTCGCTCTGGCTCTTGGGCTGCGTGTGCAGGAGCCACAGCCCCACTTCTTCCTGAGGTTGCTGGTCCCCTCCTCTGCGCAGCCAGGAGCCTCAGTCACTCTCTCCTCCGTCGTCTTCGCTCTCTGTAGGCCATCAGGCATACAGCTAGTTCACCAGGCTCCATGATCCTAATGTACTCCTCCTGCTGGGTTAAAGAGAGAGACACCTGGTTAGCATGGGTGTACTAAGAACCTGTCCTGGTTAAGTGTGACGGCCCCTTAACATTTCCCGGAGAGAGCTGATCCCCACTTGGATGGCCAGAGATTAGTGCGCTGCATGGCTGCCCTGTTAGCTTGAACCATGGGGGAGGCTGGTCCAAACCGGGATGTTTACATTGCAAGAGGCTGTGAACACCTCCAGCAGTGACTGCTCCATGGCCAGCTTTAGCGAGGAGATTGTACAACGTGTGCAGTCCAACTGCTCTGCAGTCCACTAAAGTGCTCCTGAATGTGCAGTCTGTGCTGGGGGGAGCTCTGGAGAACTTGGTGGCTCTTTGATGCCTCTGCGTTGCTTGAGTGGGCAGATAAGCTCGGAGCCTGACCCCAATCATATCAATGTGGCTGTGCCTGAACTGTCTGAGTTTCAGAGGAATGGTCACTTCATACAGGTTTCCCTAATACGAGGTATTCAACTCCGAATTCCCCTCAAAGTGCAGCCGCCAAGTGCAGGTCGATTCTGTGCTGTTGTGAAACACGTCGGCGTGCTTTCCCACCGACCTGGACGCACAATCCAGCGGGAGAGGTGTTGGGGGGAGGGTGATTCCGGCGGCTTAGCCGGAAAATGATGGGCTGATGTATGACAATGAGGTTCCCGATGTCCGATGGCGGGAAACACGGCCGCTGTCGGCAGGCTGAGCGGACGGTCGAGAACTGGTTTCCCGCCATCGTGGCCATATTGTCCGCTCATGCCACCGATCACGCCCAGTGCCAGCGGGCATGGAAAATTCCACCCCATGGGCGGCTGACCATTGACTAGAAATTGAACAGGACCAGCCAAAAACATACTGTGGCTACAAGAACAGGTCAGGGGCTCGGAATTCTGCAGTGAGTAACTCACCACCTGATTCCCCAAAGCCTGTACCATCCACAAAGCACAAGTGCGGCGTGTGATGGAATACTCTGCACTTCCCGAGGTGAGTGCAGCTCCAACAACACTCAAGAAGCTGGACACCATCCAGGACAAAGCAGCCGGCTTGATTGGCACCCCATTCACCACCGTCAACATCCACTCCCCCCACCACCAACGCACAGTGCCCGCAGTGTGTACCATCTACAGGATGCACTGCACAAACTCACCAAGGCTCCTTCGACAGCACCTTCCAAACCCACAGTCACTAACACCTTGACGGACAAGGGCAGTAGATGCATAGAAACACCACCATCTTCAAGTTCCCCTCTAAGCTACACACAATTCTGATTTGGAACTATATTGCTGTTCCTTCACTATTGCTGGGTCAAAATCCTGGAACTCCCTTCCTTGTAGTACAGTGGGTGAAGCTACACCACATGGACTGCAGCGGTTCAAGAAGGCAGCTCAACACCACCTTCTCAAGGACAATTAGGGAAGGGCAATAAATGGTGGTCCAGCCAGTGATGCCCACATCCCATGAAAGAATAAATGACTAACACTGAAAGAAACTACAATTTTCTGTTACACTTAAGTTAAACATAATATGCAAACTCAACTAGATTTTAGAAAGGAATCAATCCTTAAAATTCTTTCACTTCCCAAATTCCCGGAGCTAAACACTTAAACTCGCTGCACTCAGACAAAGCTTAATGCTGTGGACTCCTTGTGTGGCTCCAGTGTCACCTTTTGTTTTATAATGCTCCTGTTAAGAGTCTTGGAATGTTTTAATACACTGAAAGTGCTGTGTAAACATGTTATTGTTGTTGAAATAGTCAGCATGGCTGGAAGAATCTATGGAGCGAGAAACAGAGCTAATGTTTCCGGTCCATGGATCTACATCATTACTGGGGGCACTTGGGGAATTTTAATTATTTTAGCCAGACATTGAAAGGCTGGAGAGGAGCATTTGGATCAACACTGACATCATCAACAATTTCAGTATCATCCTTTTAGCATTTAATCTGTCCTGCCTTCCATCATATCATAGACCTTCCCTTTGAAAGAACATTTGTTCTTTCAGGTACAATCATTTCAATGAAATGACAGCAAAATGCTGCAGATGCTGGAAATCTGAAATAAAAACAAAAACTGCTGGAAAAGCTCCGCAGACCCGGCAGCACCTGTGGAGCAAGGAGCAGAGTTAACGTTTCGAGTCCGTGTGACTCTTCTTCAGAGCTGCTTTTTTTGTGAGGACTAAAGGAGGTGCTGATAGCGGCAGAATGTGTTAATAGCAGAACAAGGGTCAGCGCTCTGTGAAAGCACAACATAGAAACAAGTGACAGAAAGCCCTGTGGGAGCAGGGGTGGGGGGAAAAATCAATGAATAAATAAAAATAAATAAATAAAAATAAATAAATAAAAATAAAGAAGAAGAAAAATTGAAATTAAAATTGAAATAAAACAAGTGGGATTAATAAAGGATTAGAGATGGTTGAGAGAGTTTATGGTCTGAAGTTGTTGAACTCAATGTTCAGTCCGGAAGGCTGTAAAGTGCCTAATCAGAAGATGAGGTGATTTTCCTCCAGTTTGCGTTGAGCTTTACTGGAACATTGCAGCAGGCTAAGGAGAGACATGTGGGCATGAGAGCTGGATGGTGTGTTGAAATGGCAAGCGACAGGAAGGTCTGGGTCATAGAAACATTGAAAATAGGAGCAGGAGTAGGCCATTCGGCCCTTCGAGCCTGCCCCACCATTCATTATGATCATGGCTGATCATCCAACCCTGCTCCCGCTTTCTCCCCATATGCTTTGATCCCTTTCTCCCCAAGAGATAGATCTAACTCCTTCTTGAAAACATACAATATTTTGGCCTGAACTACTTTCTGTAGTAGCAAATTTCACAGGCTCACCAGTCTCTGGGTGAAGAAATTTCTCCTCGCCTCAGTCCTAAATGGTCCACCCCGTATCTTCAGACTGTGACCCCTGGTTCTGGACTCCCCCACCATCGGGAACATCCTTCCTGCATCCACCCTATCTAGGCCTGTTAGAATTTTATAGGTTTCTATGAGATCCTCCCTCATTCTTCTGAACCCCAGCGAATATAATCTTAATCAACTCAATCTCTCCTCATATGTCAGTCCCGCCATCCCAGGAATCAATCTGGTAAACCTTCACTGCACTCCCTCTATAGCAAGAACATCCTTCCACAGATAAGGAGACCAAAACTGCACACAATATTCCGGGTATGGTCTCACAGAGGCCCAGTATAATTGCAGCAAGACATCCCTGCTCCTGTATTCGAATCCTCTCACTATGAAGGCCAACATACCATTTGCCTTCTTTACCGCCTGCTGCACCTGCATGCTTACCTTCAGCGACTGGTGTACAAGAACACCCAGGTCTCGTTGCACATTCCCCTCTCAGAATAAATAAAATTTATTAACTCATTCAACAGATTTATCTTTAAATCTGTCGCTAGGTTAAAATCCGGGTAGGGGGAGGGAAAGAGGATCTGATTCTCCCACTCGAACAACCTCCTATCCACCAGTCCTCCAATAGCCCAGCGTCCATCATGCTCCTCATCCTCCAGTCAATTTATCACCATTCAGGTAATAATCTTCCTTCCTGTTTTTGCTACCAAAGTGGATAACCTCTCATTCATCCGCATGATACTGCATCTGCCATGTATCTGCCCACTCACTCAGCTTGTCCAAATCACACTGAAGCATCTCTGCATCCTCCTCACAGCTCACCCTCCCACCCAGCTTTGTGTCACCTGCAAATTTGGAGATATTACATTTAATTCCCTCATCTAAATCATTAATATATATAGTGAATAGCTGGGGTCCCAGCACCGATCCCTGCGATATCCCACTAGTCACTGCCTGCCATTCGGAAAAAGACCCGTTTATTCTTACTCTTTGTTTCTGCCAACCAGTTTTCGATCCATCTCAATACACTACCCCCAATCCCACGCGCTTTCATTTTTCACGCTAATCTCTTATGTGGGACTTTGTCGAAAGCCTTCTGAAAGCCCAAATAAACCACATCCACTGGCTTCCCCTCATCAGCTCTGCTAGTTACATCCTCGAAAAATTCCAGTAGATTTGTCAAGCATGATTTCCCTTTCGTAAATCCATGCTGACTCTGTCCGATGCTTGCGGACAGGCCGAAGGTGTTCCGCAAAGCGGTCACCCAGTCTGCGTTTGGTGTCCCCAATGTAGAGGAGACCGCGTTAGCAGCAGCGAATGCAGTCGACCAAATTGAAGGAGGTGCAAGTGAAGCACTGTTTCACCTGAAAGGAGTGTTTAGGCCCTTGGACGGTGAGGAGGGAGGAGGTAAAAGGGCAGGTGTTGCACCTTCTGTGATTGCATGGGAAGGTGCCGTGGGAAGGGGATGGAGGAGTGGATCAGGGTGTAGGGAGGGAATGGTCCCTACGGAATGCTGATAGGGGGGGTGGGTGAGGGGAAGATATGTTTTGTGTTGGCATCATGTTGGAGTTGGCGGTAATGGTGGAGGATGATCCTTTGAATGCGGAGGCTGGTGGAGTGAAAAGTGAGGACAAAGGGGACACGATCATGGTTCTGGGAGGGAGAGGAAGCGGTGAGGGCAGAGGTGTGGGAGAGGGGTCGGACATGGTTGAGGGCCGTGTCAAGGAAGGGAAGGGAAGTGTCAGAATGGACCATGTGAAGGTGAGAGAGGGGTGGAAATTGGATGCAAAATCGATAAATTTTCCAGGTACCGATGAGAGTACAAACCGACACCGATACAGTCATCAATGCATCGAAAATAGTGATGTGGGAGGGGGCCTGAGTAGGACTGGAACAAGGAACGTTCCACATATCCCACAAAAAGACAGGCATAACTGGGGCCCATGCGGGTACCCACAGTATCACAGTATCTTTACAGTGTAGAAGGAGGACATTCGGCCCATCAAGTCTGCACTGGCTCTCTGAAAGAACATTCTACCTCTTCCCTCTCCCCTGCATTATCCCCATAACCTTGTACATTCTCTCTTTTCCGTTAGCAATCCAATTGCCTTTTGAATACCTTGATCGAACCTGCCTCCACCACCCTCTGGGTGAAAAAAATTTTCCTCACATCACTTCTACTCCTCTTGCCCATTATTTTGAATCTGTGCCCTTTGGGTCTTGATGTTTTCTTGAGTGGGAAAGGTTTCTCACTATTTACCCTGTCCATATCCCTCAGGATCTTGAATACCTCTATCAAGTCTCCTCTCAGCCCTCTTTCTTCCAAGGAAAAGTGTCCCAACCACTCCAGTCTATCCTCATAGCTGCAGTTGTTCATCCCTGGAATCATTCTCATTAATCTCCTTTGTACTCTTTCCAATGCCTTTACATCCTTCCTCAAGTATGGTGTCCAGAATTGGACCCAGTACTCCAGATGAGGCCTAACTAGTGTCTTATGCAAGTTCAGCATGATCACCTGTACTCAATGTCCCTATTAATAAAGCCCAAGATACTATATGCTTTATTAACTGCTTTCTCAACATGCCCTGCCATCTTCAATGACCTATGTACGCATACACCGAGGTCCCTCTGTTCCTGCAGCTCCTTTAGGTGCTCTCCATCTTTTTCCTGCCACTTCTCTCTTCTCTGCATTGAACTTCATCTGCCACTTGTCTGCCCAATCCACCAACATGTCTATGTCCTTTTGAAGTTCAAGACTATCCCCATCACAGTTGACAACATTTCCAATCTTCGTATCATCTGCAAATTTGGAAATCATGCCCTGCACACCACAGTCTAGGTCCTTAATATATATCATGAAGGACAAGTGTCCCAACTCTGATCCTGGGAGACTTCACTACAAACCTTTCACAATCAGAAAAACCACCATTTAACACTACTCTCTGTTTCCCGTCACTCAGCCAATTTCTTATCCAAGTGCCTACTTTCCCTTTTATTCCATGACCTAGAATTTTTCTCACAAGTCTGTTGTGTGGCACTGTATCAAAAGCCTTTTTTAAAAATCCATATACACCACATCAACAGTGTTTCCCTTATCAACCTTCTCTGTTACTTCCTCAAAAAATTCTAGCAAGTTAGTTAAACATGATTTTCCCTTAATGAATCCATGCTGGCTTTCCCTCATTATCATGTACTTGTCTAAGTGACTATTGATTTTACCCCATACTGTAGTTTCCAGAAGTTTCCCTACCACTGAGGTCATTCTGACTGCTCTGTAGTTGCCGGCTTTATCCTTGCACCCCTTTTTGAACAAGGGTGTAACAATTGCAATTCTCCAGTTGTGTGGCACATCCCCTGTGTCTAAGGAAGACTGGAAGATTATCATTATTTCCTCTGCAATTTCCACTCACTTCTCTCTGTACTCTTGGATGCATCTCATCCGGTTCTGGTACCTTATCTATTTTAAGTAAAGGTAGTCTTTCCAACACCTCCTTCCTCTTGATTGTAAGTTTTTCTAGTGTACCAGTTACCTCCTCTCTCACCTTGGCCTGGGTAGGATCCTCTTCCTTTGTAGAGACAGATGCAGAGTACTCGGACAACACCTGCACTCTTTCTCCAGCCTCCATATGCAAGTCCCTTTTTTGACCCTAATCAACCCTACTCTTTCTTTTACCACCCTTTTATTATTTACATGCTTGTAGAAGACCTTGGGATTTCCTTTTCTGTTCGCTGCCGGCCTCTTTTCATGCTCTCTCTTTGCTTTTCTTATTGGTTTTTAAATTTCCCCCCGGTCCTGCTATATTGAGGCTGATTTTACATTGTATTTTCGACCTGACATCTGTTGTGTGCGCACTTTCTCCTTTTCATCTTCTATCTCTCTCATCATCCATGGTTCTCTGGATTTATTTGTCCTAACTTTCCCCTTCAGGGAATATCCCTTGACATTTGCTGCAATACTTTTTCTTTAAAGGTGGCCCATTGTCGGCCACCGTCTTTTCTGCCAACATTTGATTCCCACTCACTCATCTCTGATGCCTTCTCATCCCACCGAACTTGGCTTTCCCACAATTAATTATCCCCGCTCTGGATTGTTCCCTGTCCTTTTCCATGATTAACCTAAACCTTATGATACAATGGTCACTGTCCCCTAGAGGCTCTCCCATTGATATTTGATCCACTTGGGCCAACTCATTCCCCAGAACCAGGTCCAAAAGTACATGTCCTCTAGTTGGACTGGAAACATACAGATGCAGAAAATTATCTTGAACACATTCCAGGAACTCTTGCCTACTTTTCCCTTTGTACTATTCCTATCCCAGTCCATATTCGGATAATTGAAGTCTCCCATTCTGATTACTCTATAACTCTTGCACCTCTCCATAATTCCTTTGCAAATTTGTTTCCCCATATCCCTTCCACTAGTTTGTGGTCTGTGTCGTATATAATCAATGTTACTGCACCTGTTTCATTCCTTACCTCCAGCCAGAGAGATTCTGTCCTTGACCCCTCTGGAACATCTTCTCTCTCCAATCCTGTAATGCCATCTTTAACCAGAATTGCCACTTCCCACTGCCACCCTAACCCCCACCACCACATTTTCTTCCTTTCCTGTCTCTCCTGAACACCTTGTACCAGGAATATTTAACCCAGTCCTGCCTTTCTTTCAGCCAGGTCTCTGTTATAACAATAGTATCATAATTCCATTTGTTAACCTGTGCCTGCAGTTCACCAATCTTATTAACCACACTCCGTGCTTTCACACACATGCACAATAGTCCTGATTTAGGCTTTTTATCCTCTCCCCCTCATTCTGGCCCCATCTAATGACTTGCTGTTGCCTACTCTAGTTCTAACAAACTCTCCAAGGTTCTATTAACCTTGATACAACTGGCTGATATATCCTTGGTATCAGTTGATGCTTCCCTACTCCCCACTGCCAGTTTTTCTCCTCTCCACTCTGAATTTCCCCTCAGGGTCCCATCCCCATACCAATCTAGTTTAAACCCTCCCCAATAGCACTAGCAAAGCTCCCCGCGAGGACATTCGTCTCAGTCCTATTCAGGTGTAGATCGTCCAGCTTGTACAGGTCCCACCTCCCCCAGAACCTGACCCAATGCCTCAGAAATCTAAAGCCCTCCCTTCTCCTCCATTTCTCCAGCCACGTGTTGAACTGCTCGATCTTCCTATTCTTGTGCTCGTTGGCACGTGGCACTGGGAATAATCCTGTCATTACTGTTCTTGAGGTCCTGCTTTTTAATTATTTTCTTAACTCCCTAAAATCTGGTTTCAGGACCTCATCCCTTTTCCTACCTATATCATTGGTACCAATGGGGACCACAACCTCTGGCTGTTCACCCTCCCCCAAAAGCATGTTCTGCAGCTGCCCTGTGACATCCTTGACCCTGGCACCAGAGAGGCAACGTACCATCCTGGAGTCATGTCTATGGCCACAGAAATGCCTGTTTGCTCCTCTAACTATGGAATCCCCTACTACTTTAGCACTCCCGCCCTTCCTCCTCCCCTCCTGTGCAGCTGAGCCACCTGTGGTGCCATGAACTTGGCTCTTGATATCGTCCTCCGAGGAACCATCTCGCTCACCAGTATCCAAAATGGAAAAGCAGTTAGAGAGTGAGGTAGCCTCAGCAGATTCCTGCACTACCTGCCTGCTTCTCCTAGATACTCTGGCGGTCACCCATTCCCTCTCTGTGTTCTTCGAACCTGCTGTGTGACTACCTCTCTAAAAGTGCTATCCACGTAATCCTCGGCCTTGTGGATGTACTGCAGTGACTCCAGCAGCCACTCAAGCTCCGCAAATCAGAGCTCAACTTTCTGCCACTAGTGACGCTTCCTGCAGATATGATCATTGAGTCCACTCTGTGCCTGCACGACTTCCCACATCCCACAGGATGTACATTCCACATGGCCGAGCTGCGCTGACATACCTTAAACTTTGTATGAAGCATTTACTACGGTATTTATTTCATAATTTATTCTAAATTACTCATTTAAAACAATTATTTTCTTCATTAATTTGGAATATTTCCCACGTATAGTACAGTACTGTGTTTATTAAAGGCTAGCATCACCCACAATTACAACTAAAAGTTACACATTCCTTAATTACACGGGAATGTGTTTTAAGTATTTATTTTAATTATTTTATTTTAGCTATTTTATTTTACTTATTTTGCTGTATATATATTTTTTATTTTAAAGTTTTACTTCTTGTTATTTACAAGACCTACTTTAACTCCTGCATTCTAAGCTGGCTTTTAACACACTAACCCTTACACCAAGCTCTTACCAGCCAATCAGCTTACTGGTTTCATGTGATGTCACAGTTGCTTTTACCACTCAGCTTCTACAGAAGCTGAAATTCTCCTGGTTCCAGACTTGCCTCTGCTCCACTCTCAGGCAGGAAAGGCTGTGCTCTGAGCAGAAGTATCTATTTATGCTGATCCTGGTTCCTGACCGGCCTCTGTTCCGCTCCTATAGCCACACCTTTTAGTTGGAGGAAGTGAGACAAGTTAAAGGAAAAGTTATTCAGTGGGAGAACAAGTTCAGCCAGACAGAGGAGAGTGGTGGTGGATGAGGATTGTTTGGCCCTTGTTTCAATATATGACTGAATTCAATAACAAATGTTAAAACCTTAATAAGTTCTCAATCAAGCTAGCAACATTGCTCTCAACCTGATGTATTTTACCCCACTTTATTTTCCTTCTTCACAGTTAACTTAATGGCGATTCGAATACTGTCTCAGCAAAAGTGTGGTCTCTCCAAATGTGTTACTTGCTACCTGGTGGCCATGGCAGTGGCAGATCTACTGGTCATTATCCTGGACCTGATATTAAGACACATACCAATTGTTTATGGGGAGCAGTTCCGGTTCCTGTTTTCCATTCCCGTGTGTAACATACACGCTGTTTTCCTTTATGCAGCCACTGACTGTTCTGTCTGGTTCACTGTCACTTTCACCATTGACCGATTTGTGGCCATTTGTGGCCAGAAGCTGAAAAGTAAATATTGCACTGAAAAAACAGCGACTGTGGTTCTGGGAACAGTGACTGTGCTGAGCTGTTTAAAGAACATTTTCTGGTATTTTATGTTCATAGGTGAATATTTGCTGTTGAACGTCCCCTGGTTTTGTGATGTAACAGGGGGTATTCAGTATTCTCAAGTCTGGGGATCAATCGAGTTCCTCCATAATATTCTAAACCCAGCGGTCCCATTTGTTCTGATTTTGCTGCTCAATGTTTTCACTGTCAGACACATTTTAGTGAGCAGCAGAGCCCGCAGGAGACTCCGGGCTGACAGCAGTGGGGAGAGTCCCAGAGACCCAGAGATGGAGAGTCGAAGGAAATCCATCATTTTACTGTTTGTTATCTCGGCAAATTTCATCCTGTTATGGACGACGTTAATGGTTTATTCCGTGTGGTACCGGATGTGGGATTTGGGATATGGTTCTGTTTGGATTGATGAAGTTGTGCTGGAACTGGGCTTCATGCTGCAGCTCCTGAGTTGCTGCACAAACACTTGTATTTATGCCGTGACCCAGACTAAGTTTAGAGAACATCTGAAGGATATGCTGAAATATCCCTTCACCCAAATTGTTCGACTCATTCATTGATCAGAAAAACGGAATCACTGAGAGCTTCAAGCACCTTCTCATTTTATTTCACATTTCCAGCAGGGGCCATGTCCTGTTCCCCATGGTGATAGGGAATGGGGGTGGGTCCTGTTTCCCACAGTGACAGTGAAGTGAGGGTACAGCCTGCGGCCAATAGTGATGGGAGACTGAGGGTGGGGCCTGTTCCCATGGTGAAAAAGCATTAGGGGAGAGGCCTGTTGCCAAGGTGACAGGGGACTGGGAATTGGGGGATTTCCACATGGTGACAGGACGTAGGGGAGGGTATTGGGTGATCTCTGGCACGGGATCAGCTCACTCAACACAGGCCCGGGATGGAGCCAGGGCCCATCCTGCTCCGTGTGGCTCGCTATCACACCAGGAGACTTCAGCTAACACAGCATAATCTGGAGCCTGGGCCTGTCCTGCTCTGGGGGCTCAGTAACAAACCCCATGAGATGAACTTTTAATAAACACTGCGGTGTATTTAACTCCTTGTCCAACACTGTGAGGCATCTTTCAGTTTTTAGGTTGATTTCACAGGCGATCTCCAGCTCTGAATTCCTCAGCAGAGAGCTTCTGATCTTCGGATAGTCGGAGTCCGGATGGATGTACCCCGGAAGATGCGCCATGGGACATTATCGGAAGTCCCAACGCACTGACTCTGCGGGAACTGCCAGGGAAGTTTGAACATCTGATGGGCAATTCACCTGCTCACTGGGACCCTCCGCAAAAGTCTCCAACTTCAGACAGTTCCCACGTACTTACCTGAATAGATACCCAGGAAATGTTAGACCGATGAAAACCTAGTCTAACTCCTGGGTAACTGCACAGCTGACCGACCAATCACTCACAATGTCCCCCCAACTTGACTGCCTCGTGACCCCCAACTACCCCCGACCCCTGACTCCCCATTGACCTCCCAAAACCCCCAACTCGACCTGACTAGCTGCTCCACCCGACTCCGCCGACGCACCCTATTCCCCCGACTCAACCTGACCACCCTTTGCCCCAGCTACCCGCTTACCCACCTGCCAAACTACCCACCTCACCCACCTGCCAACCTTCCCAGCTTCCACCTTACCTACCTGACACCCTATCCCCTTACCCATTTACCTCACACAACCTACCCCCTTGCCCGCCCACCCCTATTATTCACTTACCTTCTCTCCGTAGCTTTCCAAAGAAGCTTTGGGACATTTAAACTCTTTACTTACTGGTCAAAGTCCTGGAGCTCCCTTCCTAACAGCGCTGTGCGTGTACCTACACCACGTGAACTGCAGTGGTTCAAGAAGGCAGCTCACCACCTCCCTCTCGAGGGCAACTAGGGATGGGCAATAAATGCTGCCCCGGCCAGTGAAGCCCACATCAAGTGAATGAATAAAAGAAAATCCGGCAGCTGGTGTTGTAAAAAGGGGGCGTGGCCTGTCCTCTCCCAACGATCCGACGCTAGGAAGAAGCAGTTCCATTTCAGACTCGCTCCGCATTTCTGGAGAAGCCGGGATGGGAAGACCTGGTCAGGAACGCCGCGCTCCGGTGTGCTGGAGGAAAGTAGGAGTGGGGTGGCAATCCGACAGTGATTGACATTCCTCGGAAGACTCCGGCCTCATCTTTCAATTCGATACTTTACAGCCTTCCAGAATCAACACTGAGTTCAACCATTACAGACTGGAATCTCTGTCTCCATTTCTTTTCATGTTTCACTCTTACTCTTGTTCTCACATTCGGAATGCAGCACAACTGCTCGAGGCACATCTTTTGTTTCTTTACTTGTCCCATTTCCACTCCCTTTGACTCCGCACGACTAGCTCTTCTGTCATTTAATCTCTCCCTGTCTTACACCCAATCACAGAGCTTCCCTATTGTCCTTTTTCTCACCCTCCTGTTGCTTAAAGTCGATGACATTTCAAACTTGTCCAGTTCTGATGCCTGAAACGTTAACTCGATTTCTCTCTGTACAGATGCTGTCAGACCTGATGAGTATATCCAAGGATTTCTGAATGTATTCAGAGGAATTCTCTGTTACTCCAGCCCGGGATCACGGATGCAATGGATGTTATTGAAAACAAGTTCCCTGGGCCATTTTGTTAGAACTTGTTTGCTTCTAAAATTGTATTTTTACTCTTCTGACATTGTCTCAAATTAACCATTAACCTTCTGACATGGATCCATGTATCCATTTAGCATGGGTGGATGATTGGACAATGGAGAAGTAGCAGAGAGTAGGGATAAACGGGACATTTTCGCTTTCTCAGCCGCTAACTAGGGGATTTCTGCAAGGATCAGAGCTGGGGCCTCAACTATTTACAATCCCTGTTAATGATTTAGACAAAGAGATCAAGCTGAGAGAAGTAGGGAAAGCGGAGGGGTGAAATCAAAAAGGAAATTAGGACAGTAAAGAGAGGGCATGAAAGAATATTGGCAAGCAAAATCAACACAAAGATGATTGATCAATTTAGAGTAAGAGGATCACGAAGGAAAGAATGGAGCTCATAAAACACCGAAAAGGTAACCTGTGGGTGGAGGCGGAGGATGTGGGTTTGGGTCTGAATGAATACTTTGCGTCTGTCTTAACAAAAGAGGGGGAGAATGCTGACATTGTAGTTCAGGAGGAGGAGTGTGAAGTATTGGATGTGATAAACGTAGGGAGAGAGGAAGTATCAAGGGGATTAGCATCGCCAGAAGTGGATAAATCACCAGGGCTGGATGAAATGTACCCCGGGCTGTGTCCGCTCCAGTCAACAAGGATCTGACTACTCTAATCCCATTTTCCAATGCTTGGCACATAGCCCTGGAGGCTATGTCAACGCAAGTGAATATCTAAATACTTCTTAAATGTTACGAGAGTTTCTGACTCAATCACCCTTTCAGGCAGTGAGTTCTAGACTCCCACCACTGTCTGGGTGAAAAAAATATTCCTCAACACCCCTCTTAGCCTTCTACCTCTTACCTTAAATCTATGCCCCCTGGTTATTGACCCCACTACTAATGGAAAAAGTGCCTTCATATCCACCCTATCTATGCTCCTCATAATCTCATACACCTCTATCAGGTCCCTTCTCAACCTTCATTGCTCCTAGGAAAACAACCCCAGCCTATCCAATCTTTCCTCATGGCTCAGACACACCAACACAGGCAGCATCCTGGTAAATCTCCTCTGCGCCCTCTCCAGTGCAATCACATCCTTCCTATAATGTGGTGACCAGAACCGCACACAGTACTCCAGTTGTGGCCTAACCAGCGTTTTATACAGTTCCAGCATAACCTCCCTGCTCTTGTATTCTATGCTTCAGCTAATAAAGGCAAGTATCCCTCATGCCTTCTTAACCACTTGATCTACATGCCCTGCTACCTTCAGGGATCTATAGATATGCTCACCAAGGTCCCTCTGATATTCAGTGCTTTTCAGGGTCCTACCATTCATAGTGTATTCCCTTGCCTTGTTAGCCATCCCCAAGTGCATTACCTCACATTTTTCTAGGTTGAATTCCATTCGCCACTGCTCTGCCCACCTGACCAGTCCATTGATATCCTCCTGCAGTTTATGGCTATCCTCCTCGCTATTTACCACTCTACCAATTTTCCTCTTATCTGCAAACTTCTTGATCATACCCCCTACATTTAAATCTAAATCATTTATGTACACCACAAACAGCAAGGGCCCCAGTACCGAGCTCTGTGGAACCCCACTAGAAATAGACTTCCAGTCACAGAAACATCCCTCTACCATCACACTCTGCTTCCTGCCTCTCAGCCAATTTTGGATCCAACATGCCACTTTGCCATGGACCCCATGGGCTCTTACTTTCATGCCCAGTCTGCCATGAGGGACTTTATCAAAAGCCTTGCTAAAGTAAAATGCATTATCCTCATCAACACTCCTGGTTACCTCCTCAAAAAATTCGGACAAATTTTTCAAACACGACCTTCCCTTAACAAACCCATGCTGACTGTCCCCGATTAATCCTTGTCTCTCCAAGGCCAGATATATTCTGCCCCTCAGAATTCTTTCTAGTAACTTCCCCACCACTGAGGTTAGACTGACTGGCCTGTAATTTCCTGGTCTATCCCTTCCTCCCTTTCTTAATATTGGAACAATTTTAGCGGTCCTCCAGTCCTCTGGCATCACACCTGTGGCCAGAGAGGATTTGAAAATTATTGCCAGGGCCCCTGAAATCTCTTCCCTAGGCTCCCTCAACAGCCTGGGATATATCTCATCCGGGCCTGTGGATTTATCCATTTCTAAGGCCGCTAGACCTGCAAGTGCCCCCTTGCTCTCTATGTTAATTTCCTCTAATATTTCACAGTCCTCCACCCTGATATCTGTATCTGCGTTGTCCTTTTCCATTGTGAAGACCGACGTAAAGGATTCATTGAGGACTGCACCCATGTCTTCCGTGTCCACACACAGATTACCTCTGTTATCCCAAATTGGCCCTACTCTTTCCCTAGTTATTCTCTTCCTCTATATATATTTAAATAACCCCTTTGAGTTTTCCTTTATTCTATCCACCAATGCTTTCTCATGCACTCTCTTAGCTTTCCTAATTTCCTTTCTAAGTTCCCTCTACACTTTTTACATTCCAGGAAGGACTCAGCTGTATTGAGCCCTCGGTATCTGCCATAAGCTTCTCTTGTTTTCTTCATCCTAACCTTTATGCCCCTTGACATCCAGGGTTCTTCAGGATTGGTTCCCCCCACCCGTTGCCTTTATGGGAACATAATTGCCCTGTGCTTTTGCTATTACCTCCTTGAAGAAGCCCCACTGCTCTGACACAGTTTTATCTGCAAGTAGCTGCTCCCAGTCCACTTGTGCCAAATCGCATCTCATCTTAGTAAAATTAGCCTTTCCCCAGTTTAGAACTTTTATTCCTGGCCCAACCTTATTCTTTTCCATAACTATCCGAAATCTAACTGAGTTATGGTCACTATCTCCAAAATGTTCCCCTACTGATATGCCTTCCACCTGCCCGGGCTCAGTTCAGAATATTAGGTCCAGAACTGCCCCTTCCCTTGCTGGGCTTTCTACGCACTGTCTAAGAAAGTTCTCCTGGATGCAACTTCAGAATTTTACTCCCTCCCTACCTTGCACACTGAAACTATCCCAGTTAATATTTGGGTAGTTAAAATCCCCTACCATTACTGCCCTATTATTCTTACACTTCTCTGAAATTTGTCTACATATTTGATCCTCTATCTCTCCCTGACTGTTTGGGGGCCTATAGTACACAGGTCATATCTGACTAATTAGATTGAAGTTTTTGAGGAAGTAACAAGTAGGATTGATGAGGGTGGTGTAGTTGATGTGATACACATTGATTATAACAAGGCTTTCGACAAGGTTCCACATGGCAGACTGCTTAAAAAAATAACAGCCCATAGGATCCAGGGGAACGTAGCGAGCTGGATACAAAATTGGCTCAGTGGCAGGAAACAAAGGATGGATGTTTTTGTGACTGGAAGGCTGTTTCCAGTGGGGTTCTGCCGGGCTCAGTACTGGGCCCCCTGCTTTTTGTGGTCTATATTAATGATTTGGGCATAAAAGTAGAATGATCAAGAAGTTTGCAGACAGCAGAAAAATTGGTTGATAGCGAGGAGAGTTGCTGTGGACTGGAGGAAGATATCAATACACTGGTCAAGTGGGCAGAAAAGTGGCAAATGGAATTCAACCCAGAGAAGTGTGAGGTGATGCAATTGGGGAGGTCAGACAAGGCAAAGGATTACACAATAAATGGGAGGAAACTGAGAGGTGTAGAGGAAGTGAGGGGTCATAGAGTGAATGTCCACAGATCCCAGAAGGTAGCAGGACAGGTTGAGAAGGTGGTTAAGAAGGCAGATGGAATCCTTTCATTTCTTAGCTGAGGCATAGAATATAAGAACAGGGAGGTTATGCTGGAACTATATAAAACATTAGTTAGGCCACGACTTGAGTACTGTGTGCTGTTCTGGTCACCTTGTTACAGAAAGGATGTAATTGCATTCGAGAGGGAACAGAGGAGATTTACCAGGATGTAGCCTGGGCTGGAAAATTGCAAATATGAGGAAAGATTGGAGAGGCTGGGGTTGTTCTCCTTAGAACAGAGGAGGCTGAGGGGAGATTTGATTGAGATGTACAAAATTGTGAAGGGCCTGGATAGACTGGATGGGAAGGGCCTATTTACTTTAGCAGAGAGCACATTGACGAGGGGATATAGATTTTAAGAGATTGATAGAAAGATTAGAGGGGAGATGAGGAAAACCTTTTCTCACCTAGAGGATTGTGTGGGTCTGGAACTCACTGCCTGAAAGGGGAGTAGAGGCCGGAACCCTCAACTCATTGAAAAGGTGTCTGGATATGCACCTCAACTGCCGGAACCTGCAGGGCTACGGACCAAGTGCTGGAAAGTGGGATTTGGCTGGGGGGGGGGGGGGGTTCGTTCTTCAGCCGGGGCAGACACGATGGGCCGAGTGGCCTCTTTCTGTGCTGTAAACATTCTACGATTCTACGGTACATTCAGACGGTTGCTATGCAGCCATTCACACCTCATCTGGACACATCTTTTGTTTCTTTACTTTACCCATTACCACTGCCTCTGGCTTTTGTACCATGAAACCTTTTATCCTTTAATGTCTCCTGCCCTCCACCCTATCACACACCTTCCCTTTTGTTCATCGACATCATTCCCTCCCCAGACCAACTCCTATTGGTCCAAATAAAATCGGCCTTCCTGGTAATAAATCCATGAGTTCTGTCATTGGTGGAGATTGTGGCTGGTTAATTGGTTCAATGTTGCTGCTTCTGGTCTCACTGGTGTCAGGTGAGTGCGGCTTGTGTGTATAAAAGGTGCTGCTCGGTGGCTGAAGGGATGGTTGAGTTGTTTGGTATCATGGGGGATTTTGTAGTGAGGGCTTTGTTCCCAGGGCTGGTGTTAGTTGGAGCTGTTTGTGGCTCTGATACTTGGCAACTGTTTCTCGGCCAGAGGTTTCCATGGAGCAGAGTCAAAGCCACCCCTGTGCCTCAGACATTCTCTCCGCCTGGGCCTCCCTTTGGTTCCCATTTCCGTGTGTCTGAGGGTGGAAGTGTGTCTCCACTGCAGACTGTGATGGTGCAGTGTGGAGAGGACAAGCTGCTGCTCAGGGTCCAGCTGGATTTATTTGGAACCTGGCACCTGATCAAAGCTGCTGACCTGACCCTGGGGACAGCAGGTTGTTGGCCAACCAGGATCTACTCTCAGAACCACACTGTCCTCTTTGACTATGGACTCCATGAGTGTGGCAGCAGGTTGCAGGTAATGGGAATCCTCAGCTCTTGCTCTAAGCTTGGGCTGTAGGTTGTTCCCCACTCTTCATTCCAACACTGGGTGAGATGTCAATGATATTGAGGAGATAGCTGTCTCCTGCTTTATAAAACTACAAATTAGCTTTCTATCTTGTATTGTACTTTACTTTAACTGATCCCTGAGTCTCTCCAACCTATGACATCAGCCCCATTGGTCTTGAACCTTCTCTTTGGATCCTCCAAGCTTTTCCTTTTGTTGTTTTGAGGATTTTCAGCTCTATTCCCCTCATTCAGATCAATCCAACTGGAGGTTTCAGTCCAGTTTAATCGAACCAGGTTTAGCATGAGATGTGATGAAAATTTGCTTTTTCATATAAATTTGGATAGCTTGAATTTCCAAGCAATGGTGGGATGTGACACCCAGCTTTCAGAAACTAAGCTGAAGTGTTAATTTTTTTCAAAAGGTTATTGATAAATTAGTACTAAAGTTTTATATTATGAAAAGTGAAGTTGCAACAAGATATGGGAACAATGGAATTTACCTGTAGAGAGGATGAGGCTGAGTCAGTATTGAAGACATCCTAAGATCTTTCATAAATGTGAGAAGCCTCCAGCCTCTGCATCAAGTTCCTGTCTAAAGGAACCAAGGATGTGTCAACTCGTATTGAATTCTCCTGTCCAGGTGGTGTTGCTTTGCCTGGGTCTGTACAAATCTGTTTTTTAACTGTTGCCTTAATGAAGGTGTCACTGGGAGCCAGATTAATCAGAATTTTGGGAGTTCTTATAGTAATTTGTAGACATAATGGATGTGCTTAATCTTTTCTTTAAATGTTTACATTTTTATCTAAACCTCCTGAATTTGTGGCAGTCTTTGCTGTTCCTGAATTCCGGGCACTGATCTCAAAATAAAATACTAATTGCAAAACAGTTGAGTGCCTGATCAAGTTTCCCTCGTGGATTTGATCCACCTGACTAGCATCATCTGCCACATCATAACATTCCCTTCATTCCCCAAAATAAATCCATCTGTCTCCAATGTACTCGGTGACTGAGCATTCACAGCTCTCTGGGATAGAATCCCAAACATTCACCACCTGCTGTATGAAGTAATTCCCTGTCACATTAATCTTAAGTGACCCCCTGACCTGAGATGCCTACCCCTAATAATCAACTCTCCTCCGGCTGGGGGGAAGCAGCCTCTTCACACTGATCCTGTCCATCCCCCTCAGAATTGTTTTCAGGGGATGGGATGACTTCATTGTTAGCCCCTGTGGAGAACATTCTCATTTCAGATCAGTTCTTCATTCCTTCACCTGATTCTTTCAGATGATTGGAGATTTCCTCATCTACACCACCCACCTGAACCACACCCCAGAGTATCATGGATCTGTCATTGTGAGAACAAATGGAGCTGTCGTTCCCATTGAGTGTCGTTATTTGAGGTGAGAATCTTTATTCGCTTTGTCAATAAGATCTACAGCTGCTGGTGGTCTCTGAAGATGTCCTAAAATGACTCCCCTGCCTTTCCAGGAAGGGCAATGTGAGCAGTGACCCCATCAAGCCCACCTGGATCCCATTCAGCTCCACCAAGTCTGGAGAAGGGCATCTGTCATTCTCTCTGCGCCTAATGAATGGTATGTGATGGGTGGATGGGGAGTGATTTCCTGTAGTCACTCACTGGGAGTTACAGCCACTGTCTCTAACCCTTGTCCTCTTGTACTTCAGGTGACTGGCTTACAGAGCGCACTTCGACTGTCTACTACCTGGGTGAGCTCATTCACATTGAGGCCTCTGTTTCAATGATCAACCACATGCCCCTGAAGCTCTACATTGACCGCTGTGTAGCTACACTGAGCCCAGACAAGGACTCCACCCGGAGATACAGCTTTATTGACCACAATGGGCAAGGATCTCTCTGCTTTCTCCAGCTGGTCCCATCTCAATGGCTTCACTTGATTCACTTCCTGTCCCTTTTTAATCTTTCTTCAGTTGCCTCCTGGACAGCAAAGCTGAGGACTCCTTTTCAACTTTTGTGTTGCCAAGAGACGAGCGGGAGCTGGACAAGCTCCGCTTTGACCTGGATGTGTTCCGTTTCCTTGGAGATGACCGTTCCTTGGTAAGAGGAAGCTGATCATTGGGGTCTCCATGTTGGGAGGGAGTCACTGAATCATGACTTGTGTTGAATGTGTCCCTCAGATTTTCATCACCTGTCACCTGAAAGTTGCTCCATTGGATCAGAGGGATTCCAGGAACAAAGCTTGTACTTTCCAGAAGGTGCAGAATGTGTCAGTTCCCCCTCTCTCTCCCTCAGGGATGTTGTGTGGGGATGTGATGCACAACCTGGTTGATGGGCTCTTTCTCTTGTTTAGCTGGACCCCATTGGAGGAATCGAGCATTGACATTTGTGCCTGTTGCCATGTGGGTAACTGTGGTGCCACAAGGGAGTTGTGGTTAGGTCCCAGAGGAAGGAGAGATCTTGTACCTGAAGCTGGTGGGACATTGATCCTCTAGATGTTGGACGTCCCCCTTTCCCCTCTCTAACTGGAATGTTTGATGTTGCAGAGAGTGAAGCTGGATTGAAGTGGGAGGGTGAGGCCTCACTTGGACCCCTGCAGGAGATGAGAAGTGGTATCGCACACTCCTGCAGAAACAACAGGTCAGCTTTGACCTTGGCAAGGTAGTCCAAGGTCGCAACACATCGAGTAGTAGATTTAATGCTACGCACATTTCTGGATACAATCTTTACACCCATTTTAAAGCATTTAGTGTCTTACCAAACCTGTTGTCTCTGAGAGTCCGAGACCTTTGGTCTGCTCCTGCATACCCATAGTGTTCACAAATTGCCTCACTTTGGATGGGCTGAGGAAACTGTCCTGAACCTCCCCATTGGAGATGTTCTGCTCAGGTGGCATCTGGGGATTCGTGTAGAGGACGGGATTTGAAATGTCCTCTGTTGGAGAAGCTTCCCCAATCCTCTCCCCCTCTGGGGCGTCGCTGCTCCCGGCTTCCCGGAGCTGGGGTGCGCTGAGCGCTTCACTGCTCCCAGATTGCTGGGGTTGGGGTGCACTGGCCTCTTCAGGTTGTGGGCAAAGTCGGGGTGCGCTGGTCTCCTCATTGTCGCCAATGTTCTGGAGCTCGGGTGTCTCGTCCTCCAACTCCCTAGAGCTTTTCCGCTTCTTCTGTAGGTGCCGCCCTTACCTTTCTTCGTCTGAAGAGCAGCTGTCCTTGTCATCCGTGTCGGATAGGAGACGCCTCTTGCCACTTGTCTGGGAAGTGGCTTGGTCCCTTCTTAGCCCCTTCTTCCTTTTGGCTCTCTTCACCAGCTGCCACTCCCCCTGCTGATTTTCCGCTGCTTCCTCCTCCATTGATTCGCTCTCCTGAGGAGTGGGAGGTTCAGGGGGCAGTGCTGTTGATTGGCTGTCTGCTGCCTCAATCTTATCCTCCACCTTGTCTCTCTCTGTGTCCTCCTTTGTCCCGTTGTTCTCACTGGGGGCCATGGTGTTTGGAGTGTTACAAGAGTCCTTGGTAGTAGTGACACGAAGCATTTCTTCTGCTTCCCCCTCATTGGCGTTGGCTGCCCGTGCATAAGTGAGGCAGCGTTTGGGGCAGGTCCTGTAGAGGTGACCTGCCTCGCCACACAGGTTGCAGCACTTAGTCTGTTTGCAGTCCTTTGTCTGGTGCCCTTCCTGTTTGCAGTTCTTGCAGAGGGCGGCGCTGCAGTTGGCCGCCACATGACCAGACTTGCCGCATGAGTGACAAAGTTTGGGTTGTCCAGCGTAGACCAGGTAGCCACGGCTTCCCCCGATAGCAAATCTGGAAGGAGGGTGGAAGACGGCTCCCTTACCGTCGGTCTTGAGCGTGACCTTAACCTGGCGATGGCTGGTCCAAATCCCGAAGGCGTCTCTAACCTTGGTGCAGCTCCCAACCTTGTCGAAGTACCTGGTGAGGAAGGTGAGCACGTCGGCGACAGCGACGTGGGGGTTGTAGAGATGCACCGTCACCACACGGTCCCGTTGCAACGGCAGAGCAAAGAGCGGCTCCACCGTCAGGATCTTCATCTCCGGCTGGTGTCTCTTCTTCTCGAACACCTTCAGGAACTTGACGCAGGCAGCAACATTCCTGAAGGTCACGTCGAAATATCCAGCGCTGGGGAAGTCTTGCAGGGAGTAGATCTCCTCCGCTTCCAATCCAAACGCCTTCAACAGGATCCGCTTGATGAAGAAGGCCCGATCCATGGGTGCTCCTCCTTCACTGTCCTTCACTGTCACCCGAACGGTGTTACGTACCCCCTGGTTTGGGGCTCCTTTGGTTTTAGCCGTCGCTTCACTACAACTGATCTTAGCCAAAAGGCCGAGAAGCGATAACCCAGAAACCCATGCACCCGTCCCGTCTTCCTCGGCCTCCGGCTTCACCGTCCGTTTTGCTGCGTGTGGCCGAACACGGGCTGAAGACCCGACAGCCAGCATTGAGCATCAGGACCTTTCTTGCTTGATGCTGCCTCCCTGAAGCAGCGCCTGCAACAGCTTCAAAACCCAACAGGGGGCATCGTCCAGTCCCGGGCTCCGCCCTGACAAGCAGCACAAGTGCACACCAGCAGCAGCCCTGCAGTTGTACCAATATCCAACAGGGGGCATTTTCCAGTCCAGGATTCCACCCTGACAAGCAGCACAAGTGCACACCAGCAGCAGCCCTGCAGTTGCACCAAAATCCAACAGGGGGCATTGTCCAGTCCCGGGCTCCACCCTGACAAGCAGCACAAGTGCACACCAGCAGCAGCCCTGCAGTTGCACCAATATCCAACAGGGGGCATCGTCTAGTCCCGGGCTCCACCCTGACAAGCAGCACAAGTGCAAACCAGCAGCAGCCCTGCAGTTGCACCAAAATCCAACGGGGGGCATCATTCAGATATAAAAACAAAGAACTGCGGATGCTGGAAATCCAAAACAAAAACAGAATTACCTGGAAAAACTCAGCAGGTCTGGCAGCATCGGTGGAGAAGAATAAAGTTGACGTTTCGAGTCCTCATAACCCTTCAACAGAACTGAGTAAAACTAGGAGAGGGGTGAAATATAAGCTGGTTTAAGGTGGGGGGGTGGGGGGAGAGAAGTCGGGCGGGGGGGGGGTGTGGTTGTAGGGACAAGCAAGCAGTGATAGGATCAGATAACCAAAAGATGTCAGAGACAAAAGAACAAAGAGGTGTTGAAGGTGGTGGTATTATCTAAACGAATGTGCTAATTAAGAATGGATGGGAGGACACACAAGGTACAGCTCTAGTGGGGGTGGGGTGGGGTGATATAAGACTAACAGGGCATAAAAGGTATAAATTTAAAAATAATGGAAATAGGTGGGAAAAGAAAAATCTATATAAATTATTGGAAAAAATAAAAGGGAGGGGGAAGAAACGGAAATGGGGGTGGGGATGGGGGAGGGAGTTCAAGATCTAAAGTTGTTGAATTCAATATTCAGTCCGGAAGGCTGTAAAGTGCCTAGTCGGAAGATGAGGTGCTGTTCCTCCAGTTTGAGTTGGGCTTCACTGGAACAATGCAGCAAGCCAAGGACAGACATGTGGGCAAGAGAGCAGGGTGGAGTGTTAAAATGGCAAGCGACAGGGAGGTTTGGGTCATTCTTGCGGACAGACCGCAGGTGTTCTGCAAAGCGGTCGCCCAGTTTACGTTTGGTCTCTCCAATGTAGAGGAGACCGCATTGGGAGCAACGAATGCAGTAGACTAAGTCAGAGGAAATGCAAGTGAAATGCTGCTTCACTTGAAACGGGTGTTTGGGCCTTTGGACGGTGAGGAGAGAGGAAGTGAAGGGGCAGGTGTTGCATCTTTTGCGTGTGCATGGGGAGGTGCCATAGGTGGGGGTTGAGGAGTAGGGGTGATGGAGTGGACCAGGGTGTCCCGGAGGGAACGATCCCTACGGAATGCCGCCAAGGGGGGTGAAGGGAAGGTGTGTTTGGTGGTGGCAGAACTGTTTTTGAAGGTAGCAGCATCAGAACAGATGCGACGGACGCAAAAGAACTGAGAGAATGGGATGGAGTCCTTACAGGAAGCAGGGTGTGAGGAGCTGTAGTCAAGGTAGCTGTGGGAGTCGGTAGGCTTGTAATGGATATTGGTGGACAGTCTATCACCAGAAATTGAGACAGAGAGGTCAAGGAAGGGAAGGGAAGTGTCAGAGATGGACCATGTGAGAATGATGGAGGGGTGGAGATTGGAAGCAAAATTAATAAATTTTTCCAGTTCCCGACGAGAGCATGAAGCAGCACCGAAGTAATCATCGATGTACCGGAGAAAGAGTTGTGGGAGGGGGCCGGAGTAGGACTGGAACAAGGAATGTTCCACATACCCCATAAAGAGACAGGCATAGCGGGGGCCCATGCGGGTACCCATGGCCACACCTTTTATTTGGAGGAATTGAGAGGAGTTAAAGGAGAAATTAAAGGTAAAGGGGGCATCACTCAGTCTGGCACCAATGAGCCTGTCCTGCCACTCAGCACAAGTTCAGTTCAACCAGATCAATGATGGAAAGCAGGACAATGCTCTGAATGACTTTTTCTTCTTTTCAGTTTCCCTTTCACCCTGTAGAGGGCAAAACTGCACCATTCCTGAAGACGCTGCAATACCAGGTCGATGTGTGGAATGGACGGAGAAAGATCCTGTTCCATCTCCCTGCTCCAAAAATAAATTTAATATTTGGTCCCCAGATAAAGGACGTATCGGATATTAAACTGATAAGAACAGATTTTTTTTTGAAAAATATACTTTATTCATAAAATATCTGGAGGAACATTCCAAAACATTTCAAAATCACCATCACAAAACTACAATCAGATTCAACTTTTACACATTGATCACAAGGTGCATCGATACAATCAATGAATATTACAATCATTTCAATATGGTCAATGCAGACAATCAGACAAAAGTATTGGAGTTATCAACATACATCATGTTGCTCTCTGAGGTGCTTCAATATAATTAGTATTCACTGCAGACATTCATTTGGAGCTGTACAGCCCGAGGGGCTCTCAACATTTCCCAGTCCCTGGGTGCACTGTGGCAGAAAGGTCTTAGACAGCGACCCTTCCCCATTGCGCCTTTGCGGTGGCTGCCCCAAGCTTTAGTGCGTCCCTCAGCACGTAGTCCTGGACCTTGGAACGTGCCAGTCTGCAACACTCGGTCGGGGACAACTCTTTGCGCTGGAAGTCCAACAAGTTTCAGGCAGACCAAAGAGCGTCTATCACCGACGTCCAGACCTTCTTTGCAAAGGCACAACCACAAGGAGGTGAACAACGGTCTTGTCCCCACCACAGCCACCTCAAGGGGAACGTGCAGAGGGGGTGAGACTCCTGCCGTGTTGCGGAATCCCTCCCCAAATCTCATTTTGAGAGCACATCCACCATGTTTGTCCAGACTCTCCCATGTACTGTCATCAAAGCCCTTTGTAATGGAGGACAGGAAGGACTGGGACTCCGTACTGTCTGTGGGCTTCACGTCATACAATCCGACATAAAAGGATTTGCTGATCCTCAAAATGTCGGACTGCGATGACTTTACTGAGCCGTCTTCTTCCTTCAGGCTGCTGATCACAGAGCTCTCTCTGTGTACCTTTTGGAAGAAGAAACGTGAGCACGTCTCATCCTGCTCCACGGAGCGGACTCTGGACCGGAAGATGATCTTGGAGGCCTCCGAGGCAAAGAGCGAGGCTTGCTGGCCCTTCACCTCTTGGAGCTCCTCCTTGACATCGACCCCCATCGACTGCAGCTGGAGCAGGTTTTTCTGGAGACAGGAAACGTTCCCCCAGCCTCTCCCTCTCTCTCTTGCCTTCTGAATACCTTTGAGGGTGAAAACCTCTTCATGTTACTAACAAAAACACATGAACATATGAATTAGCAACAGGAGTCGGCCTCTCAGCCCTTCAAGCCCACTTTGCCACTCAATAAGCTCCCGGCTGATCTGATTGTAATCTCATTTCCACATTACCCCCTACCCTCGATAACCTTTCACCCACTTACTTCTCAATAATTAAAAATATTCAACGATTCTGCTTCCATCGCCTGTTGAGGAAGAGAATTCCAAAGTCTCACGACCCTCTGAGAGAAAAGAATTTCCCCTCACCTCTGTCTTAAACAGTGGCCCCAAATACAAGATTCTCCCACAAGAGGAAACATCCTCTCCACATCCACCCTCTCAAGGCCCCTCAGCTTCTTGTATGTTTTAATCAGGTCGCCTCTTACTCTTCTGAACTACAGCAGATACAGGCCTAGCCTGTCCAATCCTTCCTCATAAGGCAATCCGCCCAATCCAGGTACTAGTTGGGTAAACCGTATCTGAATGGCTTCCAACGCATTGACATTCTTCCTCAAATAAGGAGACCAATAGTGTACACAGTGCTCCAGATGGGGTCACACCAATGCCCTGAATAACTGAAGCATCAGCTCTCTACTTTTCTATTCAACAGTGAGGCCCGAGTGCGCAGGCGCAACTGTTGCTGACGCCTTTCCAGTCAGCGGAAGGAGTTACAGTATTTTCAGTGGTAGCAATAGAATCAACATCAGTGCTGCCTCTATTAAATAGCTCAAGGAACGCTGCTTATGGAAAACAAAGAAAAGATTGCTTTCTATTATTCTGCCTGATTGCGTTGGTTGATCTTAGATTTTTCCTTTCTGATTGTGCAATTTAATTAACGGTAACTCGAAGCATAACCATACCAGTGCACTTTCAAACGCTATTTGGGCCCAATTTCCAGATGACAGTCGAACCGGAATTGTCCCGGCCTGTTTCTGTGCTGTAAACTTGTGTGCAGACGACTGAGATGATATTTACACCAGGGAATGGAAAGAAACATTAAAGAATTTCAAGACATCAGCAAAAAAAATGTCAATGTGAAAAGCTAAGACACTGATGTGAGGGGGGCAGTGAGACAACTGAAAACAAAGAGGACATGTCGCTAAAGTCTGAATTTAAAATAGAAAATTCTGGTCAAACAGGTTAGGGACAGTTGTAAAAAACAACACAGCTTCCCCCCCTCCCCCACCCACCCAGCCAAAAGCTGTTTACAGAATGTCTGTGAAAAGAGCTACGCAGAGATTTAAAGAGACACTCCATTCAGCTGACTAAAAGTATCTTCACTTACATCAGTATAGCTCCAAACTCACGATCCAGCTCCATTTACTCCTGTGCTTCACTTGCTGACTCTGTAGCCTCTCAAGCAGAAGGTTGTGGGTTCAAATCTCACTCCAGAGATTTGTGCACTTAATCCAAGCTGACAGTCCTGTTGGAGGAGATCGGAAATCAAGGCTTTAACAAGTAGCTGAAAAAGATCCCAGGTACGATTCAAGCTGGGGAATTCTCCCTGGTTTCCTGCTGAACATTTATTCTTCAACCAACATCAGTTAAAAGAGGTTATTTGTCATTATCCCGCTGTTGTATATGGGTCCTTGCTGGGTACAAAATAACTGCCACACTTACAACAGCAAAACACATTTCAACACTTCAAAAGTGCTTCATGGAGTAAAGTGTTTGGAATATTCAGTAATGAGCAGAAACAGAATATCTCTGTGATAATACACACAGAAAATGATGGAAATACACAGCAGGTTTTCAGCCTCTGTGTGGAGTAACAGAGTTAACGTTTCAGGTTGTGATGAAAGGTCATTCACCTGAAAAGTTCACTCAGTTTCTCTCTCCAAAGTGATCAAGGGAAGCATCAAGAGGTTTTTCATCCTCAAAGGCACCCAGAAAGCTAGAAAGGAACAGAGGGAAATGTCCCGACTCCAGAAAAACATGCAGAATCTGCTCTGGCTGCAGTCGATGGGGGTCGATGTCAAGGAGGAACTCCAAGAGGTGAAGAGCCAGCAAGCCTCGCTCTTTGCCTCGGAGGCCTCCAAGATCATCTTCTGTTCCAGGGACTAAGGCCCTTGAGTCCTTCGAGAAGAGTAAAACTCCTGGAAGCGACGGCTTGCTGGCGGAGTTGTATTCGGCTCTGTGGGACTTGATCGGCCCAGACCTGCTAGGGGTGTACGAGAGTATGCTCCTGGCCGGCAGTATGTCAGAATCCATGAGGAAAGGCATCATCACCCTCATCTACAAGCACAAGGGGGAAAGGGAGGAAATTAGAAATTGGTGACCCATTTCACTGTTGAATGTGGACTATAAGCTTCTGTCCAAGGTCATCGTCAATCGGGTCAAATCCGCTCTGGAATTGGTGATCCACCCTGACCAGACCTGCACTGTGCCGGGCAGGAAGATCTTTGACAGCCTGGCGCTGCTCAGGGATACGATTGCCTATGTACAGGACAGGGGTGTGGATACCTGCCTCATCAGCTTGGATCAGGAGAAGGCCTTTGACAGAATATCGCACACCTACATGGTGGATGTGCTCTCCAAAATGGGGTTTGGGGACGAAATTCGCAACTGGATCCAACTGCTCTACACTAACATCAGTAGCGCAGTCTCAATCAATGGGTGGGAAACAGATAGCTTTCCCATTAAATCTGGAGTCAGGCAGGGCTGTCCTCTCTCGCCTGTCCTGTTTGTGTGTTGCATAGAACCCTTTGCTGAGTCCATCAGGAAGGATCCGGGCATAAGAGGAGTGACGATCCCAGGCAGTGGAGGCACTCAGGTCAAAGCCTCCCTGTACATGGACGATGTCGCCGTCTTCTGCTCGGATCCACTGTCGGTGCGCAGACTGATCCACATCTGCGACCAGTTTGAACTAGCCTCGGCAGCCAAGGTAAATCGTGGGAAGAGCGAGGCCATGTTCTTTGGGAACTGGGCTGACCGATCCTTTGTCCCCTTCACCGTCAGGGCTGACGGCCTGAAGGTGCTGGGGATATGGTTCGGAGGGTCCGGGGCATGTGTTAGAAACTGGAAGGAATGAGTGGCAATGGTAATAAGAGCACTGGGCATGCACCCAAACCCATTCTTAGGAAGGATGAGTGCCCATGAGTAGCATGTTGGCATGGGTCAGTGTGGAGAACAGTTAGGGGCTGGCCATCCCCCATGGACCTCAGGGGTGTTACAGTCAGTGGCAGCTGCCAATGATGCCGAAGTTCGCCAAGGGGGTGAGCCCTGGCTGCATGGACTGAGTGCCTTGCGGGTCGAGTGCCACGAATCGGATGTGCCCTGCGAGATGGTCCTCAGCTGGGGTTGGACTGGCTGCAATGGCGCTGCAGGTAGAGAGTGGACTCACTGCTCCTCTATACTTTCAGGAGAAGACATCCCATAACAATATTGAGAGGTCACAGACTGGCGGGGAACCCCACACCTCCTCATCCTCACTCACTATAAGCAGAAGGCCTTGGAACTCGAGGGGCAGCAAGTACCTCGGTCAACCAGCCATGGTGAGGTTGGGGTATCAGACGAAGGTCAGAGTGCAGCGCACTGAGGTGAGAACTTCAGCTTGTGCAACCATTCTAGTGTAGCCTCTTCATTGATGTGCGCCTCGAACCTGGAGTCCCCATTGACAATCAAAAGACGAGGGCACCATGAAGCAGATCTCCGTTGTCTCACCAGGGTGCCTGGCATGTACAGTGAGAGTCTGATGACTTTCACTAACAACATGTTCATCTTCTCCCTTTTGGGTTCAGCAGCAGGCGCTCGCACTCAGGACCCTGAAGGGCCACCCCTGACCCCGGAAGATCACCATGTTCCCCACGCGCCTGCCTCACACCCGCTCTGTCAAGCAGGCACCAGCGCAGATACCAGCATTAAATGGCCGTCCAGTATCTCAGTGCACATTGGTGAGGGAACTTCACACTCGTTTGAGGTGCAGGCAGAGGCAGAGAGTGCCCAGGGTGCTGGCAGTCGGAGGACTGCTGGAGACCAGGACGATGCTCAGTCGAAGGCTGATGATGAGCCTCTGGAGTCGTCCATTAGGAAGCAGATGCTGGACGTCCAGCGGGGTGTGCGGGAGGATCTAGCGGAGATCTATGAGGGTATGTGCGCCATGGTCTCCGTTATGGAGGAGTCCATGCGGAGCATGACCACTGAGCGCACTGCCTCAGCCAAGGAGAGAGTGGCGACTGTCAGGGAGAGGCTGCCCCAGGGACAGGATCAGGGGTCCCTGGGGATACACTCGGACCTGCAAGCGCTCACACCGGCAATGACCTCAGGTGGTCAGTGTCCGTGTGTGAGATGGATGGGGTACCCAGTATACCAGCTAGGTGCCCGTCCATCAATGGTGAGCAGGGAGGTCCTGAGTGACCTCACGTTGGCGCACGAGCTGCCTGTTGTCTCTGCGGGCTCCTCTCAGGGCTCTACGGATGATGGCAGCAGCCCCTCTGCCCCTCTGCCAGTGACCGTGGCATCTGATGAGGCTGCGGCGACTGGGGAGATGGCAGCCATGGCACTGGCCGCTCCCTCCCAGGTGGGGACAGCACAGGCTCCACTGGCCAGAGGACGACCGCCAAGGTCACCCAGGCCAACAAGGCAGCAGAGTCAGCAGGCTGCCTCCAATGCCAGTGCCAGCGAGGGGGCAGCACCTAGACATAGCACCCACAAATGTAAATTTAAAGCACCTTAAGCACAAGATGGTCTTGTCACGGGTGATGTTTTGTTCCCCCATTTTGCTTTGAGTTTTTTAATGGTGTGACAAACAACACCGGTTAATGTTCAGTTCAGGAATCTGTCACCTGCAACATTAAATGACATTTGATTTTGTGTTATTGGCCTGAGTTTGCTTCATTTGTTCTGCAGGTGCAGCGTAGGCCAATGTTTAATGATGCACCGAAATATCGCGAGAGTGCGCGTTGACGTTGGGACGCTCGGCTGATGTCAACATGTTTCATTTCAGGCTCGAGCGAATCGGACACGCGCCCGCCCACCAAGCCAAAAATTCTGCCCATTGAGTTCAGTCTTTAACCTATTTTGGGCAGTGAAAGAAGTTGTTTTGGACAATGGAGCCCCAAATCCTGGAAAACCGTTCATACAAAAGCACCATTCACTTGCAAATACACCTCTCCACCACTCTCTCTCTCTCTCTCTCACTCCACTGCAGCTTTTACCTCACAACATTTTAAACCAGTTCTCTGCTGCCGCTGCTGATACCGCTCTTAAAAGTACAGCAAGCTCCCAGCTCAAAGCTCATAGACTTTACACAGCTGCTGACAAGCGTCTAAATTCACGATCACACAATGGTTACGGTGCATAAGCAGGCCAATCGGCCCATCGTGTCTGTACTGGCTCTCTGAATGAGCATCTCAATACCCAGTGCCATTCTCCTGCCCTCACCCAATAACCCTACAGATTGTTTCTTTTCAACTAATTATCTAATTCCCTCTTGAATGCTTTGATTGAACCACACTCTCAGTCAGTGCATTCCGGACCCTAGCCACTCACGGTGTGAAATCGGTTTCTCTTATGTCACTTCTGCTTCTTTTACCCGTTGCTTTAAATCTGTATCCCCTCATTTTCGATCATTTCACAAGTGGGGACAATTTCTCCCTATCTACTCTCTCCAGACCTCTCATGACTTTCAATACCTCTATCAACTCTCTTCTCAGCCTTCTTTTCTCTCAGGAAAACAGTCTCAACGTCTCCAATCTTACTCCGTAACTGATCTTCCACATCCCTCTTCGGCACTCTCTCCAATGCCTTCACATCCTCCCTAAAATGTGGTGCCCAGAACTGTACGCAGTACTCCAGCTGTGGTCTAACTCGTGTCTTATACAAGCCCCTATTAATAAAGCCTAGGATACTGAACGCTGTGTTAACTGCTCTCTCAACTTGTCCTGCCACCTTTAATGACTTATGCAAATACACACCCAGGTCCATCTGTGTCGACGCCCCCTTTATTTTGTGCTGTCTCTCTATGTTCTTCCTACCAAAATGCATCAGCTCATATTTCTCCACACTGAACTTCATCTGCCACATATCCGCCCATTCGACCAACTAGTCTGTGTCCTTTTCAAGTTCTCCACTGCCCTCTTCACGGTTCACAGTTGCTTCCAAGTTTTGTATCGTCTGCAAATTTTGAAAAATTTTCCTCTACTCTAAGGTCTAAACCATTCATATATATCAGGAAAAGCAAGGGTGCAATACTGACCCCTGGGGAACTCCACTACAAACCCGCCTCCAGCCCTAAAATCATCCATTAACTATTACTCTCTGTTTCTTGTCACTCAGTCAATTTTCTATCCACATTGCTACTGTCTGTTTTATTCCATGAGATATAACTTTTCTCACAAGTCTGTGTGGCACTGTATCAAATGCCTTTTGGAAGTCCATGTACACCACATCAACAGCATCACCTTCACCAACCCTCTCTGTTACCTCTTCAGAAAATTTCAGCAAGTTAGGGAAACGCCATTTTCCCTTAAGAAATCCATGCTGGCTCTTCTTAATTAACCCGCATTTGTCCCTGAATTTTCCGTGCCCGCTGGTGGTGGGCATGATAGGTGGCGCGATCGGTTTCACGATGGTGGGAAGGCAGGTTGTGATTGTCCGCTCAGCCCGCCAACGACAGGCCGCGTTTCCCACCATCGGTCATCGGGAACCTCATTGTAATACACCAGCATATCATTATCAGGCCATCCCGCCAGGCTCTTGCACCCCCGCTGGATCATCCGTCCACGTCAGCGGGAAAGCACGCTGACGTGTTTCACAACAGCACAGAGGTGACGTGCACTTGGCGGCTGCACTTTGGGTAAACTGGAGGTGAGTGAACAGCTCACTGGGGTTGCCTGTTGCTTTCCAGGCTTCAGGGGCACAGGGGGGGTCGGGGGTGTGTGCTGCCCTGCCTCGGAGGCGACTTTTGTGGGTGAGGGGGAGTGGGGGGCAAGTGCAGCCTTGCCGTTGAGGTGACTGGTGGCTGAGGGTCATCGTTTGCTGTGCCCTTTACAACCTGGCGCTCCAACAGGGAGACGAGCTGGCTGAGGAGGAGCTGGAGGAGCTGCAGACCTCCTCCGATGAGGAGGACGCCGAAGGGGATGAGGCTGAGGAGGTCCTCGGAGGCGGCGATGACGGGGATGAGGACCTCGCACAGGCTAGACGAGGCAGGCACGCTCGGGAGGCCCTCATAGTTGCTAGATTTGTGGAGGATGATGATGACATGCAGTGAGGAGACACCATAGTCCCTCACATCACATTTGTGAACGTTTGGCTTCCATCTGGCTTATGGCAGAATGTGAGAATGCTTCTGTCATGGAGACGCAGGGGAGGCCCTAATAGTCACTCAATTGCAGGGAGATGATGATGACCATGCACTGCGCACACTCCATAAATCTTCACACAGCTTCTGAGAATGTTGCTCCAGCAACTGTGACATGAACGAGTCCTTTGCAGCCCCTGCCCTGAGCTTTAGTGCGTCCCTCAGCACATATTCCTAGACCTTGGAATGTGCCAGTCTGCAACAATCCGTCGGGGACAACTCTTTGCACTGGAAGACCAATAGGTTTCAGGCCAAAGAGCATCCTTCACCGAGTTGATGATCCTCCAGCTGCAGTTGATGTTTGTCTCAGTGTGTGTCCCTGGGAACAGCCCGTAGAGCACAGAGTCCTGTGTCACAGAACTGCTCGGCATGAACCTCGACAGAAACCACTGCATCTCTCTCCAGACCTTCTTTGCAAAGGCACAATCCACAAGGAGGTGAACAACGGTCTCTTCCCCACCACAGCCACCTCGAGGGCAACGTGCAGAGGGGGTGAGAATGCAGGCGTTTGGGAAGGATGTGACTTGGGGGAGGTTGTGACAAAGCGGTATTGTCACTGGACTAGTTATCCAGCGACTCAGCATAGTGCTCTGGGGAGCCGGGATCAAATCCCATCACGGTAAATGGTGGAATTTGAATTCAATAAAAATCTGGAATTATAATTCTAATGATGACCATGAAACCATTGTTGATTGTTGTAAAAACCCACCTGGTTCACTAATGTCCTTCAGGGAATGAAACCCGCTCTCCTTAGTGCTCTGGCCTACATGTCACGCCAGATCCACAGCAATGTGACTCTTAAATACCCTCTGAAATGGCCCAGCAAGACACTCATTGTATCAAACCGCTAAAATGTCAAAACAGAATGAAGCGGGACTGACCACCCGGCATGGACCTAGACACCGGAAATGACAATGGCAATCTCAGCGCTGTCGACCTGGCAAAGTTCCCCTTAGTAACCTGCGGGGGCTGGTGCCAAGATTGGGATAGCTGCCTCACAGACGAGTCAAGCAACAATCTGACATGGTCATACTCTGAATCATAGCTTACAGGTAATGTCCCAGACACCAGCATCACCATCCCTGGTTATGTCCTGTCCCACTGGCAGGATTATACCCAGTAGAGGCAGTAGCACAGTGGTATACAGTCAGGATGGAGTTGGTCTGGGAGTTCTCAACATTGACTCTGGACTCTGAAGTCTTATGGCATCAGGTCAAACATGGACAAGGAAACCTCCTGCTGATTAGCACCTACCACCCCTCTCAGCTGAAGAATCAGTGTTCACCAATGTTCAGCACCACTTGGAAGAAGCACTGAGGGTGGCAAGGGTGCAGAATGTACTCTGGGTAGGAGACGGCAATGTCCATTTCGCCAAGAGTGGCTCGGTAGCACCACTACTGACCGAGCTGGCCGAGTCCTAAAGGACATAGCTGCTAGACTGGGTCTGTGGCAGGTGGTGAGGGAACCAACAAGAGGGGAAAGCATACTTGACCTCATCCTCACCAACCTACCTGCTGCAGAAGCATCTGTCCATGACAGTATCAGTAGGAGTGAGCACCACACGGTCCTTGTTGAGACAAAGTCCCATCTTCACATTGAGGATACCCTCTATTGTGTTGTGTAGCACTACCACTGTGCTAAATGGGATGGATTTCAAACAGACCTAGCAACTCAAGACTGCATCCATGAGGCTCTGTGGGCCATCAGCAGCAGTAGAATTGTACCCGAAACAATCTCTAACCTCATAAACCGGCAAGTTCCCTGCTCTGCCATTACCATCAAGCCAGGGGTTCAACCCAGGTTCATTGAAGAGTGCAGGGGGGCATGTCAGGAGCAGCTCCAGGCATACCTAAAAATGAGGTGTCAACCTGGTGAAGCTACATCACAGGACGACTTGCGAGCCAAACAGCATAAGCAGCAAATGACAGACAGAGTCAAGTGACTGACCTTGATATCAAGACAGCATTTGACCAAGTGTGGAGCGGAGCACATCAGTGTAAAAGATAAGGCTGAAGCACTTGCAATAATCTTCAGCCAGAAATGCCGAGTGGATGATCCATCTCGACCTCCTTCTGAGGTCCTCAGCATCACAGATGCCAGTTTTCAGCCAAAGCGATTCACTCCACTTGATATCAAGAAATGGCTGAAGACACTGGATACTGCAAAGGCTATGGGCCCTGACAATATTGCGGTAATGGTACTGAAACTTGTGCTCCGGAACATGCCGTGCCCCTAGCCAAGCTGTTCTAGTACAGCTACCACACTGGCATCTACCCGTCAATGTGGAAAATTGCCCAGGTATGTCTTGTACAGACAAATCAGGGCAAACGCAACCCAGCCAGTTACCGCCCCATCACTCTACTCTCGTTCATCAGTAAAGTCATGGAAGGGGGTCATCAACTGCGCAATCAAGCGGCCATTGCTTAGCAATAACCTGCTCACTGACAGGTTTGGGTTTGGCCAGGGTCACTCAGCTCCTGGCCTCATTACAGCCTTGGTTCGAGCATGGACAAAAAAGCTGAACTCCTGAGGTGACGTGAGAGTGACTGACCTTGATATCAAGACAGCATTTGACCGAGTGTGGAATCAAGGAGCCCGATCAAATCTGGAGACGATGGGAAATGGGGGGAAGCTCTCCGCTGGTTGGAGTCATACCCAGCACTAGGGAAGATGGTTGTGGTTGTTGGAGGTCAATCATCTCAGTTCCAGGACAACAGTGCAGGAGTTCCTCAGGGTAGTATCCTCAGCTCAACCATCTTCAGCTGCTTCATCAATGACCTTCCGTCCATCAAAAGGTCAGAAGCGGGGACGTTCGCTGATGATTTCACAATGTTCAGGACCGTTCGTGTCTCCTCAGTTACTGAAGCAGCCCATGTCCAAATGCAGCAAGACCTGGACAATATCCAGGCTTGGGCTGACAAGTGGCTAGTAACATTTACGCCACATAAGTGCCAAGAAATTACCACCTCCAACAAGAGAGAATCTAACCATCACCCCTTGACATTCAATGGCATTGCCATCGCTGAATCACCCACTATCAATGTGCTGGGGGTTACCATTGACCAGAAAATGAACTGGACTACCATCTCAATACTGTGGCTGCAAGAGCAGGTCAGAGGCCAGAAATCCTGCGCCGAGTAACTCACCTTCTGACTCCCCAAAGTCTGTCCACTACCTACAAGGCATAAGTCAGGAGTGTGATGGAATACGCTCCAATTGCCTGGGTGAGTGCCGCTCCAACAACACTCCAGAAGTTTGACACCATCCAGGACAAAGCAGACCGCTTAATTGGCACCCCATCCACAAACATTCACTCCCAACACCACCAACGCACAGCGGCACCAGTCTGTACCTTCTGCTAGATGCACAGCAGGAACTCCCCAAAGTTTCTTAGGCAGCACCTTGCAAACCCACGACCACTACCATCTGAAGGACAAGGACAACGGACACATGGGAACACCCCCACCTACAGATTCCCCTCCAATCCACTCACCATCCTGGCTTGGAAATATGTCACCGTTCCTTCACTGTCGCTGGATCCAAATCCTGGAAGCGCTCCCTAACACAATGTGGGTGTATCCACAGCACATGGACTGCAGCGGTTCAAGAAGGCAGCTCAGCACCACCTTCTCAAGGGCAATTAGGAATGGGCAATAAATGCTGGTCTAGCCAGTGATACCCACGTCCTGTGTAAATGAATGAAAAAAGACTGGAAGAGCCTTTCTCACCACCGGCCAAGCCAAGTCTTGCTGGAAGCTGTGTAAAACCCCTCGGGCTGTATGTTTAACATGAAATGAATGCTGTAATGTAACCTGTAACTCTAAGTGTAGTGAGGCACCCTGTATGGAATGAAACTGATGTGTTAAATTTGAACTGTTCTGGAATGTAGCTTTACACATTTTATGAAACAAAATGTACTTTTTCACAAGCTTAGAGATCAACAGCAAATCAAGTACAGTGACTGTTGTTTACTGGGCTGAGGGGAGGAGTCAAGGTGTTGGGCTTCTCTCTGTCCCTGATATCTGATCGATTCAGCAGCCTGGAATGTTTATTCAAATTCAGTGTGAGGAAAAGACCAGACTAGGAGCAGTGAGCGAAGAGAGTAGCGGCATTTTAATTTCCGCATGGATGTTACTGATACAAGCCTTGATTGAAACAATCAAAGGTGAGCAGCCACTGCTGAGGACAGAAATACCGAGTGTTGATCTATCACGGAGCACTCACAAGAATTGACCAGCCCAGTGCATTGCCAGGAGGAACCTGAAAACTGTGCTAAGCACAAGAGACCAAGACAAATTCAATTGAAAAGAGGAAAGCTGAGATCTGGGAGAATTGAGCAGCAAAGACACTCAGGTAAGCATGCTAGTTTGAAGATCAAGTTCAAAATGTTGTGCAAGATGTATTTACAGCGCAGATAATTTTCACTTTCCTAGAACAAGCCTTTTCCTTTCTGCAAGTTGCTCAATCTGCACGGTTGTTCTTTTCTGCTGCCCCTTCCCACTCACCTTGCCTGTCGCACAGGGGCTTCATGAAATGATGGGGAGATGATTAAAAGTAAAGTGAGAGGAAATTGGTGCAACCTGGCAGATATTGTTCTGTGCTCACAAGTGATTTTGTTCCCAAGTTTGCCTTGCATTCAAATGCAGGTTGAGGTTGAAAAATTCCTAAAATGTTGTAGAAAATAACCTTGGAGAAGGACGGATAAACATTGTAAAAATGGAATCTCAAGTGATTGTGAAGGAAATAATGGTGTGACGGCAAAAGTTGATAATTTGTCTCATTGTATTGCACGGCCTCAATTGGGCTGAGCTGTGTCATGTTGCAGCTTCTGTAATTTTGAGATTGTTTTCCGAATGTCCGGCAGTAAAGCTTTTTTTAATAGTTTACTGTCGGCCCCACATGAAGCGTCTGGGTCCTGATTTGCACATGTAAGGGAGCCATCCACTCCAACAGGTCTTGTCTCGCTTTAGCTGTTGCCCCCATCCCCCACCAGGTTCCACCTCATGGCTAGGGGAGGGGTGCTGCTGAGGTGGGATTCTTTTGAAGAACCGAAACGTTTTTTGTGAAAAATATACTTTATTCATAAAATATCTGGAAGAACATTCCAAAATATTTCAAATTCACCATCACAAAAAGTACAGTCAGATTCAACTTTTACACATGGATCACCAGGTGCATCAATACGATCAATGAATATTACAATCATTTCAATCTGGTCATTACAGACAATCAGACAATGGGGTTGGAGTTATCAACATCCATCAAGTTGCTCTCTGAGGTGCTTCAATACAATTATAATACAATTAGCATTCAATGCATTCAATGCATTGTGAGCTGGACAGCCCGAGGGGCTCTGATTTAAAGCAACTGGCAGAAGAAGCAAAAACGATTTGAGAGAAAGCTTTTTCACACAGAGTGGCTAGGGTCCAGAACGCACTGACTGAGAGTGTGGTTCAATCAAAGCATTCAAGAGGAAATTAGATAATTAGTTGAAAAGAAACAATCTGTAGGGTTACTGGGAGAAGGTAGGAGAATGACACTCGGTATTGAGATGCTCATTCAGAGAGCCAGTACAGACACGATGGGCCGATTGGCCTGCTTATGCACCGTAACAATTGTGTGATCGTGAATTTAGACGCTTGTCAGCAGCTGTGTAAAGTCTATGAGCTTTGAGCTGGGAGCTTGCTGTACTTTTAAGAGCGGTATCAGCAGCGGCAGCAGAGAACTGGTTTAAAATGTTGTGAGGTAAAAGCTGCAGTGGAGTGAGGGAGAGAGAGAGAGAGAGAGAGTGTATTTGCAAGTGAATGGTGCTTTTGTTTGAACGGTTTTCCAGTATTTGGGGCTCCATTGTCCAAAACAACTTCTTTCACTGCCCAAATGAGGCTAAAGACTGAACTCAATGGGCAGAATTTTTCGCTTGGCGGGCGGGCGCGTGTCCCATTCACTCGAGCCTGAAATGACACATGTTGACATCAGCCGAGCGTCCCAACGTCAACGCGCACTCTCGCGATATTTCGGTGCATCATTAAACATTGGCCTACGCTGCACCTGCAGAACAAATGAAGCAAACTCAGGCCAATAACACAAAATCAAATGTCATTTAATGTTGCAGGTGACAGATCCCTGAACTGAACATTAATTACCGTGAATTAAATTGCACAATCAGAAAAGTAAAATCTAAAATAAACCAACGCAATCAGGCAGAATAATAGAAAGCAATCTTTTCTTTGTTTTCCATAAGCAGCGTTCCTTGAGCTATTTAATAGAGGCAGCACTGATGTTGATTCTATTGCTACCACTGAAAATACTGTAACTCCTTCCGCTGACTGGAAAGGCGTCAGCAACAGTTGCGCCTGCGCACTCGGGCCTCACTGTTGAATAGAAAAGTAGAGAGCTGATGCTTCAGTTATTCAGGGCATTGGTGTGACCCCATCTGGAGCACTGTGTACACTATTGGTCTCCTTATTTGAGGAAGAATGTCAATGCGTTGGAAGCCATTCAGATACGGTTTACCCAGCTAGTACCTGGATTGGGCGGATTGCCTTATGAGGAAGGATTGGACAGGCTAGGCCTGTATCTGCTGTAGTTCAGAAGAGTAAGGGGCGACCTGATTAAAACATACAAGAAGCTGAGGGGCCTTGAGAGGGTGGATGTGGAGAGGATGTTTCCTCTTGTGGGAGAATCTTGTATTTGGGGCCACTGTTTAAGACAGAGGTGAGGGGAAATTCTTTTCTCTCAGAGAGTCGTGAAACTTTGGAATTCTCTTCCTCAACAGGCGATGGAAGCAGAATCGTTGCATATTTTTAATTATTGAGAAGTAAGTGGATGAAAGGTTATCGAGGGTAGGGGGTAATGTGGAAATGAGGTTACGATCAGATCAGCCGGGAGCTTATTGAGTGGCGAAGTGGGCTTGAAAGGCTGAGAGGCCGACTCCTGTTGCTAATTCATATGTTCATGTGTTTTTGTTAGTAACATGAAGAGGTTTTCACCCTCAAAGGTATTCAGAAGGCAAGAGAGAGAGGGAGAGGCTGGGGGAACGTTTCCCGTCTCCAGAAAAACCTGAACAAAAACAAAAATACCTGGAAAAACACAGCAGGTCTGACAGCATCTGCGGAGAGGGACACAGTTAATGTTTCGAGTCCGAATGACCCGTCAACAGAACTTCTCTGTTGAAGGGTCATTCGGACTTGAAACGTTAACTGTGTCCCTCTCCGCAGATGCTGCCAGAACTGCTGAGTTTTTCCGGTCTTTTTGTTTTAGTTTTGGATATCCAGCGTCCGCAGTTTTTTGCTTTTATCCAGAAAAACCTGCTCCGGCTGCAGTCGATGGGGGTCGATATCAAGGAGGAACTCCAAGAGGTGAAGAGCCAGCAAGCCTCGCTCTTTGCCTCGGAGGCCTCTCTAGATGATCTTCCGGTCCAGAGTCCGCTCCGTGGAGCAGGATGAGACGTGCTCACGTTTCTTCTTCCAAAAGGTACACAGAGAGAGCTCTGTGATCAGCAGCCTGAAGGGAGAAGACAGCTCAGTAAAGTCATCGCAGTCCGACATTTTGAGGATCAGCAAATCCTTTTATGTCGGATTGTATGATGTGATGCCCACAGACAGTACGGAGTCCCAGTCCTTCCTGTCCACCATTACAAAGGGCTTTGATAACAGTACATGGGAGAGTCTGGACAAACATGGTGGATGTGCTCTCCAAAATGGGATTTGGGGAGGGAATCCGCAACACGCCTGGAGTCTCACCCCCTCTGCATGTTGCCCTCGAGGTGGCTGTGGTGGGGACAAGATCGTTGTTCACATCCTTGTGGATTGTGCCTTTGCAAAGAAGGTCTGGAGAGAGATTTTTTTTGCAAAAATATACTTTATTCATAAAATATCTTCAATCACATTCCAAACCATTTCAAAAACACCATTACAAGGGTACAATCCAGGTTAAACTTTTACAAAATGTATCACCAGGTGCATCAGTACAAACAATATTACAATCATTTACAGCCTTTCATTTTGAGCTGTACAGCCCGAGGGGCTCTAAACAGTTCCCAGTCTCTCGGTGCGCTGTAGCACAAAAGGTCTTAGACAGCGACCCTTCCCCATTGTGCCTTTGCGGCGGCTGCCCCAAGCTTTAGTGCGTCCCTCAGCACGTAGTCCTGGACTTTGGAATGTGCCAGTCTGCAACACTCAGTCGGGGACAACTCTTTGCGCTGGAAGACCAACAAGTTTCGGGCAGACCAAAGCGCCTCTTTCACCGAGTTGATGATCCTCCAGCTGCAGTTGATGTTCCTCTCGGTGTGTGTCCCTGGGAACAGCCAGCAGAGCACAGAGTCCTGTGTCACAGAACTGATCGGGATGAACCTCGACAGAAACCACTGCATCTCTCTCCAGACCTTCTTTGCAAAGGCACAATCCATAAGGAGGTGAACAACGGTCTCGTGCCCAACACAGCCACCTCGAGGGCAACATGCAGAGGGGGTGAGACTCCTGGCGTGTAGGAAGGATCTGACCGGGAGGGCGTTTCTCACCACCAGCCAAGCTACGTCTTGGTGCTTGTTGGAAAGTTCTGGCGATGAGGCATTTTGCCAAATGACTTTCACAGTCTGCTGGGGAACCATCCGACAGGATTCTCCCTTTCTTTTTCCCGCAGGGCCTCTAAGACGATATGTGCCGACCACTGCCTGATGGACTTGTGGTCAAAGGTGTTTCTCTGCATACATTTTTCCACCAGGGACGGGTGGTACGGCACGGTCCAACTACTTGGAGCGTTCCGCGGCAGCGTGGCCAGACCCATCCTTCGCAACACTGAGGACAAGTAGAACCTCAACACATAGTTACACTTGGTGTTTGCGTACCAAGGGTCTACGCACAGCGTGATGCAGCCGCACACAGTTTGAGGGCATGTTGGGAACGTATTCTCCCCCTTTATCCAGAGGCTTGTACATCACGTTCCTGCGGACACGATCCATTTTCGACCTCCAGATAAAGCTAAAGATGGCTCGGGTGATCGCCATCGCGCAAGAGTCTGGAATGGGCCAGACGTGCGCCACGTACAGGAACAGCGAGAGTGCCTCACACCTGATGACCAGGTTCTTACCCGCAAATGAGAGGGAGCGTCGCTCCCACATGCCCACTTTTCTTTCCACTATTGATACTCGCTCTTTCAAGTTTCTAACACATGCCTCGGTCCCTCTGAACCATATCCCCAGCACCTTCAGGCCGACAGCCCTGACGGTGAAGGGGACAAAGGATCGGTCAGCCCAGTTCCCAAAGAACATGGCCTCGCTCTTCCCACGATTTACTTTGGCTCCCGAGGCCAGATCGAACTGGTCGCAGACCTGGATCAGTCTGCGCACCGACAGCGGATCCGAGCAGAAGACAGCGACATCGTCCATGTACAGGGAGGCGTTGACCTGAGTGCCTCCACTGCCTGGGATTGTCACTCCTCATATGCCCGGATCCTTCCTGATGGACACAGCAAAGGGTTCTATGCAACTCACAAACAGGACAGGGGAGAGAGGGAAGCCCTGCCTGACTCCAGATTTAATCGGAAAGCTATCTGATTCCCAGCCATTGATTGAGACTGCGCTGTTAGTGTACAGCAGTCGGATCCAATTGGGTTTTGAAACATGTACATGTTGGAAAGTAAAGAAAGCTTCGCTGTCCTTCACCGTCACCCGAACGGTGTTACGTACCCCATGATATGGGGCTCGACTGGTTATAGCCATTGCTTCACGACTACACTTGATCTTTGCCAAAAGGCCGAGAAGCGATTCCATTTGCCTTCCTTGTTACCTGCTGTACCTGCATACTAGCTTACAGCGATTCATGCGCGAGGACACCCAGATCCCTCTGTGCTGAAGCATTTCTGAAGTTTCTCTCCATTTAAATAATAAGTCACCTTTTTATTCTTCTGACCAAAATGGATAACCTCACACTTATCCACGTTAAACTCCATCTGCCAAATTTTGCCCCATTCACCTAACCTGTCCAAATCCATTTGTAAATTTCTTATTTCTTCATTGCAACTTACTTTCCCACCTATTTTGGTGTCATCTGCAAAGTTAGCTATAGTACCTTCTACCCCTGAATCCAAGTAAATAGTTGGGGCCAAAGGACCGAACCCTGTGGCACCCCACTAGTTACAGCTTGCCATCCACAAAAGACCCATTAATCCTGACTCTCTGCTTTCTGTTGGTTAGCCAATCCTCTATCCAAGCTAATATATTACCCTTAGCTGCGTGTGATCTTATCTTGTGTATTAATCTTTTGTGCGGCACCTTATCAAATGCCTTCTGGAAGTCCAGACATGCTACATCTACAGGATCCCCATTATCCACTTTGCTTGTCACATCTTCAAAGAACTCCAGCAAATTAGTCAAACACGATTCACTCTTCGTAAAGCCATGCCGACTCTGACGGATTGCAATTTGACTTGCATTTTAGGAAGGTAGTGAAGGCATTGGAGAGAGTGCAGAAGAGGTTTACGAGTTTGGTTCCAGGGGCGAGGAAGTTGAGTTATGAAGTAAGATTGGGGAAGCTGGGAATGTATTCCTTGGGGAAAAGAAGTCCGAGAGGAGACTTGATAGAGGTATTGAAAATCATGAGGGGTCGGGAGAGAGTAGATAGGGAGAAACTGTTTGCACCGGGGAAAGGATCGAGAAGGAGAGGGCACAGGTTTAAAGTAACTGGCAAAAGAAGCAAAAGTGACAGGAGCAGCGAGTGGCCAGGGTCTGGAATGCACCGCCTGATAGCGCGGCGGAGGCAGGTTCAATTGAAGAGGGAATGAGATGATTATTTGAAAAGAAAGCATGTGCCGGGTTACGTGGAGAAGGCAGGAGAAAGGCGCGAGGTGGAATGTTCATTGGGAGAACTGGTGCAGGCACGACGGGGGGAATGGGCTCCTTGTGCAATGTAAGGATTGTGTGAATGTGGATGTAGAGGTTTCGGAGTAGCTGTGTAAAGTGTGTGAGGTTTGAGGTGTGAGTTTTGATTGTTGCTGTATCAGCAGCAGCGGCAGCGGCAGCAGAGAGCTGGTTTAAAATGTTGTGAGGCGAAAGGTGCAGCTGAGAGAGTGTTTGAGAGGTGTATTTGCAAGTGAAAGATGTTTTTATATGAGTGAGTTAGAGTGTTTGTGAGATGAGAGTGCTGTCTGTGAGTGTTGGGTGAGCGTGCATGTTTTTTGTGTGTAGCTGCTGCGGGTGAGTGAGTGAGTGAGAGAGAGAGAGAGAGAAAGAAAGAAAGTTGGGTTTTGGAACATGTACATGTTGAAAAGTAAAGATAGCAGATGTTTGTAAGAAAGCTATTTTTAGCATTGAAAATCCCCTGGAAAGGGGAGGGTGCACCGTTCCCAGAGATACTGCAATACCGGGTCGATGCGTGGAGTGGACGGAGCAAGCCCCTATTCCATCTCTCTGCTCCAAAAATCAATTTAATATATGGTCCCCAGATAAAGGACGTATCAGATATTAAACTGATAAGAACAGATTATTTTTTTTTTGTAAAAATATACTTTATTCATAAAATATCTTCAATCACATTCCAAACCATTTCAAAAACAACATTACATGGGTACAATCCAGGTTAAACTTTTACAAAATGTATCACCAGGTGCATCAGTACAAACAATATTACAGTCATTTACAGCCTTTCATTTTGATCTGTACAGCCCGAGGGGCTCTAAACAGTTCCCAGTCTCTCGGTGCGCTGTGGTAGAAAGGTCTTAGACAGCGACCCTTCCCCATTGCGCCTTTGCGGCAGCTGCCCCAAGCTTTAGTGCGTCCCTCAGCACGTAGTCCTGGACTTTGGATTGTGCCAGTCCGCAACAATCGGTCGGGGACAACTCTTTGTGCTGGAAGACCAACAAGTTTTGGGCAGACCAAAGCGCCTCTTTCACCGAGTTGATGATCCTCCAGCTGCAGTCGATGTTTGTCTCGGTGTGTGTCCCTGGGAACAGCCCGTAGAGCACAGAGTCCTGTGTCACAGAACTGCTTGGGATGAACATCGACAGCAACCACTGCATCTCTCTCCAGACTTTCTTTGCAAAGGCACAATCCACAAGGAGGTGGACAACGGTCTCTTCCCCACCACAGCCACCTCGAGGGCAACGTGCAGAGGGGGTGAGCTTCCTGGCGTGTAGGAAGGATCTGACGGGGAGGGCCTTTCTCACCACCAGCCAAGCTACGTCTTGGTGCTTGTTGGAAAGTTCTGGCGATGAGGCATTCTGCCAAATGACTTTGACAGTCTGCTCGGGGAACCATCCCACAGGGTCCACCCTCTCCTTATCCCTCAGGGCCTCTAGGACGTTACGTGCTGACCACTGCCTGATGGACTTGTGGTCAAAGGTGTTTTTCTGCATCAATTTTTCCACCAGGGACAGGTGGTACGGCACGGTCCAACTACTTGGAGCGTTCCGCGGCAGCGTGGCCAGACCCATCCTTCGCAACACCGGGAACAGGTAGAACCTCAGCACGTAGTGACACTTGGTGTTTGCGTAGTGAGGGTCTACGCACCGCTTGATGCAGCCGCACACAAAGGTGGCCATCAGTATGAGGGCGATGTTGGGCACGCTTTTTCCCCCTTTATCTAGAGGCTTGTACATCGCGTCCCTGCGGACACGATCCATTTTCGACCTCCAGATAAAGCGGAAGATGGCTCGAGTGATCGCCGTCGCGCAGGAGTCTGGAATGGGCCAGACCTGCGCCACGTACAGCAACAGCGAGAGTACCTCACACCTGATGGCCAGGTTCTTACCCGCAATGGAGAGGGAGCGTCGCTCCCACATGCCCAGTTTCCTCTTCACCATAGCCACTCGCTCCTTCCAGTTTCTAACGCATGCCCCGGTCCCTCCGAACCATATCCCCAGCACCTTCAGGCCGTCAGCCCTGACAGTGAAGGGGACAAAGGATCGGTCAGCCCAGTTCCCAAAGAACATGGCCTCGCTCTTCCCACGATTTACCTTGGCTCCCGAGGCCAGTTCGAACTGGTCGCAGATGTGCATCAGTCTGCGCACCGACAGCGGATCCGAGCAGAAGACGGCGACGTCGTCCATGTACAGGGAGGCTTTTACCTGAGTGCCTCCACTGCCTGGGATCGTCACTCCTCTTATGCCCGGATCCTTCCTGATGGACTCGGCAAAGGGTTCTATGCAACACACGAAAAGGACAGGCGAGAGAGGACAGCCCTGCCTGACTCCAGATTTAATCGGAAAGCTATCTGTTTCCCACCCATTGATTGAGACTGCGCTACTGATGTTAGTGTAGAGCAGTTGGATCCAATTTCGAATTCCCTCCCCAAAGCCCATTTTGGAGAGCACATCCCCCATGTAGGTGTGCGATATTCTGTCAGAGGCCTTCTCCTGATCCAAGCTGATGAGGCAGGTATCCACACCCCTGTCCTGTACATAGGCAATCGTATCCCTGAGCAGCGCCAGGCTGTCAGAGATCTTCCTGCCTGGCACAGAGCAGGTCTGGTCAGGGTGAATCACCAATTCCAGAGCGGATTTGACCCGATTGGCGATGACCTTGGACAGAATCTTATAGTCCACATTCAACAGTGAAATGGGTCGCCAATTTCTAATTTCCTCCCTTTCCCCCTTGTGCTTGTAGATGAGGGTGATGATGCCTTTCCTCATGGATTCTGACATACTACCGGCCAGGAGCATACTCTCGTACACCCCTAGCAGGTCTGGGCCGATCAAGTCCCACAGAGCCGAATACAACTCCGCCGGCAAGCCGTCGCTTCCGGGGGTTTTATTCTTCTCGAAGGACTCGAGGGCCTTAGTCAGTTCGTCAGGAGTTAGCGGTTTGTCCAGGCTCTCCCGCGTGCTGTGGTCTAAGACCTCCGTGATAGAGGACAGGAAGGACTGGGAGGCCGTGCTGTCCGTGGGCTTCACGTCATACAATCCGGCATAAAAGGATTTGCTGATCCTCAGAATGTCGGACCGTGATGACTTTACTGAGCCGTCTTCTTCCTTCAGGCTGCTGATCACAGAGCGCTCTCTGTGTACCTTTTGGAAGAAGAAACGTGAGCACGTCTCATCCTGCTCCACGGAGCGGACTCTGGAACGGAAGATGATCTTGGAGGCCTCCGAGGCAAAGTGCGAGGCTTGCTGGCCCTTCACCTCTTGGAGCTCCTCCTTGACATCGACCCCCATCGACTGCAGCCGGAGCAGATTCTGCATCTTTTTCTGGAGTCGGGACATTTCCCTCTGTTCCTTTCTAGCTTTCTGGGTGCCTTTGCGGATGAAAAACCTCTTGATGCTTCCCTTGATCACTTCCCACCAGTGTGTCAGGGACTCAAAGAGGGGTTTCACGGTTCTCCAACCTTTGTAATCCCTCTTGAGCTCCTCAATGTTCTCTGGGGTCAGCAGTTGCACATTTAGCTTCCATGCCCCCCTGCCCACCCTCAGGTCTTCCTCCAAGTGGCAGTCCGCCAGTAAGAGGCAGTGGTCAGAGAAGAACACCGGCTTGACCTCGGTGGATCTGACTGTGAATGCACGGGACACAAACAGGAAGTCTATCCTGGAACGAATGGACCCGTCTGGCCGCGACCAGGTGTATCTACGCTGCGCTCGGTCTGCAGGGTTGCTGAAGACGTCGTGCAGCTTGGCATCCTTAACTGTTTCCATCAGGGATCTGGACGTAGCGTCCAATCTGCTGCCGGCCCTGCCGGCGAGTGTTGGGTGAGAGTGCGTGTTTTTTGTGTGTAGCTGCTGCGGGTGAGTGAGTGAGTGAGAGAGAGAGAGAGAGAGAGAGAGAGAAAGAAAGAAAGTTGGATTTTGGAACATGTACATGTTGAGAAGTAAAGAAAGCAGATGTTTGTAAGAAAACTATTTTTAGCATTGAAAATCCCCTGGAAAGGGGAGGGTGCACCGTTCCCAGAGATACTGCAATACCGGGTCGATGCGTGGAGTGGACGGAGCAAGCCCCTATTCCATCTCCCTGCTCCAAAAATCAATTTAATATATGGTCCCCAGATAAGGGACGTATCAGATATTAAACTGATAAGAACAGATTTTTTTTTTTTTTTTTGTAAAAATATACTTTATTCATAAAATATCTTCAATCACATTCAAAACCATTTCAAAAACAACATTACAAGGGTACAATCCAGGTTAAACTTTTACAAAATGTATCACCAGGTGCATCAGTACAAACAATATTACAATCATTTACAGCCTTTCATTTTGATCTGTACAGCCCGAGGGGCTCTAAACAGTTCCCAGTCTCTCGGTGCGCTGTGGTAGAAAGGTCTTAGACAGCGACCCTTCCCCATTGCGCCTTTGCGGCAGCTGCCCCAAGCTTTAGTGCGTCCCTCAGCACGTAGTCCTGGACTTTGGATTGTGCCAGTCCGCAACAATCGGTCGGGGACAACTCTTTGTGCTGGAAGACCAACAAGTTTCGGGCAGACCAAAGCGCCTCTTTCACCGAGTTGATGATCCTCCAGCTGCAGTTGATGTTTGTCTCGGTGTGTGTCCCTGGGAACAGCCCGTAGAGCACAGAGTCCTGTGTCACAGAGCTGCTCGCGATGAACCTCGACAGCAACCACTGCATCTCTCTCCAGACTTTCTTTGCAAAGGCACAATCCACAAGGAGGTGGACAACGGTCTCTTCCCCACCACAGCCACCTCGAGGGCAACGTGCAGAGGGGGTGAGCTTCCTGGCGTGTAGGAAGGATCTGACGGGGAGGGCCTTTCTCACCACCAGCCAAGCTACGTCTTGGTGCTTGTTGGAAAGTTCTGACGATGAGGCATTTTGCCAAATGACTTTGACAGTCTGCTCGGGGAACCATCCCACAGGGTCCACCCTCTCCTTATCCCTCAGGGCCTCTAGGACGTTACGTGCTGACCACTGCCTGATGGACTTGTGGTCAAAGGTGTTTTTCTGCATCAATTTTTCCACCAGGGACAGGTGGTACGGCACGGTCCAACTACTTGGAGCGTTCCGCGGCAGCGTGGCCAGACCCATCCTTCGCAACACCGGGGACAGGTAGAACCTCAGCACGTAGTGACACTTGGTGTTTGCGTACTGAGGGTCTACGCACCGCTTGATGCAGCCGCACACAAAGGTGGCCATCAGTATGAGGGCGATGTTGGGCACGTTTTTTCCCCCTTTATCTAGAGGCTTGTACATCGCGTCCCTGCGGACACAATCCATTTTCGACCTCCAGATAAAGCGGAAGATGGCTCGAGTGATCGCCGTCGCGCAGGAGTCTGGAATGGGCCAGACCTGCGCCACGTACAGCAACAGCGAGAGTACCTCACACCTGATGACCAGGTTCTTACCCGCAATGGAGAGGGAGCGTCGCTCCCACATGCCCAGTTTCCTCTTCACCATAGCCACTCGCTCCTTCCAGTTTCTAACGCATGCCCCGGTCCCTCCGAACCATATCCCCAGCACCTTCAGGCCGTCAGCCCTGACAGTGAAGGGGACAAAGGATCGGTCCGCCCAGTTCCCAAAGAACATGGCCTCGCTCTTCCCACGATTTACCTTGGCTCCTGAGGCCAGTTCGAACTGGTCGCAGATGTGCATCAGTCTGCGCACCGACAGCGGATCCGAGCAGAAGACGGCGACGTCGTCCATGTACAGGGAGGCTTTTACCTGAGTGCCTCCACTGCCTGGGATCGTCACTCCTCTTATGCCCGGATCCTTCCTGATGGACTCGGCAAAGGGTTCTATGCAGCACACGAAAAGGACAGGCGAGAGAGGACAGCCCTGCCTGACTCCAGATTTAATCGGAAAGCTATCTGTTTCCCACCCGTTGATTGAGACTGCGCTACTGATGTTAGTGTAGAGCAGTTGGATCCAATTTCGAATTCCCTCCCCAAAGCCCATTTTGGAGAGCACATCCCCCATGTAGGTGTGCGATATTCTGTCAAAGGCCTTCTCCTGATCCAAGCTGATGAGGCAGCTATCCACACCCCTGTCCTGTACATAGGCAATCGTATCCCTGAGCAGCGCCAGGCTGTCAGAGATCTTCCTGCCTGGCACAGAGCAGGTCTGGTCAGGGTGAATCACCAATTCCAGAGCGGATTTGACCCGATTGGCGATGACCTTGGACAGAATCTTATAGTCCATATTCAACAGTGAAATGGGTCGCCAATTTCTAATTTCCTCCCTTTCCCCCTTGTGCTTGTAGATGAGGGTGATGATGCCTTTCCTCATGGATTCTGACATACTACCGGCCAGGAGCATACTCTCGTACACTCCTAGCAGGTGTGGCCCGATCAAGTCCCACAGAGCCGAATACAACTCCGCCGGCAAGCCGTCGCTTCCGGGGGTTTTACTCTTCTCGAAGGACTCGAGGGCCTTAGTCAGTTCGTCAGGAGTTAGCGGTTTGTCCAGGCTCTCCCGCGTACTGTGGTCTAAGACCTCCGTGATAGAGGACAGGAAGGACTGGGAGGCCGTGCTGTCCGTGGGCTTCACGTCATACAGTCCGGCATAAAAGGATTTGCTGATCCTCTGAATGTCGGACCGTGATGACTTTACTGAGCCGTCTTCTTCCTTCAGGCTGCTGATCACAGAGCGCTCTCTGTGTACCTTTTGGAAGAAGAAACGTGAGCACGTCTCATCCTGCTCCACGGAGCGGACTCTGGAACGGAAGATGATCTTGGAGGCCTCCGAGGCAAAGTGCGAGGCTTGCTGGCCCTTCACCTCTTGGAGCTCCTCCTTGACATCGACCCCCATCGACTGCAGCCGCAGCAGATTCTGCATCTTTTTCTGGAGTCGGGACATTTCCCTCTGTTCCTTTCTAGCTTTCTGGTTGCCTTTGAGGATGAAAAACCTCTTGATGCTTCCCTTGATCGCTTCCCACCAGTGTGTCAGGGACTCAAAGAGGGGTTTCACGGTTCTCCAACCTTTGTAATCCCTCTTGAGCTCCTCAATGTTCTCTGGGGTCAGCAGTTGCACATTTAGCTTCCATGCCCCCCTGCCCACCCTCAGGTCTTCCTCCAAGTGGCAGTCCGCCAGTAAGAGGCAGTGGTCAGAGAAGAACACCGGCTTGACCTCGGTGGATCTGACTGTGAATGCACGGGACACAAACAGGAAGTCTATCCTGGAACGAATGGACCCGTCTGGCCGCGACCAGGTGTATCTACGCTGCGCTCGGTCTGCAGGGTTGCTGAAGACGTCGTGCAGCTTGGCATCCTTAACTGTTTCCATCAGGGATCTGGACGTAGCGTCCAATCTGCTGCCGGCCCTGCCGGCGAGTGTTGGGTGAGAGTGCGTGTTTTTTGTGTGTAGCTGCTGCGGGTGAGTGAGTGAGTGAGAGAGAGAGAGAGAGAGAGAGAGAGAAAGAAAGAAAGTTGGATTTTGGAACATGTACATGTTGAGAAGTAAAGAAAGCAGATGTTTGTAAGAAAACTATTTTTAGCATTGAAAATCCCCTGGAAAGGGGAGGGTGCACCGTTCCCAGAGATACTGCAATACCGGGTCGATGCGTGGAGTGGACGGAGCAAGCCCCTATTCCATCTCCCTGCTCCAAAAATCAATTTAATATATGGTCCCCAGATAAGGGACGTATCAGATATTAAACTGATAAGAACAGATTTTTTTTTTTTTTTGTAAAAATATACTTTATTCATAAATTATCTTCAATCACATTCAAGACCATTTCAAAAACAACATTACAAGGGTACAATCCAGGTTTAACTTTTACAAAATGTATCACCAGGTGCATCAGTACAAACAATATTACAGTCATTTACAGCCTTTCATTTTGATCTGTACAGCCCGAGGGGCTCTAAACAGTTCCCAGTCTCTCGGTGCGCTGTGGTAGAAAGGTCTTAGACAGCGACCCTTCCCCATTGCGCCTTTGCGGCAGCTGCCCCAAGCTTTAGTGCGTCCCTCAGCACGTAGTCCTGGACTTTGGATTGTGCCAGTCCGCAACAATCGGTCGGGGACAACTCTTTGTGCTGGAAGACCAACAAGTTTCGGGCAGACCAAAGCGCCTCTTTCACCGAGTTGATGATCCTCCAGCTGCAGTCGATGTTTGTCTCGGTGTGTGTCCCTGGGAACAGCCCGTAGAGCACAGAGTCCTGTGTCACAGAACTGCTCGGGATGAACCTCGACAGCAACCACTGCATCTCTCTCCAGACTTTCTTTGCAAAGGCACAATCCACAAGGAGGTGGACAACGGTCTCTTCCCCACCACAGCCACCTCGAGGGCAACGTGCAGAGGGGGTGAGCTTCCTGGCGTGTAGGAAGGATCTGACGGGGAGGGCCTTTCTCACCACCAGCCAAGCTACGTCTTGGTGCTTGTTGGAAAGTTCTGGCGATGAGGCATTCTGCCAAATGACTTTGACAGTCTGCTCGGGGAACCATCCCACAGGGTCCACCCTCTCCTTATCCCTCAGGGCCTCTAGGACGTTACGTGCTGACCACTGCCTGATGGACTTGTGGTCAAAGGTGTTTTTCTGCATCAATTTTTCCACCAGGGACAGGTGGTACGGCACGGTCCAACTACTTGGAGCGTTCCGCGGCAGCGTGGCCAGACCCATCCTTCGCAACACCGGGGACAGGTAGAACCTCAGCACGTAGTGACACTTGGTGTTTGCGTACTGAGGGTCTACGTACCGCTTGATGCAGCCACACACAAAGGTGGCCATCAGTATGAGGGCGATGTTGGGCACGTTTTTTCCCCCTTTATCTAGAGGCTTGTAGATCGCGTCCCTGCGGACACGATCCATTTTCGACCTCCAGATAAAGCGGAAAATGGCTCGAGTGATCGCCATCGCGCAGGAGTCTGGAATGGGCCAGACCTGCGCCACGTACAGCAACAGCGAGAGTACCTCACACCTGATGACCAGGTTCTTACCCGCAATGGAGAGGGAGCGTCGCTCCCACATGCCCAGTTTCCTTTTCACCATAGCCACTCGCTCCTTCCAGTTTCTAACGCATGCCCCGGTCCCTCCGAACCATATCCCCAGCACCTTCAGGCCGTCAACCCTGACAGTGAAGGGGACAAAGGATCGGTCAGCCCAGTTCCCAAAGAACATGGCCTCGCTCTTCCCACGATTTACCTTGGCTCCCGAGGCCAGTTCGAACTGGTCGCAGATGTGCATCAGTCTGCGCACCGACAGCGGATCCGAGCAGAAAACGGCGACGTCGTCCATGTACAGGGAGGCTTTTACCTGAATGCCTCCACTGCCTGGGATTGTCACTCCTCTTATGCCCGGATCCTTCCTGATGGACTCGGCAAAGGGTTCTATGCAGCACACGAAAAGAACAGGCGAGAGAGGACAGCCCTGCCTGACTCCAGATTTAATCGGAAAGCTATCTGTTTCCCACCCGTTGATTGAGACTGCGCTACTGATGTTAGTGTAGAGCAGTTGGATCCAATTTCGAATTCCCTCCCCAAAGCCCATTTTGGAGAGCACATCCCCCATGTAGGTGTGCGATATTCTGTCAAAGGCCTTCTCCTGATCCAAGCTGATGAGGCAGGTATCCACACCCCTGTCCTGTACATAGGCAATCGTATCCCTGAGCAGCGCCAGGCTGTCAGAGATCTTCCTGCCTGGCACAGAGCAGGTCTGGTCAGGGTGAATCACCAATTCCAGAGCGGATTTGACCCGGTTGGCGATGACCTTGGACAGAATCTTATAGTCCACATTCAACAGTGAAATGGGTCGCCAATTTCTAATTTCCTCCCTTTCCCCCTTGTGCTTGTAGATGAGGGTGATGATGCCTTTCCTCATGGATTCTGACATGCTGCCGGCCAGGAGCATACTCTCGTACACTTCTAGCAGGTCTGGGCCGATCAAGTCCCACAGAGCCGAATACAACTCCGCCGGCAGGCCGTCGCTTCCGGGGGTTTTACTCTTCTCCAAGGACTCGAGGGCCTTAGTCAGTTCGTCAGGAGTTAGCGGTTTGTCTAGGCTCTCCCGCGTACTGTGGTCTAAGACCTCCGTGATAGAGGACAGGAAGGACTGGGAGGCCGTGCTGTCCGTGGGCTTCACGTCATACAGTCCGGCGTAAAAGGATTTGCTGATCCTCAGAATGTCGGACCGTGATGACTTTACTGAGCCGTCTTCTTCCTTCAGGCTGCTGATCACAGAGCGCTCTCTGTGTACCTTTTGGAAGAAGAAACGTGAGCACGTCTCATCCTGCTCCACGGAGCGGACTCTGGAACGGAAGATGATCTTGGAGGCCTCCGAGGCAAAGTGCGAGGCTTGCTGGCCCTTCACCTCTTGGAGCTCCTCCTTGACATCGACCCCCATCGACTGCAGCCGCAGCAGATTCTGCATCTTTTCCTGGAGTCGGGACATTTCCCTCTGTTCCTTTCTAGCTTTCTGGGTGCCTTTGCGGATGAAAAACCTCTTGATGCTTCCCTTGATCACTTCCCACCAGTGTGTCAGGGACTCAAAGAGGGGTTTCACGGTTCTCCAACCTTTGTAATCCCTCTTGAGCTCCTCAATGTTCTCTGGGGTCAGCAGTTGCACATTTAGCTTCCATGCCCCCCTGCCCACCCTCAGGTCTTCCTCCAAGTGGCAGTCCGCCAGTAGGAGGCAGTGGTCAGAGAAGAACACCGGCTTGACCTCGGTGGATCTGACTGTGAATGCACGGGACACAAACAGGAAGTCTATCCTGGAACGAATGGACCCGTCTGGCCGCGACCAGGTGTATCTACGCTGCGCTCCGTCTGCAGGGTTGCTGAAGACGTCGTGCAGCTTGGCATCCTTAACTGTTTCCATCAGGGATCTGGACGTAGCGTCCAATCTGCTTCCGGCCCTGCCGGATCGTCCAGCCGCATCGATGATGCAGTTGAAGTCCCCGCCCAGAATGACCGGCCTGGAGGTCGCCAGCAGCAGTGGGAGCTGTTGAAAAACCTCCAGCCGCTCAGCCCCTTGTGCCGGGCCATACACGTTAATTAACCGGAGTGGAGCGTTCTTGTACATTACGTCTGCTACCAGGAGTCGCCCGCCCACCACCTCCTTGACCTCGGAGACGGTGAAGTTGCCTCCCCGCAGCAGAATACCCAGGCCGGAGGAACGAGAGTCGTTTCCGCCCGACCAGATCGATGGCCCGTGGGACCACCATCGTGACCATTGCCTGTAGGAGCTGAGGTGCGGTATCGCACACTCCTGCAGAAACAACAGGTCAGCTTTGACCTTGGCTAGGTAGTCCAAGGTCGCAACACATCGCGTAGTAGATTTAATGCTACGCACATTTATGGATACAATCTTTAAACCCATTTTAAAGCATTTATTCTCCTACCAAACCCACTGTCTCTGAGAGTCCCAGACCTTTAGTCTGCTCCTTCATACCCGTAGTGAGCTCAAATTCCTTCACTTTGGATGGGCTGAGGTAGATCTCCTTGGCCGTGTTCTGCTCCGGTGGCATCTGGAGGTTCACGTAGAGAGCGGGTTTTGAGATGACCTTTGCTGGAGAAGCTTCTCCAAAACTCACCCCCTCTGGGGTGTTGCTGTTCCCGGCTTCCTGGAGCTGGGGTGCGATGATTGCCTCACTGCTCCCAGATTCCAGGGGCTGTGGTGCACTGGCCTCCTCAGGTTGCAGGCAAAGTTGGGGTGCGCTGGTCTCCTTGTTGTCTCCAATTTTCTGGAGCTCGGGTGTCTCGTCCTCCAACGCCCTGGAGCTTTGCCGCCTCTTCTGTCGGTGCCGCTCTGGCACTTCATCATCCGAAGAGCTGCTGCCCTTGTCATCCGTGTCGGATGGGAGACGCCTCTTGCCGCTTCTCTGGGAAACGCCTTTGCTTCTTCTTCGCTCCCTCTTACTTTTCTTGTTCTTCACCGTCCGCCACTCCCCCTGCTGCTTTTCCACTGCTGCCTCCTCCTCCATTGATTCCTGAGGACTGGGAGGTTCAGGGGGTAGTGCTGTTGATTGGCTCTCTGTTGCCTCAATCTCTTTCTCCACCTTGTCTCTCTCTGTGTCCTCCTTTGTCCCGTTGAGCTCCCTGGGGGCCTTGGTGGTTGGAGTGACACGGAACCTTTCTTCTGCTTCCCCCTGGTCGGCTTTGGCTGCCTGTGCGTAAGTACGGCAGCGTTTGGGGCAGGTCCTGTAGAGGTGACTTGCCTCGCCACACAGGTTGCAACACTTGGCCTGTTTGCAGTCTTTTGTCTGGTGCCCTTCCTGTTTGCAGATCTTGCAGAGGGAGGCGCTGCAGTTGGCCGCCACATGACCAGCCTTGCCGCATGAGCGACAATGCTTGGGTTGCCCAGCGTAGACCAGGTAGCCACGGTTTCCCCCGATAGCGAAACTGGAAGGAGGGTGGAAAATGGCTCCCTTACCATCGGTCTTTAGCGTGACCTTAAACAGGCGTTTGCCTGTCCAGATCCCCAAGTCGTCTCGAATCTCGGTGCCGCTCCCCACCTTATCGAAGTACCTGGTGAGGAAGGTGACCACGTCGGCGACAGGGACGAAGGGGTTGTACACATGCACCATCACCTCACGTTCCCGTTGCAACGGCAGAGAGAAGTGCGGCTCCGCCGTCAGGATCTTCATCTCCGGCAGGTCTCTCTTCTCCTCGAACACCCTCAGGAGCCGGACGCAGTCTCCCACCCGCTTGAACGTCACGTCAAAATAACCGCCTTTGCGGGAGTCGTGCAGGGTGAAGATCTCCGTAGCTTGGAAGCCGCACGCCTTCAACAGGATCCTCCTGGTGAAGAAGCCCCGATCCATAGGTGATCCTCCTTCGCTGTGGTTCACCGTGACTCGGACGGTGATAGGTAACCCACGGTATGGATTTCGATTGCGATTGGTTATAGCCCTTCCATCCCGACCTTGCCTTGGTAGGACCATGGTGTCGCCCCTGCAACACTTGATCTTAGCCAAAAGGCCGAGAAGCGATTCCATTTGCCTTCCTTGTTACCTGCTGTACCTGCATACTAGCTTTCAGCGATTCGTGCGCGAGGACACCCAGATCCCTCTGTGCTGAAGCATTTCTGAAGTTTCTCTCCATTTGAATAATAAGTCGCCTTTTTATTCTTCTGACCAAAATGGATAACCGCACACTTATTAAACTTATTTAACTTAGTTAAACTCCATCTGCCAAATTTTGGCCCATTCACCTAACCTGTCCATATCCATTTGTAAATTTCTTATTTCTTCATTGCAACTTACTTTCCCACCTATTTTGGTGTCATCTGCAAATTTAGCTATAGTACCTTCTACTCCTGAATCCAAGTAAATAGTTGGGGCCCGAGGACCGAACCCTGTGGCACCCCACTAGTTACAGCTTGGCATCCACAAAAGACCCATTTATCTTGACTCTCTGCTTTCTGTTGGTTAGCCAATCCTCTATCCAAGCTAATATATTACCCTTAGCTGCGTGTGATCTTATCTTGTGTATTAATCTTTTGTGCGGCACCTTATCAAATGCCTTCTGGAAGTCCAGACATACTACATCTACAGGATCCCCGTTATCCACTTTGCTTGTCACATCTTCAAAGAACTCTAGCAAATTAGTCAAACACGATTTACTCTTCGTAAAGCCATGCCGACTCTGAGGGATTGCATTTTGACTTGCATTTTAGGAAGGTAGTGGAGGCATTGGAGAGAGTGCAGAAGAGGTTTACGAGTTTGGTTCCAGGGGCGAGGAAGTTGAGTTATGAAGTAAGATTGGAGAAGTTGGGACTGTATTCCTTGGGGAAAAGAAGTCTGAGAGGAGACTTGATAGAGGTATTGAAAATCATGAGGGGTCTGGAGAGAGTAGATAGGGAGAAACTGTTTGCACCGGGGCAAGGATCGAGAAGGAGAGGGCACAGGTTTAAAGTAACTGGCAAAAGAAGCAAAAGCGATAGGAGCAGCGAGCGGTCAGGGTCTGGAATGCACCACCTGATAGCGCGGCGGAGGCAGGTTCAATTGAAGAGGGAATGAGATGATTATTTGAAAAGAAAGCATGTGCCGGGTTACGTGGAGAAGGCAGGAGAAAGGCACGAGGTGAAATGTTCACCGGGAGAGCTGGTGCAGGCACGACGGGCGGAATGGGCTCCTTGTGCAATGTAAGGATTGTGTGAATGTGGATGTAGAGGTTTCGGAGTAGCTGTGTAAAGTGTGTGAGCTTTGAGGTGTGAGTTTTGATTGTTGCTGTGTCAGCAGCAGCAGCGGCAGCGGCAGCAGAGAGCTGGTTTAAAATGTTGTGAGGCGAAAGGTGCAGCTGAGAGAGTGTTTGAGAGGTGTATTTGCAAGTGAAAGCTGTTTTTGTATAAGTGAGGTAGAGTGTTTGTGAGATGAGAGTGCTGTCTGTGAGTGTTGGGTGAGCGTGCGTGTTTTTTGTGTGTAGCTGCTGCGGGTGAGTGAGTGAGAGAGAGAGAGAGAGAGAGAGAGAGAAAGAAAGAAAGTTGGATAAAAACAAAAAGCTAAAAGCTACTGCGGATGCTGGAAATCCAAAACAAAATAAAAACAGAATTACCTGGAAAAACTCAGCAAGTCTGGCAGCATCGGCGGAGAAGAAACCAGTCAACGTTTCGAGCCCTCATGGCCCTTCAGCAGAACTGAAGCATAGTTTCAACAAGGGAGAAATATAAATTGGTTTAAGGTGGGTGGGGGGGGAAGAGACACATTGAGGGTGTAGTGTGAGCAGATAATCAAAAGATGTCAGAGACAAAAGGGTCAAAGAGGTGTTGAAGGTGGTGGTCTTTGTCTGAGAAAAGTGCTAATTAAGAATGACTAAAGACCTTTAGTCTTTCCACCCCACCCCCACTAGAGCTGTACTTTGAATATCCTGTCTTGCATTCTTAATTAGCACTTTTCTCAGACAAAGACCACCACCTTCAACACCTCTTTGACCCTTTTGTCTCTGACATCTTTTGATTATCTGCTCACACCACACCCTCAATGTGTCTCTTCCCCCCCACCCACCTTAAACCAATTTATATTTCTCCCTTGTTGAAACTATGCTTCAGTTCTGCTGAAGGGCCATGAGGGCTCGAAACGTTGACTGATTTCTTCTCCGCCGATGCTGCCAGACTTGCTGAGTTTTTCCAAAGAAAGTTGGATTTTGGAACATGTACATGTTGAGAAGTAAAGAAAGCAGATGTTTGTAAGAAAACTATTTTTAGCATTGAAAATCCCCTGGAAAGGGGAGGGTGCACCGTTCCCAGAGATACTGCAATACCGGGTCGATGCGTGGAGTGGACGGAGCAAGCCCCTATTCCATCTCCCTGCTCCAAAAATCAATTTAATATATGGTCCCCAGATAAGGGACGTATCAGATATTAAACTGATAAGAACAGATTATTTTTTTTTTATTGTAAAAATATACTTTATTCATAAAAAATCTTCAATCACATTCAAAACCATTTCAAAAACAACATTACAAGGGTACAATCCAGGTTAAACTTTTACAAAATGTATCACCAGGTGCATCAGTACAAACAATATTACAATCATTTACAGCCTTTCATTTTGATCTGTACAGCCCGAGGGGCTCTAAACAGTTCCCAGTCTCTCGGTGCGCTGTGGTAGAAAGGTCCTAGACAGCGACCCTTCCCCATTGCGCCTTTGCGGCAGCTGCCCCAAGCTTTAGTGCGTCCCTCAGCACGTAGTCCTGGACTTTGGATTGTGACAGTCCGCAACAATCGGTCGGGGACAACTCTTTGTGCTGGAAGACCAACAAGTTTCGGGCAGACCAAAGCGCCTCTTTCACCGAGTTGATGATCCTCCAGCTGCAGTCGATGTTTGTCTCGGTGTGTGTCCCTGGGAACAGCCCGTAGAGCACAGAGTCCTGTGTCACAGAACTGCTCGGGATGAACCTCGACAGCAACCACTGCATCTCTCTCCAGACTTTCTTTGCAAAGGCACAATCCACAAGGAGGTGGACAACGGTCTCTTCCCCACCACAGCCACCTCGAGGGCAACGTGCAGAGGGGGTGAGCTTCCTGGCGTGTAGGAAGGATCTGACGGGGAGGGCCTTTCTCACCACCAGCCAAGCTACGTCTTGGTGCTTGTTGGAAAGTTCTGGCGATGAGGCATTCTGCCAAATGACTTTGACAGTCTGCTCGGGGAACCATCCCACAGGGTCCACCCTCTCCTTATCCCTCAGGGCCTCTAGGACGTTACGTGCTGACCACTGCCTGATGGACTTGTGGTCAAAGGTGTTTTTCTGCATCAATTTTTCCACCAGGGACAGGTGGTACGGCACGGTCCAACTACTTGGAGCGTTCCGCGGCAGCGTGGCCAGACCCATCCTTCGCAACACCGGGGACAGGTAGAACCTCAGCACGTAGTGACACTTGGTGTTTGCGTACTGAGGGTCTACGCACCGCTTGATGCAGCCGCACACAAAGGTGGCCATCAGTATGAGGGCGATGTTGGGCACGTTTTTTCCCCCTTTATCTAGAGGCTTGTACATCGCGTCCCTGCGGACACGATCCATTTTCGACCTCCAGATAAAGCGGAAGATGGCTCGAGTGATCGCCATCGCGCAGGAGTCTGGAATGGGCCAGACCTGCGCCACGTACAGCAACAGCGAGAGTACCTCACACCTGATGACCAGGTTCTTACCCGCAATGGAGAGGGAGCGTCGCTCCCACATGCCCAGTTTCCTTTTCACCATAGCCACTCGCTCCTTCCAGTTTCTAACGCATGCCCCGGTCCCTCCGAACCATATCCCCAGCACCTTCAGGCCGTCAGCCCTGACAGTGAAGGGGACAAAGGATCGGTCAGCCCAGTTCCCAAAGAACATGGCCTCGCTCTTCCCACGATTTACCTTGGCTCCCGAGGCCAGTTCGAACTGGTCGCAGATGTGCATCAGTCTGCGCACCGACAGCGGATCCGAGCAGAAGACGGCGACGTCGTCCATGTACAGGGAGGCTTTTACCTGAGTGCCTCCACTGCCTGGGATCGTCACTCCTCTTATGCCCGGATCCTTCCTGATGGACTCGGCAAAGGGTTCTATGCAACACACGAAAAGGACAGGCGAGAGAGGACAGCCCTGCCTGACTCCAGATTTAATCGGAAAGCTATCTGTTTCCCATCCATTGATTGAGATTGCGCTACTGATGTTAGTGTAGAGCAGTTGGATCCAATTTCGAATTCCCTCCCCAAAGCCCATTTTGGAGAGCACATCCCCCATGTAGGTGTGCGATATTCTGTCAAAGGCCTTCTCCTGATCCAACTGATGAGGCAGGTATCCACACCCCTGTCCTGTACATAGGCAATCGTATCCCTGAGCAGCGCCAGGCTGTCAGAGATCTTCCTGCCTGGCACAGAGCAGGTCTGGTCAGGGTGAATCACCAATTCCAGAGCGGATTTGACCCGGTTGGCGATGACCTTGGACAGAATCTTATAGTCCATAATTCAACAGTGAAATGGGTCGCCAATTTCTAATTTCCTCCCTTTCCCCTTTGTGCTTGTAGATGAGGGTGATGATGCCTTTCCTCATGGATTCTGACATACTACCGGCCAGGAGCATACTCTCGTACACTTCTAGCAGGTCTGGGCCGATCAAGTCCCACAGAGCCGAATACAACTCCGCCGGCAAGCCGTCGCTTCCGGGGGTTTTACTCTTCTCGAAGGACTCGAGGGCCTTAGTCAGTTCGTCAGGAGTTAGCGGTTTGTCCAGGCTCTCCCGCGTACTGTGGTCTAAGACCTCCGTGATAGAGGACAGGAAGGACTGGGAGGCCGTGCTGTCCGTGGGCTTCACGTCATACAGTCCGGCATAAAAGGATTTGCTGATCCTCAGAATGTCGGACCGTGATGACTTTACTGAGCCGTCTTCTTCCTTCAGGCTGCTGATCACAGAGCGCTCTCTGTGTACCTTTTGGAAGAAGAAACGTGAGCACGTCTCATCCTGCTCCACGGAGCGGACTCTGGAACGGAAGATGATCTTGGAGGCCTCCGAGGCAAAGTGCGAGGCTTGCTGGCCCTTCACCTCTTGGAGCTCCTCCTTGACATCGACCCCCATCGACTGCAGCCGGAGCAGATTCTGCATCTTTTTCTGGAGTCGGGACATTTCCCTCTGTTCCTTTCTAGCTTTCTGGGTGCCTTTGAGGATGAAAAACCTCTTGATGCTTCCCTTGATCGCTTCCCACCAGTGTGTCAGGGACTCAAAGAGGGGTTTCACGGTTCTCCAACCTTTGTAATCCCTCTTGAGCTCCTCAATGTTCTCTGGGGTCAGCAGTTGCACATTTAGCTTCCATGCCCCCCTGCCCACCCTCAGGTCCTTCTCCAAGTGGCAGTCCGCCAGTAGGAGGCAGTGGTCAGAGAAGAACACCGGCTTGACCTCGGTGGATCTGACTGTGAATGCACGGGACACAAACAGGAAGTCTATCCTGGAACGAATGGACCCGTCTGGCCGCGACCAGGTGTATCTACGCTGCGCTCCGTCTGCAGGGTTGCTGAAGACGTCGTGCAGCTTGGCATCCTTAACTGTTTCCATCAGGGATCTGGACGTAGCGTCCAATCTGCTGCCGGCCCTGCCGGCGAGTGTTGGGTGAGAGTGCGTGTTTTTTGTGTGTAGCTGCTGCGGGTGAGTGAGTGAGTGAGAGAGAGAGAGAGAGAGAGAGAGAGAGAAAGAAAGAAAGTTGGATTTTGGAACATGTACATGTTGAGAAGTAAAGAAAGCAGATGTTTGTAAGAAAACTATTTTTAGCATTGAAAATCCCCTGGAAAGGGGAGGGTGCACCGTTCCCAGAGATACTGCAATACCGGGTCGATGCGTGGAGTGGACGGAGCAAGCCCCTATTCCATCTCCCTGCTCCAAAAATCAATTTAATATATGGTCCCCAGATAAGGGACGTATCAGATATTAAACTGATAAGAACAGATTTTTTTTTTTTTTTGTAAAAATATACTTTATTCATAAATTATCTTCAATCACATTCAAAACCATTTCAAGAACAACATTACAAGGGTACAATCCAGGTTAAACTTTTACAAAATGTATCACCAGGTGCATCAGTACAAACAATATTACAATCATTTACAGCCTTTCATGTTGATCTGTACAGCCCGAGGGGCTCTAAACAGTTCCCAGTCTCTCGGTGCGCTGTGGTAGAAAGGTCTTAGACAGCGACCCTTCCCCATTGCGCCTTTGCGGCAGCTGCCCCAAGCTTTAGTGCGTCCCTCAGCACGTAGTCCTGGACTTTGGATTGTGCCAGTCCGCAACAGTCGGTCGGGGACAACTCTTTGTGCTGGAAGACCAACAAGTTTCGGGCAGACCAAAGCGCCTCTTTCACCGAGTTGATGATCCTCCAGCTGCAGTCGATGTTTGTCTCGGTGTGTGTCCCTGGGAACAGCCCGTAGAGCACAGAGTCCTGTGTCACAGAACTGCTCGGGATGAACCTCGACAGCAACCACTGCATCTCTCTCCAGACTTTCTTTGCAAAGGCACAATCCACAAGGAGGTGGACAACGGTCTCTTCCCCACCACAGCCACCTCGAGGGCAACGTGCAGAGGGGGTGAGCTTCCTGGCGTGTTGGAAGGATCTGACGGGGAGGGCCTTTCTCACCACCAGCCAAGCTACGTCTTGGTGCTTGTTGGAAAGTTCTGGCGATGAGGCATTCTGCCAAATGACTTTGACAGTCTGCTCGGGGAACCATCCCACAGGGTCCACCCTCTCCTTATCCCTCAGGGCCTCTAGGACGTTACGTGCTGACCACTGCCTGATGGACTTGTGGTCAAAGGTGTTTTTCTGCATCAATTTTTTCACCAGGGACAGGTGGTACGGCACGGTCCAACTGCTTGGAGCGTTCCGCGGCAGCGTGGCCAGACCCATCCTTCGCAACACCAGGGACAGGTAGAACCTCAGCACGTAGTGACACTTGGTGTTTGCGTACTGAGGGTCTACGCACCGCTTGATGCAGCCGCACACAAAGGTGGCCATCAGTATGAGGGCGATGTTGGGCACGTTTTTTTCCCCTTTATCTAGAGGCTTGTACATCGCGTCCCTGCGGACACGATCCATTTTCGACCTCCAGATAAAGCGGAAGATGGCTCGATTGATCGCCGTCGCGCAGGAGTCTGGAATGGGCCAGACCTGCGCCACGTACAGCAACAGCGAGAGTACCTCACACCTGATGACCAGGTTCTTACCCGCAATGGAGAGGGAGCGTCGCTCCCACATGCCCAGTTTCCTCTTCACCATAGCCACTCGCTCCTTCCAGTTTCTAACGCATGCCCCGGTCCCTCCGAACCATATCCCCAGCACCTTCAGGCCGTCAGCCCTGACAGTGAAGGGGACAAAGGATCGGTCAGCCCAGTTCCCAAAGAACATGGCCTCGCTCTTCCCACGATTTACCTGGGCTCCCGAGGCCAGTTCGAACTGGTCGCAGATGTGCATCAGTCTGCGCACCGACAGCGGATCCGAGCAGAAGACGGCGACGTCGTCCATGTACAGGGAGGCTTTTACCTGAGTGCCTCCACTGCCTGGGATCGTCACTCCTCTTATGCCCGGATCCTTCCTGATGGACTCGGCAAAGGGTTCTATGCAACACACGAAAAGGACAGGCGAGAGAGGACAGCCCTGCCTGACTCCAGATTTAATCGGAAAGCTATCTGTTTCCCACCCGTTGATTGAGACTGCGCTACTGATGTTAGTGTAGAGCAGTTGGATCCAATTTCGAATTCCCTCCCCAAACCCCATTTTGGAGAGCACATCCCCCATGTAGGTGTGCGATATTCTGTCAAAGGCCTTCTCCTGATCCAAGCTGATGAGGCAGGTATCCACACCCCTGTCCTGTACATAGGCAATCGTATCCCTGAGCAGCGCCAGGCTGTCAGAGATCTTCCTGCCTGGCACAGAGCAGGTCTGGTCAGGGTGAATCACCAATTCCAGAGCGGATTTGACCCGGTTGGCGATGACCTTGGACAGAATCTTATAGTCCACATTCAACAGTGAAATGGGTCGCCAATTTCTAATTTCCTCCCTTCCCCCCTTGTGCTTGTTGATGAGGGTGATGATGCCTTTCCTCATGGATTCTGACATACTGCAGGCCAGGAGCATACTCTCGTACACTCCTAGCAGGTCTGGGCCGATCAAGTCCCACAGAGCCGAATACAACTCCGCCGGCAAGCCGTCGCTTCCGGGAGTTTTACTCTTCTCCAAGGACTCGAGGGCCTTAGTCAGTTCATCAGGAGTTAGCGGTTTGTCCAGGCTCTCCCGCGTACTGTCGTCTAAGACCTCCGTGGTAGAGGACAGGAAGGACTGGGAGGCCGTGCTGTCCGTGGGCTTCACGTCATACAATCCGGCATAAAAGGATTTGCTGATCCACAAATTGTCCGACCGTGATGACTTTACTGAGCCGTCTTCTTCCTTCAGGCTGCTGATCACAGAGCTCTCTCTGTGTACCTTTTGGAAGAAGAAACGTGAGCACGTCTCATCCTGCTCCACGGAGCGGACTCTGCAACGGAAGATGATCTTGGAGGCCTCCGAGGCAAAGAGCGAGGCTTGCTGGCCCTTCACCTCTTGGAGCTCCTCCTTGACATCGACCCCCATCGACTGCAGCCGGAGCAGATTCTGCATCTTTTTCTGGAGTCGGGACATTTCCCTCTGTTCCTTTCTAGCTTTCTGGGTGTCTTTGAGGATGAAAAACCTCTTGATGTTTCCCTTGATCGCTTCCCACCAGTGTGTCAGGGACTCAAAGAGGGGTTTCACGGTTCTCCAACCTTTGTAATCCCTCTTGAGTTCCTTAATGTTCTCTGGGGTCAGCAGTTGCACGTGTAGCTTCCATGCCCCACTGCCCACCCTCAGGTCTTCCTCTAAGTGGCACTCAGCCAGTAGGAGGCAGTGGTCAGAGAAGAACACTGGCTTAACGTTGGTGGATCTGACTGCGAGTGCTCGGGACACAAACAGGAAGTCTATCCTGGAACGGATGGACCCCTCTGGCCGCGACCAGGTGTATCTACGCTGCGCTCCGTCTGCAGGGTTGCTGAAGATGTCGTGCAGCTTGGCATCCTTTACTGTTTCCATCAGGGATCTGGACGTAGCGTCCAATGTGCTGTTGGCCCTGCCGGATCGTCCAGCCGCATCGATGATGCAGTTGAAGTCACCGCCCAGAATGACCGGCCTGGAGGTCGCCAGCAGCAATGGGAGCTGCTGAAAAACCGCCAGCCGCTTGCCCTTTTGTGCCGGGGGGTACATGTTAATTAACCGGAGTGGAGCATTCTTGTACATTGCGTCTGCTACCAGGAGGCGCCCGCCCACCACCTCCTTAACCTCGGAGACGGCGAAGTTGCCTCCCTGCAGCAGAATACCCAGGCCGGAGGAACGAGAGTCGTTTCCTCCCGACCAGATCGATGGCCCGTGGGACCACCATCGTGACCGTTGCCTGTAGGAGCTGAGGTGCGGTATCGCACACTCCTGCAGAAACAACAGGTCAGCTTTGACCTTGGCAAGGTAGTCCAAGGTCGCAGCACATCGTGTAGTAGATTTAATACTACGCACATTTATGGATACAATCTTTACACCCATTTTAAAGCATTTAGTCTCTTACCAAACCTGTTGTCTCCGAGAGTCCCAGAACTTTGGTCTGCTCCTGCATACCCATGGTGTTCACAAATTGCCTCACTTTGGATGGGCTGAGGAAACTGTCCTGAACCTCCCCATTGGAGATGTTCTGCTCAGGTGGCATCTGGGGATTCGTGTAGAGGACGGGATTTGAAATGTCCTCTGTTGGAGAAGCTTCTCCAATCCTCTCCCCCTCTTTGGCGTCGCTGCTCCCGGCTTCCCGGAGCTGGGGTGCGCTGAGCGCTTCACTGCTCCCAGATTGCTGGGGCTGGGGTGAGCTGGCCTCTTCGGGTTGTAGGCAAAGTCGGGGTGCGCTGGTCTCCTCATTGTCTCCAATGTTCTGGAGCTCGGGTGTCTCGTCTTCCAAATCCCTAGAGCTTTTGCGCTTCTTCTGTAGGTGCCGCCCCGGCACATCTTCGTCCGAAGAGCAGCTGCCCTTTTCATCCGTGTCGGATGGGAGACGCCTCTTGCCCCTTGTCTGGGAAGTGGCTTGGTCCCTTCTTAGCCCCTTCTTCCTTTTGGCTCTCTTCACCAGCTGCCACTCCCCCTACTGATTTTCCGCTGCTGCCTCCTCCTCCATTGATTCGCTCTCCTGAGGAGTGGGAGGTTCAGGGGCAGTGCTGTTGATTGGCTATCTGCTGCCTCAATCTTTTCCTCCACCTTGTCTCTCTCTGTGTCCTCCTTTGTCCCGTTGTTCTCACTGGGGGCCATGTTGCTTGGAGTGTTGCAAGTGTCTTTGGTAGTAGTGACACGAAGCATTTCTTCTGCTTCCCCCTCATTGGCTTTGGCTGCCCGTGCATAAGTGAGACAGCGTTTGGGGCAGGTCCTGTAGAGTTGACCTGCCTCGCCACACAGGTTACAGTACTTAGTCTGTTTGCAGTCCTTTGTCCGGTGCCCTTCCTGTTTGCAGTTCTTGCAGAGGGCGGCGCTGCAGTTGGCCGCCACATGACCAGACTTGCCGCATGAGCGACAAAGTTTGGGTTGCCCAGCGTAGACAAGGAAGCCACGGCTTGGAAGATGGCTCCCTTACCGTCGGTCTTGACCGTGACCTTAACCTGGCGTTTGCATGTCCAAATCCCGAAGGCGTCTCTAACCTCGGTGCAGCTCCCAACCTTGTCGACGTACCTGGCGAGGAAGGTGAGCACGTCGGCGACAGGGACGTAGGGGTTGTAGAGATGCACCGTCACCACACGGTCCCGTTGCAACGGCAGAGCAAAGAGCGGCTCCACCGTCAGGATCTTCATCTCCGGCTGGTCTCTCTTCTCCTCGAACACCTTCAGGAACTTGACGCAAGCTGCCCCTCGCTTGAAAGTCACGTCGAAATATCCAGCGCTGGGGAAGTCTCGCAGGGAGTAGATCTCCTCCGCTTCAAATCCACACGCCTTCAACAGGATCCGCTTGATGATGAAGGCCCGATCCATGGGTGCTCCTCCTTCGCTGTCCTTCACCGTCACCCGAACGGTGTTACGTACCGCATCATATGGGGCTCGGCTGGTTATAACCATCGCTTAACGACCTTGTCCTGGGAGAACGGCTTTTTTTGGAAAAATTTACTTTATTCGTAAAATATCTGGAAGAACATTCCAAACCATTTCAAAATCACCATCAGAAAAGTACAATCAGATTCAACTTTTACACATGGATCACAAGGTGCATCGATACAATCAATGAATATTACAATCATTTGCAGACATACATTTTGCGCTGTACAGCCCGAGGGGCTCTAAACAGTTCCCAGTCTCTCGCTGCACTGTGGCAGAAAGGTCTTAGACAGCGACCATTCTCCATTGCGCCTTTGCGGCGGCTGCCCCAAGCTTTAGTGCGTCCCTCATCACGTAGTCCTGGACTTTGGAATGTGCCAGTCTGCAACACTCGGTCGGGGACAACTCTTTGCACTGGAAGACCAACCAGTTTCGGGCAGGCCAAAGAGCGTCTTTCACCGAGTTGATGATCCTCCAGCTGCAATTGATGTTTGTCTCGGTGTGTGTCCCTGGGAACAGCCTGTAGAGCACAGAGTCCTGTGTCACAGAACTGCTCGGGACGAACCTCGACAGAAACCACTGCATCTCTCTCCGGACTTTCTTTGCAAAGGCACAATCTACAAGGAGGTGAACAACGGTCTCGTCCCTACCACAGCCACCTCGAGGGCAACGTGCCGAGGGGGTGAGACTCCTGGCGTGTAGGAAGGATCTGACGGGGAGGGCCTTTCTCACCACCAGCCAAGCTACGTTTTGGTGCTTGTTGGAAAGTTCTGGCGATGAGGCATTCTGCCAAATGGCTTTGACAGTCTGCTGGGGGAACCATCCCACAGGATCCACCCTCTCCTTTTCCCGCAGGGCCTCTAAGACGTTACGTGCCGACCACTGCCTGGTGGACTTGTGGTCAGAGGTGTTTCTCTGCATAAATTTTTCCACCAGGGACAGGTGGTACGGCACGGTCCAACTACTTGCAGCGTTCCGCGGCAGCGTGGCCAGACCCATCCTTCGCAACACCGGGGACAGGTAGAACCTCAGCACGTAGTGACACTTGATGTTTGCGTACTGAGGGTCTACGCACCGCTTGATGCAGCCACACACAAAGGTGGCCATCAGTGTGAGGGCAATGTTGGGCATGTTTTTCCCCCCTTTATCTAGAGGCTTGTACATCGCGTCCCTGCGGACACGATCCACTTTCGACCTCCAGATAAAGCGGAAGATGGCTCGAGTGATCGCCATCGCGCAGGAGTCTGGAATGGGCCAGACGTGCGCCACGTACAGCAACAGCGAGAGTGCCTCACACCTGATGACCAGGTTCTTACCCGCAATGGAGAGGGAGCGTCGCTCCCACATGCCCACTTTTCTTTCCACCATAGACACTCGCTCCTTCCAGTTTCTAACACATGTCCCGGTCCCTCCGAACCCTATCCCCAGCACCTTCAGGCCATCAGCCCTGACGGTGAAGGGGACAAAGGATCGGTCAGCCCAGTTCCCGAAGAACATGGCCTTGTCTGAACATATCAACGGACAGGCCTCCTGGGGAGCAGATTGAAAGACCTCCCAACATGCCAGGGGTGGAGTCTGCAAACTGCTCGTTCAGGGTATACCTGGCTAGGAACCCAATCCGAAGACCGCCTCCAGAGTGCGGAGCTAGTCCCCACTCTGGCTTAATGTGTGTGTGTTCCCTCTGTCTCAATCTGCTTTATAACTTTTTGACTTGTTTGTATTTGAATGTTGCTGAGTTGCAACTGAGAGTGAATCATTGGCTCTTGTGCTATTTTGTTTGAAAATGATCTTTGCTTTCTGTTTTAATGAAATTAATTTTCTCCCCCACCCCTCAAGGAATTTTTATTTTGAAACTTGCAATCTGAAGATCCAGATCGGGACAAGGACTCTTCCTCTTCAGGAGCTTCCTCCAGAGGGGACGGACTGAGACCTTCTCCAAGGCTGCGCCCCATGGGCCCACGTGAGTTTGTGTCGGTTTCTTACCCTGAGATTTCATTTCCTCTCCGGGACCCTGGTTTTCGGTGGCTCCGGTTAACCAGTTCCTGTTGGACTGCGGGCCTGGAGTTTCAAAAAGATAATCCTGGGGTTAAAGTAGCCCGGCCTTGCAATCTAAAACTTACATGTTAGCCTCTGGTGCGTGAGGAACAGGAGCCCCACAAGAGGAAATGAAAAGTCCTAATGTGAAGCTGCCTAAAATCTTGTTATAATTCAGGGATAATGCGTGTATTTTGGGCTGTGCGATCATTCTGACGGTTAAACGGGATTGCCGGTGGTCATTTTACTGAGGGTTTAGATTTCTATCTGCCTTTCTCCAGTTTTCTTTCTGTTTATTTCTTCGCTTTGCGCTATTTAAGTCTTCAAGGAATAATCACAGGTGAATTGATGGACCCACAGCAGGGGAAGTGAGCTGCAGAAGGGGCAGGGAAAGACTTTACACATGGGGAGAGGGGGCAGGAGTTTCAGAAGGTAGGAGTGACAGAGGGGGCTGATCAAGGGGGAGGGAGGCTGCTGTTCGTTTCGGAGGGGGGTAATTAGAATGAACATGGGGACAGGGTGCTTGTTCATGTTTGAAGTAGTGAGGGGTCGCTGCTACATGTTTTAAATGGTGAATGCATATGAGTTAATAGCTGACTGATATGAGTTTGTATTTACACAAAAGTCCAGAGAGGTAGGGGGTGGAGGGCGCTGCTGGGAGTCGGGGGACTGTTGTGATGGTGGGTTGGGAGTTACATGGGGGTTTGAGAGAGATTTTTGAGTGGGCAAATGCGGGGTTAAAAATGGCGCGAGTAATTTGGTGGCGACAAAACAAATGGTCGGGCGAAAATGACGTGACAGAAAAAGATGCAGAATCTGCTCCGGCTGCGGTCGATGGGGGTCGATGTCAAGGAGGAGCTCCAAGAGGTGAAGGGCCAGCAAGCCTCGCACTTTGCCTCGGAGGCCTCCAAGATCATCTTCCGTTCCAGAGTCCGCTCCGTGGAGCAGGATGAGACGTGCTCACGTTTCTTCTTCCAAAAGGTACACAGAGAGAGCTCTGTGATCAGCAGCCTGAAGGAAGAAGACGGCTCAGCAAAGTCATCACGGTCGGACATTTTGAGGATCAGCAAATCCTTTTATGCCGGATTGTATGACGTGAAGCCCACGGACAGCACGGCCTCCCAGTCCTTCCTGTCCTCTATCACGGAGGTCTTGGACCACAGTACGCGGGAGAGCCTGGACAAACCGCTAACTCCTGATGAACTGACTAAGGCCCTTGAGTCCATGGAGAAGAGTAAAACTCCCGGAAGCGACGGCTTGCCGGCGGAGTTGTATTCGGCTCTGTGGGACTTGATCGGCCCAGACCTGCTAGGAGTGTACGAGAGTATGCTCCTGGCGGGTAGTATGTCAGAATCCATGAGGAAAGGCATCATCACCCTCATCTACAAGCACAAGGGGGGAAGGGAGGAAATTAGAAATTGGCGACCCATTTCACTGTTGAATGTGGACTATAAGATTCTGTCCAAGGTCATCGCCAATCGGGTCAAATCCGCTCTGGAATTGGTGATTCACCCTGACCAGACCTGCTCTGTGCCAGGCAGGAAGATCTCTGACAGCCTGGCGCTGCTCAGGGATACGATTGCCTATGTACAGGACAGGGGTGTGGATACCTGCCTCATCAGCTGGGATCAGGAGAAGGCCTTTGACAGAATATCGCACACCTACATGGGGGATGTGCTCTCCAAAATTGGGTTTGGGGAGGGAATTCGAAATTGGATCCAACTGCTCTACACTAACATCAGTAGCGCAGTCTCAATCAATGGGTGGGAAACAGATAGCTTTCCGATTAAATCTGGAGTCAGGCAGGGCTGTCCTCTCTCGCCTGTTCTTTTCGTGTGTTGCATAGAACCCTTTGCCGAGTCCATCAGGAAGGATCCGGGCATAAGAGGAGTGACGATCCCAGGCAGTGGAGGCACTCAGGTAAAAGCCTCCCTGTACATGGACGACGTCGCCGTCTTCTGTTCGGATCCGCTGTCGGTGCGCAGACTGATCCACATCTGCGACCAGTTCGAACTGGCCTCGGGAGCCAAGGTAAATCGTGGGAAGAGCGAGGCCATGTTCTTTGGGAACTGGGCTGACCGATCCTTTGTCCCCTTCACTGTCAGGGCTGACGGCCTGAAGGTGCTGGGGATATGGTTCGGAGGGACCGGGGCATGCGTTAGAAACTGGAAGGAGCGAGTGGCTATGGTGAAAAGGAAACTGGGCATGTGGGAGCGACGCTCCCTCTCCTTTGCGGGTAAGAACCTGGTCATCAGGTGCGAGGCACTCTCGCTGTTGCTGTACGTGGCGCAGGTCTGGCCCATTCCAGACTCCTGCGCGACGGCGATCACTCGAGCCATCTTCCGCTTTATCTGGAGGTCGAAAATGGATCGTGTCCGCAGGGACGCGATGTACAAGCCTCTAGATAAAGGGGGAAAAAACGTGCCCAACGTCGCCCTCATACTGATGGCCACCTTTGTGTGTGGCTGCATCAAGCGGTGCGTAGACCCTCAGTACGCAAACACCAAGTGTCACTACGTGCTGAGGTTCTACCTGTCCCCGGTGTTGCGAAGGATGGGTCTGGCCACGCTGCCGCGGAACGCTGCAAGTAGTTGGACCGTGCCGTACCACCTGTCCCTGGTGGAAAGATTTATGCAGAAAAACACCTTTGACCACAAGTCCATCAGGCAGTGGTCAGCACGTAACGTCCTAGAGGCCCTGAGGAAAAAGGAGAGGGTGGACCCTGTGGGATGGTTCCCCGAGCAGACTGTCAAAGTCATTTGGCAGAATTCCTCATCGGCAGAACTTTCCAACAAGCACCAAGACGTGGCATGGCTGGTGGTGAGAAAGGCCCTCCCCGTCAGATCCTTCCTACATGCCAGGAAGCTCACCCCCTCTGCACGTTGCCCTCGAGGTGGCTGTGGTGGGGAAGAGACCGTTGTTCACCTCCTTGTGGATTGTGTCTTTGCAAAGAAGGTCTGGAGAGAGATGCAGTGGTTTCTGTCGAGGTTCATCCCGAGCAGTTCTGTGACACAGGACTCTGTGCTCTACGGGCTGTTCCCAGGGACACACACCGAGACAAACATCGACTGCAGCTGGAGGATCATCAACTCGGTGAAAGAGGCGCTTTGGTCTGCCCGAAACTTGTTGGTCTTCCAGCACAAAGAGTTGTCCCCGACCGATTGTTGCGGACTGGCACAATCCAAAGTCCAGGACTACGTGCTGAGGGACGCACTAAAGCTTGGGGCAGCTGCCGCAAAGGCGCAATGGGGAAGGGTCGCTGTCTAAGACCTTTCTACCACAGCGCACCGAGAGACTGGGAACTGTTTAGAGCCCCTCGGGCTGTACAGATCAAAATGAAAGGCTGTAAATGATTGTAATATTGTTTGTACTGATGCACCTGCTGATACATTTTGTAAAAGTTTAACCTGGATTGTACCCTTGTAATGTTGTTTTTGAAATGGTTTGGAATGTGATTGAAGATATTTTATGAATAAAGTATATTTTTACCAAAAAAAAAAATCTGTTCTTATCAGTTTAATATCTGATACGTCCCTTATCTGGGGACCATATATTAAATTGATTTTTGGAGCAGGGAGATGGAATAGGGGCTTGCTCCGTCCACTCCACGCATCGACCCGGTATTGCAGTATCTCTGGGAACGGTGCAGCCTCCCCTTTCCAGGGGATTTTCAATGCTAAAAATAGTTTTCTTACAAACATCTGCTTTCTTTACTTTTCAACATGTACATGTTCCAAAATCCAACTTTCCTTCTTTCTCTCTCTCTCTCTCTCTCTCTCTCTCACTCACTCACCCGCAGCAGCTACACACAAAAAACACGCACTCTCACCCAACACTCGCCGGCAGGGCCGGAAGCAGATTGGACGCTACGTCCAGATCCCTGATGGAAACAGTTAAGGATGCCAAGCTGCACGACGTCTTCAGCAACCCTGCAGACCGAGCGCAGCGTAGATACATCTGGTCGCGGCCAGACGGGTCCATTCGTTCCAGGATAGACTTCCTGTTTGTGTCCCGTGCATTCACAGTCAGATCCACCGAGGTCAAGCCGGTGTTCTTCTCTGACCACTGCCTCCTACTGGCGGACTGCCACTTGGAGAAGGACCTGAGGGTGGGCAGGGGGGCATGGAAGCTAAATGTGCAACTGCTGACCCCAGAGAACATTGAGGAGCTCAAGAGGGATTACAAAGGTTGGAGAACCGTGAAACCCCTCTTTGAGTCCCTGACACACTGGTGGGAAGTGATCAAGGGAAGCATCAAGAGGTTTTTCATCCGCAAAGGCACCCAGAAAGCTAGAAAGGAACAGAGGGAAATGTCCCGACTCCAGAAAAAGATGCAGAATCTGCTCCGGCTGCAGTCGATGGGGGTCGATGTCAAGGAGGAGCTCCAAGAGGTGAAGGGCCAGCAAGCCTCGCACTTTGCCTCGGAGGCCTCCAAGATCATCTTCCGTTCCAGGGTCCGCTCCGTGGAGCAGGATGAGACGTGCTCACGTTTCTTCTTCCAAAAGGTACACAGAGAGCGCTCTGTGATCAGCAGCCTGAAGGAAGAAGACGGCTCAGTAAAGTCATCACGGTCCGACATTCTGAGGATCAGCAAATCCTTTTATGCCGGATTGTATGACGTGAAGCCCACGGACAGCACGGCCTCCCAGTCCTTCCTGTCCTCTATCACGGAGGTCTTAGACCACAGTACGCGGGAGAGCCTGGACAAACCGCTAACTCCTGACGAACTGACTAAGGCCCTCGAGTCCTTCGAGAAGAATAAAACCCCCGGAAGCGACGGCTTGCCGGCGGAGTTGTATTCGGCTCTGTGGGACTTGATCGGCCCAGACCTGCTAGGGGTGTACGAGAGTATGCTCCTGGCCGGTAGTATGTCAGAATCCATGAGGAAAGGCATCATCACCCTCATCTACAAGCGCAAGGGGGAAAGGGAGGAAATTAGAAATTGGCGACCCATTTCACTGTTGAATATGGACTATAAGATTCTGTCCAAGGTCATCGCCAATCGGGTCAAATCCGCTCTGGAATTGGTGATTCACCCTGACCAGACCTGCTCTGTGCCAGGCAGGAAGATCTCTGACAGCCTGGCGCTGCTCAGGGATACGATTGCCTATGTACAGGACAGGGGTGTGGATACCTGCCTCATCAGCTTGGATCAGGAGAAGGCCTTTGACAGAATATCGCACACCTACATGGGGGATGTGCTCTCCAAAATGGGCTTTGGGGAGGGAATTCGAAATTGGATCCAACTGCTCTACACTAACATCAGTAGCGCAGTCTCAATCAACGGGTGGGAAACAGATAGCTTCCCGATCAAATCTGGAGTCAGGCAGGGCTGTCCTCTCTCGCCTGTCCTTTTCGTGTGTTGCAAAGAACCCTTTGCCGAGTCCATCAGGAAGGATCCGGGCATAAGAGGAGTGACGATCCCAGGCAGTGGAGGCACTCAGGTAAAAGCCTCCCTGTACATGGACGACGTCGCCGTCTTCTGCTCGGATCCGCTGTCGGTGCGCAGACTGATGCACATCTGCGACCAGTTCGAACTGGCCTCGGGAGCCAAGGTAAATCGTGGGAAGAGCGAGGCCATGTTCTTTGGGAACTGGGCTGACCGATCCTTTGTCCCCTTCACTGTCAGGGCTGACGGCCTGAAGGTGCTGGGGATATGGTTCGGAGGGACCGGGGCATGCGTTAGAAACTGGAAGGAGCGAGTGGCTATGGTGAAGAGGAAACTGGGCATGTGGGAGCGACGCTCCCTCTCCATTGCGGGTAAGAACCTGGTCATCAGGTGTGAGGTACTCTCGCTGTTGCTGTACGTGGCGCAGGTCTGGCCCATTCCAGACTCCTGCGCGACGGCGATCACTCGAGCCATCTTCTGCTTTATCTGGAGGTCGAAAATGGATCGTGTCCGCAGGGACGCGATGTACAAGCCTCTAGATAAAGGGGGAAAAAACGTGCCCAACATCGCCCTCATACTGATGGCCACCTTTGTGTGCGGCTGCATCAAGCGGTGCGTAGACCCTCACTACGCAAACACCAAGTGTCACTACGTGCTGAGGTTCTACCTGTCCCCGGTGTTGCGAAGGATGGGTCTGGCCACGCTGCCGCGGAACGCTCCGAGTAGTTGGACCGTGCCGTACCACCTGTCCCTGGTGGAAAAATTGATGCAGAAAAACACCTTTGACCACAAGTCCATCAGGCAGTGGTCAGCACGTAACGTCCTAGAGGCCCTGAGGGATAAGGAGAGGGTGGACCCTGTGGGATGGTTCCCCGAGCAGACTGTCAAAGTCATTTGGCAGAATGCCTCATCGCCAGAACTTTCCAACAAGCACCAAGACGTAGCTTGGCTGGTGGTGAGAAAGGCCCTCCCCGTCAGATCCTTCCTACACGCCAGGAAGCTCACCCCCTCTGCACGTTGCCCTCGAGGTGGCTGTGGTGGGGAAGAGACCGTTGTCCACCTCCTTGTGGATTGTGCCTTTGCAAAGAAAGTCTGGAGAGAGATGCAGTGGTTGCTGTCGAGGTTCATCCCGAGCAGTTCTGTGACACAGGACTCTGTGCTCTACGGGCTGTTCCCAGGGACACACACCGAGACAAACATCGACTGCAGCTGGAGGATCATCAACTCGGTGAAAGAGGCGCTTTGGTCTGCCCGAAACTTGTTGGTCTTCCAGCACAAAGAGTTGTCCCCGACCGATTGTTGCGGACTGGCACAATCCAAAGTCCAGGACTACGTGCTGAGGGACGCACTAAAGCTTGGGGCAGCTGCCGCAAAGGCGCAATGGGGAAGGGTCGCTGTCTAAGACCTTTCTACCACAGCGCACCGAGAGACTGGGAACTGTTTAGAGCCCCTCGGGCTGTACAGATCAAAATGAAAGGCTGTAAATGATTGTAATATTGTTTGTACTGATGCACCTGCTGATACATTTTGTAAAAGTTTAACCTGGATTGTACCCTTGTAATGTTGTTTTTGAAATGGTTTGGAATGTGATTGAAGATATTTTATGAATAAAGTATATTTTTACAAAAAAAAAAATCTGTTCTTATCAGTTTAATATCTGATACGTCCCTTATCTGGGGACCATATATTAAATTGATTTTTGGAGCAGGGAGATGGAATAGGGGCTTGCTCCGTCCACTCCACGCATCGACCCGGTATTGCAGTATCTCTGGGAACGGTGCACCCTCCCCTTTCCAGGGGATTTTCAATGCTAAAAATAGTTTTCTTACAAACATCTGCTTTCTTTACTTTTCAACATGTACATGTTCCAAAACCCAACTTTCTTTCTTTCTCTTTCTCTCTCTCTCTTACTCACTCACTCACCCGCAGCAGCTACACACAAAAAACATGCACGCTCACCCAACACTCACAGACAGCACTCTCATCTCACAAACACTCTACCTCACTCATATAAAAACATCTTTCACTTGCAAATACACCTCTCAAACACTCTCTCAGCTGCAGCTTTCGCCTCACAACATTTTAAACCAGCTCTCTGCTGCCGCTGCCGCTGCTGCTGATACAGCAACAATCAAAACTCACACCTCAAACCTCACACACTTTACACAGCTACTCCGAAACCTCTACATCCACATTCACACAATCCTTACATTGCACAAGGAGCCCATTCCCCCCGTCGTGCCTGCACCAGTTCTCCCAATGAACATTTCACCTCGTGCCTTTCTCCTGCCTTCTCCACGTAACCCGGCACATGCTTTCTTTTCAAATAATCATCTCATTCCCTCTTCAATTGAACCTGCCTCCGCCGCGCTATCAGGCGGTGCATTCCAGACCCTGGCCACTCGCTGCTCCTGTCACTTTTGCTTCTTTTGCCAGTTACTTTAAACCTGTGCCCTCTCCTTCTCGATCCTTTCCCCGGTGCAAACAGTTTCTCCCTATCTACTCTCTCCAGACCCCTCATGATTTTCAATACCTCTATCAAGTCTCCTCTCGGACTTCTTTTCCCCAAGGAATACATTCCCAGCTTCCCCAATCTTACTTCATAACTCAACTTCCTCGCCCCTGGAACCAAACTCGTAAACCTCTTCTGCACTCTCTCCAATGCCTTCACTACCTTCCTAAAATGCAAGTCAAATTGCAATCCGTCAGAGTCGGCATGGCTTTACGAAGAGTAAATCGTGTTTGACTAATTTGCTGGAGTTCTTTGAAGATGTGACAAGCAAAGTGGATAATGGGGATCCTGTAGATGTAGCATGTCTGGACTTCCAGAAGGCATTTGATAAGGTGCCGCACAAAAGATTAATACACAAGATAAGATCACACGCAGCTAAGGGTAATATATTAGCTTGGCTAGAGGATTGGCTAACCAACAGAAAGCAGAGAGTCAGGATTAATGGGTCTTTTGTGGATGGCAAGCTGTAACTAGTGGGGTGCCACAGGGTTCGGTCCTTTGGCCCCAACTATTTACTTGGATTCAGGGGTAGAAGGTACTATAGCTAACTTTGCAGATGACACCAAAATAGGTGGGAAAGTAAGTTGCAATGAAGAAATAAGAAATTTACAAATGGATTTGGACAGGTTAGGTGAATGGGGCAAAATTTGGCAGATGGAGTTTAACGTGGATAAGTGTGAGGTTATCCATTTTGGTCAGAAGAATAAAAAGGTGACTTATTATTTAAATGGAGAGAAACTTCAGAAATGCTTCAGCACAGAGGGATCTGGGTGTCCTCGCGCATGAATCGCTGTAAGCTAGTATGCAGGTACAGCAGGTAACAAGGAAGGCAAATGGAATCGCTTCTCGGCCTTTTGGCAAAGATCAAGTGTAGTCGTGAAGCAATGGCTATAACCAGTCGAGCCCCATATCATGGGGTACGTAACACCGTTCGGGTGACGGTGAAGGACAGCGAAGCTTTCTTTACTTTCCAACATGTACATGTTTCAAAACCCAATTGGATCCGACTGCTGTACACTAACAGCGCAGTCTCAATCAATGGCTGGGAATCAGATAGCTTTCCGATTAAATCAGGAGTCAGGCAGGGCTTCCCTCTCTCCGCTGTCCTGTTTGTGAGTTGCATAGAACCCTTTGCTGTGTCCATCAGGAAGGATCCGGGCATATGAGGAGTGACAATCCCAGGCAGTGGAGGCACTCAGGTCAACGCCGCCCTGTACATGGACGATGTCGCTGTCTTCTGCTCGGATCCGCTGTCGGTGCGCAGACTGATCCAGGTCTGCGACCTGTTCGATCTGGCCTCGGGAGCCAAAGTAAATCGTGGGAAGAGCGAGGCCATGTTCTTTGGGAACTGGGCTGACCGATCCTTTGTCCCCTTCACCGTCAGGGCTGTCGGCCTGAAGGTGCTGGGGATATGGTTCAGAGGGACCGAGGCATGTGTTAGAAACTTGAAAGAGCGAGTATCAATAGTGGAAAGAAAAGTGGGCATGTGGGAGCGACGCTCCCTCTCATTTGCGGGTAAGAACCTGGTCATCAGGTGTGAGGCACTCTCGCTGTTCCTGTACGTGGCGCACGTCTGGCCCATTCCAGACTCTTGCGCGATGGCGATCACCCGAGCCATCTTTAGCTTTATCTGGAGGTCGAAAATGGATCGTGTCAGCAGGAACGCGATGTACAAGCCTCTGGATAAAGGGGGAGAATACATTCCCAACATGCCCTCAAACTGTGTGCGGCTGCATCACGCTGTGCGTAGACCCTTGGTACGCAAACACCAAGTGTAACTATGTGTTGAGGTTCTACTTGTCCTCAGTGTTGCAAAGGATGGGTCTGGCCACGCTGCCGCGGAACGCTCCAAGTAGTTGGCCCGTGCCGTACCACCCGTCCCTGGTGGAAAAATGTATGCAGAGAAACACCTTTGACCACAAGTCCATCAGGCAGTGGTCGGCACATATCGTCTTAGAGGCCCTGCGGGAAAAATAAAGGGAGAATCCTGTCGGATGGTTCCCCAGCAGACTGTGAAAGTCATTTGGCAAAATGCCTCATCGCCAGAACTTTCCAACAAGCACCAAGACGTAGCTTGGCTGGTGGTGAGAAACGCCCTCCCGGTCAGATCCTTCCTACACGCCAGGAGTCTCACCCCCTCTGCATGTTGCCCTCGAGGTGGCTGTGTTGGGCACGAGACCGTTGTTCACCTCCTTATGGATTGTGCCTTTGCAAAGAAGGTCTGGAGAGAGATGCAGTGGTTTCTGTCGAGGTTCATCCCGATCAGTTCTGTGACACAGGACTCTGTGCTCTACTGGCTGTTCCCAGGGACACACACCGAGAGGAACATCAACTGCAGCTGGAGGATCATCAACTCGGTGAAAGACGCGCTTTGGTCTGCCCGAAACTTGTTGGTCTTCCAGCGCAAATAGTTGTCCCCGACTGAGTGTTGCAGACTGGCACATTCCAAAGTCCAGGACTATGTGCTGAGGGACGCACTAAAGCTTGGGGCAGCCGCCGCAAAGGCACAATGGGGAAGGGTCGCTGTCTAAGACCTTTTGTGCTACAGCGCACCGAGAGACTGGGAACTGTTTAGAGCCCCTCGGGCTGTACAGCTCAAAATGAAAGGCTGTAAATGATTGTAATATTGTTTGTACTGATGCACCTGGTGATACATTTTGTAAAAGTTTAACCTGGATTGTACCCTTGTAATGGTGTTTTTGAAATGGTTTGGAATGTGATTGAAGATATTTTATGAATAAAGTATATTTTTGCAAAAAAAATCTCTCTCCAGACCTTCTTTGCAAAGGCACAATCCACAAGGATGTGAACAACGATCTTGTCCCCACCACAGCCACCTCGAGGGCAACATGCAGAGGGGGTGAGACTCCAGGCGTGTTGCGGATTCCCTCCCCAAATCCCATTTTGGAGAGCACATCCACCATGTTTGTCCAGACTCTCCCATGTACTGTTATCAAAGCCCTTTGTAATGGTGGACAGGAAGGACTGGGACTCCGTACTGTCTGTGGGCATCACATCATACAATCCGACATAAAAGGATTTGCTGATCCTCAAAATGTCGGACTGCGATGACTTTACTGAGCTGTCTTCTCCCTTCAGGCTGCTGATCACAGAGCTCTCTCTGTGTACCTTTTGGAAGAAGAAACGTGAGCACGTCTCATCCTGCTCCACGGAGCGGACTCTGGACCGGAAGATCATCTTGAGAGGCCTCCGAGGCAAAGAGCGAGGCTTGCTGGCTCTTCACCTCTTGGAGTTCCTCCTTGATATCGACCCCCATTGACTGCAGCCGGAGCAGGTTTTTCTGGATAAAAGCAAAAAACTGCGGACGCTGGATATCCAAAACTAAAACAAAAATACCGGAAAAACTCAGCAGTTCTGGCAGCATCTGCGGAGAGGGACACAGTTAACGTTTCAAGTCCGAATGACCCTTCAACAGAGAAGTTCTGTTGACGGGTCATTCGGACTCGAAACATTAACTGTGTCCCTCTCCGCAGATGCTGTCAGACCTGCTGTGTTTTTCCAGGTATTTTTGTTTTTGTTCAGGTTTTTCTGGAGACGGGAAACGTTCCCCCAGCCTCTCCCTCTCTCTCTTGCCTTCTGAATACCTTTGAGGGTGAAAACCTCTTCATGTTACTAACAAAAACACATGAACATATGAATTAGCAACAGGAGTCGGCCTCTCAGCCTTTCAAGCCCACTTCGCCACTCAATAAGCTCCCGGCTGATCTGATCGTAACCTCATTTCCACATTACCCCCTACCCTCGATAACCTTTCACCCACTTACTTCTCAATAATTAAAAATATTCAACGATTCTGCTTCCATCGCCTGTTGAGGAAGAGAATTCCAAAGTTTCACGACTCTCTGAGAGAAAAGAATTTCCCCTCACCTCTGTCTTAAACAGTGGCCCCAAATACAAGATTCTCCCACAAGAGGAAACATCCTCTCCACATCCACCCTCTCAAGGCCCCTCAGCTTCTTGTATGTTTTAATCAGGTCGCCTCTTACTCTTCTGAACTACAGCAGATACAGGCCTAGCCTGTCCAATCCTTCCTCATAAGGCAATCCGCCCAATCCAGGTACTAGTTGGGTAAACCGTATCTGAATGGCTTCCACCCTGGTCCACTCCATCACCCCTACTCCTCAACCCCCACCTATGGCACCTCCCCATGCCCACGCAGAAGATGCAACACCTGCCCCTTCACTTCCTCTCTCCTCACCGTCCAAAGGCCCAAACACCCGTTTCAAGTGAAGCAGCATTTCACTTGCATTTCCTCTGACTTAGTCTACTGCATTCGTTGCTCCCAATGCGGTCTCCTCTACATTGGAGAGACCAAACGTAAACTGGGCGACCGCTTTGCAGAACACCTGCGGTCTGTCCGCAAGAATGACCCAAACCTCCCTGTCGCTTGCCATTTTAACACTCCACCCTGCTCTCTTGCCCACATGTCTGTCCTTGGCTTGCTGCATTGTTCCAGTGAAGCCCAACTCAAACTGGAGGAACAGCACCTCATCTTCCGACTAGGCACTTTACAGCCTTCCGGACTGAATATTGAATTCAACAACTTTAGATCTTGAACTCCCTCCCCCATCCCCACCCCCATTTCCGTTTCTTCCCCCTCCCTTTTATTTTTTCCAATAATTTATATAGATTTTTCTTTTCCCACCTATTTCCATTATTTTTAAATTTATACCTTTTATGCCCTGTTAGTCTTATATCACCCCACCCCACCCCCACTAGAGCTGTACCTTGTGTGTCCTCCCATCCATTCTTAATTAGCACATTCGTTTAGATAATACCACCACCTTCAACACCTCTTTGTTCTTTTGTCTCTGACATCTTTTGGTTATCTGATCCTATCACTGCTTGCTTGTCCCTACAACCACACCCCCCCCCCCCCGACTTCTCTCCCCCCACCCCCCCACCTTAAACCAGCTTATATTTCACCCCTCTCCTAGTTTTACTCAGTTCTGTTGAAGGGTTATGAGGACTCGAAACGTCAACTTTATTCTTCTCCACCGATGCTGCCAGACCTGCTGAGTTTTTCCAGGTAATTCTGTTTTTGTTTTGGATTTCCAGCATCCGCAGTTCTTTGTTTTTATATCTGAATGATGCCCCCCGTTGGATTTTGGTGCAACTGCAGGGCTGCTGCTGGTGTGCACTTGTGCTGCTTGTCAGGGTGGAATCCTGGACTGGAAAATGCCCCCTGTTGGATATTGGTACAACTGCAGGGCTGCTGCTGGTGTGCACTTGTGCTGCTTGTCAGGGCGGAGCCCGGGACTGGACGATGCCCCCTGTTGGGTTTTGAAGCTGTTGCAGGCGCTGCTTCAGGGAGGCAGCATCAAGCAAGAAAGGTCCTGATGCTCAATGCTGGCTGTCGGGTCTTCAGCCCGTGTTCGGCCACACGCAGCAAAACGGACGGTGAAGCCGGAGGCCGAGGAAGACGGGACGGGTGCATGGGTTTCTGGGTTATCGCTTCTCGGCCTTTTGGCTAAGATCAGTTGTAGTGAAGCGACGGCTAAAACCAAAGGAGCCCCAAACCAGGGGGTACGTAACACCGTTCGGGTGACAGTGAAGGACAGTGAAGGAGGAGCACCCATGGATCGGGCCTTCTTCATCAAGCGGATCCTGTTGAAGGCGTTTGGATTGGAAGCGGAGGAGATCTACTCCCTGCGAGACTTCCCCAGCGCTGGATATTTCGACGTGACCTTCAGGAATGTTGCTGCCTGCGTCAAGTTCCTGAAGGTGTTCGAGAAGAAGAGACACCAGCCGGAGATGAAGATCCTGATGGTGGAGCCGCTCTTTGCTCTGCCGTTGCAACGGGACCGTGTGGTGACGGTGCATCTCTACAACCCCCACGTCGCTGTCGCTGACGTGTTCACCTTCCTCGCCAGGTACATCGACAAGGTTGGGAGCTGCACCGAGGTTAGAGACGCCTTCGGGATTTGGACCAGCAAACGCCAGGTTAAGGTCACGCTCAAGTCCGACGGTAAGGGAGCCGTCTTCCACCCTCCTTCCAGATTTGCTATCGGGGGAAGCCGTGGCTACCTGGTCTACGCTGGACAACCCAAACTTTGTCCCTCATGCGGCAAGTCTGGTCATGTGGCGGCCAACTGCAGCGCCGCCCTCTGCAAGAACTGCAAACAGGAAGGGCACCGGACAAAGGACTGCAAACAGATTAAGTACTGTAACCTGTGTGGCGAGGCAGGTCAACTCTACAGGACCTGCCCCAAACGCTGCCTCACTTATGCACGGGCAGCCAAAGCCAATGAGGGGGAAGCAGAAGAAATGCTTCGTGTCACTACTACCAAAGACACTTGCAACACTCCAAGCAACATGGCCCCCAGTGAGAACAACGGGACAAAGGAGGACACAGAGAGAGACAAGGTGGAGGAAAAGATTGAGGCAGCAGATAGCCAATCAACAGCACTGCCCCTGAACCTCCCACTCCTCAGGAGAGCGAATCAATGGAGGAGGAAGCAGCGGAAAATCAGCAGGGGGAGTGGCAGCTGGTGAAGAGAGCCAAAAGGAAGAAGGGGCTAAGAAGGGACCAAGCCACTTCCCAGACAAGTGGCAAGAGGCGTCTCCCATCCGAGACGGATGACAAGGACAGCTGCTCTTCAGACGAAGAAAGGTAAGGGCGGCACCTACAGAAGAAGCGGAAAAGCTCTAGGGAGTTGGAGGACGAGACACCCGAGCTCCAGAACATTGGCGACAATGAGGAGACCAGCGCACCCCGACTTTGCCCACAACCTGAAGAGGCCAGCTCACCCCAACCCCAGCAATCTGGGAGCAGTGAAGCGCTCAGCGCACCCCAGCTCCGGGAAGCCGGGAGCAGCAACGCCCCAGAGGGGGAGAGGATTGGAGAAGCTTCTCCAACAGAGGACATTTCAAATCCCGTCCTCTACACGAACCCCCAGATGCCACCTGAGCAGAACATCTCCAATGGGGAGCTTCAGGACAGTTTCCTCAGCCTATCCAAAGTGAGGCAATTTGTGAACACTATGGGTATGCAGGAGCAGACCAAAGGCCTCGGACTCTCAGAGACAACAGGTTTGGTAAGACACTAAATGCTTTAAAATGGGTGTAAAGATTGTGTCCAGAAATGTGCGTAGCATTAAATCTACTACTTGATGTGTTGCGACCTTGGACTACCTTGCCAAGGTCAAAGCTGACCTGTTGTTTCTGCAGGAGTGTGCGATACCACTTCTCATCTCCTGCAGGGGTCCAAGTGAGGCCTCACCCTCCCACTTCAATCCAGCTTCACTCTCTGCAACATCAAACATTCCAGTTAGAGAGGGGAAAGGGGGACGTCCAACATCTAGAGGATCAATGTCCCACCAGCTTCAGGTACAAGATCTCTCCTTCCTCTGGGACCTAACCACAACTCCCTTGTGGCACCACAGTTACCCACATGGCAACAGGCACAAATGTCAATGCTCGATTCCTCCAATGGGGTGCAGCTAAACAAGAGAAAGAGCCCATCAACCAGGTTGTGCATCACATCCCCACACAACATCCCTGAGGGAGAGAGAGGGGGAACTGACACATTCTGCACCTTCTGGAAAGTACAAGCTTTGTTCCTGGAATCCCTCTGATCCAATGGAGCAACTTTCAGGTGACAGGTGATGAAAATCTGAGGGACACATTCAACACAAGTCATGATTCAGTGACTCCCTCCCAACATGGAGACCCCAATGATCAGCTTCCTCTTACCAAGGAACGGTCATCTCCAAGGAAACGGAACACATCCAGGTCAAAGCGGAGCTTGTCCAGCTCCCGCTCGTCTCTTGGCAACACAAAGGTTGAAAAGGAGTCCTCAGCTTTGCTGTCCAGGAGGCAACTGAAGAAAGATTAAAAAGGGACAGGAAGTGAATCAAGTGAAGCCATTGAGATGGGACCAGCTGGAGAAAGCAGAGAGATCCTTGCCCATTGTGGTCAATGAAGCTGTATCTCCGGGTGGAGTCCTTGTCTGGGCTCAGTGTAGCTACACAGCGGTCAATGTAGAGCTTCAGGGGCATGTGGTTGATCATTGAAACAGAGGCCTCAATGTGAATGAGCTCACCCAGGTAGTAGACAGTCGAAGTGCGCTCTGTAAGCCAGTCACCTGAAGTACAAGAGGACAAGGGTTAGAAACAGTGGCTGTAACTCCCAGTGAGTGACTACAGGAAATCACTCCCCATCCACCCATCACATACCATTCATTAGGCGCAGAGAGAATGACAGATGCCCTTCTCCAGACTTGGTGGAGCTGAATGGGATCCAGGTGGGCTTGATGGGGTCACTGCTCACATTGCCCTTCCTGGAAAGGCAGGGGAGTCATTTTAGGACATCTTCAGAGACCACCAGCAGCTGTAGATCTTATTGACAAAGCGAATAAAGATTCTCACCTCAAATAACGACACTCAATGGGAACGACAGCTCCATTCGTTCTCACAATGACAGATCCATGATACTCTGGGGTGTGGTTCAGGTGGGTGGTGTAGATGAGGAAATCTCCAATCATCTGAAAGAATCAGGTGAAGGAATGAAGAACTGATCTGAAATGAGAATGTTCTCCACAGGGGTTAACAATGAAGTCATCCCATCCCCTGAAAACAATTCTGAGGGGGATGGACAGGATCAGTGTGAAGAGGCTGCTTCCCCCCAGCCGGAGGAGAGTTGATTATTAGGGGTAGGCATCTCAGGTCAGGGGGTCACTTAAGATTAATGTGACAGGGAATTACTTCATACAGCAGGTGGTGAATGTTTGGGATTCTATCCCAGAGAGCTGTGAATGCTCAGTCACCGAGTACATTGGAGACAGATGGATTTATTTTGGGGAATGAAGGGAATGTTATGATGTGGCAGATGATGCTAGTCAGGTGGATCAAATCCACGAGGGAAACTTGATTAGGCACTCAACTGTTTTGCAATTAGTATTTTATTTTGAGATCAGTGCCCGGAATTCAGGAACAGCAAAGACTGCCACAAATTCAGGAGGTTTAGATAAAAATGTAAACATTTAAAGAAAAGATTAAGCACATCCATTATGTCTACAAATTACTATAAGAACTCCCAAAATTCTGATTAATCTGGCTCCCAGTGACACCTTCATTAAGGCAACAGTTAAAAAACAGATTTGTACAGACCCAGGCAAAGCAACACCACCTGGACAGGAGAATTCAATACGAGTTGACACATCCTTGGTTCCTTTAGACAGGAACTTGATGCAGAGGCTGGAGGCTTCTCACATTTATGAAAGATCTTAGGATGTCTTCAATACTGACTCAGCCTCATCCTCTCTACAGGTAAATTCCATTGTTCCCATATCTTGTTGCAACTTCACTTTTCATAATATAAAACTTTAGTACTAATTTATCAGTAACCTTTTGAAAAAAATTAACACTTCAGCTTAGTTTCTGAAAGCTGGGTGTCACATCCCACCATTGCTTGGAAATTCAAGCTATCCAAATTTATATGAAAAAGCAAATTTTCATCACATCTCATTCTAAACCTGGTTCGATTAAACTGGACTGAAACCTCCAGTTGGATTGATCTGAATGAGGGGAATAGAGCTGAAAATCCTCAAAACAACAAAAGGAAAAGCTTGGAGGATCCAAAGAGAAGGTTCAAGACCAATGGGGCTGATGTCATAGGTTGGAGAGACTCAGGGATCAGTTAAAGTAAAGTACAATACAAGATAGAAAGCTAATTTGTAGTTTTATAAAGCAGGAGACAGCTATCTCCTCAATATCATTGACATCTCACCCAGTGTTGGAATGAAGAGTGGGGAACAACCTACAGCCCAAGCTTAGAGCAAGAGCTGAGGATTCCCATTACCTGCAACCTGCTGCCACACTCATGGAGTCCATAGTCAAAGAGGACAGTGTGGTTCTGAGAGTAGATCCTGGTTGGCCGACAACCTGCTGTCCCCGGGGTCAGGTCAGCAGCTTTGATCAGGTGCCTGGTTCCAAATAAATCCAGCTGGACCCTGAGCAGCAGCTTGTCCTCTCCACACTGCACCATCACAGTCTGCAGTGGAGACACACTTCCACCCTCAGACACACGGAAATGGGAACCAAAGGGAGGCCCAGGAGGAGAGACTGTCTGAGGCACAGGGGTGGCTTTGACTCTGCTCCATGGAAACCTCTGGCCCAGAAACAGTTGCCAAGTATCAGAGCCACAAACAGCTCCAGCTAACACCAGCACTGGGAACAAAGGCCTCACTACAAAATCACCCATGATACCAAACAACTCAACCATCCCTTCAGCCACCGAGCAGCACCTTTTATACACACAAGCTGCACTCACCTGACACCAATGAGACCGGAAGCAGCAACATTGAACCAATTAACCAGCCCCAAACTCCACAATCTCCACCAATGACAGAACTCATGGATTTATTACCAGGAAGGCTGATTTTATTTGGACCAATAGGAGTTGGTCTGGGGGGGGGAATGATGTCGATGAACAAAAGGGAAGGTGCGTGATAGGGTGGAGGGCAGGAGAGATTAAAGGATAAAAGGTTTCATGGTGCAAAAGCCAAAGGCAGTGGTAATGGGTAAAGTAAAGAAACAAAAGATGTGTCCAGATGAGGTGTGAATGGCTGCATAGCAACCGTCTGAATGTAACGTAGAATCGTAGAATTTTTACAACACAGAAAGAGGCCACTCGGCCCATCGTGTCTGCCCCGGCTGAAGAACGAACCCCCCCCAGCCTAATCCCACTTTCCAGCACTTGGTCCGTAGCCCTGCAGCTTCCGGCAGTTGAGGTGCATATCCAGACACCTTTTCAATGAGTTGAGGGTTCCGGCCTCTACTCCCCTTTCAGGCAGTGAGTTCCAGACCCACACAATCCTCTGGGTGAGAAAAGGTTTTCCTCATCTCCCCTCTAATCTTTCTATCAATCACTTAAAATCTATATCGCCTCGTCAATGTGCTCTCTGCTAAAGTAAATAGGCCCTTCCCATCCAGTCTATCCAGGCCCTTCACAATTTTGTACATCTCAATCAAATCTCCCCTCAGCCTCCTCTGTTCCAAGGAGAACAACCCCAGCCTCTCCGATCTTTCCTCATATTTGCAATTTTCCAGCCCAGGCAACATCCTGGTAAATCTCCTCTGTTCCCTCTTGAAAGCAATTACATCCTTTCTGTAACAAGATGACCAGAACAGCACACAGTACTCAAGCTGTGGCCTAACTAATGTTTTCTATAGTTCCAGCATAACCTCCCTGTTCTTATATTCTACACCTCGGCTAAGAAATGAAAGGATTCCATCAGCCTTCTTAACCAAATTCTCAACCTGTCCTGCTACATTCTGGGATCTGTGGACATTCACTCTAAGACCCCTCACTTCCTCTACACCTCTCAGTTTCCTCCCATTTATTGTGTAATCCTTTGCCTTGTTTGACCTCCCCAAATGCATCATCTCACACTTCTCTGGGTTGAATTCCATTTGCCACTTTTCTGCCCACTTAACCAGTCTATTGATGTCTTCCTGCAGTCCACAGCAACTCTCCTCACTATCAACCAATTTTTCTGCAAACTTCTTGATCATTCTACTTTTATGCCCAAATCATTAATATAGACCACAAAAAGCAGGGGGCCCAGTACTGAGCCCGGCAGAACCCCACTGGAAACAGCCTTCCAGTCACAAAAACATCCATCCTTTGTTTCCTGCCACTGAACCAATTTTGTATCCAGCTCGCTACGTTCCCCTGGATCCTATGGGCTTTTATTTTTTTAATCAGTCTGCCATGTGGAACCTTGTCGAAAGCCTTGTTATAATCAATGTGTATCACATCAACTACACCACCCTCATCAATCCTACTTGTTACTTCCTCAAAAACTTCAATCTAATTAGTCAGATATGATCTGTGTACTATAGGCCCCCAAACAGTCAGGGAGAGATAGAGGATCAAATATGTAGACAAATTTCAGAGAAGTGTAAGAATAATAGGGCAGTAATGGTAGGGGATTTTAACTACCCAAATATTAACTGGGATAGTTTCAGTGTGCAAGGTAGGGAGGGAGTAAAATTCTGAAGTTGCATCCAGGAGAACTTTCTTAGACAGTGCGTAGAAAGCCCAGCAAGGGAGGGGGCAGTTCTGGACCTAATATTCTGAAATGAGCCCGGGCAGGTGGAAGGCATATCAGTAGGGGAGCATTTTGGAGATATTGACCATAACTCAGTTAGATTTAGGATAGTTATGGAAAAGAATAAGGTTGGGCCAGGAATAAAAGTTCTAAACTGGGGAAAGGCTAATTTTACTAAGATGAGATGCGATTTGGCACAAGTGGACTGGGAGCAGCTACTTGCAGATAAAACTGTCAGAGCAGTGGGGGGTCTTCAAGGAGGTAATAGCAGAAGCACAGGGCAATTATGTTCCCGTAAAGGCAACGGGTGGGGGGAACCAATCCTGGAGAACCCTGGATGTCAAGAGGCATAAAGGTTAGGATGAAGAAAACAAGAGAAGCTTATGGCAGATACCGAGGGCTCAATACAGCTGAGTCCTTCCTGGAATGTAAAAAGTGTAGAGGGAACTTAGAAAGGAAATTAGGAAAGCTAAGAGAGTGCATGAGAAAGCATTGGTGGATAGAATAAAGGAAAACTCAAAGGGGTTATTTAAATATATATAGGGTAAGAGAATAACTAGGGAAAGAGTAGGGCCAATTTGGGATAATAGAGGTAATCTGTGTGTGGACCCGGAAGACATGGGTGCAGTCCTCAATGAGTCCTTTACGTCGGTCTTCACAATGGAAAAGGACGACTCAGATACAGATATCAGGGTGGAGGACTGTGAAATATTAGAGGAAATTAACATAGAGAGCGAGGGGGCACTTGCAGGTCTAGCGGCCTTAGAAATGGATAAATCCACAGGCCCGGATGAGATATATCCCAGGCTGTTGAGGGAGCCAAGGGAAGAGATTTCAGGGGCCCTGGCAATAATTTTCAAATCCTCTCTGGCCACAGGTGTGATGCCAGAGGACTGGAGGACTGCTAAAATTGTTCCAATATTAAGAAAGGGAGGAATGGATAGATCAGGAAATTACAGGCCAGTCAGTCTAACCTCAGTGGCGGGGAAGTTACTAGAAAGAATTCTGAGGGGCAGAATATATCTGGCCTTGGAGAGACAAGGATTAATCGGGGACAGTCAGCATGGGTTTGTTAAGGGAAGGTCGTGTTTGAAAAATTTGATCGAATTTTTTGAGGAGGTAACCAGGAGTGTTGATAAGGGTAATGCATTTGACTTTAGCAACGCTTTTGAAAAGATCCCTCATGGCAGACTGGGCATGAAAGTAAGAGCCCATGGGATCCAAGGCAAAGTGGCATGTTGGATCCAAAATTGGCTGAACTACAATGTCAGCATTCTCCCCCTCTTTTGTTAAGACAGATGCAAAGTATTCATTCAGACCCAAACCCACATCCTCCGCCTCCACCCACAGGTTACATTTTCGGTGTTTTATGAGCACCACTCTTTCCTTCGTGATCCTCTCACTCTAAATTGATCAATCATCTTTGTGTTGATTTTGCTTGCCAATATTCTTTCATGCCCTCTCTTTACTGTCCTAATTTCCTTTTTGATTTCACCCCTCCGCTTTCCCTACTTCTCTCAGCTTGATCTCATTGTCTAAATCATTAACAGGGATTGTAAATAGTTGAGGCCCCAGCTCCGATCCTTGCAGAAATCCCCTAGTTAGCGGCTGAGAAAACGAAAATGTCCCGTTTATCCCTACGCTCTGCTACTTCTCCATTGTCCAATCATCCACCCATGCTAAATGGATACATGGATCCATGTCAGAAGTTTAATGGTTAATTTGAGACAATGTCAGAAGAGTAAAAATACAATTTTAGAAGCAAACAAGCTCTAACAAAATGGCCCAGGGAACTTGTTTTCAATAACATCCATTGCATCCGTGATCCCGGGCTGGAGTAACAGAGAATTCCTCTGAATACATTCAGAAATCCTTGGATATACTCATCAGGTCTGACAGCATCTGTACAGAGAGAAATCGAGTTAACATTTCAGGCATCAGAACTGGACAAGTTTGAAATGTCATCGACTTTAAGCAACAGGAGGGTGAGAAAAAGGACAATAGGGAAGCTCTGTGATTGGGTGTAAGACAGGGAGAGATTAAATGACAGAAGAGTTAGTCGTGCAGAGTCAAAGGGAGTGGAAATGGGACAAGTAAAGAAACAAAAGATGTGCATCGAGCAGTTGTGCTGCATTCCGAATGTGAGAACAAGAGTAAGAGTGAAACATGAAAAGAAATGGAGACAGAGATTCCAGTCTGTAATGGTTGAACTCAGTGTTGAGTCTGGAAGGCTGTAAAGTATTCAATTGAAAGATGAGGCCAGAATCTTCCGAGGAATGTCAATCACTGTCGGATTGCCACTCCGCTCCTACTATCCTCCAGCACACCGGAGCGCGGCGTTCCTGACCAGGTCTTCCCATCCCGGCTTCTCCAGAAATGCGGAGCGAGCCTGAAATGGAACTGCTTCTTCATAGCGTCGGATCGTTGGGGGAGGACAGGCCACGCCCCCTTTTTACAACACCAGCTCCCGGATTTTTTGTTATTCATTCACTGGATGTGGGCTTCACTGGCCGGGGCAGCATTTATTGCCCATCCCTAGTGGCCCTCGAGAGGGAGGTGGTGAGCTGCCTTCTTGAACCACTGCAGTTCATGTGGTGTCGGTACACGCACAGCGCTGTTAGGAAGGGAGCTCCAGGACTTTGACCAGTAAGTAAAGAGTTTATATGTCCCAAAGCTTCTTTGGAAAGCTACAGAGAGAAGGTAAGTGAGTAATGGGGGTGGGCGGGCAAGGGGGTAGGTTGTGTGAGGTAAATGGGTAAGGGGATAGGATGTCAGGTAGGTAAGGTGGAAGCTGGGTAGGTTGGCAGGTGGGTGAGGTGGGCAGTTTGGCAGGTGGGTAAGCGGGTAGCTGGGGCAAAGGCTAGTCAGGTTGAGTCGGGGGAATAGGGTGCGTCGGCGGAGTCGGGTGGAGCAGCTAGTCAGGTCGAGTTGGGGGTGTTGGGAGGTCAATGGGGAGTCAGGTGTCAGGGGGTAGTTGGGGGTCACGAGGCAGTCAGGTGGGGGGGACATGGTGAGTGATTGGTCGGTCAGCTGTGCAGTTACCCAGGAGTTAGACTAGGTTTTCATCGGTCTAACATTTCCTGGTTATCTATTCAGGTAAGTACACGGGAACTGTTTGAAGTTGGAGACTTTTGCGGAGGGTCCCAGTGAGCAGGTGAATTGCCCATCAGATGTTAAAACTTCCCTGGCAGTTCCCGTGGAGTCAGTGCGTTGGGACTTCCGATAATGTCCCATGGCGCATCTTCCGGGGTACATCCATCCGGACTCCGACTATCCGGAGATCAGAAGCTCTCTGCTGAGGAATTCAGAGCTGGAGATTGCCTGTGAAATCAACCTAAAAACTGAAAGCTGCCTCACAGTGTTTGACAAGGAGTTAAATACACCGCAGTGTTTATTAAAAGTTCATCTCATGGGGTTTGTTACTGAGCCCCCAGAGCAGGACAGGCCCAGGCTCCAGATTATGCTGTGTTAGCTGAAGTCACCTGGTGTGATAGCGAGCCAAACGGAGCACGGAGCTCCATCCCGGGCCTGCGTTGAGTGAGCTGATCCCGTGCCAGAGATCACCCAATGCCCTCCCCTACGTCCTGTCACCATGTGGAAATCTCCCAATTCCCAGTTCCATGTCACCTTGGCAACAGGCCTCTCCCCTAATTCTTTTTCACCATGGGAACAGGCCCCACCCTCAGTCTCCCATCACTATTGGCCGCAGGCTGTACCCTCACTTCACTGTCACTGTGGGAAACAGGACCCACCCCCATTCCCTATCACCATGGGGAACAGGACATGGCCCCTGCTGGAAATGTGAAATAAAATGAGAAGGTGCTTGAAGCTCTCAGTGATTCAGTTTTTCTGATCAATGAATGAGTCGAACAATTTGGGTGAAGGGATACTTCAGCATATCCTTCAGATGTTCTCTAAACTTAGTCTGGGTCACGGCATAAATACAAGTGTTTGTGCAGCAACTCAGGAGCTGCAGCATGAAGCCCAGTTCCAGCACAACTTCATCAATCCAAACAGAACCATATCCCAAATCCCACATCCGGTACCACACGGAATAAACCATTAACGTCGTCCATAACAGGATGAAATTTGCCGAGATAACAAACAGTAAAATGATGGATTTCCTTCGACTCTCCATCTCTGGGTCTCTGGGACGCTCCCCACTGCTGTCAGCCCGGAGTCTCCTGCGGGCTCTGCTGCTCACTAAAATGTGTCTGACAGTGAAAACATTGAGCAGCAAAATCACAACAAATGGGACCGCTGGGTTTAGAATATTATGGAGGAACTCGATTGATCCCCAGACTTGAGAATACTGAATACCCCCTGTTACATCACAAAACCAGGGGACATTCAACAGCAAATATTCACCTATGAACATAAAATACCAGAAAATGTTCTTTAAACAGCTCAGCACAGTCACTGTTCCCAGAACCACAGTCGCTGTTTTCTCAGTGCAATATTTACTTTTCAGCTTCTGGACACAAATGGCCACAAATCGGTCAATGGTGAAAGTGACAGTGAACCAGACAGAACAGTCAGTGGCTACATAAAGGAAAACAGCGTGTATGTTACACACGGGAATGGAAAACAGGAACTGGAACTGCTCCCCATAAACAATTGGTATGTGTCTTAATATCAGGTCCAGGATAATGACCAGTAGATCTGCCACTGCCATGGCCACCAGGTAGCAAGTAACACATTTGGAGAGACCGCACTTTTGCTGAGACAGTATTCTAATCGCCATTAAGTTAACTGTGAAGAAGGAAAATAAAGTGGGGTAAAATACATCAGGTTGAGAACAAAGTTACTAGCTTGATTGAGAACTTATTAAGGTTTTAACATTTGTTATTGAATTCAGTCATATATTGAAATGAGGCCCAAACAATCCTCATCCACCACCACTCTCCTCTGTCTGGCTGAACTTGTTCTCCCACTGAATAACTTTTCCTTTAACTTGTCTCACTTCCTCCAACTAAAAGGTGTGGCTATGGGAGCGGAGCAGAGGCAAGTCAGGAACCAGGATCAGCATAAATAGATACTTGGGCTCAGAGCACAGCCTTTCTTGCCTGAGAGTGGAGCAGAGGCAAGTCTGGAACCAGGAGCATTTCAGCTTCTGTAGAAGCTGAGTGGTAAAAGCAACTGTGACATCACATGAAACCAGGAAGCTGATTGGCTGGTAAGAGCTTGGTGTAAGGGTTAGTGTGTTAAAAGCCAGCTTAGGATGCAGGAGTTAAAGTAGGTCTTGTAAATAACAAGAAGTAAAACTTTAAAATAAAAAATATATATACAACAAAATAAGTAAAATAAAATAGCTAAAATAAAATAATTAAAAATAAATACTTAAAACACATACCCGTGTAATTAAGGAATGTGTAACTTTTAGTTGTAATTGTGGGTGATGCTAGCATTTAATAAACACAGTACTGTACTATACGTGGGAAATATTCCAAATTAATTAAGAAAATAATTTTTTTAAATGAGTAATTTAGAATAAATTATAAAATAAATACTGTAGTAAATGCTTCATACAAAGTTTAAGGTATGTCAGCGCAGCTCGGCCATGTGGAATGTACATCCTGTGGGATGTGGGAAGTCGCGCAGGCACAGAGTGGACTCAATGATCATATCTGCAGGAAGCGTCAGTAGTGGCAGAAAGTTGAGCTCTGATTTGGGGAGCTTGAGTGGCTGCTGGAGTCACTGCAGTACATCCACAAGGCCGAGGATAACGTGGATAGCACTTTTAGAGAGGTAGTCACACAGCAGGTTCGAAGAACACAGAGAGGGAATGGGTGACCGCCAGAGTATCTAGGACAAACAGGCAGGTAGTGCAGGAATCTGCTGAGGCTACCTCACTCTCTAACTGCTTTTCCATTTTGGATACTGGTGAGCGAGATGGTTCCTCGGAGGGCGATATCAAGAGCCAAGTTCATGGCACCACAGGTGGCTCAGCTGCACAGGAGGGGAGGAGGAAGGGCGGGAGTGCTATAGTAGTAGGGGATTCCATAGTTAGAGGAGCAAACAGGCATTTCTGTGGCCATAGACATGACTCCAGGATGGTATGTTGCCTCTCTGGTGCCAGGGTCAAGGATGTCACAGGGCAGCTGCAGAACATGCTTTTGGGGGAGGGTGAACAGCCAGAGGTCGTGGTCCCCATTGGTACCAATGATATAGGTAGGAAAAGGGATGAGGTCCTGAAACCAGATTTTAGGGAGTTAAGAAGATAATTAAAAAGCAGGACCTCAAGAACAGTAATGACAGGATTATTCCCAGTGCCACGTGCCAGTGAGCACAAGAATAGGAAGATTGAGCAGTTCAACACGTGGCTAGAGAAATGGAGGAGAAGGGAGGGCTTTAGATTTCTGAGGCATTGGGCCAGGTTCTGGGGGAGGTGGGACCTGTACAAGCTGGACGATCTACACCTGAATATGACTGAGATGAATGTCCTCGCGGGGAGCTTTGCTAGTGCTATTGGGGAGGGTTTAAACTAGATTGGTATGGGGATGGGACCCTGAAGGGAAATTCAGAGTGGAGAGGAGAAAAACTGGCAGTGGGGAGTAGGGAAGCATCAACTGATACCAAGGATATATCAGCCAGCTGTATCAAGGTTAATAGAACCTTGGAGAGTTTGTTAGAACTAGAGTAGGCAACAGCAAGTCATTAGATGGGACCAGAATGAGGGGGAAAGGATAAAAAGCCTAAATCAGGGCTAATGTGCATGTGTGTGAAAGCACGGAGTGTGGTTAATAAGATTGGTGAACTGCAGGCACAGGTTAACAAATGGAATTATGTGATACTATTGTTATAACAGAGACCTGGCTCAAAGAAAGGCAGGACTGGGCTAAATATTCCTGGTACAAGGTGTTTAGGAGAGACAGGAAAGGAAGAAAATGTGGTGGTGGGGGTTAGGGTGGCAGTGGGAAGTGGCAATTCTGGTTAAAGATGGCATTACAGGATTGGAGAGAGAAGATGTTCCAGAGGGGTCAAGGACAGAATCTCTCTGGCTGGAGGTAAGGAATGAAACAGGTGCAGTAACATTGATTATATACGACACAGACCACAAACTAGTGGAAGAGATATGGGGAAACAAATTTGCAAAGAAATTATGGAGAGGTGCAAGAGTTATAGAGTAATCAGAATGGGAGACTTCAATTATCCGAATATGGACTGGGATAGGAATAATACAAAGGGAAAAGTAGGCAAGAGTTCCTGGAATGTGTTCAAGATAATTTTCTGCATCTGTATGTTTCCAGTCCAACTAGAGGACATGTACTTTTGGACCTGGTTCTGGGGAATGAGTTGGCCCAAGTGGATCAAATATCAGTGGGAGAGCCTCTAGGGGACAGTGACCATTGTATCATAAGGTTTAGGTTAATCATGGAAAAGGACAGGGAACAATCCAGAACGGGGATAATTAATTGCGGGAAAGCCAAGTTCGATGGGATGAGAAGGCATCTGAGATGAGTGAGTGGGAATCAAATGTTGGCAGAAAAGACGGTGGCCGACAATGGGCCACCTTTAAAGAAAAAGTATTGCAGCAAATGTCAAGGGATATTCCCTGAAGGGGAAAGGTAGGACAAATAAATCCAGAGAACCCTGGATGATGAGAGAGATAGAAGATGAAAAGGAGGAAGTGCGCACACAACAGATGTCTGTTGAAAATACAATGTAAAATCAGCCTCAATATGGCAGGACCGGGGGGAAATGAAAAAACTAATAAGAAAAGCAAAGAGAGAGCATGAAAAGAGGCCGGCAGCGAACAGAAAAGGAAATCCCAAGGTCTTCTACAAGCATGTAAATAATAAAAGGGTGGTAAAAGAAAGAGTAGGGTTGATTAGGGGCAAAAAATGGGACTTGCATATGGAGGCTGGAGAAATAGTGCAGGTGTTGTCCGAGTACTCTGCATCTGTCTTTACAAAGGAAGAGGATCCTACCCAGGCCAAGGTGAGAGAGGAGGTAACTGGTACACTAGAAAAACTTACAATCAAGAGGAAGGAGGTGTTGGAAAGACTATCTTTACTTAAAATAGATAAGGTACCAGAACCGGATGAGATGCATCCAAGAGTACAGAGAGAAGTGAGTGGAAATTGCAGAGGAAATAATGATAATCTTCCAGTCTTCCTTAGACACAGGGGAGGTGCCACACGACTGGAGAATTGCAAATGTTCCACCCTTGTTTAAAAAGGGGTGCAAGGATTAAGCCGGCAACTACAGAGCAATCAGAATGACCTCAGTGGTAGGGAAACTTCTGGAAACTACAGGATGGGGTAAAATCAATAGTCACTTAGACAAGTACATGATAATGAGGGAAAGCCAGCATGGATTCATTAAGGGAAAATCATGTTTAACTAACTTGCTGGAATTTTTTGAGGAAGTAACAGAGAAGGTTGATAAGGGAAACACTGTTGATGTGGTGTATATGGATTTTTAAAAAAGGCTTTTGATACAGTGCCACACAACAGACTTGTGAGAAAAATTCTAGGTCATGGAATAAAAGGGAAAGTAGGCACTTGGATAAGAAATTGGCTGAGTGACGGGAAACAGAGAGTAGCGTTAAATGGTGGTTTTTCTGATTGTGAAAGGTTTGTAGTGAAGTCTCCCAGGGTCAGAGTTGGGACACTTATTCTTCATGATATATATTAAGGACCTAGACTGTTGTGTGCAGGGCATGGTTTCCAAATTTGCAGATGATACGAAGATTGGAAATGTTGTCAACTGTGATGGAGATAGTCTTGAACTTCAAAAGGACATAGACACGTTGGTGGATTGGGTAGACAAGTGGCAGATGAAGTTCAATGCAGAGAAGTGGCAGGAAAAAGATGGTGAGACCATCTAAAACAAAGGGAGGTGCAGGAACAGAGGGACCTCGGTGTATGCGTACAGAGGTCATTGAAGATGGCAGGGCATGTTGAGAGAGCAATTAATAAAGCATATAGTATCTTGGGCTTTATTAATAGGGACATTGAGTACAGGGGTAAGGTGATCATGCTGAACTTGCATAAGACACTAGTTAGGCCTCATCTGGAGTACTGGGTCCAATTCTGGGCACCATACTTGAGGAAGGACGTAAAGTCATTGGAAAGAGTACAAAGGAGATTAATGAGAATGATTCTAGGGATGAACAACTGCAGCTATGAGGATAGACTGGAGTGATTGGGACACTTTTCCTTGGAAGAAAGAGGGCTGAGAGGAGACTTGATAGAGGTATTCAAGATCCTGAGGGATATGGACAGGGTAAATAGTGAGAAACTGTTCCCACTCAAGAAAACATCAAGAACCAAAGGGCACAGATTCAAAATAATGGGCAAAAGGAGTAGAAGGAGGAAAATTTTTTTCACCCAGAGGGTGGTGGAGGCAGGTTCGATCAAAGTATTCAAAAGGCAATTGGATTGCTAACGGAAAAGAGAGAATGTACAAGGTTATGGGGATAATGCAGGGGAGTGGGAAGAGGTAGAATGTTCTTTCAGAGAGCCAGTGCAGACTCGATGGGCCGAATGGCCTCCTTCTACACTGTAAAGATACTGTGATACTGTGGGTACCCGCATGGTCCCCAGTTATGCCTGTCTTTTTGTGGGATATGTGGAACGTTCCTTGTTCCAGTCCTACTCAGGCCCCCTCCCACATCACTATTTTCGATGCATTGATGACTGTATCGGTGTCGGTTTGTACTCTCATCGGTACCGGGAAAACTTATCGATTTTGCATCCAATTTCCACCCCTCTCTCACCTTCACATGGTCCATTCTGACACTTCCCTTCCCTTCCTTGACCTCTCTGTCTCCATTTATGGAGGTAGAATGTCCACCAATATTCATTACAAGCCCACTGACCCCCACAGCTACCTCGACTCCAGCTCCTCACACCCTGACTCCTGTAAAGACTCCATCCCATTCTCTCAGTTCCTTCACCTCCGTTGCATCTGTTCCGATGGTGCTACCTTCCAAAACGGCGTATCTGGCATGTCATTCTCTTTCCTTAACCGATTATTCCCCGTCACTGTGGTTGACACGGCCCTCAACCATGTCCGACCCCTCTCCCACACCTCTGCCCTCACCGCTTCCTCTCCCTCCCAGAACCATGATCGTGTCCCCTTTGTCCTCACTTTTCACTCCACCAGCCTCCGCATTCAAAGGATCATCCTCCACCATTACCGCCAACTCCAACATGATGCCAACACAAAACATATCTTCCCCTCACCCACCCCCCCTACCAGCATTCCGTAGGGACCGTTCCCTCCCTACACCCTGATCCACTCCTCCATCCCCTTCCCACGGCACCTTCCCATGCAATCACAGAAGGTGCAACACCTGCCCTTTTACCTCCTCCCTCCTCACCGTCCAAGGGCCCAAACACTCCTTTCAGGTGAAACAGTGCTTCACTTGCACCTCCTTCAATTTGGTCGACTGCATTCGCTGCTGCTAACGCGGTCTCCTCTACATTGGGGACACCAAACGCAGACTGGGTGACCGCTTTGCGGAACACCTTCGGCCTGTCCACAAGCATCGGACAGAGTCAGCATGGATTTACGAAAGGGAAATCATGCTTGACAAATCTACTGGAATTTTTCGAGGATGTAACTAGCAGAGCTGATGAGGGGAAGCCAGTGGATGTGGTTTATTTGGGCTTTCAGAAGGCTTTCAACAAAGTTCCACATAAGAGATTAGCGTGAAAAATGAAAGCACGTGGGATTGGGGGTAGTGTATTGAGATGGATAGAAAACTGGTTGGCAGAAACAAAGAGTAAGAATAAACGAGTCTTTTTCCGAATGGCAGGCAGTGACTAGTGGGATACCGCAGGGATCGGTGCTGGGACCCCAGCTATTCACTATATATATTAATGATTTAGATGAGGGAATTAAATGTAATATCTCCAAATTTGCAGACGACACAAAGCTGGGTGGGAGGGTGAGCTGTGAGGAGGATGCAGAGATGCTTCAGTGTGATTTGGACAAGCTGAGTGAGTGGGCAGATACATGGCAGATGCAGCATCATGTGGATGAATGAGAGGTTATCCACTTTGGTAGCAAAAACAGGAAGGAAGATTATTACCTGAATGGCTATAAATTGACTGGAGGATGAGGAGCATGATGGACGCTGGGCTATTGGAGGACTGGTGGATAGGAGGTTGTTCGAGTGGGAGAATCAGATCCTCTTTCCCTCCCCCTACCCGGATTTTAACCTAGCGACAGATTTAAAGATAAATCTGTTGAATGAGTTAATAAATTTTATTTATTCTGAGAGGGGAATGTGCAACGAGACCTGGGTGTCCTTGTACACCAGTCGCCGAAGGTAAGCATGCAGGTGCAGCAGGCGGTAAAGAAGGCAAATGGTATGTTGGCCTTCATAGTGAGAGGATTCGAATACAGGAGCAGGGATGTCTTGCTGCAATTATACTGGGCCTCGGTGAGACCATACCTGGAATATTGTGTGCGGTTTTGGTCTCCTTATCTGAGGAAGGATGTTCTTGCTATAGAGGGAGTGCAGCGAAGGTTTACCAGCTGATTCTTGGGATGGCGGGACTGACATATGAGGAGAGATTGAGTCGATTAAGATTATATTCTCTGGAGTTCAGAAGAATGAGGGGGGCTCTCATAGAAACCTATATAATTCTAACAGGGCTAGATATGGTGGATGCAGGAAGGATGTTCCTGATGGTGGGGGAGTCCGGAACCAGGGGTCACAGTCTGAGGATACGGGGTGGACCATTTAGGACTGAGGCGAGGAGAAATTTCTTCACCCAGAGAGTGGTGAGCCTGTGAAATTTGCTACTACAGAAAGTAGTTCAGGCCAAAATATTGTATGTTTTCAAGAAGGAGTTAGATCTATCACTTGGGGAGAAAGGGATCAAAGCATATGGGGAGAAAGCGGGAGCTGGGTTGGATGATCAGCCATGATCATAATGAATGGTGGGGCAGGCTCGAAGGGCCGAATGGCCTACTCCTGCTCCTATTTTCAATGTTTCTATGTTTCTATGACCCAGACCTTCCTGTCGCTTGCCATTTCAACACACCATCCAGCTCTCATGCCCACATGTCTCTCCGTAGCCTGCTGCAATGTTCCAGTGAAGCTCAACGCAAACTGGAGGAAAATCACCTCATCTTCTGATTAGGCACTTTACAGCCTTCCGGACTGAACATTGAGTTCAACAACTTCAGACCATAAACTCTCTCAACCATCTCTAATCCTTTATTAATCCCACTTTCTTTATTTCAATTTAATTAAAATTTTTCTTCTTATTTATTTTCATTTTTAGTTTTATATATTTATTTTTATTTATTCATTGATTTTTAAAATCCTTTTCCCCCCACCCCTGCTCCCACAGGGCTTTCTGTCACTTGTTTCTATGTTGTGCTTTCACAGAGCGCTGACCCTTGTTCTGCTATTAACACATTCTGCCGCTATCAGCACCTCCTTTAGTCCTCACAAAAAAAGCAGCTCTGAAGAAGAGTCACACGGACTCGAAACGTTAACTCTGCTCCTTGCTCCACAGGTGCTGCCGGGTCTGCGGAGCTTTTCCAGCAGTTTTTGTTTTTATTTCAGATTTCCAGCATCTGCAGCATTTTGCTGTCATTTCATTGAAATGATTGTACCTGAAAGAACAAATGTTCTTTCAAAGGGAAGGTCTATGATATGATGGAAGGCAGGACAGATTAAATGCTAAAAGGATGATACTGAAATTGTTGATGATGTCAGTGTTGATCCAAATGCTCCTCTCCAGCCTTTCAATGTCTGGCTAAAATAATTAAAATTCCCCAAGCGCCCCCGGTAATGATGTAGATCCATGGACCGGAAACATTAGCTCTGTTTCTCGCTCCATAGTTTCTTCCAGCCATGCTGACTATTTCAACAACAATAACATGTTTACACAGCACTTTCAGTGTATTAAAACATTCCAAGACTCTTAACAGGAGCATTATAAAACAAAAGGTGACACTGGAGCCACACAAGGAGTCCACAGCATTAAGCTTTGTCTGAGTGCAGCGAGTTTAAGTGTTTAGCTCCGGGAATTTGGGAAGTGAAAGAATTTTAAGGATTGATTCCTTTCTAAAATCTAGTTGAGTTTGCATTTTATGTTTAACTTAAGTGTAACAGTAAATTGTAGTTTCTTTCAGTGTTAGTCATTTATTCTTTCATGGGATGTGGGCATCACTGGCTGGACCACCATTTATTGCCCTTCCCTAATTGTCCTTGAGAAGGTGGTGTTGAGCTGCCTTCTTGAACCGCTGCAGTCCATGTGGTGTAGCTTCACCCACTGTACTATAAGGAAGGGAGTTCCAGGATTTTGACCCAGCAATAGTGAAGGAACAGCAATATAGTTCCAAATCTTAATTGTGTGTAGCTTAGAGGGGAACTTGAAGATGGTGGTGTTTCTACGCATCTACTGCCCTTGTCCGTCAAGGTGGGAGTGGCTGTGGGTTTGGAAGGTGCTGTCGAAGGAGCCTTGGTGAGTTTGTGCAGTGCATCCTGTAGATGGTACACACTGCGGGCACTGTGCATTGGTGGTGGGGGGAGTGGATGTTGATGGTGGCGAATGGGGTGCCAATCAAGCCGGCTGCTTTGTCCTGGATGGTGTCCAGCTTCTTGAGTGTTGTTGGAGCTGCACTCACTTCGGGAAGTGCAGAGTATTCCATCACACTCCGGACATGTGCTTTGTGGATGGTACAGGCTTTGAGGAATCAGGTGATGAGTAACTCACTGCAGAATTCCGAGACCCTGACCTGTTCTTGTAGCCACAGTATGTTTTTGGCTGGTCCAGTTCAATTTCTAGTCAATGGTCAGCCGCCCATGGGGTGGAATTTTCCATGCCCGCTGGCATTGGGCGTGATCGGTGGCATGAGCGGACAATATGGCCACGATGGCGGGAAACCAGTTCTCGATTGTCCGCTCAGCCTGCCGACAGCGGCCGTGTTTCCCGCCATCGGACATCGGGAACCTCATTGTCATACATCAGCCCATCATTTTCCGGCTAAGCCGCCGGAATCACCCTCCCCCCAACACCTCTCCCGCTGGATTGTGCGTCCAGGTCGGTGGGAAAGCACGCCGACGTGTTTCACAACAGCACAGAATCGACCTGCACTTGGCGGCTGCACTTTGAGGGGAATTCGAAGTTGAATACCTCGTATTAGGGAAACCTGTATGAAGTGACCATTCCTCTGAAATTCAGACAGTTCAGGCACAGCCACATTGATATGATTGGGGTCGGGCTCCGAGCTTATCTGCCCACTCAAGCAACGCAGAGGCATCAAAGAGCCACCAAGTTCTCCAGAGCTCCCCCCAGCACAGACTGCACATTCAGGAGCACTTTAGTGGACTGCAGAGCAGTTGGACTGCACACGTTGTACAATCTCCTCGCTAAAGCTGGCCATGGAGCAGTCACTGCTGGAGGTGTTCACAGCCTCTTGCAATGTAAACATCCCGGTTTGGACCAGCCTCCCCCATGGTTCAAGCTAACAGGGCAGCCATGCAGCGCACTAATCTCTGGCCATCCAAGTGGGGATCAGCTCTCTCCGGGAAATGTTAAGGGGCCGTCACACTTAACCAGGACAGGTTCTTAGTACACCCATGCTAACCAGGTGTCTCTCTCTTTAACCCAGCAGGAGGAGTACATTAGGATCATGGAGCCTGGTGAACTAGCTGTATGCCTGATGGCCTACAGAGAGCGAAGACGACGGAGGAGAGAGTGACTGAGGCTCCTGGCTGCGCAGAGGAGGGGACCAGCAACCTCAGGAAGAAGTGGGGCTGTGGCTCCCGCACACGCAGCCCAAGAGCCAGAGCGAGCCCTGGCTGGTTGGCGCCTAGTGACACCCAGGGTCTATAGACGCCGCCTTTCATTCCTGCAGATGACCAAGAACCAATGTCTCCGCAGACTGTGCATTTCTAGGGAACTGGTTGGTCACATCTGCCAGCTACTGCAGGATTTGGCACCACGGGGACATGGAGGGCACCCACTGCCAGTGGCCATGAAAGTGACCACAGCGCTCAATTTCGACGCCAGTGGCTCCTTTAAGAGCTGCACAGGTGACCTCTGTGGGACATCACAAGCCTCCACCCATAAATGCATCCATGAGGTCACGGATGCCATCTTTTCGAGGGCACACAACTTTGTGCATTTTGCCCGGGACCAGGAAAGCCAGGATGCAAGAGTGATTGGATTTGCCCAGACCTCGGGTTTCCCACTGGTGCAGGATGCGATCGACTGCACTCGTGGTGCTCAGATATCCGTCACAACACATGGTGGACTACATCAACCGCAAGGGGTTCCATTCGCTGAATGTGCAGCTGGTGTGCGACCACCAGAAACACATCCTGCAGGTGTGTGCTCGGTTTCCAGGGAGTGTGCACGATGCCTACATCCTCAGTCGGTCACAGATCCCTGGAGACTTCCACGATCCACTGAGGCTGCAGGGATGCTCCTCGGGGACAAGGGCTCCACGCAGAGTCCATGGCTGATGATGCCGAGCGGCAGCCTCAGACTGCAGCAGAGCGACAGTATAATGAGGCTCATGCTGCAGCTCGCAACTTGCTGGAGGTAACCATCGGGATGCTGAAGGTGAGGCTCCGGTGCCTGGAGTGATCTGGTGGAGCCCTGCAATACAGTCCACAGAGGATGTCACACATCGTCATCGTTTGCTGTGCCCTTTACAACCTGGCGCTCCAACAGGGAGACGAGCTGACTGAGGAGGAGCTGGAGGAGCTGCAGATCTCCTCCGATGAGGAGGACGCTGAAGGGGATGAGGCTGAGGAGGTCCTCGGAGGCGATGATGACGGGGATGAAGACCTCGCACAGGCTAGACGAGGCAGGCACGCTCGGGAGGCCCTCATAGTTGCTAGATTTGTGGAGGATGATGACGACATGCAGTGAGGAGACACCATAGTCCCTCACATCACACTTGTGAACGTTTGACTCCCGTCTGGCTTATGGCAGAATGTGAGAATGCTCCTGTCATGGAGACGCAGGGGAGGCCCTAATAGTCACTCAATTGCAGCAAGATGATGATGACCATGCACTGCGCACACTCCATAAATCTTCACACAGCCTCTAAGAATGTCTGACTCCTGTCTGGCCGAGGGCAGCTCACTTGTTCTTTGTGATCAGGGTCATATCATAGAGACGCAGCCATAAAACTGTTAAAGTATCTGATCCTTTATCCACCTTCAGCACCTGTTGCTGTTGCTGTCCATCCTGCGGCCAGAGCGGGCATAGAGGACATCCTGGCAGGTCTCTACGGCATCCAAAAGGTTCTCGAGGAACGTGTGGCTGAATCTGGGGCTGCAGTTCTCTTTAGTTTCAGGGCCATGTCTTCCATGCAGCAGTGGTGGTCTGGATGAACTGAGATATGTGCTTGTGGCTGGACTTTAAACATGGCGCCTGGCGAGATGCAGCGGCTGGGTGATGGCAGGCGGGTGAATGGGATCCCGTTCGCCATGGAAACGGCAGGTTTCCCAGGAATGCAGAAATAATGTGCCGGGTTTGGGATGATACAGTGTGAAAACCCGACATCGAGGCCCATGGGTAAAACATCATTTTACCCACCCGCTACCGCACTTAGTGCCATCCTGGGAAAATTCCACCCATGATGTTGATAGAGGGGGGCGGGGGGTGCAGTGATGGTAATGCCATTGAATATCAAGGGGGGATGGTTAGATTCTCTCTTGGTGAAGATGGTGGGCATTTGTGTGGAGTGAATGTTACAAGCTCTCTACTAAGAGGTAGCTTTACATACGAACATACAAGTTAGGAGCAGGAGTAGGCCACTCAGCCCCTCGAGCCTGCTCTACCATTCAATAAGGTCATGACTGATCTGATTGTAACCTCAACCCCACATTCCTTCCTACCCCTGATAACCTTTCACCCCTTGTTAATCAAGAATCCAGCTAGCTCTGCCTTAAAAATATTCAGACTCTTCTTCCACCGCCTTTTGAAGAAGAGCGTTCCAAAGACTCCCTACCCTCTGACAGAAAAACATTCTCCTCATCTCTATCTTAAATGAGCGACCTCTTATTTTCAAACAGTGACTCCTAGTTCTAGATTCTCCCACATGAGGAAACACCATCTCCACATCCACCCTGTCTAGACCCATCAGGGTCTTAAAGGTTTCAAGCAAATCGCCTTTTACTCTTCGAAATTACAACCTTTCCTCATAAGACAACCCACCCATTCCCAGTATTAATCTAGTAAACCTTCTCAGAACTGCTCCTAATGCATTTACATCTTTCTTTGGATAAGGAGACCAGTACTGTACACAATGCTCCAGATGTGGTCCCTCCAATGCCTGTACAACTGAAGCATAACCCCCCTACTTTAGTGATCAATTTCCCTCACAATAAATGATAACATAGTATTAGCTTTCCTAATTACCTGCTGTACCTGCACACTAAGCTTTTGTGATCCATGTGCTAGGATTCCAAGATCCCTCTGAATCTCAGAGCTCTGCCCTCTCTCACCATTTAGTTAATAAGCTTCCTTTTTATTCTTCCTGCCAAAATGAACAATTTCACATTTGCTCACATTCTAGCCCATTCGCCAGATCTTTTCCCACCCACATAACCGATCTATGTCACTTTGTAGCCTCATGTCCTCTTCATAATTTACATTCTTACCTATCTTTGTGTCATCAGTAAATTTAGCAACCATTCCTTTGGTCCTTTCATCCAAGCCATTTATATAAATTGTAAAAAGTTGAGGCCCAGCACTGATCCCTGGCACACCTCTCGTCATATCCTGCCAACCACAAAAAGACTCATTTATGCCTACTCTCTGCTTCCGGTTAGTCAGCCAATCTTCTATCCATGTCAATATGTTACCCCCTACCCCATGAGCTTTTATTTTCCACAATAACATTTGATGTGGCACTTTATCAAATGCCTTCTGGAAATCTAAGTTAAGTTCATCCACTGGCTACCCTTTATTCACAGCATATGTGACTCCTCCAAAGTGCTCCAATAAATTGGTGAAACATGATTTCCCTTTTACAAAATCATGTTGACTCTGCCTGATTGCCTTGATTTTTTTCTAAGTGCCCTGCTGTAACATCTTTAATAATAGCTTCTAACATTTTCCCTATGACAGATGTTAACTGGCCTGTAGTTTCCTGCCTTCTGTCTCCCTCCCTTTTTGAATAAGATAAATAAATAACCTTTGTTATTTTGCAGTCTAATGGAACCTTCCCCAAATCTTGGGAATTTTGGAAAATTAAAACCAATGTATCAATTATCTCACTAGCCACTTCGTTCAAGACCTTGGGCTGAAGTCCATCTGGACATGTGGATTTGTCATCCTGCATTCCAACAATTTGCTTAATATCACTTCCCTGGTGATTGTAATTTTCCCAAGTTCCTCCCTCCCTTCCATTTCCTGATTCACAGCTATTTCTGGGATGTTACTTGTCTTATCTACAGTGAAGACTGAAGCAAAATGCCTGTTTAATTCATCCACCATCCATTATTTTCCACTAGCAATTCCTCAGACGCACTTTCTATAGGACCAATGCTCACTTTGTTAACTCTTTTCTTATTTAAATACCTATTGAAGCTCTTACTATCTGTCTTTATGTTACTAGCTAGCTTTCTCTCATACTCAAATTTTTCCATCCTTATTAATCTTTTTGCCATTCTTTGCTGTTCTTTATATTCTTTCCAATCTTCAAGCTGCCACCCATCTTTGCGTAATTATATGCTTTTTCTTTAAGTTTGATACTGTCTTTAACTTTATTAATTAACCACGGATGGTGGGCCCTCCCCTTGGAATTTTTCTTTCTCATTGGAATGTATATATTCTGTGTATTCTGAAATATCCCTTTAAATGTCTGCCACTGAACCTCTATTGACCTATCCCTTAACCTCATTTTCCAGTTCATTAACTAGCTCTGCTTTCATGGCCTAATAATTGCCTTTATTTAAGTTTAAAATACTAGTCTTGGACGTAATCATTTGTCCCTCAATATGGATGTAAAATTCAATCATATTATGATCACTGTTACCCAGGGGGTGCCTTCACTAAGAGGTTATCAATTAATCCTATCTCATTGCTCAATACCAGGTCTAGTATAGCCTGTTCTCTGGTTAGCTCCAGAACGTGCTGTTCTAAGAAACTATCCCGAGAACATTCTATGAACTCCTCATCTATGATACCTTTGCCCATTTGACTTTTCCTGTCTATATGTAGATTAAAATCCCCCATGATTATTGCCGTACCTTTCTGACAAGCTCCCATTATCTCTTCCTTTGTACTCTGTCCTACTGTGTGGGGGGCCTGCAAACCACTCCCACAAGTAACTTCTCGCGTTTATCATTCCTCCTCTCAATCCAAACTGCATCAACATCCTGGTTTCCTGAATTTAGGTCATCCCTCTCTAATGTGCTAATATCATCTTTAATTAACAGATCCACCCCTCTAGCTTTTCCTAACTTCCTGTCCTTCCTAAATGTCACACACTGTTAAATATTCAGATCCCAATCTTACATCATCCTGTAGCCATGTTTCTGTAATTGCTATCAGATCGTATTTATTTGTTTCTATTTACGCTATCAGTTCATCCGTTTTGTTTTGAATGCTACGTGCATTTAGATACAGAGACTTTAGTTTTGTCCATTTATTATTTTTGTAGTGTATAGCCTTATCTGCTGATTTACTCTGAGTGCACTCTTTGTCCCTTTCTGTCATGGATGGTTTATCATTTCCCACATTAATAGCTTTCCCTCTTGTCTTATCTCTACTCTTTGCTTTACCACATTTTCCCAGATTTGATGCCTTGACCCCACTATTCAGTTTAAAACCATCTCTACTTCCATAGTTATGCAGCTCACGAGGATACCAGCCCCAGCACAGTTCAGTTGTTGACCGTCCCAATGGTACAGATAACACATTCCCCAATACTGATGCCAGTGCCCCACAAACCGGAACCCATTTCTCACACACCAGTCTTTGTCCCACACATTCATTTCTCTCATCTTACTTGTCCTAGGCCAATTTGCATGTGCTCAGGTAATAATCCAGCGTGTAATAGAGTTGATCTTTCAGATAATTTTCTTTGTGGACACAGTTAACTTTATTTATAAGACAGCAGCAACTACTTACAGATGTGTATCAAACTCCATAACTAAAGAGGAACTCTCTACTAGAGGTTCCCCATGCTGCTCACACATTGGTTTACACAGGTCATGTGATCTTACAAAACAGGATTATTCTTAAAGCTGCAGTCCTATGTTTATCCAAACTATAATTGCTACATTCCTCCCCCTTTAACATTTCTGTACATTTTGCATTTACAAGGATATTTATCTCATGAACTTAGAATACTTACACAGGTCATGAAATTACAAGTTCAGTCTTTCAGGTGGTTTTCTGATCCATAGCTTCACGACTTCAATTCTTTTGCAGGGAACACATTCTCTGTAACTGCATTAACATCAGATACCTCATTAGGCACATGCAGTTCAGTGTCTTCCACTCTAACAGAGGCATTGGTCATGTCTGTCCTTGGTTGAGCGACTTCAACAGGAACCACTGGTTCAGTAATGGTTACATGTGGAACATTTTTTTTTGGGGTATCTCTCTTCTTCTTAAATGATCCACATGTTTACTGCTGATCCGGCCTTCCACTTCCACATGGTACAATAATGGCTCAGTGACAGAGCTCACTCTACCAGCTATCCACTTCAGTCCTCGACCGAAAGTCCTTACATATACTGCTTCTCCAACAGTAAATTGTAGCTCACGATTATGCAAATCATGAGTCTCTTTTTGGATCCCTTGACTTTTCTCCACCCTCCCCTCCAAAATTGGGAAGTATCAGGCTTAATCTTGTTCGAAGACAACGCCTCATCAGTAATTCTCAGGGGTTGCTCCTGTTGTAGTGGGGGGGGTGGGGGGGTTGTTCTGTCGTGAAATAGGAAATGAGCAAGTCTAGTTTCCAGTGATTCACTTTAACTTTTTCATTCCCACTTTAAAAGTTTGTACTGCCCTTTCTGCCAGTCCGTTAGATGACGGATGGTCCAGTGCAGTCTTCACGTGGTTGATATCATTGATGTTGATAAATCATTGAAATTCAGCGCTCATAAACGTAGTACCATTATCTCAGACAATTACCTCTGGCAATCCATGGTTGGCGAAGTTCTGGCGTTGGTGATTTTACCTCATAAACCATAGAACCATAGAACACTACAGCACAGAAAACAGGCCATTCGGCCCGTCTAGTTTGTGCCAAAATACTATTCCGCTAGTCCCATTGACCTGCACCTAGTCCATAAACCTCTAGACCTCTCCCATCCATGTATCTATCTAATTTATTCTTAAAACTTAAGAGTGAGCCCGCATTTACCACATCAGATGGTAACTCGTTCCACACTCTCACCACTCTCTGAATGAAGAAGTTCCCCCTAATGTTCCCCCTCAACCTTTCCTCTTTCACCCTAAAGCCATGTCCTCTCGTGTTTATTTCTCCTAATCTAAGTGGCAAGAGCCTACTCGCATTTACTCTGTCTATACCCCTCACAATTTTGTAAACTTCTATCAAATCTCCCCTCATTCTTCTACGCTCCAAGGAATAAAGTCCTAACCTGTTTAATCTCTCCCTGTAACTCAACTCCTTAAGACCCGGCAACATCCTAGTAAATCTTCTCTGCATTCTCTCAATCTTACTGATATCCTTCCTGTAGTTAGGCGACCAGAACTGCACACAATACTCCAAAGTTGGCCTCACTAATGTCTTATACAACCTCACCATCCCAACTCCTATACTCAATACTTTGATTTATGAAGGCCAGTATGCCAAAAGCTTTCTTTACAACCTTGTCTACCTGTGACGCCACTTTCAGGGAATTGTGTATCTGAACTCCCAGATCCCTTTGTTCCTCCGCACTCCTCAGTGCCCTACCATTTACTGTGTATGTCCTACCTTGGTTTGACCTTCCAAAATGTAACACCTCACACTTTTCCACATTAAATTCCATCTGCCATTTTCTGGCCCATTTTTCCAGTTGGTCCAGATCTCTCTGCAAGCTTTGAAAGCCTTCCTCGCTGTCCACAACTACTCCAATCTTAGTGTCATCAGCAAATTTGCTGGTCCAATTCACCACATTATCATCCAGATCATTGATATAGACAACAAACAACAATGGTCCCAGTACAGATCCCTGAGGCACACCACTAGTCACAGACCTCCAGTCTGAGAAGCAATCATCCACTACCACTCTCTGTCTTCTCCCACACAGCCAATTTCAAATCCAGTTTACAACCTCTCCATGGATACCAAGTGTCTGAACCTTCTGAACTAACCTCCCATGTGGGACCTTGTCAAAGGACTTACTAAAGTCCATGTAGACAACATCCACAGCCTCTCCTTCATCTACTTTCTTTGTCACCTCCTCGAAAAACTCTACAAGGTTCGTTAAACATGACCTACCACGCACAAAGCCATGCTGACTATTCTTAATCAGCCCTTGGCTGTCCAAATAATTATATATCCGATCTCTCAGAACACCTTCCAATAATTTACCTACTACTGACGTCAGGCTCACTGGCCTGTAATTACCTGGTTGACTTTTGGAGCCTTTTTTAAACAACGGAATAACATGAGCTTCCCTCCAATCCTCCGGCACCTCACCCGTGGCTAAGGACATTTTAAATATTTCTGCCAGGGCCCCTGCAATTTCTACACTAGTCTCCCTCAAGGTCCGAGGGAATATCATGACAGGCCCGGGGGATTTATCTACCTTTATTCGCTGCAAAGCAGCAAGCACCTCCTCCTCTTTAATCTCTATATGTTCCATGAAACTACTGCTTGTTTCCCTTCCTTCCTTATACACTATGCCAGTTTCCTGAGTAAAGACTGATGCAAAAAAACTGTTTAAGATCTCCCCCATCTCGTGAGGCTCCACACATAGACGACCACTCTGATCTTCAAGGGGACCAATTGTGTCCCTTACTATCCTTTTACTCTTAATATACTTGTAGAAACCCTTAGGGTTTACCTTCATATTATCTGCCAAAGCAACCTTATGTCTTCTTTTTGCCTTCCCGATTTTCTTTTTTAGTATTTTCTAACATTTTCTATACTCTACAAGTACTCATTTGCTTCTTGTTGCCTATACCTGCTATACACCGCTCTCTTCTTCTTAACCAGATCGCCAATATACCTTGAAAACCAAGGTTCCCTATGCCTGTTAACTTTGCCTTTAATCCTGACAGGAACATGCAAACTCTGCACTCTCAAAATTTTGCCTTTGAATGCCTTCCACTTACTGAACACATCCTTGCCAGAAAACAACTTATGCCAATCCACTCTTCCTAGACCCTTTCTCATTCACACAAAATTGGCCTTTCTTCAATTTAGAATCTCAACTCGAGGACCAGACCTATCCTTATCCATAATTAGCTTAAAACTAATGACATTGTGGTCACTGGACCCAAAATGTTCGCCTACACATACTTCTGTCACCTGACCTGTCTGGTTCCCTAATAGGAGATCAAGTATTGCATTCTCTCTCGTTGGTACCTCTACATATTGATTTAGAAAACTGTCCTGAACACATTTGACAAACTCCAAGCCATCCAGCCCTTTTACAGTATGGGAGTCCCAGTCAATATGTGGAAAGTTAAAATCTCCTACTATCACAACTTTCTGTTTCTTACATCGGTCTGCTATCTCTCTACAGATTTGCTCCTCTAATTCTCTCTGACTATTGGGTGGTCTATAATACAACCCTATTAGTGTGGTCACACCTTTCCCATTCCTCAGCTCCACCCATATGGCCTCTGTAGACGAGCCCTCCGGGCTGTCCTGCTTATGCACAGCTGTGATATTTTCCCTGACTAGTAATGCCACTCCTCCCCCTTTCATCCCTCCCCCTCTATCACGTCTGAAACAACGGAACCCCGGAACATTGAGCTGCCAGTCCTGCCCCACCTGCAACCAAGTCTCACTAATAGCAATAATGTTGTAATCCCACGTGCCAATCCACGCCCTAAGCTCATCTGCCTTTCCGACAATACGTCTAAGTGCTTGGAATGAAAGATGATTCCGAGGCAAGGACCAACGTAATCTCTGTGCAATTGCACCCAAGGTCTACCAGGACACTCCCATGGGTGTAACGGGACTGCCACTGGTAACTCTTGCAGCTGTTGACATTGCACACAGTGTTTTACCCCCCGTCCAATATCACCGTTCATCCCCGGCCACCAAAGATAACTTTGCGCTATCGTCTTCATGCGTGAGATTCCTGGATGGGCATGTGTAGCTCTACTAAGAGTGGTTCCCTTCCTTGTGAAGGAACTACCACTCGTACACCCCATAATAGAATACCATCTTGACTGCTCATCTCGTATCTTCGGTTGCAAAATGGCTTCAATTCATCAGAGACTGATTTCTGGGACCAGCCATGTAACACTTAGTCTCTCACTCGAGACAGGACTGGATCACAATTCGTCCAGTTTCTTATCTGCCTGGCACAGACTGGCGAGGAATCTCGGAAATTCATCACTAATATGAGTGCTTGAGGAATTGGGATGTGGTCATTGTTCTCTTGTAAAGGAAGGTGACTTAGGGCATCGGCATTTGCTATATGAATCCCTGGTCTATGTACAAATGTTATTCATATGCTGCCAAAATTAGGGCCCATCATTGTATATTCGTGCTGACGCTATGAGTGGTATAGCCTTTTCCTCACTAAAGACCCAAAAGTGGTTTGTGGTCTAATACGATCGTGAAATGTCGCCTGTGCACGTATTGGTGGAATTTTTTACGCCAAAAATAATGAACACACTTTCCTCTTGGAGCTGAGAATATCCTTTTTCAGCTGTGATAAGTGTCCTGGATACATAGCCTAATGGCCTCTCGGTGCTGTCATCCATTTTGTGAGATAGGACCGCTCCCAATCCATAGGGGGACCCGTCACAGGTTAGCACCAATTCCTTTGTCTGGTCATAATGCACTAACAAATTTGAAGAGTATAAGAGCTGTTTTACTTTCACAAAGGCTTCTTCTTGGGGTGACTCCCAAAACCAACCCTGTTTTTTTCCTAGCAGAGAATGTAGAGGGGCTAGAACTGTGGAATAATTTGGTAGAAATCGCCCATAATAATTTACCATCCCTGAAAATGCTTTAAGTTCAGAGATGTTCTTAGGTGCAGGTGCCTCTCTTATTGCTTTACCTTTCTCCACAACAGGGTGTAACCCTTGGGCATCTACCCAAAGGCTCAAATAAATGACTTTGTTTGCCTGAAAAGTGCATTTTTCCTTCTTCAGGAACACTCCTGCTTCCATAAATCGTTCCCAAACTTCCTCCAGGTTCGCCAAGTGTTCCTTTTCTGTGAACCCAGTTATCAGTACATTGTCCAGGTAGACCATTACTTGAGGTAGGCCCTGTAGTAAGCTCTCAATTGTCCTTTGGAAAATGGCACAGGCCGAGGAGACACCGAAGGGCAGGCATGTATGTGATACCCTTTGTGGGTATTTATGGTCACAAATTCCCGGGAGGCATCTTCCAACTCCAGTTGCTGATATGCATGACTCATGTCAAGCTTTATATACGTTGTACTTCCTACTATAGGTCTTCAATCTTGGGAATGGGGTACCTGTCCAGTTTGGCTGCTCCGTTGATTGTTAGTTTATAGTCCCCGCAGATCCGGATGGTCTGGTTTGGTTTAAGGACAGGGACCTTGGGTGCTGCCCACTCTGAGAACTGGACCAATCTTGATACCCAGCCTCTCTAGCCGGTTCAACACAGCATCAAACTTCTCTCTCAGGGCGTATGGCACCGGACTTGCTTTCAAGAAGCGAGGGGTTGCTTCTGGGCCCACATAAATCCTGGCCTGTAGGCCTTGGATTTTTCCCAGTTCATCCTTGAAGACAGTGTCATATTCTATTAGCAGCTCGAGTGGTCTCCCTGCTCGTAACTGGAAGATTTCGGACCAGTTTAATTTAATCTCTTTCAACCAATCACACCCTAGAAGGCTTGGTCCTTCACCTCCTACCACCATCACTGGTAGCTGTGCCGATTGGTGTCTAGAATGAACAGTTGTTCTAGTGATACCTATTACCTGGATTTCTTCATCTGCATATGTTTTCAACTTGGCAGATGTTTGTTCCAAATTTAATTGTTGATCACCTTTATTTAAATATCTGAAAGTGTGTTCTCCTATAACAGTGGGAGAAATACCTGTGTCTCCTTCCATTTTTAATTGTTTACCATTCATTTGCACTGTGACAATAATTGGCTCTGTCTTTCCAACTTTCATGTTGAATAATGAATAAATGTCAGAATTGGTTCTTTCCGGCTCTTCTACACTACAGACTTCATTGAACTTCGATTGTTGTTTGGAGGCCTGTTTAAATCTCACTTTGCAATGTTTCAATATGTGTCCACTCCTGTGACAAAAATAACACTCGACTTTCTTAAATTGCCAATCGCTAGAAGAATGATTGTTTCCATGTCGATACAAATTCGTTTTTGATTTTGTTGCTGAGCGATTTCCTCGCATTTTTTGGTTTGCAGGGGCTGTTTCCCACTTCGTAGCAGAGTTCCGGCTTTTCACGCCACTTTCTGCTGACTGTTCCCGCCCAACTAGGAGGACAGTGCTATTTTGTGCCCCTTGAATTGCTTGTGAATCCCTTCCGGAGATTTCCATCACCAGCGCTATTTCTAACGCTTTCTTAAAATCAAGATCCACTTCAGCCAGCAATCTTCGCTGAATAGCATCCTCCTGCACGCCACATACCAAACGATCTCTGAGCATGTCATTCAGGGTTTCACCCAATTCACAATCTTCCGTTAGTTGTTTTAATTTCACCATGTAGATAGCAATGGACTCTCCTGGGACTCCATTCCATCAATTAAACCGGAATCTCTGCATTGTGACTGAGGGCTTGGGTTGAAAATGTCCCTGAATGAGGTCTATTAATTGAATGAAAGTCTATGAATCCAGGGCACTGGGGGCCTTCATGCTTCAAATTAAACTGTAGGTCTTGCCTCCACAAATACTCAAGAGAATCGCTCTCCTCCTTCCCACCTCTGTGATTTTGTTGGCTTGAAAGTAGAACGCAAGTTGATCTATATATTGAGAATAATCGTTTGTGATTGGTTCAAAGGGTTTGGTTCTGCCAAACTGTGGCATTTCAGATCAGAATATCTTCTTTTCTTTTTAATGAACTTAGATACCGACAATCTCTGGGCAAGTTACAGCAGCGCATCTGATGTTTCCTCATCACCAGTTTGTTATAGAGTTGATCTTCCAGACAACTTTTCTGAGTGGACACAGTGAACTTTATTTACAAGACAGCAGCAGCAACTTACATATGTGCATCATACTCCATAACTAAGGAAGAACTCTCCCCTAGAGGTTCCCTGTGCTGCTGAGATGTTGGTTTACACAAATCATGTGATCTTACAACACAGGATCATTCTTAAAGCTACAGTCCTAAGTTTATCCAAACTATAATTACCACAGAGAGATTATTACCTTTAAGGTTCTGCTTCTTAGTCTGGTGACTAGTTCCTCATACTGACTATGCAGAGCCTCCTTCCTCATCCTGCCTTTTTCTTGGTACCTACATGGACCACGACCACTGGAACCACCACACCCACTGCAAGTTCCTCTCCAACCCTGAGCAGATGCCAGAACCCTGGCACCGGGCAGGCAACACAACCATCTGCACTCTCGCTCTTTGCTACAGAGAACAGTGTCAATCCCCCTCACTATACTGTTCCCTACTACCACTATGTTCACTTTTGCTCCCCCAATTTGAATGGCTTCCTGTACTACGGTGCTGTGGTCTGTTTGCTCATCCACACTGCTGTCTCTGCTCTCATCCAAACAAGCTGAGTGAACCTCAAACCTGTTAAATAATTGCTGAGGCTCACACTCCTGCACTCCTGCCCTCTGGGTCCCCTTATCTTCCTCACTCGCAGTCATACCCTCCTGTCCCTGGCCACTGACCAAATCAGAAGACCCTGTCTTAAGAGGTGTGATTGCCTCCTGGTATAAAGCATCCAGGTAACTTTCCCCCTCCCTGATGTGCCGCAGTGTCTGCAGTTCAGCCTCCAGCTCAATGACTCTGAGCCAAAGCTCCTCAAGCTGCAAACACTTACTGCAGACGTGTTTGACCTGGATCACAATGTTATTCAGGAGCTCCCACATGCTGCAGCCTCGACACACCACCTGCCCTGCCATCCTTAATGTGTTTTAAATAATTACTCAATTATATTAATCATTTACCTATGTCATTTCCTTGTATATTTTATTAACTTTACCACACATTTGTGTACCTTTTAAAGCCTTAGGGATAGAATGGAGCTTATTCACTAGCCCGATACTCGCCAAATTGCTCACTCCTTTCCCTGGACTGGAGCAAGAACCAATTCCTATGGGATGAGAAAGATAGAAAGAGGAAATAAACATCTCCTTCCCTGCTTCACTGAACTTCCCCTCTCACCAATCTCCAAGTCTCCACTCCGTTAGCTCAGCTGAACTCCGTTTGCCTTGGCTGCACTAAAGAATCCTGAATCCATTGTAGACTGAACTGCGGCTTCAGTAACCAGGTTCAGGCAGTTAGCTAGTTAACTACTCAGCTCCTACAGCTGAGAGTGAGTTTACCTCGTCTCAATTGCCAGAATGAAAGAACTCAGCCTGCCTGCACAGTACTTTCCAGTTACTGCTAATTACAGACTAGATTAGCTTTTAAGAACAAAATTTAAGAGTAAAAATTAACACTTTAACACCCCCGCACGCCCAACCACCAAATTCCAAGTCTTCACTCAGTTATCTCAGCTGCACTCCACTTGCCTTTGTTTGTAATTTGTTAATTAGGTAGTTAGTCAGAACTAGTTTCCTAGCCATAAGTGGCTGAATCAGCTGACTAGGATTTCAACTGGTATAAATACAGGAGGTTTCACAGACCCATGAAGTAAGTAGTACAAAGGTGAAACTTTGTCTGAATGGAGTGAGGCTGAGAGCTGAACTCTGGGAAGTGAGGGAGGAGGTGCTTTCTGGTCTTGTACAAGAATAGAGTGGTCCAAGAGAAGGAGCTGGAGACAGTGAAATCATGTCAATGTATTTGCCCACTCACTCAAGCTGTCTAAGTCCACATCCTGGGAGTGGCTGGTTGTGCAGTTTACAATATTCTTAGAATCAAGGCTTCTGGAACATTGTTGATGCTGGAGAGACAAAATTCATGACCAAGAAAGAGAAGGAAAGAAACTGATTTTATAAAGAGGTTTGGATAAACACTTGAAGGGAAAGATATGCAGGAACATGGGAAATTAACAGGGGAATGAAACTAAATGGAGGGGAAAAGGCATGGGGAGGTTTGAACACAGGAATGGGAATATTAAAATTGAGGAGCTGCAAGACCAGGAATCGGTGGAGGTCAGTGAGCACAGGGATGATGAGTGAATGGGATTCGGTATGAGGTAGGACATGGGAAGCAGAGTTTGGGATGAGCAGTAGTTTATATGGGGTCATAAATCAGCTCAGGGTCGAATAGAAATCAAAGGTTGCATCAGCCTGGTTCAGCCTCAGACATTGGCCAGGGAAGTGGATGCACTTCATGGGTATGGAATGGAGTTTATAGTGGGGTCCGATGACACTGACTTCAGTCTTCCCAAGAGTTTAATGAGAAAGAATAAGAGAATGAATCATGGTTTACAGAATTATCAGGGACACCAACTGCAACACAAGTGAAAGAAAATTACAAAACCAGGAATGCAGTTAGCAATGGGGTATAGAGTTAATAACTGATTATAGAGAGTCACCAGCAGCAACAGCAGCAAAGAGGGCAGAGTAAATGATGGGAACAGTAATACAGTTAAACATGGTGGACAGAGTTAATAGAGAGACTTACCAGAGACACCAACAACAGCCAGGATGGGATAGTAAAAGTACTGAACGATGTAAAGTGAATATTTGATCTGAATTTTTAACTATAGACGATCATAATATGTGGAAAGAAAGTAAAAATCCCAGGAGAAACTCCTGTCCATTGTTGTAACATTCCAGTCGATTGTTCTCAGATTCCAATCCATTGTTGTAACATTCCAATCCATTGTTCTCAGATTCTGATCCATCCTCTCCTCCTCTCTGGAGCCGCTGATCCCTGTCAGTGTTGGTGGTGAGGTTCCCGCTGACATTATGGGATAACACATTGAAAGGATTCCCTTTTAACAGAAGAGGGAAACCCTCCAGTGACACAATTAGGATCCGTGGAGAGTGACATTAATTACAGTCACTGAACAAACAAGTTCAGTTAATCCCTTCCAATCCAACACTTTTTATACCACAATAAAATAGAACATTTACCTGGTCTGGATGTGATTTGTGAGGGTAACTGAGGGAAGGAATGGTGGAAATAGTGGACACACTGACCCTAACCTTCCAATCCTCCTTGGATATGGCGGTGGTGCCAGAGAACTGGAGAGTTGTAAATGTTCCATCCGGTTTAAAAAAGGAGAGGGGGATAAACCCTGTAACTACAAACCAGCCAGTCTCACATCAGTGAAACATTGGGGGAAACTTCTAATTTCTAAAATCTGCAACAACTTAAAATGTGGTTTGGAAAACATGAGTTAATAAATGAGCAGCAGCAAAGGTATGTTCATGGGAAATCGTGTCTGACCAACTTGGAGTTCTTTGAGGAAGTAATGGAGAGGGTTGATGAGCTCAGCCTGGTTCATGTTATGTATATGGACTTTCAATTGTCACATGTTAGGAAAGTGAAAGCCATAGATTAAAGGGGCAGTGACATTGTGGATACGACACTGGCTATGGGACAGAAAGCAGACAGAAGTGGTCAACGGTGAAATTCAGGATGGAGGGGAGTACACAGAGATGTTCCCCACGAGTCAGTATTAGGACCACTGCTCCTTCTGATACCGTTAAATGACCTGGACATATATAAAGGACAGAATTTTGTTGTTTATAGATAACAGGAATACAGAATGCAAACAGTGAGGAGAATTGGAATAGGCTTTAGGAGGACATAGATTGGTGAAATGGAGAGAGAATTTGTGGTGTCCAATGATTCAATTGTTCTGCCTTTGATTATGTCTGTCTGTTGACTGATCAATGCTCATGGTGCTTGATTAATTAAGCCTGAGTGTGGACTCAGAGAAAAGTCAATAAAGCTGAAGAAAGTGCTGGAAGCTGGAGCAGACATTTAAAACACTGCGAATAAAATCTGTTAGACACGTAGAAAATCAACATCAATGTGAGATATAAAATATAAAACATACCTGAGAAATGAAATTTAATGCAGAGCAATGTGAATGATTCATGTGGGAGGAAGAATGAGGACAGATGATATAAATAATATCAGGTGATTTTAAATGAGGTGCAGGGACAGTGGAGAACATGTACACAAATCCTCGAAGGCTTTTACACTCGATGGGTGTGAATTTCCAGCCCCATCCACCACCGGGATCGTCTGCTCCCATCGAAAGTCAATGGGCTTTTGGCTGGGCCACCAAATCTCCCGCAGCAGGTCCCACCATGGCGTGGCTGGAAAATCCTGGCCTCTGTCTCTGTCTAAACCAAATATCCTGCAGGGATTTTTAACAATTTGATCAACTTCTCCTGCCACCTTCAAAGATTTGTGCATTCCAGCTTGGAACAACTCATTGGATAAAAATGTTCTCTTTCTCTCCCCTCTGGTTCTTTTGACAATTATTTGAAATCTTGTAACTGAGTGTTGTTCCGGTGGGAACAGTTTCTCTTCACTCTGTCAATACTCCACATTAATTTGAACACCTCCATTCAATCTCCCCTTGACTTTATCTGCTCTAAGGAGAACAATCCCAGCTTCTCTGATCTCTCCGTATAACTGAAATCCTCATCCCTGGTACCATTCCAGTAAATCTCTGCTGCACTCCCTCCAAGACCCTCACATCCTTTCTCATATGAAACACCCAGAATTCGACACAATTCCTTTTATCCAGTGAGTTGTTCCAATCTAGAATGCACTGCCTGAAGACATGCTGTAAGCAGATTCAATAGTAAGTTTCAAAAGGGAACAGGATAAATACCGATAGGGGGGATTTGCAGGGTTATAGGGAAAGAGCAGGCAGGAGAGACAAAGCAAAATCGCTCTTTCAAAGATGGTACAGACATAATGGAGCAAATGAATTCCATCCAGGCTGTATGATTATCCAAACCTGTGATTACAGAATCCAGTGAGTCCACACCTCGTGTACAATTGACATTCAGCTGTTAACTAGTGCACCATCCAGATTCCATCACTTACTCATCAAAATACAAGGCTATGACTGTGACATACGCTACAAACTGGCTTGTTCCATGCTCACATCTGATCCAAAACTGCAGATATTTCCTTAGATCTGCAAGTGGATTTCATCGAAATGGAAATTGAAGACATCTTTCATATCGACCGGCTGAATTTCGGGAAGAATAGATGCCAGCAACTGCAACAAGAGATGTCCAATGTTCCTGTATTGCAACAGTTATGGAAGACTGTGATTGGAGGGTGGCCAGAGTCCTTCCAGGATGTTCCAGAGGCTCTAAGACTATTTTGGCCTCACAGAGATGAGCTTGGGATTCCCCAAGGGCCAGAAAGTCCTTGTTCTCTTAGACCTGACATCCTCCAGCAACTGCACCAAGTGTATATGTGGATAGATTGAACCAGGAAACAGGCTGGAGAACAGTATAGTGATCAGGTATGAATCTAGACATCGAATGATAAGAACGTACGAAACAGGAACAGGAGTAGGCCATTCGGCCCCTTGAGCCTGCTCCACCATTCAATAAGATCATGGCTGATCTTCTTGTGTTTCGATTTCCACATTCCCATCTACTCCCGATAACCTTTGATTCCCTAGCCTAACAAGAATCTATCTACCCCTGCCTTAAAAATATTCAATGACCCCAACTCCACCACCTTCTGAGGCAGAGTCCCAAAGTCGCACAACCCTCTGAGAGAAAAATGTTCTCCTCATCTCCATCCTAAAAAGGTGACCCCTAAATTTAAAACAGTGCCCCCTAGTTCTGGACTCTCCCACAAGAGGAAACATCCTTTCCACGTCCACCTTGTCAAGGCTGTTCAGGATCTTGTATAATTCAATCAAATCACCCCCCTCACTCTTCTAAACTCCAGTGGAAACAAGCCCAGCCTGTCCAACCTTTCCTTAAAAGACAACCCACTCATTCCAGGTATCAACCTAGTAAACCTCCTGTCAACTGCCTCCAATGCATTTACATCCTTCCTTAAATCAGGAGACCAAAACTGTGCAGAGCATTCGAGGTGCAGTCTCACCAATGCCCTATATAACTGAAGCAAAACATTCTTACTTTTATGTTCAGTTCACCCCGTAATAAAGGATAGCATTCCATCAGCCTTCTTAATTACTTGCAGTACCTGTACACTAAGTTTTTGTGGCTCATGTACAAGAACATCTAGATCCCTCTGCACCTCAGAATTATGCAGCCATTTTCCATTTAAGTCATACCCTGCTTTTTTGTTCTTCCTGCCAAAGTGAACAACTTCACACATCCCACATTAAACTCCATTTGGCAGATCTTTGCCCACTCACTCAACCTTTCTATATCCATCAAGAACCTCCTTATGTCTTCTTCACAAAATACTTTCCTACCTATCTTTGCGTCATCTGCAAATTGAGCTACCAGCCTTCACTCCCCTCATCTAAGTCATTGATGTAAATTGTAAAAAGTTGAGGCCTCAGCACAGACCCCTGTGGGTCTCCACTTGTTCGCATCCTGCCAGAGGGAATGTGAGGCGTGCCAAGTCAACATGCCCTGACATCAGAAGAATCATTATTACCTCACAAGGTACCCACACATCCAATAAACATTTGATGGTCCAGAACCTGAGTATTGCTGAAAAAAAGAGACAGTTTTTGTCAAAGCTTTTCATCTTGCACTGGTCAGGACAATTTGCAAGAATGGCAATATAAGGGAAAAAACAAATTTATACTGTGTGAGCAGAGAGTGCTGATTGGTTAGCAAGTAGACTCTGATGGTAGAGATGCTGCCATGGAGAATGCACCAGGTGATGGTGACTTACAGTTAACTGCTAAGAATTGTTTGAAATGTAAACCAGGCAGCTTGACTCTGATTGATCAAGACATTGCCCTGAGGAATGAACGAGTGAATGGCTGTCACTTATTTTGTTCAGTTAAACAGGCGCAATATGCGTACATGTTCTTTCTGTCTGCAATGAACAGGGCCCTGTGAATAAATATATGTAGCTTCCAGTACACATAAATGGGCCACACTGTGAGGCTGCCTGACAATCTTAAATTCTTAAACTGATCATCAGCATAATTCTTAGCACACTGCTGATTGTTTAGCAAATGTTCTCCAATCGCGAATCATATCTAATATTGCACATTATGTTTTATGGGCTGGTTGGATCCAGCCTGTACCTTGCCCGTTGTGAACAGTGGATGGGACATGATGTTGATATGATCCGCCAGGTTTTGGGACATACGGCCTACATACCTAGCATCACACTGGCACTGAAACTCATATACCACATTACTCATTTGTGTGATAGGCAAAATGTCTTTTTGGCTTGATGGCAGCATCTTGTTAGTGGCCAATAGCACTCGTGTTGCTATTGCATTGTAGCAGTGTGAAACAACTAGCTTCACCTGCTGCTCAAATTTTGAGATACCTTGCCCTTCTAGAGTAGTGTGAGGTAGATTGGGCACTTTTCACAGCCATAAGGAGACAGTCTTAGGCCCGTTCTTGAGTTTGCGTGATATACAGTGCGAAATAATCTGATCAGGGTAGCCATTATCCTGCAGGATGCCTTTGATGAGCCCTATTTAAGCATCAAGCTTGCATGATGAGCAAATGGCTTGGGCCCTATTTTAAACTTCAAACAGTGCATGGCAGTTAAATGTCAATCACCATCAACTGGTGCATTCTCCATGGCAATGCCTCAACCAATCAGAGTCCACTTGACCAGCAATAAACACTCTGTTCTCATACAGTATAAATTTGTTGTTTCCCTTTCATTGCCATTCTTGCAAATTGACCTGACGAGAGCAAGACAAAAAAGTCTCCTTTTTCAGCGATACATCCAATAATTAGAATTTTAACCGATCTCTTCAGCATCCATGGGGTGATTTCTTGGTTGTGATGATTTCGCCAAATATTCATCAGTTCCATGATACATCCAGCGCAGCCACTGCCAACGCATTGGGTGGAATTTTATGCCGGCAGCATTTTACAGTCACGCCAAAGCTAAGGGACTTTTGAAAGGCTCCCGGCATTTTACAGCCCCACCCAGGCCATGACAGGGCTGTAAAATTCTGCCCACTGAGTTCAATCTTCAGCCTATTTGAGGCACCGTAAGAAGTGGTTTCGGACAACGGAGCCCAATATTCTGGAAAACCACTCAAGGTGATGTCTGAAAAGTGGGGAGTTGACATATTACCTCATCACCCACACTACCCCAGGCCCAATAACATGGCCGAATGGATGGTATGCAATGTAAAGTCTTTAATTATAAAATGTTGATCGAATCTTCCAGCACAGGAAGAGGCCATTCTGCCCACTTAGCTTTTCAGGCTCTTTGAAAGAGGGACCCAATTCATCCCATCCCCTCACTCCTTCCCTGTCGCCCTGCAAATTTTTCCTTTTTCAATAAATATCCACGTCCTATTTGAAAGTGAATTATTAAGTGATATTGAATCTTCTTCCATCCCCCTTTCAGACAATCATCATAACATCCTGTGAAAAAAAAAAATTTCTCCCCATCTTCCCCCCGGCACTTTTGACAATTGTTTTAAATGGAGTTGAAAGTTGTATTGGTGACTTCCTGATTCTGGTTGTGGACCTTGCCTGATGTTTGGGGAAGGACCGTACAGATTAACAATGACAAAAGGCCAATTACTGACCTACAGCTGGAGACTGAAAGGTCACCTTTAATGGTCAGAATCACAATGTCAGACCACAGAGCAAGATAGGATCAAACAGCACAGGAGGAAGTCATTTGGCCCATTGTGTCTGCGATGGCTCTTTACAACAATGAGCTGCAGTTCCACTACTTTAGAATGAATCAATATAAAAATATCCGTATAATTCAGGAGACTGGAGGACCCTCTCTAGCCAATAAAAAATCAAAGCAGCAAGTTTGTACAAAGTGACCTGTAAAAACTCCGCTGGACAGAGCTTTGTAATGTAAACTCGGTTTCCAATTGTTGGCTTGTATGCAATGCTGAAAAATTTTATTCACTTAAAGAATGTAAAACGTTACTTTTATTGGATAGTGTTATGATTCCCATAGAGACTGGTAACTTTTAAAAAAGATATGAACTTCCCAGTAAACAACACAAAGAATCACATGACAAGATTTCATGTTTGAAAACCTTTGCTGTAACAAAACACCAAAATCAACCCAGACTAAACAGTACTTAGTAGGAAACTAATACTCCAAACTAGAGAAAAGGTATTCTCCATTAACATCTTAACAGAGCCAAAAACACCACACCACATTTATACATTACATGGATCTCTCAGCAAAAACGTAATCTTCTTTTTAAAAGCCCAAATCCTTCCTGGTTTTAACAAGATATTTCTCACTGCCCAAGATTTCATTGAAGTCACGTAGCGAGGTCTCCAGGCAGATTTCACAGGAGGTCACATCCCCCTCTCCAAATTAATCTATTTTATCTTGAATTAAAGGAGGAAGTTTAAAACATAACTATCTTCTAAAGTCCACCATTTGCACAAACAGACATGTATGGTAAGCACTTACCCAATTTCTCAACATGCACTTTGAGCAGTTGTGACTCCTCTCTGGGAATGTGCATCAGTAAAATATGATTGTATATGTGAACAGAACTGCAGTGACTACACATTGAGCAGGGTGATGCCGCACAGACTGTTTCACCACTCCTCCAACTACCTTCCACATGATCCATCCAGCACCGGTGTCCAGTGTCAGGAGTGTGTGACATCTGCAACATGCAGTGCTGCCAAACCCCTCGGCTTCCCTGTGAACCCACAGCCTCTACCACCGAGAAGACAAAGGCTTCAAGTGTAGTGGAGAAACTACATAAACATCCTTCCCTGGAGCATACACGGCATCTTGACATGTGGGGAATCGTCTTTAGTCAGTGTATAACAGTCGCGTGTGGATGACTGCCTTCAACACAGCACTCATGGTTGAAGTGCACCTGATAAACTCCATCTGATCTTTGAGTCTGATCATTGATGAACAAGAAATGCTGCAAGGAGCATCTCAATCCACAACCCTTGGTGTATTACAGCCTTATCTGAAGTTCTGGAGAAGGAAACAGCCTTCCACTGCTGGACATGCATGGGCACACCCTGGCTCCTGATGGTGTCAATGAGAGCTGGATTTCAGAATGCAGTCTTCAGTGCCAATGGTAAGGACCGCGTTCACTCTGTTAACATTCCCACTGAGGGTGCAAAAACAGACCCAAACATTCTTTGCAATAGATATGTGTGTTTACAACTTGTGTAATTGTGATGTTAGTGTGAGGTCATCCATTTTGGAATTGAAAAAATAAATTCCAAAATGTTCTAAATGGTTAGAAACCAGGAACTGGAGAGGAACAAAGTGGTTTGAGATTCCAAGGACACAAATTATTAAAAGCTGGTGGTCAGGTAAAGGTAGCAATAAAAAAACGATGAGTGGAATGTTGACCCTTACCTCAAGGAAGCTGGATTGTAAAAGGAATGAATTTCTGCTTCAGTTGTATTGAACCTTGGTCAAACCCCATCTGGATATTATATTCAGTTCTGGGCACCCAGCTCAGGAAGTGCCGGGTAGATTCACCAGAATGAAAACGGTGCTTCGAGGGTTAAATTATGAGGAGAGGTTGTATAAGCCTGGCTTGTATTCCATTGAGTTTAGAAGATTGAGCAATGATCAGATTGAGGTGTTTAGACTGTTAAAAGGATTGAAATCGGCCCTCCTGGTACGAAATCCACTTTTACACTCTGTCCCCCTTGTAATTAAGCCCAGCATTCAACTTGCCTTCCTAATTCCTGGCTGGACTTGCATGCTAACTTTTGGAGTTTCATGTATGAGGGACACCCAGTTCCCTCTGTACTGCAGCATTCTGCAGTCTCTCTGCATTTCAATAATATTCTGCTCTTCTGTTCTTCCTGCCAAAGTGGATAACCTCACGTTTTCCCACATTTTTATCCATCTCTGAAATATTGGCCGACTCCCTTAACCCATCGATTTCCCTTTGCCGGGATTTTCCAGCCTCATGTGGCAGTGCCCATCACAGGGGATGGGGCAGGTCAGCCAAAGTTCCATTAACTTTTGGCGGGACCGGAAGATCCTGGTGACAGGTGGTGCTGGAAAATCCTGACCTGTGTGTCCTGGCAATTTGCTTTCCCACCTATCCTTGTATTGGATGCAAATTTGTCAATAATACACTCGGTCCCTTCATCCAAGTCGCTCATATGGATTGTCAGTAGTTGAGATTCCAGCACGGGTCCCTGGGACACTCCTCTAGTGACCGTTAGCCAACTTGAAAATGAGCTAATTCTCCTGACTCTCTTTCCTTTAGTTACCCAAACCTCTATCCATGCAAATATATTACTCCCAACATCAGGAACTCTTGCCTTGGCTAATAAGCTTTTATATGGCATCTTATCAAATATCTTTTGGAAATCCAAATACACTACATCTACTGGTTCCCCTTTATCCACCCTGCTTGTTACATCCCCAAACAACTCACATGAACTTGTCCAACACAATTTCCTTTTCACAAAACTAATCTGCCGTTTGTATTCTGATTTTCTCAATTTTCTGCTCCTGCTTCCTTAACAATGGGTTTCAGTGTTGAGGGGAGGCGATGGTGTAGTGGAATTGTCACTGGACGAGTAACCCAGAGACCCAGGGTAATGCACTGGGGACCAGGGTTTGAATCCTGCCATGGTTGGTACTGGAATTCGAATTCAATGAAAAATGTGGAATTAAAAGTCTAACGATGACCATGGTGCCATTGTCAATTGTTGTCAAAACCCGTCTGATCTGCTATCCTTACCTGGTCTGGCCGACATGTGACTCCAGAGCACAACGTGGTTGACTCTTCCATGCAACTCAGTTGTATCAAACCACAACAAAGCACCAAACAAAGGAATGAACCGGAAGGACCACCCAGCATTCCCCTAGGCACCGGAAATGACAACGGCAAACTCAGCCTTGTCAACACTGCAAAGTCCTCCTAACTAACATCTGGGGGTTAGTGAAGCAATGGAATCATACCTTACAGATTAGGTCCCGGACACCACCATCATCATCATCCCAGCAGAAGTGGCGGCACTGTGGTATACAGTCGGGAGGGAGTGTCGACTCTGGACCCATGAAGTCTCATGGTATCAGGTCAAACATGAAGGAAACCTCCTTCTGATTACCACGTTCCCTCCTCCCTCGGCTGAAGAATCAGTGCTCCTCCATACCGAACACCAAATGGAGGGAGCACCTCTGGAGGGTGGCAAGGGCACAGAATGTACTCTGGGTGGGGGACCTTAATGTCCATCACCAAGAGTGGCTCATTAGCACCACCTCTGGCTGAGTCCTAAATGCCATAGCTGCTAGACTGGGTCTACGGCAGGTCCAAAGTCCAAAGACACAAATCATTAAAAGCTGGTGGTCAGGTAAAGGTAGCAATAAAAAAACGATGAGTGGAATGTTGACCCTTACCTCAAGGAAGCTGGATTGTAAAAGGAATGAATTTCTGCTTCAGTTGTATTGAACCTTGGTCAAACCCCATCTGGATATTATATTCAGTTCTGGGCACCCAGCTCAGGAAGTGCCGGGTAGATTCACCAGAATGAAAACGGTGCTTCGAGGGTTAAATTATGAGGAGAGCTTGTATAAGCCTGGCTTGTATTCCATTGAGTTTAGAAGATTGAGCAATGATCAGATTGAGGTGTTTAGAATGTTAAAAGGATTGAAGAGGTCGATACAGAGAAACTATTTTCTCTGTTGGGGGAATGAAGAATGAGGGAACATATTGAGCTCAGTCATTTAGGAGAGAAATCAAGAAATAACTTTTCACACAAAGAAACCGGGAATTTACCCCCAAAAGGCTGTGGATGCTGGAACAACTGCAGATAACAAGACTGAGATTGAGGGATTTTTGGTGAGGAATGATTTCAAGGGATCTGGAGCTAAGGTGGGTAAATGGTGGTGAGGGACCAATCAGCTGTGATCTAACTGAATGGTGGGAGGGAAAACCACCTCCTCTTGTTCCAATGTTCCTAATCTTTATCAGTCCCTCCTCAGACAGGGGAAGCATTGCAGCAGAACGATGGTTAAACTTTGGTTTTCTATTAGTCAGGATTCATCAATTGACGTTAAATGTTTCTCGATCACCCTTATCTCCTGAGGTTTTGTGGATAAGCACAGACATTAAAAACAAAATGAGGAAAAAGTTCAGATTTTCAAGTGGAAAAGGCTTCGGACACCGATTTCCTTTACTTTCAATTTAGTATACGGTATTCACTGCTCCCGATGTGGTCTCCTCTACATTGGGGAGTTCAAATGCAGACTGGGTGACTGCTTTGCGGACACCTCCGTTCAGTCCACAAGTATCACCCTGAGCTTCCTGTTGCTGGTCATTTCAATTCTCCACCTTGCTCTCACTCTGACCTTTCTGTCCTTGACCTGCTACAGTTTTCCAATGAAGCTCAACACAAGCTCGAGGAACAGCACGTCATCTTTCGACTGGACACTCGACAGCCTTCTGGACTCAGCACTGAGGCTAACACTTTTAGATCAGACCCTCTGTCTTCATTTTGTTTTTTTTGCTGGTTTGATTGGGTCTCGTTTTTTTCTTTATTCCTTCATGTTACATTCAGACGGTTGCTATGCAGCCATTCACACCTCATCTGGACACATCTTCTGTTTCTTTCCTTTCCCAATTACCACTGCCTTTGGCTTTTGTTCCATGAAACCTTTTATCCTTTAATCTCTCCTGCCCTCCTCCCTATCACACACCTTCCCTTCTGTTCTTCCACACCTCTCCCCGACCACTTGCTCAAAACCTATGACATTTCGAAACTTCCTGGGATTTATTACAAGTTGTTGTTGTTGTTGTAGCAGTGTGAGAGTCTCCATTTCCCATCACTCCATTTATCAGTCTGCACGCCAAGCTCCCTGGGTCAGTGTGGGCAGTGCCCACCAGTCATCCTCATGGATCAATGAACAAAACCACGTGAGATGATTGGATTAATGGTGCCTTCAACATGAGAACTTGTGGGGCTGAATTCAGTCAGGTGACACCAGAGCAACTCAGAGTGACTCCTATTGGTCCAAATAAAATCGGCCCTCCTGGTAATAAACCCATGAGTTCTGTCATTGGTGGAGATTGTAGAGGTTGGGGCTGGTTAATTGGTTCAACGTTGCTGCTTCTGGTCTCATTGGTGTCAGGTGAGTGCAGCTTGTGTGTATAAAAGGTGCTGCTCGGTGGCTGAAGGGATGGTGAGTTGTTTGGTATCATGGGGGATTTTGTAGTGAGGGCTTTGTTCCCAGTGCTGGTGTTAGTTGGAGCTGTTTGTGGCTCTGATACTTGGCAACAGTTTCTAGGCCAGAGTCAAAGCCACCCCTGTGCCTCAGACAGTCTGTCCTCCTGGGCCTCCCTTTGGTTCCCATTTCCGTGTGTCTGAGGGTGGAAGTGTGTCTCCACTGCAGACTGTGATGGTGCAGTGTGGAGAGGACAAGCTGCTGCTCAGGGTCCAGCTGGATTTATTTGGAACCTGGCACCTGATCAAAGCTGCTGACCTGACCCTGGTGGACAGCAGGTTGTTGGCCAACCAGGATCTACTCTCAGAACCACACTGTCCTCTTTGACTATGGACTCCATGAGTGTGGCAGCAGGTTGCAGGTAATGGGAATCCTCAGCTCTTGCTCTAAGTTTGGGCTGTTGGTTATTCCCCACTCTTCATTCCAACACTGGGTGAGATGTCAATGATATTGAGGAGATAGCTGTCTCCTGCTTTATAAAACTACAAATTAGCTTTCTAGTCTGTATTGTACTTTGCATTAACTGGTCCTTGAGTCTTTCCAACCTATGACATCAGCCCCATTGGTCTTGAACCTTCTCTTTGGATCCTCTAAGCTTTTCCTTCTGTTGTTTTGAGGATTTTCATCTCTATTCCCCTCATTCAGATCAATTCAACTGGAGACTTCAGTTTCAGTCCAGTTTTACCCAATTTGATTGTCTCTTAAATGAAGAAAATGGAATACGAATTAAGTCCACTTTGACTAAAGAGTAACTCCACACTTCCCAGTTTCCCTGCTATTGGAATAAATGGGGCCCTGGCTTCAAACTGTTCTATTTCCATGCTCCATGTTATTGTCCACTTGTGGCTCCTTTAACTGTTAACTGAAGCTGTCCTTTTGTTGAGAGACTTCCCAATTAATGGACCATGATCTTGTGCTCATGATCTCTCTCCTTCGATAAGGGCTGAGGTTACAAAGCAACAAATAACCAAATGAGGCCATACGGCCCCTCGAGCCTGTTCCCCAATCATTAAGATCATGGCTGATCTTCTACACAACCTCCATGTTCCTCTCCCCTCAACATATTCTTTGATGCCCCAAAGTAAATCCATCTGTCTAAAATATACTCAATAACTGAGCATTCACAGCTCTCTGGGGCAGTGAAGTCACAAAGTGCATGACCTACAGGATGTTCTGGCAGTGTTACATGTGGGACTGAGCACGCTACTGCCGACAGTAATTTAAGGCCCATGATCCAGACCCAGGGTCGGTTTGCTGCTGAACACAGATGTGGGTAGACCAAGCTGTACCTGTGAAAATAATTCTAGTTAATGAAGACTTAGTTAAGCTACAGGAGACAATGGAGACTTCCTCAAAACACAGCATTCTCTGAACACCCTCAAACTGGGATAGAATTCCCAAGATTCTTTCCTTGCTGAATGAAGAAATTCCCTGTTAAGTTAATCCTAAATGACTGGCGCCTGACCTGAACTGACAGCCCCTAATAGTAAATTCTCCAGTGATGGGGTAGCAGTCTCTTCACACTGACCCTGTCAATCCCCCTCAGAATTGTTTTCAGGGGATGGGATGACTTCATTGTTAACCCCTGTGGAGAACATTCTCATTTCAGATCAGTTCTTCATTCCTTCACCTGATTCTTTCAGATGATTGGAGATTTCCTCATCTACACCACCCACCTGAACCACACCCCAGAGTATCATGGATCTGTCATTGTGAGAACGAATGGAGCTGTCGTTCCCATTGAGTGTCGTTATTTGAGGTGAGAATCTTTATTCGCTTTGTCAATAAGATCTACAGCTGCTGGTGGTCTCTGAAGATGTCCTAAAATGACTCCCCTGCCTTTCCAGGAAGGGCAATGTGAGCAGTGACCCCATCAAGCCCACCTGGATCCCATTCAGCTCCACCAAGTCTGGAGAAGGGCATCTGTCATTCTCTCTGCGCCTAATGCATGGTATGTGATGGGTGGATGGGGAGTGATTTCCTGTAGTCACTCACTGGGAGTTACAGCCACTGTCTCTAACCCTTGTCCTCTTGTACTTCAGGTGACTGGCTTACAGAGCGCACTTCGACTGTCTACTACCTGGGTGAGCTCATTCACATTGAGGCCTCTGTTTCAATGACCAACCACATGCCCCTGAAGCTCTACATTGACCGCTGTGTAGCTACATTGAGCCCAGACAAGGACTCCACCCCGAGATACAGCTTCATTGACCACAATGGGTAAGGAGCTCTCTGCTTTCTCCAGCTGGTCCCATCTCAATGGCTTCACTTGATTCACTTCCTGTCCCTTTTTAATCTTTCTTCAGTTGCCTCCTGGACAGCAAAGCTGAGGACTCCTTTTCAACTTTTGTGTTGCCAAGAGACGAGCAGGAGCTGGACAAGCTCCGGTTTGACCTGGATGCGTTCCGTTTCCTTGGAGATGACCGTTCCTTGGTAAGAGGAAGCTGATCATTGGAGTCTCCATGTTGGGAGGGAGTCACTGAATCATGACGTGTGTTGAATGTGTCCCTCAGATTTTCATCACCTGTCACCTGAAAGTTGCTCCATTGGATCAGAGGGATTCCAGGAACAAAGCTTGTACTTTCCAGAAGGTGCAGAATGTGTCAGTTCCCTCTCTCTCCATCAGGGATGTGTTGTGTGGAGATGTGATGCACAACCTGGTTGATGGGCTCTTTCTCTTGTTTAGCTGGACCCCATTGGAGGAATCGAGCATTGACATTTGTGCCTGTTGCCATGTGGGTAACTGTGGTGCCACAAGGGAGTTGTGGTTTGGTCCCAGAGGAAGGAGAGATCTTGTACCTGAAGCTGGTGGGACATTGATCCTCTAGATGTTGGACGTCCCCCTTTCCCCTCTCTAACTGGAATGTTTGATGTTGCAGAGAGTGAAGCTGGATTGAAGTGGGTGGGTGAGGCCTCACTAGGAGCCCTGCTCATTCTGGATACTGATGTGACCAAGCTGGCAACAGAGTCCCTGAATGAGGCTGAGCGAAGGATGCAGGAGAGGTCTCCAGGTGGTGAGTTGGCCGACTACTGGTTTCCATTTCCCCCTCAGTGTTTCCTTCACTAACCATTGGTTTCTCATTGCTTTGTAGGTGTGGAGTCTGAGGTGGTCCTGATCGTGGCCCTGACTGTGACAGCTGTCTCCCTGATCTCTGCTTCATTCTGGAGGTTATTAGCTATGAGGAGAGGTTGGAGAAACTCGGATTGTTCTCACTAGAGCGACGGAGATTGAGGGGCGACTTGATAGAAGTTTACAAAATTATGAGTGGCATGGACAGAGTAGATAGTCAGAAGCTTTTTCCCAGGGTGGAAGAGTCAATTACTTGGGGACATAGATTTAAGGTGAGAGGAGAAAACTATAGAGATGTGCGGGGCAAGTTTTTTTACACAGGGTAGTGAGCGTCTGGAATTCGCTGCCAGAGGAGGTGGTGGAAGCAGGTACGATAGTGGTGTTTTAGAGGCAGCTTGACAAATACATGAATAGGATGTGAATAGAGGGATACGGACCCCGGAAGTGCAAAATGTTTTAGTTGACGGGCAATATGATCGACGCAGGCTTGGAGGGCCGAAGGGCCTGTTCCTGTGCTGTACTTTTCTTTGTTCTTTTCTTTGTTCATTGCTGGCCTTGCTCCTGTACAGGAAACACAAGCAAACTCAGGTCAAACAGTGATCAAATGATCAATAAAGCAGAGACTCCTTCTACCTTGTGTCAGGGAGCTGAATGGTCTATGCATTCTCCTTGTTAGTTAAATATCTCCATGGACCTAATGACTGGTGTTAGTCTATCCAAGCACAGAACTAGGCCTCCTGAATGATGGGTTTACTGAAGGTTGAGAGAAGCAGGAATTGTTCATTTTTTTTCTGGGTGCTTCAGACCCCAGGCTTGGTATCTATAGCCACCCAGTGTGGGGGAGGGGGTGTGAGCAGGCCTGGCATGAGGGGGAGGGGATGTGAGCAGATCTGGGGCCTCCTTGTGGACCTGTTCCTGAGCCTGGCTGGTGTGGATGTTTACTCAGGCTGCCTCACTCTCTTCCATGGTGATGTTCACCCCCTGGAGAGGGGGCTCACTGTATTGGAGTGTTTGAGGTTTGCTGTCATCAGTGGTGCCAGAAGGACCGAGTGGATGATCCATCTCAGCCTCCTCCTGAGGTCTCCAGCATCAGATGCCAGTCTTCAGCCGAGTTGATTCACTCCTCATGATATCAAGAAATGGCTGAAGAGCCCTGGATCTGCATCTGCACTGGCCCTTACAATATTCCAGCAATAGTACTGAAGGCTTGTGCTCCAGAACTTGCCGTTCCCCTGTTCAAGCTGTTCCAGTGCGGCTACAACACTGGCATCACCCAGCAAAGTGGAAAATTGCCCATATGTGACCTGTCCACAAAAAGCAGGACAAATCCAACCCGGTCAATTCCTGCCCCATCAGTCGACTCTCGATCATCAGCAAAGTGATGGAAGGGGTTGTCACAAGTGCTGCTTGTTAGCACTGTCGCTGCTCACTAACACTCAGTTTGGGTTCTGCCAGGGCCACTCAGCTCCTGACCTCATCACAGCCTTGGTCCTCAGGGCGGTGTCCAAACCCCAACCATCTTCAGCTGCTTCATCAAAGACCTTCCCTTCATCATAAGGTCAAAAATGGGGATGTTCACTGATGATTGCACAATATTCAGCATCATTCAGGACTCCTCAGATACTGAAGCAGCCCATGTCCAAATGCAGCAAAACCTGGGCAATATCCAGGCTTGGGCTGACAAGTGGCAAGTAACATTCGTGCCACATGAGTACCAGGCAATGAACACTTCCCACCAGAGAGAATCTAACCATCTCCCTTTGAAATTCAATGGCATTACCGCCACTGAATTCCCCACTATCAACATCCTGTGGGTTACCATTGACCTGAAACTGAACTGGGCGAGCCACATAAATACTGTGGCTACAAGGGCAGGTCAGAAGCCATGAATCCTGCAGTGAGTATTTCACCTCCTGATTCCATTAAGCCTGTCCACCATCTACAAGTCAGGAGTGTGATGGAATAATCTCCCCTTGACTAGACAAGTACAGCTCCAACAACACTCGAGAAGCTTGACACCATCCAAGGCAAAGCAGCCCACTTGACTGGCACCCCATGCACAATCATTCGCTCCCTCCATCACCAATACACAGTGCACAAGATGCTCTGCAGAAACTCACCAAGGCTCCTAGAACAGCACCTTCAAAATCCACGACCACTCCGATCTCGAAGAACAAGGGCAGCAGATAAATAGGATCACAACCAACTGGAAGTTCCCTGCTAAGCCACTCACCATCTGACTTGGAAATATATCGCCGTTCCTTCACTATCGCTGGGTCCAAATCTTGGAACTCCCTCCCTAACAGCAGTGTGGGTGTACCTACACCACAGGGACTGCAGTGGTTCAAGAGGGTAGCTCACCACCGCCTTCACAAGGGCAATGAGGGACGGGCCATAAACGTTGGCTGAGCCAGTGATGCCCAAACCTCATGAATGAATAAAATATTTTGTATCTGTTTTCATGGTAGACGACACGAACAACATCCCAATAATAGTGGAAGGTCAAGGGGCTACAGGGAGCAAGGGTCTTAAAACAACCACTATCACGAAAGAAAGTGTAATGGGAATACTAATGGGACTTAAAGCTGACAAGTCCCCTGGACCTGATGGCCTGCATTCTAGGGTCCTATAAGAAGTGGCTGCAGAGAGAGTTTATGCATGGGCTGTCATCTTACAAAATTCCACAGGTTCTGGAGATGTAATGAAGTCAGGAGCTGAGAGTCCCTGGCGAAATCCATACTGGGCATCAATGAGCAGGTTATTGCTCAGCAAGTGCTGCTTGATAGCACTGTTGATGACTCCTTCCATTGCTTTACTGATGATCGAGAGTAGACTGATGGGGCGGTAATTGGCTGGGTTGGATTGCCCTGCTTTTTGCGTACAGGACATACACGGGCAATTTTCCACATAGCCGGGTAGATGCCAGTGTTGAGCTGTACTGGAACAGCTTGGCTAGGGGCATGGCAAGTTCAGGAGCACAAGTCTTCAGTACTATTGCTGAAATATTGTCAGGGCCCATAGTCTTTGCAGTATCCAGGGTCTTCATCTGTTTCATGATATCACGTGGAGTGAATCGAATTGGCTGGAGACGGGCATCTGTGATGCTGGGGACTTCCGGAGGAGGCTGAGGTGGATCATCCACTCAGCACTTGTGGCTGAAAGTTGTTGCAAATGCTTCAGCCTTATCTTTTTCACTGATGTGCTGGGCTCCCCCATCATTGAGGATGGGGATATTTATGGAGCTGCCTCCTCCAGTGAGTTGTTTAATTGTCCACCACCATTCACAACTAGATGTGGCAGGACTGCAGAGCTTAGATCTCATCCGTTGGTTGTGGGATTGCTTAGCTCTGTCTATCACTTGTTGCTGATTCTGGTTGTTACGCAAGTAGTCCTGTGTTATAGATTTACCAAGTTGACACCTCATTTTTAGGTATACCTGGTGTTGCTCCTGGCATGCCCTCCTGCACTCTTCATTGAACCAGGGTCAATCGCCTGGCTTGGTGATGATGGTAGAGTGGGGGATATGCAGGGCCATGAGGTTACAGGTTGTGTTCGAGTACAATTCTGCAGCTTCTGATGGCTCACAGCGCCTCATGGAAGCCCAGTCTTGATTTGTTAGATCTGTTTGAAATCTATCCCATTTAGCACAGTGGTCGCGCCCCACAACACGATGGAGGGTATCCTTAATGTGAAGGCAGGACTTGGTCTCCACAATGATTGTGCAATGGTCACTCCTACCGATACTGTCATGGACAGATGCATCTGCGACAGGCAGGTGGGTGAGGATGAAGTCAATCATTTTTTTTCCCTCACCACCTGCCCCAGACCCAGTCTAGAAGCTATGTCAATTAGGACTCAGCCAGCTCAGTCAGTAGTTGTGCAACCGAGCCACTCTTAGTGATGGACATTGAAGTCCCTACCCAGAGTACATTCTGCGCCCTTGTCACCCTTAGTGCTTCCGTCAATTGGTGTTCGGTATGGAGGAGCGCTAATTCTTCAGCTGAGGGAGGACGGTACGTGGTAATCAGAAGAAGGTTTCCTTCTTGTTTGACCTGATACCATGAGACTTCATGGGGTCCAGAGTCGACACTCCCTCCCGACAGTATAGCACTGTGCGGCCACCTTTGCTGGGATGATGACGGTGGTTTCTGGGACCTGATCTGTGAGGTATGATTCCATTGCTTCACTAGTCTGTGAGACAGCTTTTGGCACTAGCCCCCAGATGATAGTTAGGAGGACTTTGCAGTGTTGACAAGGCTGAGTTTGCCGTTGTCTTTTCCGGTGCCATGGAGAATGCTGGGTGGTCAGCAGAATTAGTTCATTTTCAAGTTGGCTAACGGTCACTAGAGGAGTGTCCCAGGGACCCGTGCTGGAATCTCAACTACTTACAATCCATATGAGCAACTTGGATGAAGGGACCGAGGTTATTGACAAATTTGCATCCAATACAAGGATAGGTGGGAAAGCAAATTGCCAGGACACACAGGTCGGGATTTTCCAGCACCACCTGTCACCAGGATCTTCCGGTCCCGCCAAAAGTTAATGGAACTTTGGCTGACCTGCCCCATCCCCTGTGATGGGCACTGCCACATGGGGCCGGAAAATCACGGCAAAGGGATATCGATGGGTTAAGGGAGTCGGCCGATATTTCAGAGATGGATAAAAATGTGGGAAAACGTGAGGTTATCCACTTTGGCAGGAAGAACAGAATAGCAGAATATTATTGAAATGCAGAGAGACTGCAGAATGCTGCAGTACAGAGGGAACTGGGTGTCCCTCATACATGAAACTCCAAAAGTTAGCATGCAAGTCCAGCCAGGAATTAGGAAGGCAAGTTGAATGCTGGGCTTCATTACAAGGGGGACAGAGTGTAAAAGTAGGGACGTCTTGTTACAATTGTACAGGGCTTTGGTGAGACCACTCCGACTGCACCGCGGACAGATTTAGGCACCTTACTCAATGACAAATACACTTACATTGGAGCCAATTCAGAGAAGGTTCACCAGGTTGACCCCTGGGGTGAAGGGGATTGTTTATAAGAAAAGTTTGGGCAGATTGAGGGTATAAACATTGAAGTTTTGAAGAATGTGAGCTGACCGCATTGAAACATATAAGATACTGAGGAAGATTGACAGGGTAAATATTGAGCAGTTGTTTCCCCTGGCTGGGAAATCTTGAAACATGGGGGCACTGACTCAGGATAAGGGGCCCATCATTTACAACTGAAATATGGAGACATTTCTTCACTGAGAGTTGTGAATCTGTGGAATTCTCTACCCCAGAGGGGGAGTGGATGCTCCATCATTGAATATAGTTAACGCTGAGAAAGAACAGATTTTGGATCTCAGGGAATCGGGGGATATGTGGAGTGAGAGCAGCAAAGAGCTCCCAGAATGAGAGCTGCTGAAACATAGGATTGAACCAGGGAGCTTCAGATCCTCAATCTAACACTGTCCCAACTGAGCTATTTCAGCCACCATTTTGCTGTGTTTTTGTGCCATTCTTTTGGAAGAAAATATAACCCCACCTGCTGGAATTCTCCCTCCTGCTCATTCCTCATTTCGTGGCACTGCAACCTGACCAGGGCGTTTCATCTCTCCTCTCTTACACCCAATCACACACCTTCCCTTTTCTTCATTTTATCACCCTCCCCTCGCCTAAAGCCCATCACATTTCAAACTTTTCCCACTCCTCATCAAAACTTATCTGCCTGAAACTGCAACTCTCTTTCTCTCTACACACCCGCTGTCACACCCGCTGAGCATTTCCAACATCTTCTCTCTTCATTAAAAACAATTCTCTCTTACTCCATATCAGAAACACAATGGACATTATGCAAAATAAGTTCCCTCTCACATTCCCTCTCAACTTGTTTGCTTTAAAACTTTGCATTTTTATTCTTATGAAATTGTCTCAAATTAAACACACAAACTCCTGATATGGACCCATGCATCCATTTAGCACGGATGGACGATCAGTTCACAGACATTTCACTATTAATCTGCTGCTGTTAATTGTTGCCATGGGCCTTTAAATTAGGCAGAGGGTGATGACATCATACAGACACACTTGGCCACCATATCAGAAAGCTCCCAGAGTGTAATCTCCGATCTAGCGCTTTGAAAGGTTGGAATTATTGATGTAAACTTGGAAATGTTTGACTTCACAGGCTGGGATTGCCTCAATCTCTCCCTACACTAGTCTTCCTCCCGAGCTGTTTGTGTTTGAGCTATCCCACTCGATTTGGGGCAGGATAGTGGGGGAAATCCAGGCCCAGGACAAAGAGACAAAACCTGAAAATCAGAGCCAGGTCATTGAGGAGAGAAGTTAGGAAACACTTCATCACACAAAGGGTGGGAGAAGGGTAGAACTCGATCCCACTATACAATCACAGAGACAAGCTCAATTAATCATTTAAAACCTGAGATTGAAGGAGCTTTGGTGGACCAGGGAACTCAGGGAGATGGGGACAAGGCAGGTAAATAGTGTTAGGATTCACATCAGCCATAATCTCATTGAATAGTGAAACTCATGTTGCTACGTTTCAATGTTTTTCCTGTAGCTTTGATGTGGATCATTTCGAAACAATGGACTCTTCTGATGTCATACAGTCCTCGTGTTATGATGTCATGAAGATAAATAAATTACAGCAGAGCCTTGGTAGCGGAGAGAGTTTTGTTTGAGACGGCAGCAAGCCCTTTGCTTAAGGATTTGTAATTGAAATACAGGACAGGGCATTGGTGAGACCACATCTCGAATACTGTGTGCAGTTTTGGTCTCCTTATTTAAGGAAGAATTAAGTATGTTGGAGGTGTTTCAGGGGAGGTTTACTAGATTGATACCTGGAATGAGCAGATTGTCTTATGAGGATAGGTTGGACAGGCTGAGCTTGTTTCCACTGGAGTTTAGAGGAGTGAGGGGTGACCTGATTGAAGTCTATAAGATCCTGAATGGTCTTGACAAGATGGAATTAGAAAGCATGTTTCCTCTAGTGGGTGAGTCAGAACTAGCGGCAACTGTTTTAAAATGAGGGGTCACCCTTATCAGACAGAGATGAGAGTTGTGCGACTTTGGAACTCTGCGTCAGAAAGTGGTGGAAGTGGGGTCATTGAATATTTTTAAGAAAGATTCTTGTCAGGCAACAGAATCAAAGGTTATCAGCGGTAGGTGGGAACGTAGAAGTCGAAACACAAACAGATCAGCCCTACTGTTATTGAACGGCAGAGCAGTCTCGAGGGGCCGAATGGCCTACATCTGCTCCTATTTCGTATGTTCATAAGTCAGCAATGGAAAAGAAAGCTAGACAGCATATGAACATCAGGAATAGTGTTGTAAATGATGATGATGAACAATGTCTACACTACCGGCTCAGTATGGTGCACCAAATATCCTATCCTGCCTCATTGGACGAACAATGGAAGAAGTCAGGGAAATTGTACACCACAGAGACAAAGAAACTTTTATACATCCCGAGGCGTCCCACTCAAACCAGACCTAAGTCCTGTCTCCAGTTCCGGTTGCTAAGAAACAACAGAAAGATTCAGCTGCTGGAGACGGTAACAGAGAAAAGGCACCAGTTACCAGATCGGTGGAACTTGGACCGAACACCAAGGTTGGCACAAAAAACAAACCCAACTGGCGGCTGTGAAGAAGAAGGTGAGAGGGAGGTGAAGGGTGAACTGAGGAGGCAAGGGTCACAGTGTCAGGAGGAGGTGGTCACTCAGTGGGATCGGAGGTCAAGATCCAGTGTATAGACCGTCCACTCTCTTTCACTCCTCAAACTCTTCCACTAGGTATTAGTTCCGGAGCAGCATTCACAGAAACCTTGAGAACAAGCCACTTGTCATCGTGACTAGGATTTGCCATTTGATCATTGTCCAGACTGCCATTGACACTCACTCCTTAAGAAATGCACACTTAACCCGTTCACACTCTCTCTGCAGCTGCTGCCCAATCTCCAGATTTTTCTCCAATCTTGGAAGATATTGCTGTCTCTCACCTATGCTGTCACCCCTCCCACTGATCCTTATTTGAAACCCTCTAATCTCCCGCCCTGTCTCTCACAGCACCGGGACCCCATTCATCAAAGTCACAGAGAACAGCTAGTGTGACAGCAACAATTACTGACATCAGAACCTGGATGTGTGAGAACTTTCTCCAAACCGTCCTCGGTTAAATTAAAGACAGCCTGTTTGGTTCCTGCCAGGACTCGTGTTTCTGGTTTTCACCCATCAGCCTCTCTGACTGCCGGGCCTGACTGCTTGGAATTATGCACCTACCTGAAGCAGAGCTCTGTTTCCTGTTGTGTATCCACAGTTACTTTTAATAATGAAATGTGTCCATCTGCAGGAACGACTGGATCAGGTAAGTGAGGAAAACCGAAGGCTGAAGACAGCGATCACCAGAACGACTGAAGAACTGAACCAGATCAGGACGAAGCTTCAGGAAGAAGTTTTGGGAACCTGAAAATTCAATTTTAGCCTCGTTTAAAAGCTGCCTCATTAACTTTGTCTCCAGTTTGTTTTGAAATTCTAAATTGTATATTCACCAAGACTCGGGAACTCCAATCAAGTCACAACCCGAGCTCCCTCCGTTTGATTTCACTGAGTAGTGAGGTTTATGGTGTGTCATTGGTGAAAGAATTTGTTTTGTAATTTCAAATCTCTCACTCTCATAAGATTGTTCTGGAGAAAATGTTCCAGCGAATACATTTCAAGACAAGAAGCACAAAGAAATTCTGGGGTTAGCTATTTCGTGACTTTTAGTTTAAATGATTTTCACACAGCAACAAGAACTGGAACTGCCCAGCTCTTTCCAATCTGAACTACATGCAAAGAAGGAGGTGTCTCAGAAGGTGGGCGATTTGCAGGGGGGCGTCGCTGACTTGAAAGAAAAGGTATAAATCCCACCCAAAGTGCAACAATGTCCAGTGATTTCCACTGGCCTTATATTGTGTGCTTCTTAACCTCGTAGTAGTTTCATTTGAGGGATCATCATCCCAAATGGCTGCTATAAGCAGGGAGCTTGTATTAATATTACACTCTGCCCCTATTCCTTTTATTCAGGAGTCTTGTCCATCTTTTCAGGTGTCCTCAGTCTTTGCATCTTGGAGTGTATGTGGTACAATGGAGTATGTTAGACTCAGTCCCATAAAGGGTTAACTGTAATAGTCTGTGATGTCAGAGAAGGAAGTGACTTTCTCATGTGATGTGAGATTCTGGGACAATCTGAAGTGAAAGGAAAGCAAGTATGGTCAGAAGCTTGTAAGAATGTTCTCCTTAATCTGTGAATATGTGAAAATAAATGTTAGCGTCTTTATAGCTAGCAGTCTTCAGAATTCACTGAAACTGCTCCAGCCCAACAGCACAATCATATAGTGCACAGTTTGTCTTTGATGATGTGGAACTGGAGCATGTTCTTTGTAACAAGCTGAACATTCCCTGTAATGTCGGACTGGCTGGTTAATGGACACTGTGCAGCTGAACATTCCCTGTAATGTCGGACTGGCTGGTTAATGTACACTGTGCAGCTGAACAGTCCCTGTAATGTCAGACTGGCTGGTTAATGTATAATGTGCAGCTGAACATTCCCTGTAATGTCAGACTGGCTGGTTAATGTACACTGTGCAGCTGAACAGTCCCTGTAATGTCAGACTGGCTGGTTAATGTATACTGTGCAGCTGAACATTCCCTGTAATGTCAGACTGGCTGGTTAATGTACACTGTGCAGCTGAACATTCCCTGTAATGTCGGACTGGCTGGTTAATGTACACTGTGCAGCTCAACATTCCCAGTAATGTCGGACTGGCTGGTTAATGTACACTGTGCAGCTGAACATTCCCTGTAATGTCGGACTGGCTGGTTAATGTACACTGTGCAGCTGAACAGTCCCTGTAATGTCAGACTGGCTGGTTAATGTACACTGTGCAGCTGAACATTCCCTGTAATGTCAGACTGGCTGGTTAATGTACACTGTGCAGCTGAACAGTCCCTGTAATGTCGGACTGGCTGGTTAATGTACACTGTGCAACTGAACATTCCCTGTAATGTCGGACTGGCTGGTTAATGTACACTGTGCAGCTGAACATTCCCTGTAATGTCAGACTGGCTGGTTAATTTACACTGTGCAGCTGAACATTCCCTGTAATGTCAGACTGGCTGGTTAATGTACACTGTGCAGCTGAACATTTCCTGTAATGTCGGACTGGCTGGTTAATGTACACTGTGCAGCTGAACAGTCCCTGTAATGTCAGACTGGCTGGTTAATGGACACTGTGCAGCTGAACATTCCCTGTAATGTCGGACTGGCTGGTTAATGTACACTGTGCAGCTGAACAGTCCCTGTAATGTCAGACTGGCTGGTTAATGGACACTGTGCAGCTGAACATTCCCTGTAATGTCGGACTGGCTGGTTAATCTACACTGTGCAGCTGAACAGTCCCTGTAATGTCGGACTGACTATTTTTTGGAAAAATATACTTTATTCATAAAATATCTGGAACAACATTCCAAACCACTTCAAAATCACCATCACAAAGGTACAATCAGATTCAGCTTTTACAACATGTATCACCAGGTGCATAAGTACAAACAATGAATATTACAATCATTTGCAGACATTCATTTGAGCTGTACAGCCCGAGGGGATTTAAACATTTCCCAGTCCCTCGGTGCCCTGGCAGAAAGGTCTTAGACAGTGACCCTTCCCCATTGCGCCTTTGCGGCAGCTGCCCCAAGCTTTAGTGCGTCCCTCAGCACGTAGTCCTGGACTTTGGAATGTGCCAGTCTGCAACACTCGGTCGGGGACAACTCTTTGCGCTGGAAGACCAACAAGTTTCGGGCAGACCAAAGAGCGTCTTTCACCAAGTTGATGATCCTCCAGCTGCAGTCGATGTTTGTCTCGGTGTGTGTCCCTGGGAACAGCCCGTAGAGCACAGAGTCCTGTGTCACAGAACTGCTCAGGACGAACCTCGACAGCAACCACTGCATCTCTCTCCAGACCTTCTTTGCAAAGGCACAATCTACAAGGAGGTGAACAACGGTCTCTTCCCCACCACAGCCACCTCGAGGGCAACGTGCAGAGTGGGTGAGACTCCTGGCGTGTAGAAAGGATCTGACGGGGAGGGCCTTTCTCACCACCAGCCAAGTCACGTCTTGGTGCTTGTTGGAAAGTTCTGGCGTTGAGGCATTCTGCCAAATAACAGTCTGCTCGGGAAACCATCCCACAGGGTCCACCCTCTCCTTTTCCCGCAGGGCCTCTAAGACGTTACGTGCCGACCACTGCCTGATGGACTTGTGGTCATAGGTGTTTCTCTGCATAAATTTTTCCACCAGGGACAGGTGGTACGGCACGGTCCAACTACTTGGAGCGTTCCGCGGCAGCGTGGCCAGACCCATCCTTCGCAACACCAGGGACAGGTAGAACCTCAGCACATAGTGACACTTGGTGTTTGCGTACTGACGGTCTACGCACCGCTTGATGCAGCCACACACAAAGTTGGCCATCAGTATGAGGGCGATGTTGGGCACGTTTTTTCCCCCTTTATCTAGAGGCTTGTACATCGCGTCCTTGCAGACACGATCCATTTTCGACCTCCAGATAAAGTTAAAGGTGGCTCGGGTGATCGCCATCGTGCAGGTGTCTGGAATGGGCCAGACCTGTGCCACGTACAGCAACAGCGAGAGTGCCTCACACCTGATGACCAGGTCCTTACCCGCAATGGAGAGGGAGCGTCGCTCCCACATGCCCAGTTTTCATTTCACCATAGACACTCGCACCTTCCAGTTTCTAACGCATGCCCCGGTCCCTCCGAACCATATCCCCAGCACCTTCAAGCTGTCAGCCCTGACGGTGTAGGGGACAAAGGATCGGTCAGCCCAGTTCCCAAAGAACATGGCCACGCTCTTCCCACGATTTACCTTGGCTCCCGAGGCCAGTTCGAACTGGTCGCAGATGTGGATCAGTCTGCGCACCGACAGCGGATCCGAGCAGAAGACGGCGACATCGTCCATGTACAGGGAGGCTTTGATCTGAGTGCCTCCACTGCCTGGGATCGTCACTCCTCTTATGCCCGGATCCTTCCTGATGAACTCAGCAAAGGGTTCTATGCAACACACAAACAGGACAGGGGAGAGAGGACAGCCCTGCCTGACTCCAGATTTAATCGGAAAGCGATCTGTTTCCCACCCATTGATTGAGACTGCGCTACTGATGTTAGTGTAGAGCAGTTGGATCCAATTTCAAATTCCCTCCCCAAACTACAGTTTGGAGAGCACATCCACCATGTAGGTGTGCAATATTCTGTCAAAGGCCTTCTCCTGATCCAAGACCTCCGTGATAGAGGACAGGAAGGACTGGGAGGCCGTGCTGTCTGTGGGCTTCACGTCATACAATCTGGCATAAAAGGATTTGCTGATCCTCAAAATGTCGGACTGCGATGACTTTACTGAGCCGTCTTCTTCCTTCAGGCTGCTGATCACAGAGCTCTCTCTGTGTACCTTTTGGAAGAAGAAACGTGAGCACGTCTCATCCTGCTCCACGGAGCGGACTCTGGAACGGAAGATGATCTTGGAGGCCTCCGAGGCAAAGAGCGAGGCTTGCTGGCTCTTTACCTCTTGGAGTTCCTCCTTGACATCGACCCCCATCGACTGCAGCCGGAGCAGATTCTGCATGTTTTTCTGGAGTCGAGACATTTCCCTCTGTTCCTTTCTAGCTTTCTGGGTGCCTTTGAGGATGAAAAACCTCTTGATGTTTCCCTTGATCACTTCCCACCAGTGTGTCAGGGACTCAAAGAGGGGTTTCACGGTTCTCCAACCTTTGAAAACCCTCTTGAGCTCCTCAATGTTCTCTGGGGTCAGCAGTTGCACGTTTAGCTCCCATGCCCCCCTGCCCACCCTCTGGTCTTCCTTTAAGTGACAGCCAGCCAGTAGGAGGCAGTGGTCAGAGAAGAACACTGGCTTGACATCGGTGGATCTGACTGCGAACGCTCGGGACACAAACAGCAAATATATCCTGGAACGGATGGACCCGTCTGGCCGCGACCAGGTGTATCTACGCTGCGCTCCGTCTGCAGGGTTGCTGAAGACGTTGTGCAGCTTGGCATCCTTAACTGTTTCCATCAGGGATCTGGACGTAGCGTCCAATCTGCTGTCGGCCCTGCCGGATCGTCCAGCCACATCGATGATGCAGTTGAAGTCGCCGCCCAGAATGACCGGCCTGGAGGTCGCCAGCAGCAGTGGGACTTGCTGAAAAACATCCAGCCGCTCGGCCTTTTGTGCCGGTGTGTACACGTTAATTAACCGGAGTGGAGCATTCTTGTACATGACGTCTGCTACGAGGAGGCGCCCGCCCACCACCTCCTTAACCTCGGAGATGGTGAAGTTGCCTCCCCGCAGCAGAATACCCAGGCCGGAGGAACGAGAGTCGTTTCCTCCCGACCAGCTGCTACTTCCCCCTGCTGATTTTCCACTGCTTCCTCCTCCTCCATTGATTCGCTCTCCTGAGGAGTGGGAGGTTCAGGGGGCAGTGCTGTTGATCGGCTGTCTGTTGCCTCAATCTTTTCCTCCACCTTGTCTCTCTCTGTGTCCTCCTTTGTCCCGTTGTTCTCACTGGGGGCCATGGTGGTTGGAGTGTTGCAAGTGTCCTTGGTACTGGTGACATGAAGCATTTCCCTGCTTCCCCCTCGTTGGCTTTGGCTGCCCGTGCATAAGTGAGGCAGCATTTGGGGCAGGTCCTGTAGAGTTGAGCTGCCTCGCCACACAGGTTGCAGCATTTAGTCTGTTTGCAGTCCTTTGTCTGGTGCCCTTCCTGTTTGCAGTTCTTGCAGAGGGAGGCGCTGCAGTTGGCCGCTGCATGAGCAGACTTGCCACATGAGCAACAAAGTTTGGGTTGCCCAGCGTAGACAAGGTAACCACGGCTTCCCCCGATAGCAAATCTGGAAGGAGGGTGGAAGATGGCTCCCTGACCATCGGTCTTGAGCGTGACCTTAAACTGGCGTTTGCCTGTCCAGATCCCCAAATCGTCTCTAACCTCGGTGCAGCTCCCCACCTTGTCGAAGTACCTGGTGAGGAAGGTGAGCACGTCGATGACAGGGACGTGGGGGTTGTAGAGATGCACCGTCACGAATCGGTCCCGTTGCAACGGCAGAGCAAAGAGCGGCTCCACCGTCAGGATCTTCATCTCCGGCTGGTCTCTCTTCTCCTCAAACACCTTCAGGAACTTGACGCAGGCAGCAACATTCCTGAAGCTCACGTCGAAATATCCAGCGCTGGGGAAGTGCTGCAGGGAGTAGATCTCCGCAGCTTCAAATCCACACGCCTTCAACAGGATCCTCCTGGCGAAGAAGGCCCGATCCATAGGTGCTCCTCCTTCGCTGTCCTTCACCGTGACTCAGACGGTGTTTGATACCCCATGGTATGGGGTTCGATTGGTTATAGCATTTGCTTCACGACCTTGCCCTGGCAGAACCACGATCATGGTCTCTCCCCTGCCAGGTAAGTAAGGGTTATGTTGGGCACGTTTTTCCCCCCTCATCTAGAGGCTTGTACATCGCGTCCCTGTGAACATGATCCATTTTGTAGTGCATTTCCACAGCACATCACTTCAGATTCAGGCTAGTGGTGAAAATCTGAAGAGTTTCATGCATTGCTAATTACAGAGACGCCTAATAGGTCACAATGTTCTGTAACTGCTCCCAGACATGCTACACCACAACGTAGCAATTTAAAGCCTTTTATTCTGCACTGGTAAACTGAAAGGAAGCAGAAATATCCAGATGCGAACTATGGCACATGGCCAATAAGACGTAAAGCTCCATCAAGCACTCACTTTGATTAGACAAGTACAAGAGGGCAAGAGAACAGGCTGCACTCCATTAGCTGCACTGTTCACTTCTGAACATTTAATTCAGTGTCTTAATTAGTTTCATTCATATTCAGGTATCACAGTTTAAGCAACTCCCTCTGTGCACTACAGAAAACTCCAGATTAAGCGTTCTGTTACCCTACATGGTGTAAGAAATCTAAAGCCTCTCTCTGCAATCCTACCCCCAAAAAAATGATCTGTACACGCAACACGCCTACCTTCAACTTTCATCCCCTTCCTGTTTTAGATAAAATTCAAAACAACCTGACCACGTGTTAAATCCTGCCAGGATTGGGTGCTGAGTGGTTACTCTCCCCATTGGGTAACCATGTGATCCTGCTGGCTTCTGCAGCCAATGCTCGTTTAACCAAAGTGGACCCGGCCAAGGGGGCCACGTGCGCGAGAGACTGAGCGAAGGGGGAGTGTGGACCTGCCATGGTGCATTCCACAAAGCAGCGGGGAGTGACGTCACAGGACAGCAAGGCACTTCCTTAAACTCGGAGTCAGGAAACGACCAATTTCAATCGGGGTGCGTGCAACAGTCACAATAATAATCCAAGCATTGGCACAGAGCAGGTCTAGAGGCATTCATTAAAGTTAATGACTTAAACATTTTACTCAATAGATTGTAAAAGAGGTAATCGAGGATTTTTTCTTCAGTCATGGATGGGCAGCTGAGAGCTGCTGCTTACAATCCCTGCGCGGTGTGGGAACTTCAGGACATGATTCTTGGGGGGGCCACGGGTGGAGGAGGAGTTCCAGCTGCTTGAGCTCGAGCCCAGGTTTTCCAAGCTTGAGGGGCTGCAGTCACTGCGGAGCATGAGGGAGGATGAGAATTCCCAGGATCATACGTTCCAGGAGGTGATCACGACACAGGCAGTGAGAGATCAGGACTGGAGACGGGCGGCCATCAGGAAGAGGCAGGAAGTGGAGACTTCGGGGTGTGCGCCGCTCTCAAACTGGGACTTGGGATTGGAGACTGCTGGGAGTGACGATACCTTAAAGAGGTGCAGTCAGATCATGGCACCAGAGGGCAAGGGACAGCAAAGTGTAGAAATGCAGTTGTCATAGGAGATTCTATAGTTAGGGGGACAGACCAGGTTTCGTCATCATGAGTTCCACATGCTGTGCCGTCTCCCTGGTGCCAGGGAAAAGTACATCACAGAGAGGAGACAGAACACTCTGCAAAGGGAAGGGAGGGAGTCACAAGTTGTGGCACATATCAGTGTCACCAAGTAGAGGGGGCAGATATTGAGGTTCTATGGTCAGATTTTCAGAAGCTAGGGAAGATGTTGGAAAGTATGACCCTGAGGGTACCATCACAGAATTAATCTCTGGATTGCTCCCAGTGCCAGGCGCTGGTGACAGTAGAGATAGGAAGATAGGGAGGATCAGTACGTGGCTTGAAGCATGGTGCAGGAGGGACGGCTTGGGACATTGGGACCGGTACTGGGGCAGGAGGAACCTAGTCAAAAAGGGACAGGTGCACCTCAACAGGACTGGGACCATTGCCCTGATGGGAAGTTCACTCGTGTGGTTGGGGAGGATTTAAACTAAATTGGCAGGTGGATGGGCACCAGCGTATAGAAACAGAAAAGATGAATAAGGTGCATAAATGGAGTGTTGGACTGTACCAGAGAATGGGGTATTTCCCTATTAGGAGAGCACGATGAAGCAGGAATACAAAGACAGGTTTGCGATGCATGTATGTAAATGCACAAAGTTGAGATATTTTGGTGAATAAGGTTGGTGAGCTACAAGCACAAACAGCCGTGTAGGAATATGATGTGGTGGCAACAAGAGAAACATGGCTCAAAAATGCTGAGGACTGGGCACTCAATATACATGGATATAAAATGCTCAGGAAAGACAGGGAAGGAAAACAAGGGAGGTGGAGTGGCAGTACTGATTATGGAAGACATTGTAGAATTAGAAAGAAAGGATATCCTTCACAGGGCAAGGGCAGAACCGATTTGATTCAAGTTGAGAAGCAACAAGGGTACAGATCACGCTACTGGGGCTATTCTGAAGGCGCCCAAAAAGAGAGAGAGATAGAGGATTAAATCTGCAGGGAAATCACAGAGATATACATGAACTATCGTGTAGTGATACTAGGGAGCTTCAATTACCCAAATATCAACTGGGATAATGCTGGAGTAAAGGGTAAAGAGGGGAAGGAATTTCTGACATGTGAACAGGAGAACTTCCTTGGCCAGTATGTTCTTGGCCTGACCAGGATGGTTGCAGGGGAAGCGATGGCGCAGTGGTATAGTCGTCGGACTAACAATCCAGAGACCCAGGTCAGCGCTCTGGGGACCCAGGTTCGAATCCCGCCACAGCATACGGGATTCAATAAAAATGTCTAACGATGACCATCAAACCCATCTGATTCACTAATCATCGCCCTCCCTTAGCTTAGTTGAACACCACTTGGAGGAAGCACTGAGGGCGGCATGGGCCAGAATGTACTCTGGGTGGGGGAATTCAATTTCCATTACCAAGTGTGGCTGACCAAGCCTTAAAGGACATGGGTGCTAGACTGCGTCTTCTGCAGGTGGTGAAGGAACCAACAAGAGGGAAAAACATACTTGATCTCATCCTCACCAACCTGCCTGCCGCAGATGCATCTGTCCGTGACAGTGTCGGTAGGAGTGACTACTGCACAGTCGACGTCCCATCTCCATCATGTTGTGTGGCACTGTCACTGTGCTAAATGGGATAGGTTTCGAACAGATCTAGCTGGGCATCCATGAGAGGCTGTGGGCTATCAGCAGCAACAGAATTGTACTCAACCACAATCCATAACCTCATTGCTTGACATATCCCCCACTCTACCATTGCCATCAAGAACATCATTCAATGAAGAGTGCAGGAGGGCATGCCAGGAGCAGCAACAGGCAGACCTAAAAATGAGGTGTTGACCTGGTGAAGCTATAACACAGGACTACCTGCATGCCAAGCAGCAAGTGATAGCTAAATGATCCCATAACCAACAGATCTAAGCTCTGCAGGCCTGCCACAACCAGAATGATGGGGGACAATTAAACAACTCACTGGAGGCAGCAGCTCCACAAATATCCCATCCTCAATGATGGGGGAGCTCAGTCACACCAGTGCAAAAGATAAGCTTGTGGCCGTCAGCCAGAACTGCCGAGTGGATGGTCCATCTCGGCCTCCTCCAGAGGTCCCCAGCATCACAGATGCCAGTCTTCAGCCAATTTGAATCACTCCATATGATATCAAGAAATGGCTGAAGGCACTGGATACTGCAAAGACTATGGGCCCTGACAATATTTCAGCAATAGTACTGAAGACGTGTGCTCCAGAACTTGCCGCACCCCTAGCCAAGCTTTTCCAGTACAGCTACAACACCGGCATCTAACCGGCTATGTGGAAAATTGCCCAGGTATGGCCTGTACACAAAAAGCAGGACAAAGCCAACCCGGCCAATTATCGCCCCATCAGTCTACTCTCCATCATCAGTAAAGTAATGAAAGGGGTCATCAAAAGTGCAATCAAGCGGCACTTGTTTAACAATAACCTGCTCACTGACACCACTCAGCTCCTGACCTCATTACAGCCTTGGTTCAAACATGGACAAAAGAGCTGAACTCCCGAGGTGAGGTGAGAGTGACTGCCCTTGACATCAAGGCCACATTTGACCGAGTGTGGCATCAAGGAGCACTAGCAAAACTCGAGTCAGTGGGAATCAGGGGAAAACTCTCCACTGGTTGGAGTCATACCTAGCATAAAGGAAGATGGTTGAGGTTGTTGGAGGTCAATCATCTCAGCTCCAGGACATCACTGCAGGAGTTCCTCAGGGTAGTGTCCTCAGCCCAACCATGTTCAGCTACTTTATCAATGATCTTCCTTCCATCATAAGATCAGAAGTGGGGATATTCGCTGAAGATTGCACAATGTTCAGCACCATTCGTGACTCCTCAGATACTGAAGCACTCCATGTCCAAATGCAGCAAGACCTGAACAATATCCAGGCTTGGGTTGACAAGTGGCAAGTAACATTTGTGCCACACAAGTGCCAGGAAATGACCATCTCCAACGAGAGAGAGTCTAACCATCGCCCCTTGATGTTCAATGGCATTACCATCACTGAATCCCCCAATTTCAACATCCTGGGGGGGGTTACCATTGACCAGAAACTGAACTGTTCTAGCCATATAAATACTGTGGCTACAAGAGCAGGTTAGAGGCTAGGAATCCTGCAGTGAGTAACTCACCTCATGACTCCTCAAAGCCTGTTCACCATCCACAGGGCACAAGTCAGGAGTGTGATGGAATACTCCCCACTTGCCTGGATGAGTGCAAGCTGCAAAACACTCGAGAAGCTTGACACCATCCAGGACAAAGCATCCTGCTTGATTGGCACCATATCCACAAACATTCACTCCGTCCACCACGACACACAGTAGCGCCACTGCGTACCATCTACAAGATACACTGCAGGAATTCACCAAGGCTCCTTAGACAGTACCTTCCAAGCTCACAATCACTGCCGTCTAGAAGGACAAGGGCAGCAGATAGATGGGAACACCATCACCTGGAAGTTCCCCTCCAAGTCACTCACTATCCTGACTTGGAAATATATCGCCGTTCCTTCACTGTCGCTGGGACAAAATCCTGGAACTCCCTCCCTAACAGCACTGTGGGTGTACCTACACCACATGGACTGCAGCAGTTCAAGAAGGCAGCTCACTACCACCTTCTCAAGGGCAACTAGGGATAGGCAATAAATGCTGGCCCAGCTAGCGAAGCCCACATCCCGTGAATTAATTTTTTAAAAAAAATCTGGTGCTGGGAAACGAGGCAGGCCAAGTGGACTAAATGTCTCTGGGGGAACACTTGAGCAAGAGTGATCATCATATCGTAAGATTTAGACTAGTAATGCAAAAGACCAAGAAGCAATGTAAGGTAGAACATCTAAATTGAAAGAGGCTATTTTCAATGGGATCAGAAGGGATTCAGCCAAGGCAAAATGGAACCAAAGAAAGACAGAAAGAACTGTAACAGAACGATGGGTGATCTTTCAGCAAGAGATGCTTCGGGCACAGACTTTGTACATTCCAACAGGAGGGAAAGGCACAGGAACCAAAACCCAGGCTCCTTGGAAGACAAGAGATATAGAGAAAACGAAGAAACAAAAAAGGAAGGAGGGTGTATGATGCATGTCAAGTGAATTCTTCAAGCAAGAAACAGATCAAATACAATAGGTTAAGGGGAAGTGAAGAGGAAAATATGACTGACAAAGAGAGAGTATGAGAACAGAATGGCAGTCAACGTAAAAGGGAACCCAAAAATCTTCCAGTAGCACATAAATAGTCACCGGGTAGGAGATGGAGTGGGTCCGAAAGGCACTAAGGGTGATGTATGCTCAGAGGCACAGGGTAAGGCTAGAATACTTAATGAGTACTTTGCATTAGTGTTTATGAAAGAAGAGGAAGCTGACAAAATATTGGTAGAGGTAACGAATGGGGTGAAAATTGAGAGACAGGAGGTATCGCATAGGCTGACTACATTTTGAGTCGATAAGTCATCTGATCTGGACGGCTTGCACCCCAGGTTGCTAAAGGAAGTGGAGGTGGAGATAGAGAAAGGGCTTGCCATAATTTTCCAATCATCCCTTAATATGGGTGAGGTGCCAGAGAATTGGAGTGTGGCAAATGTGACACCCTTAGTGGAGAAAGGCAAGGTCAGTCCTGACAACTGCAGGCCAGTCAATTCAACATCAGTCATGAGGAGGGTTTTAGTGACTGAAGGCACTTGGAGATGTTTGGGTTAATTAAGTTCCAGCACAGATTTGCAAAAGGCAGATTGTGCTCGACAAACTAATGGAATTCTTTGAAGTAACAGAGATGGTTGATGAAGGGAATGCAATGGTTTGTCAGCTATATGGGTTTTAAGAAAACCTTTGACAAAAGTACCAGATAAAAGACTGGTTAACAAAATTGTGATGCATGGAATAAGAGGGTCAGTGTCTAATTGGATAAAAAGTGTCTTAAGGTCAGAAAAAACTGATCCTTATTAGCTGATAGTGCAAGGACTAGGGGGCACAGGTTTAAGGTTTTGGCTAAGATATGCGGGGAAACGAGAGGAAGAGCTTTTGTACACAGTGAGTGGTCATGACCTAGAAAACTCTGCTCACAAGTGTGGTTAAAACAGGGACAATGAACTATTTCAAAAAGGAAATTGGACGAGCATTTGAAGGAAAAAAACTTGCAGGGTTTGGGGAATAGAGCGGGGGAATGGGACTGAGTGCTCCACGGACAGTCAGCATAGACTAGATGGGCCAAATTAACTCCTCCTGTGCCATAAATTGACTCTATGGCTCTTGTAAATAACTGGGAGTTATCAATTCAGTCTTGTAATCCTACCCTGCTGCGGGCTTGAAAGGATAAATTTGTTAGGAAGAAAACAGAAGTCAATTGCCCCGTACATCCATTCTGTGGTGCACCGCATTACAGTAATTTTACATCTAATCTCATTTAGGAGTTCAGATTTCTAACATAGCTTGCAATCACTTCCAGGCATTCATTTTTCATTATTTCCTCCTACTAAACATTGGCAAGACTGAAGCCATTGTTTCTGGTCCATGCTCCAAACTCCATCCCTCACCCTGGCAACAGTCTCAGAATAAGCCAGTCTTGTTCACAGCTTTGGTGTCACATGCAGTGAACTTCCAGCCTCTCATTCCTGCATCACTAAGACCACCTATCTCCACCTCTGCAACATTGCCCGACTTCACCCCCAACTCAGCTCATCTGCTTTGGAAAGCCTCATTGATGCCTTCACTAACTCTAGAATTGACTATCCCAACCCACTCCTGGCTGCTCTCCCACGTTCCACCCACCGTAAACTTGAGGTCATCTAAAATTCTGCTGCCTGCCTCTCAACTCACGCCAAGTCCCGTTTCCCTATCACCCCTGTCCTCGCTGACCTGAACCTTGACTGTAAAATTCTCACCCTTCGTGGTCTCGTCCCTCTCTACCTCTGCAATGTCTTCCAACCCCACAGCCCTCAGATATCTGTCTTCATCTAATTCCCTTGTGCGTTCCTGATTTTAATGCTCTGCCGTTGGTGGCCAGACCTTCAGTTGCCTCAGCTCCAAGTTCTGGAATTCCCTCTTTACACTTCGCTGCTTCTGAACTTGGCTTTCCTCCTTTAAAATGCTACTTGAAAAATACCTCCAAGCTTTTGTGAGTGAGCAAGGATTGCTCAGTTTACTCCAAGTGTTTCTCTCTCAATTCTCTCGAATGCAACGCCTGGCTTTGTAGGAATCAGCTGGTTACCTGTATTAAGTACTCAAACTGGTAGATGCAGAGTCCCAGCTCTGCCATACTGGGTTTGAAGAGCTCCCGCAATCGATATTCTTGCATCAAACGCACAAACACACAAAAGGCTTCTTCCTCGGGCATCTATAAAAGGAAAGAGAAATTTGCTGCAGGTGAGGCACCGGGAAAACGTGCAAACAATTTCATTTCTGCACAGGCTCAAATTAAACCATAAGGCTATTGGCTAAAGAGCAGCGATTATTGAGGAAGATTTCATTGTCAAAGAAGCAAATACAGAAGGTGTAAAAGAAGCTTCCAGCTCTTTACACAATCCCTTGGAAGAGCTGTGGGAAATAGTTATGGCGAGAATAAAATGTGGGTTTTAAATTCTTCCCCTGAGGCTATTCTGTTACTCTATTTGAAATGGGATTACTAGGTCTACAAGATTGCTATAACATTTAACAGAATAAACACCTGGAGCACTCACAGGGCTCCTAGAATGAGATTTTTAAAAGATCCACATAAAACTGGTTGTTACATCCTGACAATGTCAATGAATAAATATTCGACTACTCTTTGACAGCATTTCAGTTTTATGATGGTGTAGTTCAGGCAGCATCTTTCACAGGATGCCTGCTGTGAATAATAATGCCCTAAAATTAGGCTGACTACCTGGCAAGTTTCTGATTGTTTGTTTAATCTCAATGGGCTAGATGGATTACACACTCTACACACTGCTTTCATACAGGAGCATCAGTCAAGGCCTGTTCACTGGGTTAATACTGCACAAAGCAAGTTCCATCCTGTGTGCAGAACACCTGGTTATGTGAATCACAGAGCAGAAAAGACCCTTCGGCCCATCGAGTCTGCACCAACACATGAGAAACACCTGACCTTTCTACCTAATCGCATTTACCAGCACTTGGCCCATAGCCATGAATGTTATGACATGCCAAGTGCTCATCCAGGTACTTTTTAAAGGATGTGAGGCAACCCACCTCCACCACCCTCCCAGGCAGTGCATTCCAGACCGTCACCACCCTCTGGGTAAAAAATTTTTCCTCACATCCCCCCAAACCTCCTGCCCCTCACCTTGAACTTATGTCCCCTCGTAACTGACCCTTCAACTAAGGGGAACAGCTGCTCCCTATCCACCCTGTCCATGCCTCTCATAATCTTATACACCTCGATCAGGTCACCCCTCAGTCTTCTCTGTTCCAACGAAAACAACCCAAGTCTATCCAACCTCTCTTCATAACTTAAATGTTTCATCCCAGGCAACATCCTGGTGAATCACCTCTGTACCCCCTCCAGTGAAATCACATCCTTCCTATAATGTGGCGACCAGAACTGCACACAGCACTCCAGCTGTGGCCTCACCAAGGTTCTATACAACTCCAACATGACCTCCTTACTTTTGTAATCTATGCCTCAATTGATAAAGGCAGGTGTCCCATATACCTTTTTCACCACCCCACTAACATGCCCCTCTGCCTTCAGAGATCTATGGACACACACGGCAAGGTCCCTTTGTTCCTCAGAACTTCCTAGTGTCATGCCGTTCATTGAATACTTCCTTGTCAAATTACTCCTTCCAAAGTGTATCACCTCACACTTTTCAGGGTTAAATTCCATCTGCCACTTACCTGCCCATCTGACCATCCCATCTGTATCTTCCTGTAGCCCAAGACACTCAACCTCACCGTTAACCACCCGGCCAATCTTTGTGTTATCCGCAAACCTACTAATCCTACCTCCCACATAGTCATCTATGTCATTTATATAAATGACAAATAATAGGGTGAGCACAGATCCCTGTGGTACGCCACTGGACACTGGCTTCCAGTCACTAAAGCATCCTTCTCTCATCACACTCTGTCTCCTGCAACTAAGCCAATTTTGAATCCACCTTATCAAATTACCCTGTATCCCATGCACATTTGCCTTCTTTATAAGTCTCCCATGTGGGACCTTGTCAAAGGCTTTGCTGAAATCCATATGGATCAAATATCTGAAATAAAAGATTGCTCTAACAAAGTTGATCCTTGAAACACCAGGGAAAGGGTCGAGACCTTACACTAAGATACTTAGACACAAGCGCCATACCATTACAATGTTCAGCAGGAATTGCTGACCCTGGTACATCACTGGAGAAATTATTCACACTAACCTGCATGAGGAGCAGCCCCACAATGAATGCACTTCCTTGGCAATATCCAACTTCACGGTCAACTAGAGAGTATGCCTGTAACAAAGCAACTGAATGCAGTCTCAAACCTGGGAGAAAATTCAGATACTTACACCACATGGTGACTCAGCAGCACAGTGATGGTTAATAGACAGTTATATTGCTGCTTAACAATAATGGGAATATTGGAAGCTCTGTCTGTCAAACTAACAAGGGCCTATAGAACCAACCTATCCAAGGTCTTGTTCAATTATTTGCACTACCTGGTATACATGAACGAGATTGCACTATAATGGATCTTAAGAGTACAGCTTAGTAAATGTTAAGTTTTCACCTTGCAGGTTATGACGATGCAAAACCCTCCATGGGTTATTCCTTGACAATTGTCAATGTGACTATTATCCGTGTGCTAATAATAAAGTGATAATGAGTCAGACATACCTCCATTGCCCATAGCCCATTGTCGCAGTATGTAACATGTCAGTCAGGCTGCTCAGTCACACGTGACAGAATCTAGGGAAAAGGCCATCCCATGGTACACTGAGTTCCTTGGGTACATTAACCATTGTATATTTTCTGGAATACCGTCAACCCGTGAGGGTGCACAGGTAAGAGTTACACACACCAGCTTTTAAGCTTAAATTTACTGCTTTTGATTCAAATTCATTGAATTCGACTTCTTTCAGTGCTAACTTCTCTATTTGGTGTTGTCGATGTAATTCAAATCGAGTATAAAAGTACACGGGGAAGTAAAAGTGAAATGAATTATGGCTTGAACGGCTCAAGTTCAAGAATTGGTAAACAGCTGCTTTCTCTGCTGCAAATTAAATGACTCTAGTCTTGTTTGTCTAGTGTTTACTCTAAGGGTGAAATTTGTTTAATTTGAAATGACATTGCAGCCCTCAATGAGATCCCAACATCGAATTCACTTCCCCGTATCCATCATTCCATTTCCCAGCACTGAGTCGATAATTTAAAGATGTGCTGTATTATTCCAATCCCAAGACACTTGAAGAAGTACGAGGCTAGACACTAATACTTTTCTTGATAATAGGTTTATTTACAGAATGCAGCATTCCATCCGTCTGCTTCCTATCTACTGTAGGCCTGAGGACAGCAGCCACTAATTGTTGCAATTTTGTATTTTTGCATTTTATTTCTGCTTTGCTCTTGATTTTAAGTCTAGGTTGAATATTTAAAGTTATTTTGTATTGAATCTTACTTTGGAGACATTGATCTAAACCTAGCTGTGATTATTATTGATTAGTTAATCAAAGCACAAATCAGTAGGGACGTGTTTTCCCAAGACCTTGTTTTCCATGTTGGGCCATCCACAGCTCTTGTTTGGTTTACGACTCTGTTATTTTAGTAATCTAATGGGGAAAAAGTTATTTTTTTATTCATCAGAAGTCCCTTTACTTACTGTATTCGATGATCCTTGAACTACAACCAGGACAATGATTAGGCTTACATGGGGCGGTCAACTATGGTGTGGAATCAGGAGATGAAGTTTGATTGATGGACATGCAGCCTGTCTGATGGCAGTTCAAAGGATGTGTAAACAACTTGAATAGGCAAATTTGTTGAGAGCCTGCAGTGCCTGTGAGGAGAATTGATAAGGACATGTGTTTACCAGGCCTGTTTTGAGAAGATCTGAACAAGGTCGCGAAAGACTGGAGTGGAGCAAGAAATCTGGCTTAAAAGGGACGCTGCTTCCAGGATTCAGTGCTGCAGCCAGAGTGGGATAGTCAACCACTGGAGGCTGCTGGGGGAATGGCCAGGAACAGAGTGACTGACTGCAGTACCCATCCACTGTGAGGTTATTTGGAGACTTTGAGATGTATGAACCAAAGGGAATTTTACCGAATTAGGTTCCTGTCGTGGGACAGACTAATTTGCAGTTATCCATTCTGGGGAGTTGTTGTAAGCAGACCAGTTTGAGGTTAACATTTGTAAAATAATAAATATATATAATATATAAATAATATATATGCCTGTAATATAGTATTATTAGAGTTGCCTTTCTTCCTTTTAATATATAAAGTGCTTTCTCCTTTCAATAAAGTTATCTTTATTTTTACTTTTTTTTTAAATCAATTATAATTGTTATATCACTATCATTATCTTAATTTTCATTATTCAATAATCATTCATTATTCAATAAAATTGTTGTTTTAACACATTACTTGGCATTGTCACTCATTCCTGTTATGTCTGGAGTACAGCTCCGAACCCAAGTGAGACTCCGTAGGGATACTTTCATCCCCCTTACACAACCAACCAAGTGTCCCAGCAGTCTCTCTTTATAAGTGTTCTAAGTACTTAATTAAACAATGCCCTTCATCAGTGCATCTTAATATAATTAGAACTTCATTTACATGCCGTGGCATAGCACATAACCCTTTGTAGCCCACGGTGTAAACATGAGTCCCCATATGATAAGTTACCATTTTAGAGCAGCCTTTAGGGAGCTATCTAACAGAAAGGTAGATGTTCCTTGCACACAGAGGCAAGACAACATTGAGGGGGTGTCAGTGATGGCCTCTTCAGTGTTGGGAAATGTAGTTCACTTTCCAGTATCCGTTATTTCAGGTTGGGATCGAATTGAGGAATGCAAAGTCTTGTGACTTTTTTTAAAAAGTAGGATATCCTGAGAAATTGCAGACCTGTCTGAATTAGGACTGATGTGGTTCTAATCGGATCTGTGTCTTAACTTCATTTATCCACCTTTGTTCCAAACACGAACCTTACCTGACAAAAATCTATCAATCTCAGTTCTGAATAGCCACAGTGGCCTCAACAGCTTTTTGGGGGAGAATGTTCCAGATTTCCACCATTGTGTGTGAACAAGGCCTTCCTGATATCACCCCTGAATGCAAAATGCTGCAGATGCTGGAAATCTGAATTATGAACAGAAAATGCTCAGCAGGTCCGGCAGCATCTGTGGAGAGAGAAATCAAGTTAATATTTCAGGTTGATGGCCTTTCTGAGCCAGTTCTTGTGAAAGGTCATCAATCTAAAATGTTACCTGTTTCTCCCTCCACAGATGCTACCTGACCTGCTGAGTATTTCCAGCACTGTTTTATATCACTCCTAGTGGCCCAACTCTAATCTTAAAGTTGTGGGCCCTTGTTCCAGAGTCCCCCACCAGAGGAAATAATCCTCCACAGTTCCCAGTTTCTCGCCTTTAGTAAATAATCCGATTTAACTTTTTCAGGTCCAAAGTGGGTGACCTCGCACCCACCCCACACTGAACTCCATCTGCCACAGATTTTCCCCACTTCCTTAATCAATCAATGTCCCTTCACAACTTCTGCTCCCATTTACTCTATTACTGTTTCACCACGGGAGAGATTCTCTTGGTGAATTTATAGAGCAAATCTAAACCACACATCCTTTTTGGCCAAAATGTTGTAACTGGGGAAGTTACAAAGGTCACAAAGTGAAGCTTCACTCAACATCCAGGCCAAGCAGCTGCTGTACCTGGAAACAGGCTTCAGGGTGTGCATGCCTGCTCGTTGTGAGGTGTACTTTTAGAAATTCAATCAATCCAACATGAATAATTTACAAGACACTGGACTCCCCAACAAAATGTTTCCATAACCCAGCAACTTGCCTTCAAAAGCTTGCATCTATATAGTAAACCCAGGAGAGATCGGAGAACCAGAGGGGTTTAGGGAGGGAATTCCAGAGCTTAGGGCCAAGACAACTGAAGACACAGACAACAGTTGTGAGATGGAGGAAGTGGAGGATGGACAAGAGCCTGAATTGAAGGAGTGCACAGCTCTCAAAGGGTTGTTGGGGCTGGAGGAGGATATGGAGATAGGGAGGAGCGAGGCCATTAAGGGGTTGGAACATAAGATGAGAATTTTAAATTTGGGGTGCTGCTGGACCCATGAGACGATTTAAGTCGGTGACCACTGGGGTGATGGATGAACGAGACTTGATGTGAATTCAGATATGGGCAGAGCTTTAGATGAGCTTAAGTTTACAGGGGGCTAAAACTGAGAGGCCAGCCAGAGGAGAATAGGAATAATCAAGGTTGGAGTAAACAAGTCTTCAGCAAAGGGATGAGGAAATCATAACTGGGTTGGAGTTAAGTCTCATCTCTCACCTTCATGACATTGAACAGCACCTCTTGTCCGAGACTGTCTTGTCCTTTAAAGAATTCATGCTCTGGGTACGTGCGAGCAATGTCTCTCCGGATCAACTTCTCACAGGGAGAGGTCATCTTTAGCAACTCTGAATACTGATTTTTCACCGGCATGTCAGTCGCATTGCATAGTAACTGCCAGACAATCCCCCGGAAATGGTGCGGAATTCCTTTCCGAATAAGCTCCTGAAAAGAAGAGACATTTCTTTCATTTCTTCCCCCTCTTATCCAATTTCCCTTCTACCACCTGAAAAGGCACTGGGCTAATGTTTCCTGTGCAGCGAAACCCTGCAGCCCTTTGCCCAAGTAACTACTCTACACAGAAGCCCAAACACCGAGCAAATCAACCACATTGAGCAACTCCAGCAGAGGTTACTGGACAGCTTTAAGGAGAAGACCTGGCCATTTTCCCCTCCTTAGCTTAGAGCCACTGAGGACAGCTACAGCATCAGTATCCAGAGAAAGGGTTATTGCTATTGGCTTCAGTATGCCAACCCAGAACCCTTCCATTCTGTAATTACCCACTAAGATAAAAAGAAAGGCCTACAGAGAATGACATATTGTTTATCAGATATGAACACAATGTTCAAATCACAACCAACCATGCAGTCAGCAAAATCCTTCAGAGCTGCCCACGGGGTGGGAGAATAGCATGTGCTCATTAACCCCTCCAGCTTTTCCCTCCCGCATAGTGCTCAGCACCTTACTAACCTGGCAAGATCACCTCTACACTTTCTAGATTTGACCTTCAACCAGAAATAAAATGAAGTGACGTTTTGAACTGAAGCTCATTAAGTCTTTCTATTATCGGCGTGGTGGGGGAACTTTGGAGCATGAGCATCCGCAGGCAACAGTCAGGTTAGTAACTTGCTCAAGAATCTTTCACTGCAGTCCTGAGTACCCCAATGACAACATCATCTTTCCCTTGTGCATGATACTCGAGCTCTGGTTGGCACTTTCTTACAGCAGGGGCCACCGAAGATTGATAACTCCAGAGTTGGTAAGAATTGAAACTGTATCCCTCACTGTTACACAGTCTGATGGTTCTCAAACTCACTGTAACACTTTACTCCAAACCCTTCCCATCCCGACTCACCCCACCACCCTCTTGGGTGCATTAGGAATAAGAGTTATTTCATCTCAAGTCTATCCCCTCTCCCACACACCATAATACTGTTGTTAGGGCAAGGGAGAGTGGGGAAATTAAACTCCTTTATTTTTCTCGCCCTATGTCCTAAGCAGAGGTGTTTTAATTTTTGAAATAGGCTTTGGCGTGTTTCCCCAGACTTCTGTTTGTGAAGTTAATTTAAAAGTGACTCGCAGCAAACTCTCTTTAGGGTTAAATCAGAAGTATTGTTTATTCATGCATTCAAACACAGGGGAGATTGTCGCAACTGCATACACAGGAGATAGGAAAGAAAAGAGTTTTACAATTAGGAATAACTTAAAACAAAAAAAACAAAGATGTGGATATTAATTCACATGAATGTCAAGAGTCCAGAATGTCAGAGTCCACTGAGGGTTCCTTCACCTTAGGAGTTAAAGTTCAGGTGGGTTTAGCTAGCTGAAAGCAGGAGTTGCAGAATTCCTTTAAAGTTGGTGCTGACGCAGCAAGTTGGGGTTGGTATCCAGAGACTTGGTCCACTCTACAGGCAATGGCAGGAATCTTCCAGAGAACAAGGTTTTGACTTGAGACAGGCTTTGTTGTCAGCCTGGAGTCCTGCTTTGATGTTGACAGGTTGGATGTTAATAGCAGACTGCCCTTGGAGTTCAGGAATGTAACATTAAAACTTTCCAAAGGCTAAAGAAGTTTAGGTCATGTGATGTTGCCCATTGATGAGACATTTTCAGGGTAACAATCAGTTTCTATGCCTCTGGTCAAAATCTATCATTCACCTTAGGAGATAGATGGTGGTTATTAGCACCTCCACACATATAGCAAGTTTCGATGGCTCTCTCTTGTTATAAGTCCAGGCTGGGCGGACAGAACATATGCTGCTGCCTTATTTCATTGACTCTAATGGGTTCACACAATGATAGGTGAGAGATTCCATGAGGATGAGGGTTGAGCTTTGTCCTCTAATTGCTGCTGGAAGCTTCCAGAACTGTAGCCACCGTACAAATCATGTGACCTGCAGCAGCCATGTTTTTGCTCCAGCAAAGTCCATTATTAAATGTGCAGAAAGTACAATTTGATTCAGTTTAGGATCTCTTTCATGTCTTATGGACATGACACTGTCTTTATCAAAGATCTCTGTATGGTCATTCAGTGACTAACTCTGTTAGGGTAGGGTGGATGTGTGATGTGTGTCAGTGTTGGGGCAGGTGACTAAGAGCTGTGAGCCGACTGTAAGTATGTTTTAGCAAACAGATCTCTGCACAAGGTGCTAAAGCTTTAGGTCATGTACTCATCAGGACAAACACAAGGATGTCAAATTTCAAATGATCACGAGGAGAAAAGGATGCTGATTGGTTGGTAAATTGAGAAAATTTAAACAACAGGTTAAGGAAGCCATTTTATACTGTTACTATGCCACAGCTACGTATTTTCCACGAACAGAATACTGCCGTCAGTCCAAAAAGACATTCTGCCTGCCACACAATTGAGCAACATCGTGTCAGAATTTCAGTGCTGGTGCAACACAAGCCTTCCATCCCAGCGATTAGCTGATCGAATCACACAGCACCTTCCTTCAGTTGTTCATAGTAGCCAGTGCACAGGCTGTAATGTCGAGCTCGCAATATGGCTCATTTACACTTGCGAGAAGCAACATATATTTCATAAGCAGGGACCCATTGTCTGCAAACAAAGCAAATATGTTCAAGCCTTGTGCCATTTTTCAATTACCCAGGAGCTTTGGGAGCCTATAGTTCCCTGTTACTTTCTCCACAGCAATGCCTTGGCCAATCAGAGTTGACTTACCAACCAATCAGCACCCTCTTCTCCTGTAGTTTACAATGTTGTGATCATTTGAAATTTGGCATTCTTGTGTTTGTCCTGATGAGTGCAGGGTGAAAAGCTTCTGCTCTCTTTTCAGCAATATTCAAGCTCTGCACTACAAAGCAACTGCTAGCTACTGTTGTACACGCAGAAGACTATAGTGTGGTAATGCTGACAGACCCTGGAATTTCAGCCTCATGCGAGAACGTTAAAAGGATCACCTTCGCTGAATGTCATCCCAAGTGGTTAACAAATTCAGAATTTTTCTGAGGAATACACAAATGAAAGGTTAAAGTAAACTATTGTGTTTTGGACAACAGCTGTAGGATTCCTGGATATCTGATTTTGAAAGGGATTTTCTCTCCCTCTCTCGCTATATCCCCAAAGCCAGCAATCCACCCTTCATATTCGCCACCCCCCACCCAGCCCCGATGCCACTCGAGCCAGTCTCCAGGAGGCAAGTGACAGCAGGTAGTTTCCATTCTCAGTGCGTAAAGCCAGGTGCTGCTTCCTGTAATACCACAGGATATAAAATACAGACAAACACCCGGATACAAACAGCTGCATCTCTGAGCAAAAAACTCACTACAAAAAAAAACATTTAGAGCTAGATTCCCACCCATGCAATTGCTGGACTTCCAATTCCCAATCTGCACATTAACAGCAAATGGGTTATTCAAGGAGCAGTGGGGCTGAGTAGGGATGAAAATGGAGATCAACTGGTGGATGCAGAATGCATGGTTGAGGTGTTTTCCAAGAAAGAGGACTTTGCCAAAGCTAGTTTAACTAAGACGGGTCTTGTGGTGCAGTGGGTAGTGTCCCTACCTTTGGGCCTGAAGCTCCAGGTTCGAGTCTCACTCCAGACTTGATGGCCACAGAAGGCATGTTCATAACATAGCCAGATTATCAGCTTGTAAATCCTTCCAATACACCTGATGGCAGGCTGTAAGAGTGGGAGTGTTTCCTGGTCAGCCATACTGCAGGAGGCAACAGTAAGCCACTGCAGTTATTTGCCAAGCACAGTCATGGACCAATCCAATGGGAGTCCATTGTCATCAACACCCTCTTAGAGCATGGTACCTGAAAGAGTAGGAGATTGCCAGGATATTGGGTGAGATGAAACAAAGGGGAAGCATCAAAATGGCTGGCAGCACTCACTGAATAAGTCACCTCACCCAAACAGGATGCATCATAGGTTCCAGAGGAAGACCAGGGTAGAAATTGCAGAGGCGCTGGCCAAAATTTTTGAATCTTCCTTAGAATGTGGTGCCAGAGGGCAGCAGGACTTGTTCAAAAAGGTGGAGGAGGAGAAACCTGACAATTACAGGTCAGTCACTTTAATATCAGTGGCTGGGGAAGCTTTTTAGAAACAATAATCCAGGAGAAAATTAACAGCCATTTGGATAAGCATGGATTAATAAAGAGGAGCCAGGACAGATTTATTAAGGATAAATTATGTTTGACTAGCTTGATTAAAGTTTTTAATGAGGTAACAGAGTGGATGATGAGATTCTAGCTCACGGTTTCAATATGAACTTCCAAAAGGCAATTTATCAAATGCCACAAATTAGGCTCGTTAGCAAATTAAATCCATGGGATAAAAGCGACAGCAGCAGCAGCACGGACACAAAATTAGCTGTGGGATAGAAAACAGTTGTAGTGAATCAGACTGGAGGGTAAGTGTATAATGTTCAGTATGAAGGCCGCTGCTGTTTCTAATATACCTCAGTGACTTGTACTTGGAGGTACAAGGCCTAATTTCAAAATTTGTAGTTGACATAAAACCTGGAAGTGTAGTGAACAGCAAGAAAGACAATAATAAAATTCAAGATGACACAGACAGGCTGATGGAATAGGCAAACCCATGGCGGATGAAAGTCAATATAGAAAAGTGAGGAGTGGTAAGTCTTGGTGGGAAGAATGAGGAGAAACATTCAATCCTAAATGAAGTCTAAAAGGCAGCACACCTGGCCAGGGTGAGTGTGTTTGTGGACAAATCTTTGAGGGCAGCAGGACAGGTTAACTAGGCAATTACTAAGGCACGTGGGATCCCGAGTTTTAGAAATAGAAGCATACAGTACAAATGCCAGGAAGTTACCACCTAGAAGGACAAGGACAGCAAGTAGATGGGAATACCACCTCCTGGAAGTTCCCCTCCAAGCCACACATTATCCTTACTTGGAAATATATCGCTGTTCCTTCACTGTCGCTGGGTCAAAATCCTGGAACTCCCTCCCTAACAGCACTGTGGGTGTACCTACACCACAGGGACTGCAGCGGTTCAAGAAGGCAGCTCATCACCACCTTCTCAAGGGCAATTAGGGATGGGCAATAAATGCTGGCCCAGCCAATGACACCCACATCCCATAAAAAAAGTTATGCTAAACCTTCAACACAAGTTCACCAGTCCAATTCTGAACACCACACTTTGGGAAGGCTTTGGAGAGGGTATAGAGGAGATGAACTAGATTGGATCCAGGGATAAGGGATTACAATTACATGGTTAGGCTGGAGAAGCTGCGTTTTTTAAAATTTATTCTTTAATGGGATGTGGGTGTCACTGGCAAGGCCGGCATTTGTTACCCATCCCCGATTGCCCTTGAACTGAATGGCTTGCTAGGCCATTTAGAAGGCATTTAAGAGTCAAGTCTGGAGTCACATGTATGGCAGACCAGGTAAGGACAGGTTTCCTTCCCTAAGGGGCATTAGTGAATAAGACGGTTCCAGTTTCATGGTCTTCAATACTGAGACTAGCTTTATATTCCAGATTTTATTAATTGAATTTAAATTCCACTGGTGGTGGGATTCGAAACCCCACCCCAGAGGATTAGCTTTAGCCTCTGGATTAGTAGTCCAATGGCATTACCTCTACACCACCATCTCCTCTTAACCTGGAGCTGTTCTCCTTAGAGCAGAGAAAGGCAAGAGGAGATTTGATAGAACTGGTCAAAATCATAAAGGCCTTAGATTGTTTATCTTGATTTGCTGTCACTCCAATGGCCGATGGGAATAATCAGGGACACGGATTTGAGGTGAATGGCAAAAGACCGGGACCAACATAAGGACATATATTTTTACACAAGTGGCTAGGGTTTCGAATGCTCTGCCTGACAGCGGTGGACAAAGCAGCCTTCAAAAGAGGATTGGGTAAACGCTTGGAGAAAAAAGGGGTGTGGAGGAGTGGCACAAACTGCATTGGTCCTTCAAACAGCCAGGGCAGGTTTGATGGGCCGAAGGTCTCCTGTTCTGTTATACTCTATGAACAGTCTTTCAACTCTATAACCATTTAATGCAATGATATGGAATATAATGAAGTTTGTAATTTCTTCAAATTTCCCAAGTTGATCAATTGAAACCAGATTGGAAGGGAGGGTGCTGAGCAGGAGTTAAGTCCCACTGCAAAGTAACGGGGACTTTATGGTTTATGGGGTCTGATAGGCTGAAGGGAAAAAATGAACGTTGGAAAGCCATGATAAGAAACTGAAAACATCTGGAATGTAAAGCAAGCCAGTTAGCTTCTGGAGGAGGATGAGGTAACATTTTGATGGGCTCCACCAAACTTTAAACTACTTCTCCCTTCTTTTAGCTGCCTGATACATTGGCCCAGCATTTTCTGCTCTCATAAAACTGCCAGGCCCTTGACCTGATTGATACCAGCAAGATCTGGAGGCTGATTATCAGCTTTACCATTTTGGAAACGGTAAAATTACATGGTGTCGAGTGTCCAGTCGAAAGATGACGTGCAGTTCCTCGAGCTTGTGTTGAGCTTCATTGGAAAACTGTAGCAGGTCAAGGACAGAAAGGTCAGAGTGAGAGCAAGGTGGAGAATTGAAATGACCAGCAACAGGAAGCTCAGGGTGATACTTGTGGACTGAACGGAGGTGTCCGCAAAGCGGTCACCCAGTCTGCATTTGAACTCCCCAATGTAAAGGAGACCACATCGGGAGCAGATAATATTGTATACTTAATTGAAAGTAAAGGAAATCAGTGTCCGCAGCCTTTTCCACTTGAAAATCTGAACTTTTTCCTCATTTTGTTTTTAATGTCTGTGCTTATCCACAAAACCTCAGGAGATAAGGGTGATCGAGAAACATTTCATGTCAATTGATGAGTCCTGACTAATAAAAAAACAAAGTTAAACCATCGTTCTGCTGCAATGCTTCCCCTGTCTGAGGAGGGACTGATAAAGATTAGGAACATTGGAACATGAGGAGGTGGTTTTCCCTCCCACAATTCAGTTAGATCACAGCTGATTGGTCCCTCACTGCCATTTACCCACCTTAGCTCCAGATCCCTTGAAATCATTCCTCACCAAAAATCTCTCCATCTCAGTCTTGTTATCTGCAGTTGTTCCAGCATCCACAGCCTTTTGGGGGTAAATTCCCGGTTTCTTTGTGTGAAAAGTTATTTCTTGATTTCCCTCCTAAATGACTGAGCTCAATATGTTCCCTCATTCTTCATTCCCCCAACAGAGGAAATAGTTTCTCTATATCGACCTCTTCAATCCTTTTAACATTCTAAACACCTCAATCTGATCATTGCTCAATCTTCTAAACTCAATGGAATACAAGCCAGGCTTATACAACCTCTCCTCATAATTTAACCCTCGAAGCACCGTTTTCATTCTGGTGAATCTACCCGGCACTTCCTGAGCTGGGTGCCCAGAACTGAATATAATATCCAGATAGGGTTTGACCAAGGTTCAATACAACTGAAGCAGAAATTCATTCCTTTTACAATCCAGCTTCCTTGAGGTAAGGGTCAACATTCCACTCATCGTTTTTTTATTGCTACCTTTACCTGACCACCAGCTTTTAATGATTTGTGTCTTTGGACTCTCAAACCACTTTGTTCCTCTCCAGTTCCTGGTTTCTAACCATTTAGAACATTTTGAAATTTATTTTTTCAATTCCAAATTGGATGACCTCACTCTCACCCGCATCAAACTCCATCTGCCAAGGTTTTGTTCTCTTACTTCATCTTTCAATGTCTCTTTACCACTCCCCGCCTCCATCTGCACTAATTCCTATTCTCCTAATTCAGTGTCATTTACAAGCTGAACACACAACTCTATCCTGATCCAACTCACTATAAAAATGGTGAATGTTGAGCCACAGTGCAGATTCCTGTGAAACACCCCTTGTCACATCCCATCAATCTGAGACCAGACACTGTATTCCCACTCTCTGTTTCCTACCTCACAACCAATTTCCAACCCACATCTAAAGCTTCCCTCCAATTCCATCTGCTCTTATTATTGCCAATAATCTTTTGTGCGGCACCTTAATATGTTCGCTCTGGAATTCCATATCTCTAACACCCATATACACCAGCACTTTTCCAGCACTTTCTGTTTTTATTTCAGATTTCCAGCCTCAGCTGTATTTTTGCTTTTCTCCATCTAAACCCCTCTGTCTACCTTATTACAGACCTCCTCAGGATGTTCACACTGGTGGCACAATGGTTGCTGGAATGGGCGACTGCTGCGCCCCAGCAGCCAGCTCCTCCTAACCCACCTGAAGGACAACCTAGGGCTGTGGAGGTTCGTGAGGAAGGGGAAGGTTCGGAGAGCACCTCAGACCCTCATCTTCTCCTAACTCCCAGCCCCTCCACCAGAGCACTCATGCACGGTACTTGTCCCAGTGACAATGGCTGCCCCTGCGGAAATGCAGAGGCCGCAGTCTGAATGGGTCCCCAATGGGTCACGGGTCCGTGCTCGATGTAACAGGCCACCACGCTCCTCGATGCTGTACAGCACGAGAGGTGAGCAGCCTCCTCCACCTCCTCTGAGGCAACTTGTCCTCAATCACTTCATTAACATCACCCTTGCACAAGTTGTAAACACACATATCTATTGCAAAGAATGTTTAGGTCTGTTTTTGCACCCTCAGTGAGAATGTTAACAGAGTGAACGCGGTCTTTACCATTGGCACTGAAGACTGCATTCTGAAATCCAGCTCTCATTGACACCATCAGGAGCCAGGGTGTGCCCATGCATGTCCAGCAGTGGAAGGCTGTTTCCTTCTCCAGACCTTCAGATGAGGCTGTAATACACCAAGGGTTGTGGATTGAGATGCTCCTTGCAGCATTTCTTGTTCATCAATGATCAGACTCAAAGATCAGATGGAATTTATCAGGTGCACTTCAACCATGAGTGCTGTGTTGAAGGCAGTCATCCACACGCGACTGTTAGACACTGACTAAAGACGATTCCCCACATGTCAAGATGCCGTGTATGTTCCAGGGAAGGATGTTTGTGTGGTTTCTCCACTACATTTGAAGCCTTTGTCTTCTCGGTGGTAGAGGCTGTGGGTTCACAGGGAAGCCGAGGGGTTTGGCAGCACTGCATGTTGCAGATGTCACACACTCCTGACAATGGACACCGGTGCTGGATGGATCATGTGGAAGGTAGTTGGAAGAGTGGTGAAACAGTCTGTGCGGCATCACCCTGCTCAATGTGTAGTCACTGCAGTTCTGTTCACATATACAATCATATTTTACTGATGAACATTCCCAGAGAGGAATCACATCTGCTCAAAGTGCACGTTGAGAAATTGGGTAAGTGCTTACCATGATTGTGTATTTTTGTGAATGGTAGACTTTATGAGATGTTAATGTTTTAAACTGCCTGTACAAAGCAAATCTGTCTGTATCATAAGAGACGCTTCCAACTGAAACAATCCCATCAAATTAACAGGGAATCAAGTACATGTTTAAGTTTTAAACCTGGACACATTCCCTCTGTAGGAGCTCGTTGGTTTATTTTTAATGGTGAAACACAGCAGATTATTTGATTATCGAGTGTGGATTGGAGCAGCATTTTCAATAAGAGGCCGAATTCTTCATGCTGCCCCTTCCTGGTTGTGTCAGCTGGTGGACTTTCTGCTGCCAGACACTGCTCTCTGCCTCCAGCTTATGGGCTCCCTGATCTCACTCAGAAACAGGCAGATGTTGTGATTTCAATCACTACAAAACAGAATTGGCAGTGGAGCTGTATCCGTTTTCCTGAAAACAATGCAGCTGTTTCTGCAGGTTGCACTGCACATGGACAACTGGCTAATGGGAACCATTTTAGAAAATAAACTAGATTAAACTAAACCAAGTAATTTGTATGGTATTTATACAGTTAATTAATAAACATTTCAAATTTCAAAATGCATTTCAGAAAGAGCTGTAACAGCTCAGATTAATATTAAAATAGTGCCTGTTGCGATGTGCAAAGCTTGTTTAGTTTGCTGACATTTTATAATTAAAGACTTAACAGTGCAGACCATCCATTCCGCCATGCTATTGGGCCTGGGGTAGTGTGGGTGATGAGGTAATATGGTCAACTCCCCACTTTTCACACATCACCTTGAACGGTTTTCCAGAATATTGGGCTCCGTTGTTCGAAACAACTTCTTACGGTGCCTCAAATAGCCTGAAGATTGAACTCAATGGGCAGAAAATTTCGGCCCCGTCACGGCCATAAAAGTGCCCATCCAGGTACTTTTTAAAGGATGTGAGGCAACCTGCCTCCACCATCCTCCCAGGCAGCAAATTCCAGACCGTCACCACCCTCTGGGTAAAATAGTTTTTCCTCACATCCCCCTAAACCTCCTCTCCCTCACAACTGACCTTTCAGCTATGGGGAACAGCTGCTCCCTATCCATCCTGTCCATGCCCCTCATAATCTTGTACACCTCGATCAGGTCACCCCTCAGTCTTCTCTGTTCCAGCAAAAACAACCCAAGTCTATCCAACCTCTCTTCAAAACTTCAATGTTTCATCCCAGGCAATATCCTGGTGAATCTCCTCTGTACCCCTCTCATCCTTCCTATAATGTGGCGATCAGAACTGCACACAGCACTCCAGCTGTGGCCTCACCAAGGTTCTATACAATTCCAACATGAAATCCCTACTTTTGTAATCTATGTCTTGATTGATAAAGGCAAGTGTCCCATATGCCTTTTTCACCACCCCACTAACATGCCCCTCCGCCTTCAGAGATCTATGGACACACACACCAAGGTCCCTTTGTTCCTCAGAACTTCCTAGTGTCATGCTATTCATTGAATACGTCTTTGTCAAATTACTCCTTCCAATGTGTATAACCTCACACTTTTCAGGGTTAAATTCCATCTGCCACTTATCTGCCTATTGACCATCCCGTCTATATCTTCCTGTAGCCCAAGACACTCGACCTCACTGTTAACCATGCAGCCGATCTTGCCACCATTTGCCACTTCTGTCTGCTTTCTGTCCCATAGCCAGTGTCATATCCACAATGTCACTGCCCCTTTAATCTATGGGTTTCACTTTCCTAACATGTGACAATTGAAAGTCCATATACATAACATGAACCAGGCTGAGCTCATCAACCCTCTCCATTACTTCCTCAAAGAACTCCAAGTTGGTCTGACACGATTTCCCATGAACATAGCTGTGCTGCTGCTCATTTATTAACTCATGGGGCAGAATGTTCTGGGTGACGAGCGGGGGGGTCGGGCCCCACACATCAGCGTTTAAAATGGCGCTCGGTGACGCCGGGGGAGAGTCCTGATGTCACCGCACGCCATCGCGATATTTAGCTGGGTGGGCGCGCGATGAAGTGTGACACTCACCTGCCATTAATTAAAGGGCTTGTTAAGGCCCTTAACTCGGCAATCGACGCTGATTTTGAGGTGCCCGTGTGATCTTCGGCTCGGTGCACGGGCACAACGGGCAGGTGGGTAAGTGAATTTTTAATGAAACTCATCCACGGGCGGGATATGTGGGCTCAGTGTGGTTGTCAGTGTTTTATGTGAAGCATTTATTGCAGCAAGTTTTTTAAACTTGCCTGTGTGATCTGTAGCAGCTCAGAACGAATTCCAGCAGCTTTCTCTGTACTTTGACGCTTCAGCTCAGCACTCTTCAGTCAGGAACCTTTATCGGGCCTGCAGCTTTCCAGAGGCCTCCATTCAGCCTGGGTATGGGTTCTGACATCTCCACTGGAGGCAGCTCCTCTGAGGAGGAGGGGAGGGATAGAATAAGGAGGAGGCCAGGAGTGGACAATCAGCCTCCAGGGGAGCCACCTTTGGGAGGCCAGGCACAGGCACAAGGGGCGCAGGGCCAAGAGGGTGTCCAAGGTGGAAGGGGCCGCAGAAGACGCCACTATCCCACTGCCAGGATATACAGGCGGCGAAGCAGCTACCTCAATATGACTGAGGTGCAGTGCTGAAGGAGGCTCCGACTGTCAAAGGAAACAGTCAATAGCATCTGTCAGATGCTTGGTCCTGAGATCTCCCCTAACTGTGTGGGTGGACGCCCCATGCCAGCGGTTCTGAAGGTCAAAGTTGCCCTCTACTTCTATGCCTCAGGCTCCTTCCAGGGCTCAGTGGGTGATCTTTGTGGTGTCTCCCAATCAGCTGTCCACACTTATGTCAAGCAGATTACACTCTGTTACGCTCTGTTCAGATGGGCATTGACCTTCAGCCACTTCCGCTGTGACCAGGCAAGTCAGACACAGCTAACCAGAGGCTTCGTGGCCATTGCTGGCTTCCCCCGCGTCCAGGGTGCTATAGACTGTACACATGTGGCCATCAAGGCGCCAGCAGGTGAACCCGGTGCCTTTGTCAACAGGAAGGGCTTCCACTCCATGAACGTGCAGATAGTGTGTGATCACAGGATGCTGATTCTGAAAGTCTGTGCAAGGTACCCAGGCAGCTCCCACGACGCCTACACCCTCAGACACTCCCAGGTGCCGGGGCTTTTCAGTGCTCCGACTCGGATGGATGGATGGCTGCTGGGTGACAAGAGCTATCCCCTCAGAATGTTACTCATTACGCCTCTCCGCTATCCAAGAACAGAAGCTGAGCAGCGCTACAATAGGAGCCACGCCTCCACAAGGGCTGTGGCGGAGAGAGCCATCGGTCTTCTCAAGATGCGCTTCCGATGCCTGGACTGCTCAGGGGCCACACTCCAGTACCCCCCAGATCGTTTCATGGTGATAGTGGTTGCATGCTGCACTCTCCCCAATCTTGCACTGGAAAGGGGGGATGCAGTGGACGATGAAGACCTTGATGCAGTGGATGCGGCTGCACATGATGAATCCAGCAGTGCCTCAGAGGATGAGGAAGCACAGGGCAATGATGAGGGGCAGCACGCCAACCCGCTACTACACCAAGGAGGCAGGGACACCCGGGAGACTTTAATCCAACGAACCTTCAGCTAGCTCCACACAAATGGATCTGCAGGACCAGAATTGCCTGGCGCATCCATAAGCGGCACTTAGGTGCTACATCTTCCACCTCATCAGCTGCAACGAAGGGCTTCCTACATAAACATCAATGTCCACTCAAATACTCATGATATGTCTGTGAAACATACAAATACAGCACAAAGGAGCCTCCCTCAGCCATGGTAACACATGTGGACTTTATTTCCATCCATCAGATGGTGCCATAAAAATCAAAACTAAATGTTGCTCCAACATTGAAAAATAGAAATTCCCTAATCTCGGGCCAACACAAAAGCACCAGTGACAAACCCGTGGTGGGCCTAACGTGCCTTATGCTTACGTTTATGGGTACTACGTCTTGGTGCCGACCCATCGCTCGGAGTGGCTTGTGAGACAGCCTGCTGACTCTGCTGTCCTGTTGGCCTTGATGTCCTTGGCGGACGTCCTCTGGCCCATTGAGCCTGTGCTGGCACAGCCTGGGAGGGAGTGGCCAGTTTCACAGCTGGCACCTCCCCAGTTGTCGCAGCCTCAACAGATGCAATGGTCACTGCCAGAGGGGCAGAGCTGCTGCCCTCATCCGGAGCGCCCTGAGAGGAGCCCACACAGTCAACAGGCAGCTGCTGTGCCGACGTGAGGTCACTTTGGACCTCCCTGTTCACCACAGGTGGATGGGCACCACGCTGGGACAGTTGGTACCCAGAACATCTTCCACATTGCCAATGAGCACCTGTGGCCAGTAGCGCTGTGAGGACTTGCAGGTCCGAGCGTAACCCCATCAGAAGCTGATCAATTTGTTTGAAGCCCCTCTCCATGAGAGTCGCCAATCTCTCCATGGAAGAAGCCTGACGCTCTGACATGAGGTTCATGCCATCACTGACACTCTGCCTGGATTCCTCCACCACAGAGACCAAGTGAAGCACGCTCTCATGCAACACTCTCAGATGTTCCCGCGCACCCGGCCGCTTGTCCTGCATCTGCTGCATGGCGGACATCTCCAGAGGCACATCATCACTGCCGGACTCAGCATGTGCCTAGTCCTCTGCAGTTCTCTGGCTGCTGGCACCATCGGCTCTCTCTGTCTGTGCCATCTCCTCCAGCGATTGTGAAGTGCCCTCTCCACTGTGCTACGGGACATTAGCCGATGTTACATTCCCCACTGATGTGGTAGTCGCTGCGCTGGTGCCTGCCTCACTGAAATGGTGTGACGCTCGTGACAATTGATACCCCTCAGGTGTGGAAGGGGGCATCTGGACGTCCTCATTGCGGCCATGCTCTGATGATGCTGAAATTAACAAGGACAGTGGGTCAGTTAGCGTTCAGTCAGAAACACAATTCATCCCTTTCCCCCCAGGCTCATAATGTGCTCAACCTTCAAGTACCAAAGGAGAGGAACATTGGTGGGGTGGTAAATAGTCAGGAGGAGGCCCAAACATTACAGGTGCATACAGACAGGCTGGTCAGATGGCCTAAGGAATGCCACATAGAATGTTATGTGGATAAGTGTGAGGTTATGCACTTGGGCAGGACAAACAAGGTACGGGAATACAGGAGAAATGGTAGGACCGTGGAAAGTAAGGATGATTACAGGGACCTTGCTGGGCAGACCCGTTAAGGTAGCAGAACAGGAACATGGTGCAGGGAGAACCCGTCTTCTCATCAACCACTAAGCCTGATGTAAGCATGGTCACTATCTGCTTGACCACCCAGCTCACGCCAAATGCCCAATGCAGTCGACACTAAGACATGGAGCGGGGTGACCTCAAAGGCTAAAGCTACCTGCTGGGTTAAATGGCCAAGGTCAACATGGTCCTCACCCTTCCAAAGCGCAACAAACCATTGAACCGCTTGTGACACTGGATCCATGTTCACTGCACAACATCCCTGGAAGTGACCACCTCCGCCACCTCCTGCCAGGCCCGCTTCATCACATGGGGGGGCCCTCCTCCTCCCATCCTGGGGAAACAGGACCTCTCGCCGGGCTGCCACCTCCTCAACAAGGGCAGCAAGGCAGTCATCAGAGAAGCGAGGGGCACATTGGCCCCCTGCTGGCCTACCCTGCAGCCTGCCCTCCTCCTGGCCCACACCCTGCAGCCTGCCTTGCTCCTGGCCCACACCCTGCAGCCTGCCCTGCTCCTGGCCCACACCCTGCAGCCTGCCCTGCTCCTGGCCCACACCCTGCAGCCTGCCCTGCTCCTGGCCCACACCCTGCAGCCTGCCCTGCTCCTGCCCCACACCCTGCAGCCTGCCCTGCTCCTGCCCCACACCCTGCAGCCTGCCCTGCTCCTGGCCCACACCCTGCAGCCTGCCCTCCTCCTCTGGCCTTCCCTCTACCACAGCCTGCTGTGCAGACCCCCTGCAGTACAACCTGGAGCTGGCCATGGTGATCAGCCTAAAGGAGGCTGCCTGGCCTTATTTTATACAGACTGCCGGTTCCCCATTGGAACCAGCGGTCTGGACACGCCCGCAGCAATTTTAAAAGTCCCGCTCTCCACGAGAGTGTGAAATGCGCTGGGTGGGCCTTAATTGGCCCCCCTGCGAAAAATGGCAGCGCTGCCCACAATTGCTTCAGCTCCACCCACCCGCCGAACGGAAAATTCAGCCCATGTTTTCCAAGCCACATTTTAAGTTATTGCAGATTTTAGAAGTTAGAAGTTTCCCCCAATGTTTCACTGATGTGAGACTGGCTGGTTTGTAGTTACAGGGTTTATCCCCCTCTCCTTTTTTAAACCGGGTGGAACATTAACAACCCTCCAGTTCTCTGGCACCATCCCCCATATCCAAGGAGGACTGAAAGGTTATGATCAGTGTGCCCACTATTTCCACCATTCCATCCCTCAGTGACCCTCTCACATCCCATCCAGACCAGGTAAATGTTTTACTTTATTGTGGTATAAAAAGTGTTGGATTGGAAGGGGTTAACTGAACTTGTTTGTTCAGTGACTGTAATTAATGTCACTCTCCATGGATCCTAATTGTGTCACTGGTGCGTTTCCCTCTTCTGTTAATAAGGGAATCCGTTCAATGTATTATCCCATAATGTCAGCGGGAACATCACCACCGGCACTGACAGGGATCAGCGGCTCCAGAGAGAGGGAGAGGATGGATCGGAATCTGAGAACAATGGATTGGAATGTTACAACAATGGATCTGAATCTGAGAGCAATGGATTGGAATGTTACAACAATGGATCGGAATCTGAGAACAATGGATCGGAGTTTAACCGATGGGCTTGGCTGGCTTTCTAATAATTCTGATTGGATGACATTATCATGGCGAGTTTATGGGCTACTTCTGGTTATTCAAGCAGGTTACTACCCCATCCTCGCTATTGTTGGTGTCCCTGGTAAGTCTCTGTTTCCAGCTATTAATTCGATAAACCGTGTTTAGCTGCCTTAAAGGGATGTTGGGGAGAGGGATTGGGGTGGGATGGAAAGCACAAGGTCCATGGTCCCACCATCTGCAGCTTGGACATTATTCCAGACAGCAGGATGAAGGGCAGCTGGGAGTTAAGAAGGGGTCAAGGCAGAAACATAACATCACCCTAAATGCTCGCGCTAACACTGGATGCTCCAGTCTCTGTCACAGCTTGTCCCAAGATAAGGAGAACCATCGCCTCAGTCAGGCTGAGAGGAGGAATGTTCGCCTGCCCCATCGGTTTTCTCTCTCTCCCTTTGATTATGGAATCACCACTTTAATCACTCCATTATTGTTGGCTGCCTGGCCATCACAGCTCTGGAATTCCCCCCCTACACCTCTCCACCTCTCAATCTCACCTTGCTCCCCGAAAGCCACTCCATAAAACTTACCACTTTGACCAAGCTTTTAGTCATTTGACATAATATCTCCTTATGTGCCTCAGTGTCATATTTTGTTTTATATTGCTCCTGTGAAGTGTCTTGAGGGGGAAAGGAGGAAGTGGAGGATCATGATCAACATTTAGTTTATTAATTTTAGTGTCATTGCTTTTGCCATTTAATCTCTCCTGCCTTCACCACATCATAAAATTCCTTGTTTGTCCTTTCAGGTATAATCATTGCAATAGTTCCCTGGACACAGTGTTTCTGAAAATCTCAATTTCCTGAATCAATCTGATAGCTTTGTTCCAACCCTGAAGAATAATTTTCCTATTTATTCCCCTTCCCCACAGCTAACTCAGTGACGATTGTGAAGCTGTCTAAGGGAAAATGTGGTCTCTCTGAATGTGTGACATGCTACCTGGTGGCCATGGCAGCAGCAGATCTACTGGTAATTGTCATCGAACTGATATTGAGACACATTCCAATTGTTTATTGGGAACAGTTTCTTTTCCTGAAGTTGATGCCGATATGTAATATCCATGGCATCCTGCTTTATGCAGCCACTGACTGTTCTGTCTGGTTCACCGTCACTTTCACCTTTGATCGCTTCGTGGCCATTTGTGGCCAGAAGCTAAAAAGTAAATATTGCACCAGTAAAATGGCAGCTATGGTTCTGGGAACAGTGACTGTTCTGAGCTGTTTAAAGAATATTATCTGGTATTTTATATACACAGGTCGGTATTCACTCCTCAACTCCCCCTTGTTTTGTTTCGTACCAGAGTCTGTTCGGTTTTCTACAGTCTGGGTATCAATCGAGTTCCTCCATCAGATTATAACCCCGTTTATCCCATTTGTTGTGATTTTGCTGCTCAATGTTTTCACTGTCAGACACATTTTAGTGAGCAGCAGAGCCCGCAGGAGACTCCGGGCTGACAGAAGTGGGGAGAGTCCCTGAGACCCAGAGATGGAGAGTCGAAGGAAATCCATCATATTACTGTTTGTTATCTCGGCAAATTTCATCCTGTTATGGACGACGTTAATGGTTTATTCTGTGTGGTACCGGATGTGGTTGTTACGGTATAGGTCTGTACAGTTTCATTCAGTTGTACGGGAAATAGGCTTCATGCTGCAGCTCCTGAGTTGCTGCACAAACACTTGTATTTATGCCGTGACCCAGACTAAGTTCAGACAGCAGTTGAAGGATGTGCTGAAATATCCATTAAATCTAATTGTTCAATTAATTCAATGATGAAAAGAACTGAATCACCGGGATTAAAATTGTTCAGTTGAAGGGTCATTGAGCTGAAACGTTTCACAGTATCGCAATATCTTTAGAGTGCAGAAGGAGGACATTCAGCCCATGGAGCCTGTACTGGCTATCTGGAAGAGCTTTCCACCTAGTCCCACTCCCCTGCCTTATCCCCATCACCTTACACATTTCCTCTTACATTGGGCAGAATTTAATGGGGCCATCGAGAGTGGGAATGTGGTGGGCGGAGTGACTTAATCAGGCAGGAACCGAAATCTCATTTTCCCGATGGCGGAAGGTGGTGACATCGTGGATTTGTCACTGGACTCGTCATCCCTGAGACCCAGGGTAATGCTCTGGGAACCCAGGTTCAAATCCCACAATGGCAGATGGTGAAATTTGAATTCAATTAAAATCTGGAATTAAAAGTCTGATGATGACACCAAAACCATTGTCGATTATTGTAAAAACCCATCTGGTTCACTAATGTCCTTCAGGGAAGAAAATCTGCTGTCCTTACCTGGTCGGCCTACATGTGACTCCAGACCCACAGCAACGTGGCTGACTCTTAATGCCCTCTGAACAAGGGCAATTAGTGATGGGCAGTACATGCTGGCCCAGCCAGCGATGCCCACATCCCATGAATGAATGAAAAAAGAGAGTTTAATGGGTTGAGTTGGCGACGTTTCAGTGGTGGGTCGGCATTCACAGTGTCCGATGACGGGAACTTCTTTTCCCTACATGAGCATCCCACTAATACTCATTAAATTACAACTTTTCCACATTAAGTCCGACCATCAAGATTAAGTCAGCGGTGAACGGGAAACTTGTGCCACCTGGTTTAGGGCTGGTTAAAGGTGGCATGTACCAGGTGAGCTGGTCCATTTGGACAAGCGGTGAATGGTTCTCTTTGCTGAACTCTGAGGCAAAGAGGAGGGGAACAGGAGAATGTTCACGGACATGGACTGTCAGTAGCAGCAAGAGCGGAGAGGGGGGTATTGCAGGTGGAGTCGGGGTATCAACAGGAGCAACAGAAAGACACTGGGGGGTTGGACGGTGTGAGTAGGGGTGAAGAATTGGGAGGAGAGCAAATGTCTTGTTTGGGTCCATCCTGTCAGATGTCATCGGGTCCTGGGTGGCAGTTGTACCCCACAGGGAAGATCCAAACTCAGAGAGGGCAATTGAAGCTTGATGGAGGGCAGGTGCAGCTTGAGGGAGGGCAGGTAAATGCCCTACGTGCCCACCGTGTGATCACATCTGCCCCACGTGCCCACCGTGTGATCACATCTGCCCCACGTGCCCACCGTGTGATCACACCTTGCCCACGTGCCCACCGTGTGATCACACCTGCCCCACGTGCCCACCGCTGGCTCTTTACATTTTAATTGGTCTGGTGTCCACGCCGGCTCTCGACACGCAAACGGAATTGGCCTCACTCCCACTCCCACCAACGGGACCCAGGCTTCGCCTATTAAATTCCGCCCAGTGTGTCTGACCGTCCGAGATGTGGAAAAGGTTTCCGTTTAGGACAAATGCAGCAAATCAAATATCCATCCCACCCCGAGAGAGGGAAAAACCAGAGAAAAGGACAGAAGGAGATAGAGACTCAGTTAAATAGAGAAAATGGAAATATTTCCCACCCTTAATGTCTCTCTATTCCAGTCCAATCTTCAGCGCTGGGGAAATAATTTCAGAGTAAATCAGGCAGCTCGAGAATCGAACCCAAATGGTGACACAAAGGAAAGGAGAAAAGTCCGGAATGAGCTCGGGACCTTTCGATTTTCAGTCTAACCCCCTCCCAACTGAGCTCTGTAAGGGGCTATTCAAGCAAGGGGTTTGGAAGTGGGTGAAGGGGCGGAGAGACGGTGGGAGTGAGAGGGACAGTGACTCGGCCGTGGTCAACAGAAGGTCAGGAATGAAGGTCAGAGGAACAGAACAGGCTGGAAACATAGAAAAAGTGAGGAGCCGAGGCTGTGAGAAAGAGAGAGTAAAGGACAGGCTTGTTCAGTTGGTTGGGCTGTGGGGTTTATAATAACCGGGATCTGGGTTTGATCCTCTCCCAGCTCAGAGGGAATTGGACCAACATTCTGTCCGTACAATTATATAATGGTGCAAGGAAGCAGGAGGCCATTTGACATCTCACAGGCAATCTCCAACTTGGAATTCCTCAGCAGAGAGTTGAAGAAATGTTTGATCAAAATGAAATTCAACAACAGAATCAGACAGTCTCCCCTTGTTACCTCCCAATAGCACCTCGCTGTTAAAGACTGAACTTAATTTCATTTCTGTAGCTGGGAGTAAATGCTGCTCAGTGGAATTTCTGACCCATCCCTCTCTTCACAATCCATTAGTGTTGAGAAAGCAATGGGGAATGTTATACACATATGGTGTACTCTCCGAATTGCTTTCCTTTTTTTTGGAAAAATATATTTCATTCATAAAATATCTGGACGAACATTACAAAACATTTCTAAATCGCCATCACAAAAAGTACAATCAGAATTAACTTTTACACATGCATCACGAGTTGCTTCAATACGATCAATGAATATTACAACCATTTCAATCTGGTCATTACAGACAATCAGACAATGGGATTGGAGTTATCAACAAACAACATGTTGCTCTCTGAGGTGCTTCAATACAATTAGAATACAATGAGTATTCAATGCAGACATTCATTGTGAGCTGGACAGCCCGAGGGGTCTATACACTTCCCAGCCCCAAAGAGCGTCCTTCACCGAGTTAATGATCCTCCCGCGTAGTTGATGTTTGTCTTGGTGTGTGTCCCTGGGAAGAGCCCGTAGAGCACAGAGTCCTGTGTCACAGAACTGCTCAGGATGAACCTCGACAGAAACCACTGCACCTCTCCCCAGACCTTCTTTGCAAAGGCACAATCCACCAGGAGGTGAACAACGGTCTCTTCCCCACCACAGCCACCTCGAGGGCAACATGCAGAGGGGGTGAGACTCCTGGCGTGTAGGAAGGATCTGACGGGGAGGGCCTTTCTCACCACCAGCCAAGCTACGTCTTGGTGCTTGTTGGAAAGTTCTGGCGATGAGGCATTCTGCTAAATGACCTTGACAGTCTGCTCGGGGAACCATCCCACAGGGTCCACCCTCTCCTTTTCCCTCAGGGCCTCTAGGACGTTACGTGCTGACCACTGCCTGATGGACTTGTGGTCATAGGTGTTTTTCTGCATAAATTTTTCCACCAGGGACAGGTGGTACGGCACGGTCCAACTACTTGGAGCGTTCCGCGGCAGCGTGGCCAGACCCATCCTTCGCAACACCGGGGACAGGTAGAACCTCAGCACGTAGTGACACTTGGTGTTTGCGTACTGAGGGTCTACGCACCGCTTGATGCAGCCACACACAAAGGTGGCCCATCAGTATGAGGGCGATGTTGAGCACGTTTTTTCCCCCTTTGTCTAGAGGCTTGTACATCGCGTCCCTGCGGATTGTTGCTGTGTCAGCAGCAGCAGCAGCAGCAGAGAGCTGGCTTAAAATGTCGTGAGGCGAAAGGTGCAGCTGAGAGAGTGTTTGAGAGGTGTATTTGCAAGTGAAAGATGTTTTTGTAAGAGTGAGGTAGAGTGTTTGTGAGATTAGAGTGCTGTCTGTGAGTGTAGGTTGAGTGTGCGTGTTTTTTTGTGAGTAGCTGCTGCGGGCGGGCGGGTGGGTGAGTGAGAGAGAGAAAGAAAGAAAGAAAGTTGTGTTTTAGAACATGTACACGTTGAAAATTAAAGAAAGCAAATGTTTGTAAGAAAACTATTTTTTGTATTGAAAATCCCCTGGAAAGGGAGGGGGTGCACCGTTCCCAGAGATACTGCAATACCGGGTCGATGCGTGGAGTGGACGGAGCAAGCCCCTATTCCATCTCCCTGCTCCAAAAATCAATTTAATATATGGTCCCCAGATAAGGGACGTATCAGATATTAAACTGATAAGAACAGATACTTTTTTTTTTGCAAAAATATACTTAATTCATAAAATATCTTCAATCACATTCCAAACCATTCCAAAAACACCATTACAAGGGTACAATCCAGTTCAACTTTTACAAAATGTATCACCAGGTGCATCAGTACAAACAATATTACAATCATTTACAGCCTTTCATTTTGAGCTGTACAGCCCGAGGGGATTTAAACAGTTCCCAGTCCCTCGGTGCACTGTTGCAGAAAGGTCTTAGACAGCGACCCTTCCCCATTGCGCCTTTGCGGCAGCTGCCCCAAGCTTTAGTGCGTCCCTCAGCACGTAGTCCTGGACTTTGGATTGTTCCAGTCCGCAACACTCGGTCGGGGACAACTCTTTGTGCTGGAAGACCAACAAGTTTCGGGCAGACCAAAGCGCGTCTTTCACCGAGTTGATGATCCTCCAACTGCAGTTGATTTTTGTCTCGGTGTGTGTCCCTGGGAACAGCCCGTAGAGCACAGAGTCCTGTGTCACAGAACTGCTCGGGATGAACCTCGACAGCAACCACTGCATCTCTCTCCAGACCTTCTTTGCAAAGGCACAATCCACCAGGAGGTGAACAGCGGTCTCTTCCCCACCACAGCCACCTCGAGGGCAACGTGCAGAGGGGGTGAGACTCCTGGCATGTAGGAAGGATCTGACGGGGAGGGCCTTTCTCACCACCAGCCAAGCCACGTCTTGGTACTTGTTGGAAAGTTCTGGCGATGAGGCATTCTGCCAAATGACTTTGACAGTCTGCTCGGGGAACCATCCCACAGGATCCACCCTCTCCTTTTCCCTCAGGGCCTCTAAGAAGTTACGTGCTGACCACTGCCTGATGGACTTGTGGTCAAAGGTGTTTTTCTGCATAAATTTTTCAACGAGGGACAGGTGGTACGGCACGGTCCAACTACTTGGAGCGTTCCGCGGCAGCGTTACCAGACCCATCCTTCGTAACACCGGGGACAGGTAGAACCTCAGCATGTAGTGACACTTGGTGTTTGCGTACTGACGGTCTACGCACCGCTTGATGCAGCCACACACAAAGGTGGCCATCAGTATGAGGGCGATGTTGGGCATGTTTTTTCCCCCTTTATCTAGAGGCTTGTACATCGCGTCCCTGCGGACACGATCCATTTTTAACCTCCAGATAAAGCGGAAGATGGTTCGGGTGATCGCCACCACGCAGGAGTCTGGAATGGGCCAGACCTGCGCCACGTACAGCAACAGCGAGAGTGCCTCACACCTGATGACCAGGTTCTTACCCGCAATGGAGAGGGAGCGTCGCTCCCACATGCCCAGTTTCCTTTTCACCATAGACACTCATTCCTTCCAGTTTCTAACGCATGCCCCGGTCCCTCCGAACCATATCCCCAGCACCTTCAGGCCGTCAGCCCTGACGGTGAAGGGGACAAAGGATCGGTCAGCCCAGTTCCCAAAGAACATGGCCTCGCTCTTCCCATGATTTACCTTGGCTCCCGAGGCCAGTTCGAACTGGTCGCAGATGTGGATCAGTCTGCGCACCGACAGCGGATCCGAGCAGAAGACGGCGACATCGTCCATGTACAGGGAGGCTTTGACCTGAGTGCCTCCACTGCCTGGGATCATCACTCCTCTTATGCCCGGATCCTTCCTGATGGACTCGGCAAAGGGTTCTATGCAACACACGAAGAGAACAGGCGAGAGAGGACAGCCCTGCCTGACCTCAGATTTAATCGGAAAGCGATCTGTTTCCCACCCATTGATTGAGACTGCGCTACTGATGTTAGTGTAGAGCAGTTGGATCCAATTTCGAATTCCCTCCCCAAACCCCATTTTGGAGAGCACATCCCCATGTAGGTGTGCGATATTCTGTCAAAGGCCTTCTCCTGATCCAAGCTGATGAGGCAGGTATCCACACCCCTGTCCTGTACATAGGCAATCGTATCCCTGAGCAGCGCCAGGCTGTCAGAGATCTTCCTGCCTGGCACAGTGCAGGTCTGGTCAGGGTGGATCACCAATTCCAGAGCGGATTTGACCCGATTGGCGATGACCTTGGACAGAATCTTATAGTCCACATTCAACAGTGAAATGGGTCGCCAATTTCTAATTTCCTCCCTTTCCCCCTTGTGCTTGTAGATGAGGGTGATGATGCCTTTCCTCATGGATTCTGACATACTACCGGCCAGGAGCATACTCTCGTACACTCCTAGCAGGTCTGGGCCGATCAAGTCCCACAGAGCCGAATACAACTCCGCCGGCAAGCCGTCGCTTCCGGGAGTTTTACTCCTCTCGAAGGACTCAAGGGCCTTAGTCAGTTCATCAGGAGTTAGCGGTTTGTCCAGGCTCTCCCGCTTACTGTCGTCTAAGACCTCCGTGATAGAGGACAGGAAGGACTGGGAGGCCGTGCTGTCCGTGGGCTTCACGCCATACAATCCGGCATAAAAGGATTTGCTGATCCTCAAAATGTCCGACCGTGATGACTTTACTGAGCCGTCTTCTTCCTTCAGGCTGCTGATCACAGAGCTCTCTCTGTGTACCTTTTTGAAGAAGAAACGTGAGCACGTCTCATCCTGCTCCATAGAACGGATTCTGGAACGGAAGATGATCTTGGAGGCCTCCGAGGCAAAGTGCGAGGCTTGCTGGCTCTTCACCTCTTGGAGTTCCTCCTTGACATCGACCCCCATCGACTGCAGCCGGAGCAGATTTTGCATGTTTTTCTGGAGTCGGGACACTTCCCTCTGTTCCTTTCTAGCTTTCTGGGTGTCTTTGAGGATGAAAAACCTCTTGATGTTTCCCTTGATCGCTTCCCACCAGTGTGTCAGGGACTCAAAGAGGGGTTTCACGGTTCTCCAACCTTTGTAATCCCTCTTGAGCTCCTCAATGTTCTCTGGGGTCAGCAGTTGCACATTTAGCTTCCATGCCCCCCTGCCCACCCTCAGGTCCTTCTCCAAGTGGCAGTCCGCCAGTAGGAGGCAGTGGTCAGAGAAAAACACCGGCTTGACGTCGGTGGATCTGACTGTGAATGCACGGGACACAAACAGGAAGTCTATCCTGGAACGAATGGACCCGTCTGGCTGCGACCAGGTGTATCTACGCTGCGCTCTGTCTGCAGGGTTGCTGAAGACATCGTGCAGCTTGGCATCCTTAACTGTTTCCATCAGGGATCTGGACGTAGCGTCCAATCTGCTGTCGGCCCTGCTGTATCGTCCAGCTGCATCGATGATGCAGTTAAAGTCACCGCCCAGAATGACCGGCCTGGAGGTCGCCAGCAGCAGTGGGAGCTGCTGAAAAACCTCCAGCCGCTCAGCCCCTCGTGCCGGGCCATACACGTTAATTAACCGGAGTGGAGCATTCTTGTACATTACGTCTGCTACGAGGAGGCGCCCGCCCACCACCTCCTTAACCTCGGAAACGGTGAAGTTGCCTCCCCGCAGCAGTATACCCAGGCCGGAGGAACGAGAGCCGTTTCCGTCCGACCAGATCGATGGCCCATGGGACCACCATCGTGACCATTGCCTGTAGGAGCTGAGGTGCGGTATCGCACACTCCTGCAGAAACAACAGGTCAGCTTTGACCTTGGTAAAGTAGTCCAAGGTCGCAACACATCGCGTAGTAGATTTAATGCTACGCACATTTATGGATACAATCTTTAAACCCATTTTAAGCCGTTTATTCTCCTACCAAACCCGTTGTCTCTGAGAGTCCCAGACCTTTAGTCTGCTCCTTCATACCCATTGTGAGCTCAAATTGCTTCACTTTGGATGGGCTGAGGTAGTTCTCCTTGGCAGTGTTCTGCTCAGGTGGCATCTGGGGGTTCGCGTAGAGAGCGGGTTTTGAGATGACCTTTGCCGGAGAAGCTTCTCCAAAACTCACCCCCTCTGGGGTGTTGCTGTTCTCGGCTTCCTGGTACGGCACGGTCCAACTACTTGGAGCGTTCCGCGGCAGCGTGGTCAGTCCTATCCTTCGCAACACCGGGGACAGGTAAACCCTCAGCACGTAGTGACACTTAGTGTTTGCGTACCGAGGGTCTGCACCCAGCTTGATGCAGCCACACAGAAAGGTGGCCATCAGGATGAGGGCGATGTTGGGCACGTTGTTCCCCCTTTATATAGAGGTTTGTACATTGTGTCCCTGCAAACCTGATACCTTTCCAACCTCCAGATAAAGTGTAAGATGGCTCGGGGAATCACCACCACGCAGGAGTGAGGAATGGGCCAGATGTGTGCGAAAGAGCGCAGAAATCTCCAAGGCACAGAGCTGCCTGAGGGAAATTAATTTAAGTTTTAAACATGTAAATAAAGAAATTAAAACATTTTAAAACCTGTCCCCTCATGTGTCACATGAGTTGGGGCATATCAATGAATTTTTTAAAAAATTTTTACTCAATTTTTAAACACTTCATGAAGCCTCATCCCGCCTGTGGATTAGCAATAATACTGTGACGGGTGAATTTCTGGAGTGTGTACGAGATGGTGTTTTAGGCCAGCATGTCGAGGACCCAACTAGGGAACAGGCCCTAGATTTGGTATTGTGCAATGAGAAGGGGGTAATTAATAACCTTGTTGTACAGGGTCCTTTAGGGAACAGTGAGTATAACATAACAGAATTCTTCATTAGGCTGGAAAGTGAAGTAGTCCGACCTTGGATTTCCAAAAAGCATTTGATAGGGTGCCACATCAAAATATATCACATTTACAGGTTCCCCTAATCCACATTACTGGTCAAAGAACTCTCATAAATTAGTCAAACATAATATCCCTTTCACAAAACCATGTTGTCTCTGCCTAATTGTAATCAGATTGGTCAGCAGCAGAAGTTCCATTCTCACCTCGTTAAGGCTGCCCCCAGCAAATCATCATTGTGGGGCAACCCTTTTTAATGTCAGCAAACTGCTGACAAACTTGTGAACCAGCAGTGGCGGGGCGCGAGCAATATGACCCCTTGTAAAATTCAGCCCATAAGAACATAAGAAATAGAAGCAAGAGTAGGCCATTTGGTCCCTCAAGCCTGCTCTACCATTTAGTAAAATCATGGCCTTAACTCCACTACTCCGCCTGCTTCCATTAACCATTGATTACCTTGTAGATCAAAAATCTGTAAGTCAGCCTTAAATATGTTCAATGACCAAAGCTCCACTGCTCATTGGGGTAGAGATCTCCAAAGATTAACATCCCTAAGAGAGGAGCCTGCTCATCTCCATTTTAAATGGGAGACCCCTTATTTTGAACCTGTGATTCCTAATTGTACATTTCCCACAGGAAAACATCCTCTCAGCCTCCACACTGTCAAGCCCCTTCAGAATTTTATATGTTTCAATAAGGTCAACTCTCATTCTTCTGAATTCTAATGAGTAGAATCCCAACCTGCTCAATCTTTCCTCATCCTAGGAATCAACGAGTGAACTTCTCTGAACGACCTCAATGCAAGTGTTTCCATCCTTAAATAAGGAGACCAAAACTGTACACCGTATTCTAGGTGTGATCACACCAATGCCCTGTACAGTTATAAGAAAATTTCCCGACTTTTATTTGGGATCAATGGCAATTGGAAGTCCAGTCCAATGCAGGGTAGCCCCTCTGGTTTTCCCACCAGACCAAAACCAAGTCTCAGTTATTGCTCTAATCTCCAAAATACATTGAGCTAACTTTCTGATTGTAATGCTGACAGTAATCTGTTCTTAAAATATAGCTTACTGCCAGGCCATGCAATTATTTTTTATGATGTTCAGTGCAGTCGGTAAATATACTGGTTGTTGTTGTGATACATTATCCCTCCTTCTCCTCCTAAATTTCTCAAGCGTTTAAAACAGTGGAAGTTACAGTTTTCTCAGTTACATTTGTTTGTTGCCCTTTAGAACAAAACTGTTCATGTTTCCAATGAGATGCTGAAGCATACTGCCAGAAAGCTTGGGTCAGTATCTCTAAAACTCTGCACAGCTCAGCTCATCCTGCATCTCCTGATCATGAGCTGTCTGTGAACAATTCTAATTGCAAAAAGGAATAGAGTGATGAATGGCTGAGACTCACTCCTTTGTTTATTCTTTCACAGGAAGTGACCATCACTGGCTAGGCCAGCATTTATTGTCCATCCCTAATTGTCCTTGAGAAGGTGGTGGTGAGCTGCCTTCTTGAACCGCTGGAGTTCCTGTGCATCCACAGTGCTGTTAGGGAGGGAGTTCCAGGCTTTTGACCCAGTAATAGTGAAGGAACAGTGATATATTTCCCAGTCAGGATGGTGTGTGGCTTGAAGGGGAACTTGCAGATGGTGGTGTCCCCATGCATCTGCCGCCCTTGTCCATCTAGGAGGTAGAAGTTGCAGGTTTGGAAGGTGCTACCCTGCTGTTAGAAAAGCTGTTAAAAGTTCTTACAACATTGTTGTCTCAGGAATTACTAGAGATGAGGTGTTTCTCAAAATACTTTTTTGCTCTTCTCAAAGACTTTTAAAACACTTGATAAAACCTCATCCCACCCGTGGCTGAGGTTTTGTGAAAAATGCGAAGGCCGCCTGGGCTCTTCGCCTGCCCGACAACCTTAAGGTTGGATGGGCAGCTCAGCTAATTGAATTAATTACAATTTCAATGGCCTTAATAGGCCTTTGACAGTTTGGCGGGTGCCACACGAGGGGGCATATTTTAAACGTTTTTATTTCCCTTTATTTAAATTTACAAATGTCAAACTGATCTCCCGGAGATCTCTGTGCCTCAGGGAGATCTCTGCGTTCTTTCGCGCGCATGTGGGGAAGAGCACAGGGAACGACTCAGGGAATCCCCCACTCCCTCCCCACACAGGGAACAACTCAGGGAATCCCCCACCCCACCCCCCGCACAGGGAACGACTCAGGGAATCCCCCACCCCCTCCCCGCACAGGGAATGACTCAGGGAATCCCTCATCCCCACCCCACACAGGGAACAACTCAGGGAATCCCTCATCCCCACCCCCCGCACAGGGAACAACTCAGGGAATCCCCCCCACCCTTAATTCGCCCACCCACATAAAATGGCAAATTCAATTGGGTTCACGCCCGCCCCTGCACAACTCTCCCCGAAGGGGGGAAAATTCAGCCCGTGAATATATTTCAATCTGCGTCATTCGACAGTGAGAGAAAAGCTGAAAGGATCAATGATATCCTCAGGTTCGGTGTTCATACTTGAATTGTTGGCCTTTTTGTCACCGCATATCACATTGAGACAAAATGCTTTATAGTAAGGTTGATATAAATTGGAACTATTTCTTACCTTCTATCACTTTACAGATAAACTGCTTTATGCAATGTGCTGCTGACAGTGGAGAATGGCCTTGGCTGACCTCTTTCTCCGGACATGCTTATTCGTACTGTCCACTTTAACCGGCTTCACGTGGAACCCGCTCAACAGCTACTACCCGGCAAAATAGACGTGGCTGATTTCTTCCTTCCCACTAACTTCCTCATTTTTAAATTAACCCACTCGCAGTTGACATTTTGTTCAAATCGATGGGATTTTACTTTGTCCGAAAGCCTTGCAGATCCGACTAATAATAATGGATCTTTCTAATGGTGATCAGAGAAACAATGAGCGGGACATCCATCGATGTTTGTCCCCCTGTTGGAGCCACTGTCCTGAGTCATGGGAGAAACTCCATTTCCTGACCACTGTTTCCATCCCTGGCATCTGTCGAAATCTGAGCTCCTTTATTCACAAGATATCTTGACCCCAAGATGAGCTTCCGAACCCTGAGCTGGAGCCGGATTTTCCTCCACTCCTGTTTCTTTCCGCTCACCCAGCGTTTTTCCAGCTCCCACAAACTCTAATTTTCCTAATGACGGTTTTCCTTTCATTCCCCAATTCTTTGTGACTCCCCCCCACCCCCTGCCTTCCCCACCTCTCCCCTCCTTCCCCCTCTCCACCCACTCCCCATCCCCCTCTCTCCCCCCTCCCCCTCTTGCTGCCCCCTCTTCCTCCCTCCCCCTTCCCTCTTCCTCCCCCCTCCCCTCTTGCTCCCCCCTCCCTCTCTCCCTCCCCTTCCCTCGCCCCCCCTCCCCCTGCCTCTCTTCCCCCCTCCTTCTGCCCCTCTCCCCCCCACTCCTCCTCCCACTCTCCCTCTCCCCGCCTCCTTCCCCCCCCTCCACCCTTTCTCCCCCTCCCCCCCCACCCCTTCTCCCCCCCCCACCACCCTTTCTCCCCCCCCCCACCACCCTTTCTCCCCCCCCCCCACCACCCTTTCTCCCCCCCCCAACCACCCTTTCTCCCCCCCCCCACCACCCTTTCTCCCCCCCCCACCACCCTTTCTCCCCCCCCACCACCCTTTCTCCCCCTCCCCCCCACCACCCTTTCTCCCCCCCCACCACCCTTTCTCCCTCCCCCCCACCACCCCTTCTCCCCCTCCCCCCCACCACCCCTTCTCCCTCCCCCCCACCACCCCTTCTCCCCCTCCCCTCCACCACCCCTTCTCCGCCCCCCCACCCTTTCTCCCACCCCCACAACCCTTTCTCCCCCCCCCAACTCCCTCCCCCTCTCTTTCTCCCCCACTTTTCTCCAGCCCCCACCTCGCCTCTTCCCCTCCCCTTCTCCCCCACTTTTCTCCCCCTCCCTTTCCCCTCCCTTTCTCCCCCACTTTTCTCTCCCTCCCTCTCCGCCCCTATATTTTGCCCTCGACCCGTTTCTCTCCCGCGGCCCCCCGCCGCCGCCGCTGTCCCCGTCTCTATATTTTACCCTCGACGCGTTTCTCTCCCGTTTGATTCTCCATCGCCGCGCGCGCCATTCTTTTTACCGCCCAAACCAACCGCCGCCTCCCGATCCCCGGCAAAGGCCGCGTGACCCGGCTCAAACCTCGCGACAGGACCCCGGAGCCGCGTCACGTGACAATGGGTAGTTAAGGCTCCCCCGGAGCCCCCGTCCCTCCAGAGTGGAGGGTTTGGGAATTTGTATCGTTGTGAACGCTCTTGGGGGAAAGTGAGGTGAGGCAGGGAGGGGGAAACGGGCCGAATGGTCTTCAGTCCGATGAGGGTATGTGGAGAGCTCGGGCTTGGCCAGTCACATCGACACTCGATGTCCGGGTCTCTCCGCTCTTTCCAAAGCTTCTTGTGACATTGAGGCTTTTTCTTCTCTTTCCATCCGGATGAAGCAAATGTGGCTGCAACAAAACAAGGCCAATGCGGTGAGACATTGTGTAGAATGTACTGCCTGGAAAGATGCTGGAAGCCGATACAATAATTTCCCTAAAGGAATTGGACATGAGCTTGAATAGGGAAAATGGCTGGGGTTGGGGGGAGAGCAGAGGAATGGGATGAATTGGATCTTTTAAAGAGCCAGCACAGCCTCAATGGTCGAATGGCTGCCTTTTTTTAATGTATGATTTTATACAGTGAAGAATCAATGGGAATCTGCATTGGTGCAAGAATTCATCAAATTAATCCTCATTAATTTAGCATTTAATTAGTTTCCTGTTTCAAGAAGCTGCTGAGAATTTCAGGAGAGTATTTATATTTTCCTGATGCTCTGGACATTGGTGAGAAGTTGTGTAAACATCAACAGCTTGTGTTTTTAAGCAGGCTCTCCCCATAAAAGGATGCCCCAAATTGCTGAATTTTTTAAGTGCTGTCACTTATTGTAAAGAGTCAACACTAAAATGGAGGCCCTTTGGCAAAACTGTTCACTGATTTTAAACTCCTCAGGAGTTCCCTCCCACTCTGAACTGTTTCCACCTGCCTGTATTTCTCTATTCCCCTCTGTCAATTATTCATTAAGGCTCCCCTTAATTGTTTGCAATCTCTTTTACTACTCCATGGTAGTAAGTTTCATCAGAGTATGCAAGTAGTTTCTCTTTAAAATCTTGATTTTAGTGGTTCTTGTATTCATTTAAGCAAATGTGGGACCCCTTTCCCCCAGCAGACTGTCACTGACAGCAATGAGTGTTCATCTGTTCTTATCGTGTAATTGATCTCCCTATATTTTCTGAACTTCAACTTGAATAGGCAAACAAAGTACCCCTCTCAACATCTTTTGCTTCTGGGGGATTTCTGATAGTACAGTGGACACGTGTTGGGCAGTAAGAAGCTGGGGGAAGTCTGGAGGGGATTAAATGATGAAAAGGTACATGTGTTTATTGCATCATCTGATTTCTGGATTGTGTTTAAAAGAATGCAGTCTATTGCATTGAGCTAAAATGAATTGCTGCCAATATTCTACTCTTATTAGGAAGTGAAAACAATTTGGGTACAGTTTCCAAAGATGCTCAACTTGATTTCCAAACCATTAGTATTTTGGCTCTCAACACTGGCAGTGCACCTACAATCATGGACCTTAAGGGTGTCAAAAATCAATTTCCAGACTTTGTAAACAAACATCCAGCTCTTGGTGCATGAATGGTTTCTTCAGAAGAGCCATTGCAAATTATTGTAAAGCCTTTTTTATGGTGAAGGAGGGGCAACACAAGAGAAGGGGCAGCATAGGAAGGGAACCTGTCCCAAAACAGTGCCCTACCCTGCGTAGAATGCAATGTACAGGCAACAAAATCACAAGGGCCTTGGTGAGATGTGCATTAGAATTGTATGCCTCAACATAGGGGATATATGTCAATTCTGCCACCTACTGCATGAAGACCAGCAGCTTATCACCTGTCCACTTTGAAGGTGTTGACCAAAGTACGTTTAGAGCACAGACTCTGAAATGGGGGGACCTCTGGGACATCTCTGTAATGCCTGAGTCTGTGGGACAGGGGAGCAGGGAAACTGGTCACATTTGTCACCTCAGCAAAGGGGTAGCAAGATGTGGCCATTCAGTCTCACGAAGTCATTGGCTTACTTATGGTCCAGGCTATATAACTAATGCCATCAATGTTGTGTTTCATTCTCAAATAGAAAAGCACCTCCAAAGGACTTTTACACCCAGAATATACATTGTGTGAGGCAACACATGAGGATCCAATGGTCATTGTGAAGGATGCTGGAAATTATGATGTGTTCCTTCCAAATTTCTCTTGATCTCATCTTCAAAACAAAATCATTTCAATGGATGTCTTGTGGGTGACCTAAGTTCAGCTCCTCTGCCATGTCTCTGACCTCCAGAAGAGTGCTCCAAATGTTACCTGAGGTGTGCCAGTGACAAATTGTGTGTGCCACTACAACAGGATTGGTCACTTACAGATTCTTTGGGATTTTAAAGGGGACACTTTTGATGCCTACACTAACCTGTAGAGGCTCTGCAGTATCTTTAGTTTGTGAATATGGGGGTATTTGAAACCTGTCACATGCAGTACAAACTCATCATGCCAAAAAAAGGCCTGAACTGCTTCATTTGAAGTGCTCGGTAGAACGCAGTTTACCTTGTCGTAGAAGGTGCTGAGCTTCTTGTGTTGTTGGAGCTGCACTCGTCCAGCCAAGTGGAGAGTATTTCATCACACTCCTGAGTTGTGTCACAGAATTCCCTACACCCATTAGCAATAGTGCCGGTCGTTGCAAACGTGTTACAAGAAATCAACAGCGAATTGTCAACTCCCCGATCTTTCCTTCTAGTAGTTGACCCAGGCTGCTTGGCTAAGCACTTGTATTTTTATTTATTTATTTATTTGTAACAATTTTTATACCCTTGGGTGGGCAGGATGTTCCATTGACAAGGTCATTTTTTTCTTTTTATTTATTCACGGGATGTGGGCTTCGCTGGCTGGGCCAGCATTTATTGTCCATCCCTTGAGAAGGTGGTGGTGGTGGTGAGCTGCCTTCTTGAACCACTGCAGTCCATGTGGTGAAGGTGTACCCATAGTGCTGTTAGGAAGGGAGTTCCAGGATTTTTACCCAGCTACGGTGAAGGAATAGCAATATATTTCCAAGCCGGGATAGTGAGTGGTTTGGAAGGAAACTTCTAGGTGGTGGTGTTCTCATGTATCTGCTGCCCTTGTCCTTCTAGATGGTAGTGGTCGTGGGTTTGGTAGATGCTGTTGAAGGAGCCTTGGCGAATTCCTGCAATGCATCTTGTAGATGGTACACATTGCTACTGTGTGTTGATGGTGGAGGGAATGAATGTTTGTGGACAAGTGTAGCTTAAGCTCGATAGGACAATGTGCTCCTTCACTGATCTGACGGGTATAATGTCCTCCAGTGCTGTAACCAAGGATATTAGATAATCTGTCCATTTGACACTGTCCATCTCCTAGGCTTTCCCTGTCTATCATCCCAGCTGTTTATGATCTGATGGTGTTCCCTTCATAAGCCTCTGTCGAGGTGCTATGTGTTTGCCTTATTTCAATATTAACTGTGTGCAGTCTCTTTGACTTTATACTGTTACTGAGTGCTTGAGAGAGCAATTCATACATCACCTTCCTCCCTCTTGAGACTTTGGCCTGATCTGCAGAGCGCTTTCCATATCCAGAGAATTGATCTCAGTCAGACCTCCCACTCATGCCAGAATGCTAACTGGCACTAAGTCTCACTTTCTTATGCTGTGCTCAACATTAAATTTCTTGGCGTTGTGGGTGTGTTTTTCATAGCTTGGCTCTTTCTTTCCCCAGGAAGCCTTCATAAACAGCCTCAGCATACAATCTGACAACGTGCTCTCTTTTCCCCAGCTGCTCTACATAGGTGACAACTTCACACCCCTGGTGGCAGAAATGTTATTCTTGAATCTGCAGCCTTAGCTGAATGCAGCAATTTCTCAGTTGCAGGATCATCCTTGTGTACCTTTTTTTCCTGAGTGAGCTCGGGAATGAATGAAAATTTTTCAGAGCAAATGGATTTGCCGTCCTCCTTCAAATTCCTCAGGAAGCGGACCCTTTTGTGAGCAGGGCTAGAAGGGGTGGAATGTACAGAAGAATGGGTAAAGAGCGGTCTCCTCGGGTGACTCAAGGGGTTCACACAGACTCGAGGGTCAAATGGCCTCCCTTTGCATTGTTACATTCCATGATGACTCCAAAGCAGTATGGTGTGTTACTCAGCAAGGCTTGCAGGCAATGCTATCGTGAACTGGGACAATCAAGATTGTCTGTACAATTTGTTGCAGCATCAACTACAGTTGTCACCTGAAGCTTCATATGGCAATGTTCATTTAGTGAAATGCTTCCTTAGAGTAGATCAGGCAGGCATCAATTTGCCCTAAAACCCTGGAGCTGTGTAAAGTCTGAACAAGTGACATGACATAGATGTTAAGTTCTGAATGGGTGCACCACATTTACAACACTTGCATTCGGCAGGGCAGTGATGAGTTAATTTTTTTTTAAAGAAAGGAAACATGGGCTAGGGCGAGTCCTGGGCTCTGTTGGTAATTAGGACACAACTGATGTGGTGGGCAGATGCTGATACTGGTCAGATGGAATATTGGAAGTGGAGATGGAGATGAAATGGGTGCAGTGCCACCACCAAATGTAACATCATTTTAACTTCCCAGTGTTTAATGCAGTTTGTTCGTGTAATACAGGATTAAGTTTAAAAACAAAGACTGGAATATGACCTTGGAAACTCTCAAAAAAATGTCCAGATTTTTAAAGAGCACTACTCTGGTTTGGTTTTCCCTTTTCTTTAACAGGTGGAAATGCAGCTGTAACATGGGCCTTCTAAGCAGTGACTCTTGGCAGAATGTTTCGTGGCCAGTTTCTGCTGTGTGATTTCTAGCATTTCCAGCGACTTTCTGCCCTGGGGTTTCACCTCAGCATACGTATTGTGCACCTCTTGTGCACACTTCACTAGCTTGCTACTGCCAGGATTACTACTTTTGCTTTACTTTGCAAAGTAAGCTACACTTGATTGATCCTCAGTGCTAATTTTGCAGTTTGGATGGTGCTGAATATGCTAAAGTTCATCCAGAGGCATCCAAGTCCATGATATTACCCTCACTGCTTAAGCAACCCTTGGCCATAGGCATATACCTGCTGCATAATCCATTTGGTCAGCGTCAGCCCTGATAATTTTTGTGTATTAAATAAACCAATATCATTAGAGAATGATGGTAATACTCAAAAATATATTACACATGCAATTTCCCTTGTTCTCCAGTCTGAAGTTGCTGGCCATTAGTGACTGATACTGATAAACATTTTGATTATTATCAATGATGCAGAACCCCTGCATTTGAAGAACACTCTTTTTTGCAATTTGTGTGATTACATCTAATAATGACCCTGGAACAAATTCCAGGCAGATTCTGTGAATCTGCTTTTACAAGCTCTGCTCCTTCTTCCAATCACAGCACCTCTTGCAGACGGAGAGCTTCAAATGCAAAGGGGAATGAGCTGGTTGAGTGGGTGAACCTGCTGAAAGTAATGTCTGGGAACAGTGGAATCAGATTAAACTTTAACTGTTTTTATTGTTAATTCAACAATTTACAGACTTTATTACATCCTTTAGGAGGAAGGGACTTGCCTGAAGGTGGCAGCTCCAAGTTTTACTTCGTGGACTTTTTTAGTACAATTATCACATGAGAGATCTGGATGGGCATTTTGCTCATCGTGTCCAGAGGTGAAATGAGAACTAGCAGAATGTTGACTGAAGCTTTGCACTTTCACACCGATTTTAATTTGGCGGGGAGGTTTTCTTTCCGGGACAGAGATGGGCATTTTACAAGATGCAGGCAGCAAATCAACTTGCAGATTCACACTGTCGGCATGAAGCTTAAATGACCAAATAGTGTCTATGGGGGAGAATTGTTGATACACGTACCAATAGGGTGTAATAGACAGAGATACCTTGATGTCCACTGGCCCACAAGTTTCAGTTCCCAGCACGTGCACCTTCGTATTGAAGCTCAGAGCTGGCAATGTGAATTCATAACTTGCACCTTTTATAGAGCCTGCTATTACATACTGACTCAGCTACAGTTAAGAATTAATGTTTTCAAAAGCACTTGAAATTATGAAGCAACAAGATATTAAGTAATTGCATAAAAAGACAGACAATTAAGCACAGCTTGCTTTTGTGTCTGTCTGGGGGTTGAGTAACTGGAATTTTGAAGTTGCTGAACTTGTCTGGAGTTGGATTCCAGACTTTGATTTTTCTTACATCCAACTCCAAAACTTTCAAGAAAAGGATCATTAAAGGAAATTGCATGATGGTTCAAACCGCAATGCAGGTGCTGTAGTGTCCGGACTGTCACATGACCGGCTGCGAGAGAAACGCAGCTGGGAAGATGCTGTGTTAACAGCAGTGCAGTAATATCTTAACAGGAGCAATTTCAGCACGAAGATATCGGGATTGGGAGGGTCCAAAATAACAGGCAACACTGAATTAACGCAAGAGTTATTTGAATTCATCTCTGAAAACAACACTGTTGTGACTTTCTCAATTCACTGGACCACTTCTAATGCAGTAACTTTAAACTGGTGCTGAAAACTGACAGGTATGTTGGCTGTATATTTCTGCTCTGTTTCTCTGCAGGATTCCTTTCTGTGGCATATCCCATGGGTGCTGGGCTGGCCCATTCCTGTGAGCTGCCCACTTGAGCAGATTTCAGTTGCACAAAGCGCCATTGTAACTGAATGCTATTTTATCTACATTCGGACTTACACCCACAGGGGTTACTGGATAGCGAGGTGGGAATGTGACTCCTGGTCCAACTTCCCCTCTGCGGCCATAGGGCACGGAGGCTAACTGCAGCATCCTTCCTGCTGCACTAGGAAGTTTCAGGCTAGCTGAGCACTGATCAAACAATCAAACCATGACCAACTGAGGCAGGAGGGGATCTCCTAGAAAAGTTTCAAGTTCTCTTGACATATGAATGATTTTATATTTTGCAGTTTACATTAACTAATGACATGAATGTGTTCAATCCCAAGTACCAATACTTGATAGTAATGCAAAAGGGTTTCACCAAAATATTTCTTGTATCATGTCTGCCCCTTGCCTTCTATGTAGTCTTCTGAAAAAATTTTAACTAATGAAAATAAATTGCAATTAAGTTTCATTCACCAATGGTGAGATGATTAAATTGGGGATGCTCAAAAGCCCAGAATCGCCAGTGCAAGTACCTCCAACAGCTGGAGGAGAGAACTGAGAAAGCGAGGGCTGCAGCCATGGAGGGATTTGAAAACAAAGATGAGAATTTTTTAGAGCTGTTACTTAGCCAGTGACCAATGTAGGTTAGTGAGCACGAGGGTGATGGGTGAATGGAACTTGGTTCAAGTAAAGATGTTGACAGCTGAGTTCTGAGGGACCTCAAGCCTACGGAGGGTAGAAACTGGAAACCCTACTAGTCAAGTCTAAAGGTAACAAAAGTCATGGTTGAGGGTTTTGACAGCAGTTCAGCTGAGGTGGCGCAGAGCTGGATGGTTATGGATCTGAGAAATTGGGGTCTTTAATAAGCAGGTAACTTCTGCATTTTATAGGGCAGAATTTCACAGTTGGCATGTGGGGGCGGGTCTGACACACGTGTGATGACATCAGGTGTGCGTCCTGACGTCACCACGTGCCATCGTGATATTTGGGAAGGCGGGTGTGCTGAGTTCAGGGGCACGCCTGCCATTAATTAATGGGCCAGTTAAGGCCCTTAGGCAGCAATTGACATTGATTTTGCGCAGCCCGAATGGTTTTTTTCAGGGCATCGTACGAGCAGACGGTCGGCCACATCTTTAAAAACCTCATCCACGGGTGGGATAAGAGGGGTGAGTGGGCTCGCTAATGCGAGTTGTTAGAACTTACTTAACTGCTACTTATGTGAACAGGACAATTCATTTCACTTCAGAGCTGCTTTGACAGAAATAACAGGCTTCAGTTCAGGACTCTGGAGGAATCCTAATACTTGGGGCCTTCCAGGTATCAAACAGCCTTCCCTTACCTTGGGGATTGTGGTCTCTGCTGGAGGCAGCTCCTCTGAGGAGGAAAGGAGGGCCAGAAGGGGGGGGAGGCCAGGAGTCCATATTCAGCCTCTAGGGGAGCCACCTGTGGGAGGACAGGTGCAGGCACAAAAGGTGCTGGGCCAACAGGAAGTCCAAGGCGGAAGTGGCCGCAGAAGACGCCACTATCCTGCTGCCAGGGTCTACAGGTGGCGATACAGCTACCTCAATGTCTGAGGTGCAATGACGAATGAGGCTCCATCTCTAAAGGGAGACAGTGACCTCCGTCTGTCAGAGGATCGGCCCTGAGATCAGCTCTGACTGTGTGGGTGGACACCCCATGCCAGTGGTGCTGAAGGTCACTGTGGCCCTCAACTTCTATACCTCTGGCTCTTTCCAGGGGTCAGTGGATAATCTTTGTGGAGTCTCCGAGTCAGCTGTCCACAGTTGTCAAGCAGGTGACAGACACTCTGTTCTAATGTAGTGGCATTTATTTAAGTTGAGTGCCATGAGGTTGACAGGTGAGGTGCTGAGCACCTTTTGGACAGAGTAATGTGGGACGCACTGGCTGAAAGGGTGGTGGAGGTACAAACCCTCCTCAGATGCTATAAGTCTTTGTATATGCAGCAGCGATGCCATGGCATGTTAGGCCATGGGGATAGTGGTCACACATGGGGTAAGGTGTCTTTGGAAGGTGGTGGAGACGCACATCCTCAAGGGGACGAGGGACCTTTTGTGTATGACCCACACGTCTGACTGTATCAGTCTGTGAATGAGCAGTGTTGCTGCATTAACGATTGCAGCAACCATCAGTGCTTTGGATGGTGGGAAGACAGAGTGGATGGGACTGTGACCCTCAAATACCTGGCTGCTGCACCCCAGCCTCGCCGACACCTGCCGACCTGGCCATCTGCCTCCTCCCCAGCTCCATGACCTGCTCCTCATAAGTGGTGAGGTGCTGCAGCACGGTGTGCCCACCACCAGTCCGCAGACGCTCCTGGCTATTGTTCTGTTTGTGCCTGCAGAACAGAGAAGAGGATTTATTGGGGCTGATCGCTCATGTACTCTGCATGCCGCACCCTGCACCCCAACCACAGTGGCCCATCTGAGGCCTCCAGCGGCTCCTGTCCACACTACTGGTGATCAGTCCCCAGAAGATAGTCCGGCTGCTCCCAACCCCCTCCCCCAACGGACACCTTGGACACATTCGGCGTCCATCACTTTGAATGGCACACGGGTCTTAGCGCTCATGGCAAGGAGGCGCAACTAGGTGTGGTGCCAATGCCAGCAGATGGCTCTTGGCCACGACACCTTGAGGCTCCCCTTCCACCATCTCATCACCATCAATAAGACATGTGTTGGAGTTCTGAGTATGTGTCTAGCTGCCTCCCCTGCAGGTTGCCCCCAGACTACTCAAATACCACAAACACCAACATATGCTGCGGGGAGAACCCATCTTCTCTTCAACCACTAAGGCTGATGTAAACATGGTCACTATGTGTTTGCCCACCCAGCGTGTGCTAAATGCCCAATGCACTAACAACACTAAGACGTGGGGGAGGGGGCCTCAAAGGCTAATGCTACCTCCTGGGTAAAATGGCCAAGGCTGACATGGTCCTCACCCTTCCAGAGCGCAACAAATCATTGAAGCGCTTGTGGCACTGGGTTCCTGTGTGCCACACAGCATCTTGAGAGCTTACTGCCTCCGCCACCTCCTGCCATGCCTGCCTGGTCACGTGGGGGGCCCTCCTCCTCCCATCCTCCAGAAACAACACCTCCCAATGATTTGACACCTCTTCCAGGAGGGCAGCAAGGCAGGCATCGGGGAACTGAGGGGCACATTGGCCCCCACGCTGGCCTACCCTTCAGCCTGCCCCCCTCCCCCTCCTCTACCCTCACCTCTTCTGGAGCTCGGTCGCTGGTCATGGTGAACAGCCTAAAGGAGGCTGCCTGGCCTTTCTTTATACAGACTGCCAGTTCCCCATTGGAACCAGCGGTCTGAACACGCCCGCTGCAGACTTGAATTTCCCGCTGAAGACGGGAGTCTGAAACACGCTGGGCGGGCCTTAATTGGCCTGCCCGCACAAAATGGCGGTGCGGCCCGTTTCGCCAGCAGCGATTGGCTCCGCACCCACTGCCGATTGGGTCGGGCCCACCCGCCCGACAAACACACAATTCAGCCCATGGTTGCAATGACAGATATTGTGACCTCGGTGCACGGCACTCTTCCCTCCCACTGGCACCCCAACCTCACTGCTGCCGGTAGACCTGGGCGCATGGCGCGCCTCCTGCTCGTATCTGGTGAAAATGAGCAATTGTGCCAACCCTCCGCCAGTCTGCATCTGTTCAGCGTTATTGTGTGAGGTCTGAAAGGAGAGAGGAGCATTGATTAGTCCACCCTGTACCTGGATCGCCATTGCAGCCCTGCCACCCCCACCTGAGTGAAACATCGCAGGGCTCATGTGAATCTTGACCCTGGAGCTGCCGTACACTCACTCTAAGCAGCCAGGGCTGTGACCCCCTTGTCTAGATGCTGCCTCCATCACATTTACCACTCGCACTGTATCACCTTCCAAAGCAAGGAAGCACTACCACTTAGAACGCCAAGGGCAGCAGATGGATGGCTGCCCTGCTAGCTCGAAGTTCCCCTCCCAGTCAGTCAGCATCCTGACTTTGAAATGTTTCAGTGTTCCAGCAAATCCTTCAGGTCTCCCCCAAAGCAGTCCTGTGGGTACAAGTGCACCACGTGCAGCGGATACAGAAGGAAGCTCAGCACCACCCTCTCAGGGTCAGCTAGGTATAGGCAATAAATGCTGGCTCAGTCAGCCAAGGCCACATGCCGTGAAAGGGGTGGGGTTAGGGAACCTCCTCTTTTACACACCCCACTCCCCATCTCACGTGAAGATTCTATACCCCAGAATATTGAGCAGCCAGTCCTGCCCCTCCCTCAACCATGTCTCTGTAATATATCTCCACGTATTAATCAACACCCTCAACTTATCTGCCTTACTCGCAAGACTCCTTGCATTAAAATAAATACCATCCAGCCTTGCCATGCTCCCTTGTGCCTTAACTTGACTATATATGCTCTGCCTTCCAGACTGACTCTGTTTTTCTTCTATACTTGTCTGTACATCACCCCTGCTATACCTCCACTCTGTATCCCACACCCCCGGCCAAATTCGTTTAAACCCCCATCAACAGCACTAGCAAACATCGCAAGTATGTTGGTCCTGTTCAGGTACAACCCGTCGGACTTGTAAAGGTCCCACCTTCTCTGGAAGTGGATCCAGTGATCCAGGAATCTAAACTCCTCCCTCCTGCACCAACTCTTCAGCCACTCATTTATCTGCTCCATCAGCCTATTCCTATACTCAGCTAGTACATGGTACAGGGAGTATTCCAGAGTGTGCAACCTTTGAGGACCTGCTTTTCAATCTGCTACCCAGCTCCCTAAATTCTTGTTGTAGGAGCTCATCCCTCTTTCTACCTATGTCATTGGGACCAATGGAAACCATGATCTCTGACAGTTTGCCCTCCCCCTTCAGAATGCCCTGCAGCTGTTCAGTGACACCCTTGACCCTGGCCCCTGGGAGACACACACCATCCTGGAGTCACGTCTGTGGCCAGAGAAATGCCTGTCCGTACCCCTCAGGATTGAGTCTATAATCACTATTACTCTTCCTCTCTTTCTCCTCCCACCTTGTGAGACTGGGTTCTGGCTCGCCCTCCCCAGAGGAGCCATCACTCTCTCCGTTTTCCAACACAGAGAAACTGTTCTTTAGTGTGATGCACTCTGGGGCTTTCCTGACTACCTGCCTGCCTCCCTTCTGACTGGTGGTCACCCATTCCTCCTCTGTCTGCACTTTGTAAACTGCAGGGTGACCATGTCTAAAAACATGCTATCCACGTAACACTCAGCCTCATGGATGCACTGCTGTGCTTCCAGCCGCCGCTCAAGCTCCAAAACCCGGCACTCAAGCTGGTCAAACCGGTGGCACTTCCTGCAGATGTGGTCATCCAGACTGCCAGGAGTGTCTAAGACTTCCCACATACTGCAGGCCGTACAACACACGGGACTGAGCTCTCCTGCTCAGTAAATATTCTTACCTTACAGTTAAGCCAAGTAGAGTAGAACATTATTTCAGTTTCGTTCTTTTATAAAAAGCTAGAACTCATGCCTTTCCTTAGTGTAGCTTTAAAGTGGAGAAAAACAACTTGCCCACTACCTACCAATCTGCTCTTTGCTTTGCTCTGATGTCTGCTTTCCTCAGCCTTCTTGAATTCTGGTGGGGTTAGCTGCTGCTCCGACAGGCTCGATCTGGGCCTTGACCCTCAGGATTTTATTGAGAAACTCTGCTGGCACCGTTCAGCACCTGCTGCTGCTCCGACTGGCTCGATCTGGGCCTTGACCCTCAGGACTTTATTGAGAAACTCTGCTGGCACCGTTCAGCACCTGCTGCTGCTCCGACTTGCTCTTGTAGGCGGTGGACAGGGTTTGGGGAACTAGGAGGTGTTACTTGCCACAGAATTCCCAGCCTTTGACCTGTTCTTGGTCCAGTTCTGTTTTGGTCAAATGGTAAGCCCCAGGATGTTGTTAGTGGGGGTTTCAGCAATATTAATGCCATTGAATGCCAAGGGGCAATGATTTAAATTTTCTCTTGTTGGAGATCGTCATTGGCAATTTTGCAGTGCCACAAGGGTGCTCATTCTGAGTTTTTTACGTCGCTCGTTGGTGTTGTAACTACCTCCTGGGATTGACCACAACCTTGCGCAGGACCTCCGTTATGCAGAGCAGGGTGGTCTCAAACGATATGACTATCGTGATGCCAGCAAAGCATGGAAAGTTGTACCAACAGAGAGAGAGAGAGAGAGCTTGTTCAGGTTAGTTCAACTTTTGTCTGGACACATTTACCCATAATCACATTATCTGATGGGTTGTCTATTCCGTAAACCATACAACAGTACAAAAAAAGAACAAACCGTTGCCCTACAATTTGCCTGATTACAATTCACAGCAAGCAGGGATCTGGCGAAGCAGTGCAAGTCTTTACTCACCCATTGAGGATTAGCTTCCATTGATCATATTATGGAAATTGGTTTTAACAAACCAGGTCTGTGTTGCATGTATTCAGAAGGGAGACCAGCTTCCAGCCTGGATACCACCTTTTGCAGACGACTGGGCTCTTGAGAGATGTTAGCTTGTCATGTCTTTGCTCTTGACCGGTGGAACAGGTTGAGGACACTCATCCCTTGGCAGTCATACAGCTAGCTGTATGTACCTCCACCCTGAGTACACAACATTTACCTGCAACCAAATAGTTGAGCTTTGTGGTTGACTATCTCAGACTTAGGTGGATACTCTTGGCCAACACTGCACCTGTTGTTCCTGGAGGAATGCAGGAAGGCACGACTCACTGTTTCAGAAGGTTCAAGACTGCCACAGCTACGGTAACCTATAAACTAGTGATGGGCGACCTAGGCTAGTGAGTGGGCCGTGTGAGTGGTTCCCCTCCATCTCAGTGGGTCACAAGATTGAAATCAGGCACGCGGACTAACCCTGGCCCCGTGAATAAGATTAAATATACTTAATACACACTGAATATTTCCTAATCAGTGATGGGAAATGTTTCCACAACTTCCTTCAAATTTGGAAGCTGTTGAGCACGTTGGGCAGAACCCACTGTGAATTTGGCCATGTGAGAGGAATGGCGTATTTCATAATGTCTCTTAACGTGTTTTTTTGAACTGATTTATCACCTCGTTGCAAATTAAGCAAAATAGCCTCCCTTTCTGTTCCACAACACGATCCGGCCCCCAACACTCTCTTCCCATTCTGCCCTCATCGACGATTTTCCTCTTTTAGGCTACTTTTCCCTCTGTACTTTTTGATTTTGCACTTGATTCTCCTCCTTTATCAACACCACTTTGACACCGATCCATTATATAATTAGGGGCTAATTTAAATTACCGGCAAAAGTAACAATGCGCAACTTCCCACGTCCACCGGTCTTGTAACCAAGATGGTCTCGCGGGATAGGGTCATTTTGCTCACTGCACTTGCGTGCCTGGAATTTGTGGGGTGTGCCGATTGAACCGTCAGGGTGCTTTGGATGCAGAGGGAGCGCACAGCTCTCAGTCAATGTTGTGTGCAATCAGCACACACCTCACTTCACGTGCCCCAGCTTTGCGTGAGTATCACTTCAGTAATACCAGTAAGAAAAGAACTACCCGGACAGAAACCAACGGAATCTGGAAACCCAGTGTGAGGGCAACAGTCAACAAAGTGAACTCAGAACCCTGATGGGCCTGCAGGTTGCCCACCACTGCTATAAACTCAATGCCGCATGATTACTGAATGGGAGGTATTAACCTTCTCTGACCCTGGGCAGCACACCTAGTTGGAATGACTAAGGTATTGTAACCTCTAACTCCCACGTCAGAGTAAGGTTTCAAAGGGAGTGACGAGGAATCAAGAGATATTTATTTGTGGGGTGCAAATGTTACAGGTTTGGACTGATAAATGGAAGTAAGTTGTCCAGCTCTTAACTGTAAATGCACAAGGATTGCTTCAGTATCTGAGGAGTCGTGAATGATGCTGAACATTGCACAATCATCAGCAAACATCCCCACTTCTGACTTTGACAGAAGGAAGGTCATTAATGAAGTAGCTGAAGATGGTTGGGCCTAGGACACTACCCTGAGGAACTCCTGCAGTGATGTTCTAGAACTGAGATGATTGACCTCCAATAACCACAATCATTTTGCTTTGTGCTGGGTATGACTCCAACCAGTGGAGAGTTTTCTGCCAATTCCCATTGACTCCAGTTTTGCTAGGGCTCCTTGATGCCACACACGGTCAAATGCGGCCTTGATGTGAAGAGCAGTAACTCTCCCCTCGCCTCGGGAGTTCAGCTCTTTTGTCCATGTTTGAACCAAGGATGTAATGAGGTCAGGAGCTGAGTGACGCTTAATTATTGCTGAGTAAGTGCCACCCGATTGGAATGTGTCGACACGTTGCATCACTGCTGATGGAGAGTCATCTGTGCGGTGGTCATCGGCCAGGTTAGATTTGTCCTGCTTTTTGTGGACAGGACATATGTAGGCAGTTTTCTACATTGCTGGGTCGATGCCAGTGTTGTGATGCTGAACTGAAACAGCTTGCTTAGGGGGCGAGGTTAGTTCAGGAGCACAAGTCTTCAGTGCTATTGCTAGATGTTGTCAGGTCCCCTAGCCATTGCAGTATCCGGCCTTCAGCCGTTTCTTGATATCATGTGGAGTGAATCAAATTGGCTGATGACTGGCATATGTGATGCTGGGGACCTCCTGGAGGAGGCAGAGATGGATCATCCACTCAGCAGTTCTGGCTGAAGTCTTTTGTGCTGATTGTACTTGGCTCCCCCTTTAATTTAGGATGGGGATATTGGTGGAGCCACCTGTTCAGTTAGTTTAATTGTCCACCTCCATTCACATTTGGATGTGGCACTGCTGCCGATCTTAAATCTGATTCATTAGTTGTGGGATCACTTGGCTCTGTCAAATGCTGCTTTGTTTAGTAGGCAAGTAGACCTGTGTTGTGGCATGTCCCTCAAGTGCTTGATCCCTTTGGCCATCCATGTTGTTTGAAAAATATCAGCTGATAGTCAGTGAACCACAGGCTCTGCACAGTTGCTTTGTGGGACTCCATGAAGGCAGATGTTTGTGTGCTCCAGTGCCCATTGTGACCTGTGGGGTGTCTGGCTCTCCCAGTGTGACAGGACATTTGAGAGGAATGTAGCACAAAGGTGTTGGCAGAGCAAGGGTTAATGTAGGATTGGGGAACAGTACCACCCATGATATGATGTAGCGAGTCACATGACAGTAGACTATGTTGTAGAGTCTGAAAGGAGGCAGCAGGGAGACAGTCCACGCGTGATGGTACCTTGGATATGTATATAGTTATGGGTTACCAAATAAATGGTTTATGTTCAACCAAACAAGTGAGACACCAAGCAACCTTACAACATGGTGCCAGTGAAGGATGGAGCCCAGAATCCCAGAGAAGCTGGAGAAGAAACCTAGATTCTCAAAGCATGAAAAACTAAAACCTAAGCCTGACCTGAGACACGTGCACCTAAATTGAAGACACAGTTGGCGACAAAGCTCCATTGTAGACATGGAGGCGGAAGGACTCCACCAGGTCACACGGACGTCTGTTGTCAGACCTGTAGTGTCAAAGGTTCTAGCTAGATCAAAGTAAAAAGCAAAATTCACATGCGGCCAGACGGGTCCATCCGTTCCAGGATAGACTTCCTGTTTGTGTCCCGAGCATTTGTGGTCAGATCCACCAACGCCTGGACAAACCGCTAACTCCTGACGAACTGACTAAGGCCCTTGAGTCCTTCGAGAAGAGTAAAACTCCCGGAAGTGACGGCTTGCCGGCGGAGTTGTATTCGGCTCTGTGGGACTTGATCGGCCCAGACCTGCTAGAAGTGTACGAGAGTATGCTCCTGGCCGGCAGCATGTCAGAATCCATGAGGAAAGGCGTCATCACCCTCATCTACAAGCACAAGGGGGAAATTGGCGACCCTTTTCACTGTTGAATGTGGACTATAAGATTCTGTCCAAGGTCATCGCCAATCAGGTCAAATCCGCTCTGGAATTGGTGATCCACCCTGACCAGACCTGCACTGTGCCGGGCAGGAAGATCTCTGACAGCCTCGCGCTGCTCAGGAGTACGATTGCCTATAGAACCATAGAACACTACAGCACAGAAAACAGACCATTCGGCCCTTCTAGTCTGTGCCAAAATATTATTCCACTAGTCCCATTGACCTGCACCTAGTCCATAACCCTCCAGACCTCTCCCATCCATGTATCTATCTAATTTATTCTTCAAACTTAAGAGTGAGCCCGCATTTACCACATCAGATGGTAGCTCGTTCCACAATCTCACCACTCTCTGAGTGAAGAAGTTCCCCCTAATGTTCCCCCATAAACCTTTCCCCTTTCACCCTAAAGCCATGTCCTCGCATGTTTATCTCTCCTTATCTAAGTGGAAAGAGCCTACTCGCATTTACTCTGACTATACCCCTCACAATTTTGTAAACTTCTATCAAATCTCCCCTCATTCTTCTACGCTCCAAGGAATAAAGTCCTAACCTGTTTAATCTTTCCCTGTAACTCAACTCCTTAAGACCCAGCAACATCCTAGTAAATCTTCTCCGCACTCTCTCAATCTTACTGATATCCTTCCTGTAGTTAGGCGACCAGAACTGCGCACAATACTCCAAAGTTGGCCTCACCAATGTCTTATACAACCTCACCATAACATCCCAACTCCTATACTCAATACTTTGATTTATGAAGGCCAGTATGCCAAAAGCTTTCTTTACAACCTTGTCTCCCTGTGACGCCACTTTCAGGGAATTATGTATCTGAACTCCCAGATCCCTTTGTTCCTCTGCACTCCTCAGTGCCCTACCATTTACTGTGTATGTCCTACCTTGGTTTGAGCTTCCAAAAATGTAAATGTAATCCTGCCTATGTGCAGGACAGGGGTGTGGACACCTGCCTCATCATCCTGGATCAGGAGAAGGCCTTTGACAGAATATCGCACACCTACATGGTGGATGTGCTCTCCAAAATGGGGTTTGGGGAGGGAATTCGCAATTAGATCCAACTGCTCTACACTAACAGCGCAGTCTCAATCAATGGGTGGGAATCAGATAGCTTTCCAATTAAATCTGGAGCCAGGCGGGGCTTCCCTCTGTCCTGTTTGTGTGTTGCATAGAACCCTTTGCTGAGTCCATCAGGAAGGATCCGAACAAAAGAGGAGTGACAATCCCAAGCAGTGGAGGCACTCAGATCAAAGCCTCCCTGTACATGGACGATGTCGCCATCTTCTGCTCGGATCCGCTGTCGGTGTGCAGACTGATCTACATCTGCGACCAGTTCGAACTGGCCTCGGGAGCCAAAGTAAATCGTGGGAAGAGCGAGGCATTGTTCTTTGGGAACTGGGCTGACCGATCCTTTGTCACCTTCACCGTCAGGGCTGACGGCCTGAAGGTGCTGGGGATATGGTTTGGAGGGACCGGGGCATGCGTTAGAAACTGGAAGGAGCGAGGATCTATGGTGCAAAGAAAACTGGGCATGTGGGAGCGATGCTCCCTCTCCATTGCGGGTAAGAACCTGGTCATCAGGTGTGAGGCACTCTCGCTGTTGCTGTACGTGGCGCAGGTCTGGCCCATTCCACACTCCTGCGTGGTGGCGCTCACCCGAGCCATCTTCCGCTTTATCTGGAGGTGGAAAATGGATCGTGTCCGCAGGGACGCGATGTACAAGCCTCTAGATAAAGGGGGAAAAAATGTGCCCAACAAGCCCTCAAACTGTGTGAGGCTGCATCAAGCTGTGCGTAGATCCTCAGTACGCAAACACCAAGTGTCACTACGTGCTGAGGTTCTACCTGTCCCCGGTGTTGCGAAGGATGGGTCTGGCCACGCTGCCGCGGAACGCTCCAAGTAGTTGGACCGTGCCGTACCACCTGTCCCTGGTGGAGAAATCTATGCAGAGAAACACCTTTGACCACAAGTCCATCAGGCAGTGGTCAGCACGTAACGTCTTAGAGGCCCTGAGGGAAAAGGAGAGGGTGGATCCTGTGGGATGGTTCCCTGAGCAGACTGTCAAAGTCATTTGGCAGAATGCCTCATCGCCAGTACTTTCCAACAAGCACCAAGGCGTGGCTTGGCTGGTGGTGAGAAAGGCCCTCCCCCATCATCCTTCCTACACGCCAGGAGTCTCACCCCCTCTGCACGTTGCCCTCGAGGTGGCTGTGGTGGGGAAGAGACCGTTGTTCACCTCCTTGTGGATTGTGCCTTTGCAAAGAAGGTCTGCAGAGAGATGCAGTGGTTTCTGTCGAGGTTCATCCTGAGCAGTTCTGTGACACAGAACTCTGTGCTCTACGGGCTGTTCCCAGGGACACACACTGAGACAAACATCAACTACCGCTGGAAGATCATCAACTCGATGAAAGACACTCTTTGGTCTGCCAGAAACTTGTTGGTCTTCCAGCGCAAAGAGTTGTCCCCGACAGAGTGTTGCAAACTGGCACATTCCAAAGTCCAGGACTACGTGCTGAGGGACGCACTAAAGCTTGGGGCAGCCACCACAAAGGCGCAATGTGGAAGGGTCGCTGTCTAAGACCTTTCTGCAATAGGGCACCTAGGGGCTGGGAAATGTTGAGAGCCCCTCGGGCTGCACAGCTGAAAATGAATGTCTGCAGTGAATACTAATTGTATTGAAGCACCTCAGAGAGCAACATGATGTATGTTGATAACTCCAATACCTTTGTTTGATTATCTGTAATGACCATATTGAAATGATTGTAATATTCATTGATTGTATTGATGCACCTTGTGATCCATGTGTAAAAGTTGAATCTGATTGTAGTTTTGTGATGGTGATTTTGAAATGTTTGTAATGTTCTTCCAGATATTTTATGAATAAAGTATATTTTTCATTAAAACAAAATCTGTTCTTATCAGTTTAATATCTGATACGTCCCTTATCTGGGGACCATATATTAAATTGATTTTTGGAGCAGGGAGATGGAACAGGATCTTTCTCCGTCCACTCCACACATCGACCTGGTATTGCAGCGTCTTCAGGAATGGTGCAGTTTTGCCCTCTACAGGGTGAAAGGGAAACTGAAAAGAAGAAAAAGTCATTCAGAGCATTGTCCTGCTTTCCATCATTGATCTGGTTGAACTGAACTTGTGCTGAGTGGCAGGACAGGCTCATTGGTGCCAGACTGAGTGATGCCCCCTGTTGGATTTTGGTGCAACTGCAGGGCTGCAGCTGGTGTGCACTTGTTCTGCTTGTCAGGGCGGAGCCCGGGACTGGACGATGCCCCCTGTTGGGTTTTGAGGCTGTTGCAGGCGCTGCTTCAGGGAGGCAGCATCAAGCAAGAAAGGTCCTGATGCTAAATGCTGGCTGTCGGGTCTTCAGCCCGTGTTCGGCCACACGCAGCAAAACGGACGGTGAAGCCGGAGGCCGAGGAAGACGGGACGGGCGCATGGGTTTCTGGGTTATCGCTTCTCGGCCTTTTGGCTAAGATCAGTTGTAGTGAAGCGATGGCTCAAACCAAAGGAGCCCCAAACCAGGGGGTACGTAACACCGTTCGGGTGACAGTGAAGGACAGTGAAGGAGGAGCACCCATGGATCGGGGCTTCCTCATCAAGCGGATCCTGTTGAAGGCGTTTGGATTTGAAGCGGAGGAGATCTACTCCCTGCAGGACTTCCCCAGCGCTGGATATTTCGACGTGACCTTCAGGAATGTTGCTGCCTTCGTCAAGTTCCTGAAGGTGTTTGAGGAGAAGAGAGACCAGCCGGAGATGAAGATCCTGACGGTGGAGCCGCTCTTTGCTCTGCCGTTGCAACGGGACCGTGTGGTGACGGTGCATCTCTACAACCCCCACGTCGCTGTCGCCGACGTGTTCACCCTCCTCACCAGGTACGTCGACAAGGTTGGGAGCTGCACCGAGGTTAGAGACGCCTTCGGGATTTGGACATGCAAACGCCAGGTTAAGGTCACGCTCAAGACCGACGGTAAGGGAGCCGTCTTCCACCCTCCTTCCAGATTCACTATCGGGAGAAGCCGTGGCGACCTTGTCTCCGATGGGCAGCCCAAACTTTGTCACTCATGCGGCAAGTCGGGGCATATGGCGGCCAACTGCAGCGCTGCCCTCTGCAAGAACTGCAAACAGGAAGGGCACCAGACAAAGGACTGCAAACAGACTAAGTGCTGTAACCTGTGTGGCGAGGCAGGTCACCTCTACAGGACCTGCCCCAAACGCTGCCTCACTTATGCACAGGCAGCCAAAGCCAACGAGGGGGAAGCAGAAGAAATGCTTCATGTCACTACTACCAAGGACACTTGCAACACTCCAACCACCATGGCCCCCAGTGAAAACAACGGGACAAAGGAGGATGCAGAGAGAGACAAGGTGGAGGAAAAGATTGAGGCAGCAGACAGCCAATCAGCAGCACTGCCCCTGAACCTCCCACTCCTCAGGAGAGCGAATCAATGGAGGAGGAAGCAGCAGAAAATCAGCAGGGGGAGTGGCAGCTGGTGAAGAGAGCCAAAAGGAAGAAGGGGCTAAGAAGGGACCAAGCCACTTCCCAGACAAGTGGCAAGAGGCGTCTCCCATCCGACGCGGATGACAAGGGCAGCTGCTCTTCGGACAAAGATGTGCCAGGGCGGCACCTACAGAAGAAGCAGCAAAGCTCTAGGGAGTTGTAGAGTGAGACACCCGAGCTCCAGAACATTGGAGACATTGAGGAGAACATCGCACCCCAACTTTGCCTACAACCCGAAGAGGCCAGCGCACCCCAGCCCCAGCAATCTGGGAGCAGTGAAGCGCTCAGCGCACCCCAGCTCCGGGAAGCCGGGAGCAGCAACGCCCCAGAGGGGGAGAGGATTGGAGAAGCTTCTCCAACAGAGGACATTTCAAATCCCGTTCTCTGCACGGACCCCCAGATGCCACCTGAGCAGAACATCTCCAATGGGGAGGTTCAGGACAGTTTCCTCAGCCCATCCAAAGTGAGGCAATTTGTGAACACTATGGGTATGCAGGAGCAGACCAAAGGTCTGGGACTCTCAGAGGCAACAGGTTTGGTAAGAGACTAAATGCTTTAAAATGGGTGTAAAGATTGTATCCATAAATGTGCGTAGCATTAAATCTACTACTCGATGTGTTGCGACCTTGGACTACCTTGTTGTTTCTGCGGGAGTGTGCGATACCGCACCTCAGCTCCTACAGGCAATGGTCACGATGCTGGTCCCATGGGCCATCGATCAGATCGGGCGGAAACGACTCTCGTTCCTCCGGCCTGGGTATTCTGCTGTGGGGAGGCAACTTCACCGTCTCCGAGGTTAAGGAGGTGGTGGGCGGGCGCCTCCTCATAGCAGACATAATGTGCAAGAATGCTCCACTCCGGTTAATTAACGTGTATGGCCCGTCACAAGGGGCCGAGCGGCTGGAGGTTTTTCAGCAGCTCCCACTGCTGCTGGCGACCTCCAGGCCGGTCATTCTGGGCGGTGACTTCAACTGCATCATCGATGCGGCTGGACGATCCGGCAGGGCCGACAGCAGATTGGACGCTACGTCCAGATCCCTGATCGAAACAGTTAAGGATGCCAAGCTGCACGACGCCTTCAGCAACCCTGTATACGGAGCGCAGCGTAGATACACCTGGTCGCAGCCAGATGTGTCCAAAACCGTTCCTGGATAGACTTCCTATTTGTATCACAAGCGTTCGCAGTCAGATCCACTGACGTCAAGCCGGTGTTCTTCACTGACCACTGCCTCCTACTGGCTGACTGTCACTTACAGGAAGACCAGAGGGTTGTCCGGGGGACATGGAAGCTAAACGTGCAACTGCTAACCCCAGAGAACATTGAGGAACTCAAGAGGGATTACAAAGGTTGGAGAACCGTGAAACCCCTCTTTGAGTCCCTGACACCCTGATGGGAAGTGATCAAGGGAAACATCAAGAGGTTTTTCATCCTCAAAGGCACCCAGAAAGCTAGAAAGGAACAGAGGGAAATGTCCCGACTCCAGAAAAACATGCAGAATCTGCTCCGGCTGCAGTCGTTGGAGGTCGATGTCAAGGAGGAATTCCAAGAGGTGAACAGCCAGCAAGCCTCGCTCTTTGCCTCGGAGGCCTCCAAGATCATCTTCCGTTCCAGAGTCCGCTCTGTGGAGCAGGATGAGATGTGCTCACACTTCTTCCAAAAGGTACACACAGAGAGCTCTGTGATCAGCAGCCTGAAGGAAGAAGATGGTTCAGTAAAGTCATCGCAGTCCGACATTTTGAGGATCAGCAAATCCTTTTATGTCGGATTGTATGACGTGAAGCCCACAGACAGTACAGAGTCCCAGTCCTTCCTGTCCTCCATTACAAAGGGCTTTGATGACAGTACATGGGAGAGTCTGGACAAACATGTTGGATGTGCTCTCAAAAAGGGATTTGGGGAGGGAATCCACAACACGGCAGGAGTCTCACCCCCTCTGCACGTTGCCCTCGAGGTGGCTGTGGTGGGGAAGAGACCGTTGTTCACCTCCTTGTGGATTGTGCCTTTGCAAAGATGGTCTGGAGAGAGATGCAGTGGTTGCTGTTGAGGTTCATCCTGAGCAGTTCTGTGACACAGAACTCTGTGCTCTACGGGCTGTTCCCAGGGACACACACCGAGACAAACATCAACTGCAGCTGGAGGATCATCAGCTCGGTGGAAGACGCTCTTTGGTCTGCCCGAAACTTGTTGGTCTTCCAGCGCAAATAGTTGTCCCCGACCGAGTGTTGCAGACTGGCACATTCCAAGGTCCAGGACTACGTGCTGAGGGACGCACTAAAGCTTGGGGCAGCCACCGCAAAGGCGCAATGGGGAAGGGTCGCTGTCTAAGACTTTCTGCCATAGGGCACATCTCATCCTGCTCCACAGAGCGGACTCTGGAACGGAAGATGATCTTGGAGGCCTCCGAGGCAAAGAGCGAGGCTTGCTGGCTGTTCACCTCTTGGAATTCGTCCTTGACATCGACCTCCAACGACTGCAGCCGGAGCAGATTCTGCATGTTTTTCTGGAGTCGGGACATTTCCCTCTGTTCCTTTCTAGCTTTCTGGGTGCCTTTGAGGATGTTGAGAGCCCCTCGGGCTGTACAGCTGAAAATGAATGTCTGCAGTGAATACTAATTGTATTGAAGCACCTCAGAGAGCAACATGATGTATGTTGATAACTCCAATACCTTTGTCTGATTGTCTGCATTGACCATATTGAAATGATTGTAATATTCATTGATTGTATTGATGCACTTTGTGATCCATGTGTAAAAGTTGAATCTGATTGTAGTTTTGTGATGGTGATTTTGAAATGTTTGTAATGTTCTTCCAGATATTTTATGAATAAAGTATATTTTTCATTAAAAAAAAATCTGTTCTTATCAGTTTAATATCTGATACGTCCCTTATCCGGGGACCAAATATTAAATTGATTTTTGGAGCAGGGAGATGGAACAGGATCTTTCTCCGTCCATTCCACACATCGACCCGGTATTGCAGCGTCTTCAGGAATGGTGCAGTTTTGCCCTCTACAGGGTGAAAGGGAAACTGAAAAGAAGAAAAAGTCATTCAGAGCATTGTCCTGCTTTCCATCATTGATCTGGTTGAACTGAACTTGTGCTGAGTGGCAGGACAGGCTCATTGGTGCCGGACTGAGTGATGCCCCCTGTTGGGTTTTGGTGCAACTGCAGGGCTGCAGCTGGTGTGCACTTGTTCTGCTTGTCAGGGTGGAGCCCGGGACTGGACGATGCCCCCTGTTGGGTTTTGAGGCTGTTGCAGGCGCTGCTTCAGGGAGGCAGCATCAAGCAAGAAAGGTCCTGATGCTCAATGCTGGCTGTCGGGTCTTCAGCCCGTGTTCGGCCACACGCAGCAAAACGGACGGTGAAGCCGGAGGCTGGGGAAGACGGGACGGGCGCATGGGTTTCTGGGTTATCGCTTCTCGGACTTTTGGCTAAGATCAGTTGTAGTGAAGCGATGGCTAAAACCAAAGGAGCCCCAAACCAGGGGGTACGTAACACCGTTCGGGTGGCAATGAAAAACATTGAAGGAGGAGCACCCATGGATCGGGCCTTCCTCATCAAGCGGATCCTGTTGAAGGCGTGTGGATTTGAAGCGGAGGAGATCTACTCCCTGCGAGACTTCCCCAGCGCTGGATATTTCGACGTGACCTTCAGGAATGTTGCTGCCTGCGTCAAGTTCCTGAAGGTGTTTGAGGAGAAGAGAGACCAGCCGGAGATGAAGATCCTGACGGTGGAGCCGCTCTTTGCTCTGCCGTTGCAACGGGACCGTGTGGTGACGGTGCATCTCTACAACCCCTACGTCCCTGTCGCTGACGTGTTCACCTTCCTCACCAGGTACGTCGACAAGGTTGGGAGCTGCACCGAGGTTAGAGACGCCTTCGGGATTTGGACATGCAAATGCCAGTTTAAGGTCACGCTCAAGACCGATGGTAAGGGAACCATCTTCCATCCTCCTTCCAGCTTTGCTATCGGGGGAAGCCGTGGCTACCTTGTCTACACTGGGCAACCCAAACTTTGTCACTCATGCGGCAAGTCTGGTCATGTGGCGGCCAACTGCAGCGCCGCCCTCTGCAAGAACTGCAAACAGGAAGGGCACCAGACAAAGGACTGCAAACAGACTAAGTACTGCAACCTGTGTGGCGAGGCAGGTCACCTCTACAGGACCTGCCCCAAACGCTGTCTCACTTATGCACAGGCAGCCAAAGCCAACGAGGGGGAAGCAGAAGAAATGCTTCGTGTCACTACTACCAAGGACACTTGCAACGCTCCAACCACCATGGCCCCCAGTGAGAACAACGGGACAAAGGAGGATGCAGAGAGAGACAAGGTGGAGGAAAAGATTGAGGCAGCAGAAAGCCGATCAACAGCACTACCCCCTGAACCTCCCACTCCTCAGGAGAGCGAATCAATGGAGGAGGAGGAAGCAGCGGAAAATCAGCAGGGAGAGTGGCAGCTGGTGAAGAGAGACAAAAGGAAGAAGAGGCTAAGAAGGGACCAAGCCACTTCCCAGACAAGTGGCAAGAGGCGTCTCCCATCCGACGCGGACGACAAGGGCAGCTGCTCTTCCGACGAAGAAAGGCAAGTGCGGCACCTGCAGAAGAAGCGGAAAAGCTCTAGGGAGTTGGAGGACGAGAAACCCGAGCTCCAGAACACTGGAGACAATGAGGAGACCAGCGCACCTCAACTTTGCCTACAACCCGAAGAGGCCAGCTCACCCCAGCCCCAGCAATCTGGGAGCAGTGAAGCGCTAAGCGCACCCCAGCTCCGGGAAGCCGGGAGCAGCAATGCCCCAGAGGTGGAGAGGATTGGAGAAGCTTCTCCAACAAAGGACATTTCAAATCCCGTTCTCTACACGAACCCCCAGATGCCACCTGAGCAGAACATCTCCAATGTGGAGCTTCAGGACAGTTTCCTCAGCCCATCCAAAGTGAGGCAATTTGTGAACACTATGGGTATGCAGGAGCAGACCAAAGGTCTCGGACTCTCAGGCAACAGGTTTGGTAAGAGACTAAATGCTTTAAAATGAGTGTAAAGATTGTATCCATAAATGTGCGCAGCATTAAATCTATTACGCAATGTGTTGCGACCTTGGACTACGTTGTCAAGGTCAAAGCTGACCTGTTGTTTCAGCAGGAGTGTGCGATACCGCACCTCAGCTCCTGCAGGGGTCCAAGTGAGGCCTCACCCTCCCACTTCAATCCAGCTTCACTCTCTGCAACATCAAACATTCCAGTTAGAGAGGGGAAAGGGGGACGTCCAACATCTAGAGGATCAAGGTCCCACCAGCTTCAGGTTCAAGATCTCTCCTTCCTCTGGAACCAAACCACAACTCCCTTGTGGCACCACAGTTACCCACATGGCAACAGGCACAAATGTCAATGCTCGATTCCTCCAATGGGGTGCAGATAAATAAGAGAAATAGCCCATCAACCAGGTTGTGCATCACATCCCCACACAACATCTCTGAGGGAGAGAGAGGGGGAACTTACACATTTTGCACCTTCTGGAAAGTACAAGCTTTGTTCCTGGAATCCCTCTGATCCAATGGAGCAACTTTCAGGTGACAGGTGATGAAAATCTGAGGGACACATTCAACACACGTCATGATTCAGTGACTCCCTCCCAACATGGAGATCCCAATGATCAGCTTCCTCTTACCAAGGAACGGTCATCTCCAAGGAAACGGAACGCATCCAGGTCAAACCGGAGCTTGTCCAGCTCCTGCTCGTCTCTTGGCAACACAAAGGTTGAAAAGGAGTCCTCAGCTTTGCTGTCCAGGAGGCAACTGAAGAAAGATTAAAAAGGGACAGGAAGTGAATCAAGTGAAGCCATTGAGATGGGACCAGCTGGAGAAAGCAGAGAGCTCCTTACCCATTGTGGTCAATGAAGCTATATCTCGGGGTGGAGTCCTTGTCTGGGCTCAATGTAGCTACACAGCGGTCAATGTAGAGCTTCAGGGGCATGTGGTTGGTCATTGAAACAGAGGCCTCAATGTGAATGAGCTCACCCAGGTAGTAGACAGTCGAAGTGCGCTCTGTAAGCCAGTCACCTGAAGTACAAGAGGACAAGGGTTAGAGACAGTGGCTGTAACTCCCAGTGAGTGACTACAGGAAATCACTCCCCATCCACCCATCACATACCCTTCATTAGGCGCAGAGAGAATGACAGATTCCCTTCTCCAGACTTGGTGGAGCTGAATGGGATCCAGGTGGGCTTGATGGGGTCACTGCTCACATTGCCCTTCCTGGAAAGGCAGGGGAGTCATTTTAGGACATCTTCAGAGACCACCAGCAGCTGTAGATCTTATTGCCAAAGAGGGTAAAGATTCTCACCTAAAATAACGACTCAATGAGAACAACAGCTCCATTCGTTCTCACAATGACAGATCCATGATACTCTGGGGTGTGGTTCAGGTGGGTGGTGTAGATGAGGAAATCTCCAATCATCTGAAAGAATCAGGTTAAGGAATGAAGAACTGATCTGAAATGAGAATGTTCTCCACAGGGGTTAACAATGAAGTCATCCCATCCCCTGAAAACAATTCTGAGGAGGATTGACAGGGTCAGTGTGAAGAGGCTGCTTCCCCCCAGCCGGAGGAGAGTTGATTATTAGGTGTAGGCATCTCAGGTCAGGGGGTCACTTAAGATTAATGTGACAGGGAATTACTTCATTCAGCAGGTGGTGAATCTTTGGGATTCTAGCCCAGAGAGCTGTGAATGCTCAGTCACCGAGTACATTGGAGACAGATGGATTTATTTTGGGGAATGAAGGCAATGTTATGATGTGGCAGATGATGCTAGTCAGGTGGATCAAATCTACGAGGGAAACTTGATCAGGCACTCAACTGTTTTGCAATTAGTATATTATTTTGATTTCAGTGCCCGGAATTCAGGAACAGCAAAGACTGCCACAAATTCAGGAGGTTTAGATAAAAATGTAAACATTTAAAGAAAAGATTAAGCACATCCATTAGGTCTACAAATTACTATAAGAACTCCCAAAATTCTGATTAAACTGGCTCCCAGTGACACCTTCATTAAGGCAACAGTTAAAAAACAGATTTGTACAGACCCAGGCAAAGCAACACCACCTGGACAGGAGAATTCAATACGAGTTAACACATCCTTGGTTCCTTTAGACAGGAACTTGATGCAGAGGCTGGAGGCTTCTCACATTTGCGAAAGATCTTAGGATGTCTTCACCACTGACTCAGCCTCATCCCCTCTACAGGTAAATTCCATTGTTCCCATATCTTGTTGCAACTTCACTTTTCATAATATAAAAGTTTAGTACTAATTTATCAGTAACCTTTGAAAAAATTAACACTTCAGCTTAGTTCTGAAAGCTGGGTGTCACATCCCACCATTGCCTGGAAATTCAAGCTATCCAAATTTTATTGAAAAAGCAAATTTTCATCACATCTTATTCTAAACCTGGTTCGATTAAACTGGACTGAAACCTCCAGGTCGATTGATCTGAATGAGAGAAATAGAGCTGAAAATCCTCAAAACAACAAAAGGCAAAGCTTGGAGGATCCAAAGAGAAGGTTCAAGACCAATGGGGCTGATGTCATAGGTTGGAGAGACTCAGGGACCAGTTAAAGTAAAGTACAATACAAGATAGAAAGCTAATTTGTAGTTTTATAAAGCAGGAGACAGCTATCTCCTCAATATCATTGACATCTCACCCATTGTTGGAATGAAGAGTGGGAAACAACCTACAGCCCAAGCTTAGAGCAAGAGCTGAGGATTCCCATTACCTGCAACCTGCTGCCACACTCATGGAGTCCATAGTCAAAGAGGACAGTGTGGTTCTGAGAGTAGATCCTGGTTGTCCGACAACCTGCTGTCCCCAGGGTCAGGTCAGCAGCTTTGATCAGGTGCCTGGTTCCAAATAAATCCAGCTGGACCCTGAGCAGCAGCTTGTCCTCTCCACACTGCACCATCACAGTCTGCAGTGGAGACACACTTCCACCCTCAGACACACGGAAATGGGAACCAAAGGGAGGCCCAGGAGGAGAGACTGTCTGAGGCACAGGGGTGGCTTTGACTCTGCTCCGTGGAAACCTCTGGCCTAGAAACAGTTGCCAAGTATCAGAGCCACAAACAGCTCCAGCTAACACCAGCCCTGGGAACAAAGCCCTCACTACAAAATCCCCCATGATACCAAACAACTCACCATCCCTTCAGCCACCGAGCAGCACCTTTTATACACACAAGCCGCACTCACCTGACACCAATGAGACCAGAAGCTCAAACATTGAACCAATTAACCAGCCCCAATCTCCACAATCTCCACCAATGACAGAACTCATGGGTTTATTACCAGGAAGGCCGATTTTATTTGGACCAATAGGAGTTGGTCTGGGGGGGGAATGATGTCGATGAACAAAAGGGAAGGTGCGTGATAGGGTGGAGGGCAGGAGAGATTAAAGGATAAAAGGTTTCATGGTACAAAAGCCAGAGGCAGTGGTAATGGTTAAAGTAAAGAAACAAAAGATGTGTCCAGATGAGGTGTGAATGGCTGCATAGCAACCGTCTGAATGTACCGTAGAATCGTAGAATGTTTACAGCACAGAAAGAGGCCACTCGGCCCATCGTGTCTGCCCCGGCTGAAGAACGAACCCCCCCCAGCCTAATCCCACTTTTCAGCACTTGGTCCATAGCCCTGCAGGTTCCGGCAGTTGAGGTGCATATCCAGACACCTTTTCAATGAGTTGAGGGTTCCGGCCTCTACTCCCCTTTCAGGCAGTGAGTTCCAGACCCACACAATCCTCTGGGTGAGAAAAGGTTTTCCACATCTCCCCTCTAATCTTTCAGTCAATCACTTAAAATCTATATTCCCTCGTCAATGTGCTCTCTGCTAAAGTAAATAGGCCCTTCCCATCCAGTCTATCCAGGCCCTTCACAAATTTGTACATCTCAATCAAATCTCCCCTCAGCCTCCTCTGTTCCAAGGAGAACAACCCCAGCCTCTCCGATCTTTCCTCATATTTGCAATTTTCCAGTCCAGGCAACACCCTGTTAAATCTCCTCTGTTCCCTCTCGAATGCAATTACATCCTTTCTGTAACAAGGTGACCAGAACAGCACACAGTACTCAAGTCGTGTCCTAACTAATGTTTTCTATAGTTCCAGCATAACCTGCCTGTTCTTATATTCTACGCCTCGGCTAAGAAATGAAAGGATTCCATCAGCCTTCTTAACCAAATTCTCAACCTGTCCTGCTACCTTCTGGGATCTGTGGACATTCACTCTAAGACCCCTCACTTCCTCTACACCTCTCAGTTTCCTCCCATTTATTGTGTAATCCTTTGCCTTGTTTGACCTCCCCAAATGCATCACCTCACACTTCTCTGGGTTGAATTCCATTTGCCACTTTTCTGCCCACTTGACCAGTCTATTGATATCTTCCTGCAGTCCACAGCAACTCTCCTCGCTATCAACCAATTTCTCTGCTGTCTGCAAACTTCTTGATCATTCTACTTTTATGCCCAAATCATTAATATAGACCACAAAAAGCAGGGGGCCCAGTACTGAGCCCAGCAGAACCCCACTGGAAACAGCCTTCCAGTCACAAAAACATCCATCCTTTGTTTCCTGCCACTGAACCAATTTTGTATCCAGCTCGCTACGTTCCCCTGGATCCTATGGGCTTTTATTTTTTTAATCAGTCTGCCATGTGGAACCTTGTCGAAAGCCTTGTTATAATCAATGTGTATCACATCAACTACACCACCCTCATCAATCCTACTTGTTACTTCCTCAAAAACTTCAATCTAATTAGTCAGATATGACCTGTGTACTATAGGCCCCCAAACAGTCAGGGAGAGATAGAGGATCAAATATGTAGACAAATTTCAGAGAAGTGTAAGAATAATAGGGCAGTAATGGTAGGGGATTTTAACTACCCAAATATTAACTGGGATAGTTTCAGTGTGCAAGGTAGGGAGGGAGTAAAATTCTGAAGTTGCATCCAGGAGAACTTTCTCAGACAGTGCGTAGAAAGCCCAGCAAGGGAAGGGGCAGTTCTGGACCTAATATTCTGAACTGAGCCCGGGCAGGTGGAAGGCATATCAGTAGGGGAACATTTTGGAGATAGTGACCATAACTCAGTTAGATTTCGGATAGTTATGGAAAAGAATAAGGTTGGGCCAGGAATGAAAGTTCTAAACTGGGGAAAGGCTAATTTTACTAAGATGAGATGCGATTTGGCACAAGTGGACTGGGAGCAGCTACTTGCAGTTAAAACTGTGTCAGAACAGTGGGGGTTCTTCAAGGAGGTAATAGCAAAAGCACAGGGCAATTATGTTCCCATAAAGGCAACGGGTGGGGGGAACCAATCCTGGAGAAACCTGGATGTCAAGGGGCATAAAGGTTAGGATGAAGAAAACAAGAGAAGCTTATGGCAGATACCGAGGGCTCAATACAGCTGAGTCCTTCCTGGAATGTAAAAAGTGTAGAGGGAACTTAGAAAGGAAATTAGGAAAGCTACGAGAGTGCATGAGAAAGCATTGGTGGATAGAATAAAGGAAAACTCAAAGGGGTTATTTAAATATATATAGAGGAAGAGAATAACTAGGGAAAGAGTAGGGCCAATTCAGGATAATAGAAGTAATCTGTGTGTGGACCCGGAAGACATGGGTGCAGTTATCAATGAATCCTTTACGTCGGTCTTCACAATGGAAAAGGACGACGCAGATACAGATATCAGGGTGGAGGACTGTGAAATATTAGAGGAAATTAACATAGAGAGCGAGGGGGCACTTGCAGGTCTAGCGGCCTTAGAAATGGATAAATCCACAGGCCCGGATGAGATATATCCCAGGCTGTTGAGGGAGCCAAGGAAAGAGATTTCAGGGGCCCTGGCAATAATTTTCAAATCCTCTCTGGCCACAGGTGTGATGCCAGAGGACTGGAGGAATGCTAAAATTGTTCCATTATTAAGAAAGGGAGGAAGGGATAGATCAGGAAATTACAGGCCAGTCAGTCTAACCTCAGTGGCGGGGAAGTTACTAGAAAGAATTCTGAGGGGCAGAATATATCTGGCCTTGGAGAGACAAGGATTAATCGGGGACAGTCAGCATGGATTTGTTAAGGGAAGGTCGTGTTTGAAAAATTTGTCCCAATTTTTTGAGGAGGTAACCAGGAGTGTTGATGAGGGTAATGCATTTTATTTTAGCAAGGCTTTTGATAAAGTCCCTCATGGCAGATTGGGCATGAAAGTAACAGCCCATGGGATCCAAGGCAAAGTGGCATGTTGGATCCAAAATTGGCTGAGAGGCAGGAAGCAGAGTGTGATGGTAGAGGGATGTTTCTGTGACTGGAAGTCTATTTCTAGTGGGGTTCCGCAGAGCTCGGTGCTGGGGCCCTTGCTGTTTGTGGTGTACATAAATGATATATATTTAAATGTAGGGGGTATGATTAAGAAGTTTGCAGATAAGAGGAAAATTGGTAGAGTGGTAAATAGTGAGGAGGATAGCCGTAAACTGCAGGAGGATATCAATGGACTGGTCAGGTGGGCAGAGCAGTGGCGAATGGAATTCAACCTAGAAAAATGTGAGGTAATGCACTTGGGGATGGCTAACAAGGCAAGGGAATACACTATGAATGGTAGGACCCTGAAAAGCACTGAATATCAGAGGGACCTTGGTCAGCATATCCATAGATCCCTGAAGGTAGCAGGGCAGGTAGATCAGGTGGTTAAGAAGGCATGTGGGATACTTGCCTTTATTAGCCGAAGCATAGAATACAAGAGCAGGGAGGTTATGCTGGAACTGTATAAAACGCTGGTTAGGCCACAACTGGAGTACTGTGTGCAGTTCTGGTCACCACATTATAGGAAGGGTGTGATTGCGCTGGAGAGGGCGCAGAGGAGATTTACCAGGATGCTGCCTGTGCTGTTGTGTCTGAGCCATGAGGAAAGATTGGATAGGCTGGGGTTGTTTTCCTTGGAGCAATGAAGGTTGAGAGGAGACCTGATAGAGGTGTATGAGATTATGAGGAGCATAGATAGGGTGGGTAGGAAGGCATTTTTTCCATTAGTAGTGGGGTCAATAACCAGGGGGCATAGATTTAAGGTAAGAGGTAGAAGGCTAAGAGGGGTGTTGAGGAACATTTTTTTCACCCAGACAGTGGTGGGAGTCTAGAACTCACTGCCTGAAAGGGTGGTTGAGTCAGAAACTCTCGTAACATTTAAGAAGTATTTAGATATTCACTTGCGTTGACATAGCCTCCAGGGCTATGTGCCAAGCATTGGAAAATGGGATTAGTGTAGTCAGATCTTTGTTGACTGGAGCGGACACAGCCTGGGGTACATTTCATCCAGCCCTGGTGATTTATCCACTTCTGGCGATGCTAATCCCCTTGATACTTCCTCTCTCCCTACGTTTATCACATCCAATACTTCACACTCCTCCTCCTGAACTACAATGTCAGCATTCTCCCTCTCTTTTGTTAAGACAGACGCAAAGTATTCATTCAGACCCACACCCACATCCTCCGCCTCCATACACAGGTTAGCTTTTCGGTGTTTTATGAGCTCCACTCTTTCCTTCGTGATCCTCTTACTCTAGATTGATCAATCATCTTTGTGTTGATTTTGCTTGCCAATATTCTTTCATGCCCTCTCTTTACTGTCCTAATTTCCTTTCTGATTTCACCCCTCCGCTTTCCCTACTTCTCTCAGCTTGATCTCATTGTCTAAATCATTAACAGGGATTGTAAATAGTTGAGGGCCCAGCTCTGATCCTTGCAGAAATCCCCTAGTTAGCGGCTGAGAAAGCGAAAATGTCCCGTTTATCCCTACTCTCTGCTACTTCTCCATTGTCCAATCATCCACCCATGCTAAATGGATGCATGGATCCATGTCAGAAGTTTAATGGTTAATTTGAGACAATGTCAGAAGAGTAAAAATACAATTTTAGAAGCAACCAAGCTCTAACAAAATGGCCCAGGGAACTTGTTTTCAATAACATCCATTGCATCCGTGATCCCGGGCTGGAGTAACAGAGAATTCCTCTGAATACATTCAGAAATCCTTGGATATACTCATCAGGTCTGACAGCATCTGTACAGAGAGAAATCGAGTTAACATTTCAGGCATCAGAACTGGACAAGTTTGAAATGTCATCGACTTTAAGCAACAGGAGGGTGAGAAAAAGGACAATAGGGAAGCTCTGTGATTGGGTGTAAGACAGGGAGAGATTAAATGACAGAAGAGCTAGTCGTGCGGAGTCAAAGGGAGTGGAAATGGGACAAGTAAAGAAACAAAAGATGTGCCTCGAGCAGTTGTGCTGCATTCCGAATGTGAGAACAAGAGTAAGAGTGAAACATGAAAAGAAATGGAGACAGAGATTCCAGTCTGTAATGGTTGAACTCAGTGTTGAGTCTGGAAGACTGTAAATTATCGAATTGAAAGATGAGGCCGGAATCTTCCGAGGAATGTCAATCACTGTCGGATTACCACTCCGCTCCTACTTTCCTCCAGCACACCGGAGCGCGGCGTTCCTGACCAGGTCTTCCCATCCCGGCTTCTCCAGAAATGCGGAGCGAGCCTGAAATGGAACTGCTTCTTCATAGCGTCGGATCGTTGGGGGAGGACAGGCCACGCCCCCTTTTTACAACACCAGCTCCCGGATTTTTTTTAATTCATTCACGGGATGTGGGCTTCACTGGCTGGGGCAGCATTTATTGCCCATCCCTAGTTGCCCTCGAGAGGGAGGTGGTGAGCTGCCTTCTTGAACCACTGCAGTTCATGTGGTGTAGGTACACGCACAGCGCTGTTAGGAAGGGAGTTCCAGGACTTTGACCAGTAAGTAAAGAGTTTAAACGTCCCAAAGCTTCTTTGGAAGCAACGGAGAGAAGGTAAGTGAGTAATAGGGGTGGGTGGGCAAGGGGGTAGGTTGTGTGAGGTAAATGGGTAAGGGGATAGGGTGTCAGGTCGGTAAGGTGGAAGCTGGGAAGGTTGGCAGGTGGGTGAGGTGGGTAGTTTGGCAGGTGGGTAAGCGGGTAGCTGGGGCAAAGGCTAGTCAGGTTGAGTCGGGGGAATAGGGTACATCGGCGGAGTCGGGTGGAGCAGCTAGTCAGGTCGAGTTGGGGGTGTTGGGAGGTCAATGGGGAGTCAGGGGTCAGGGGGTAGTTGGGGGTCATGAGGCAGTCAGGTGGGGGGGGACTTTGTGAGTGATTGGTCGGTCAGCTGTGCAGTTACCCAGGAGTTAGACTAGGTTTTCATTGGTCTAACATTTCCTGGGTATCTATTCAGTTAAGTACGTGGGAACTGTTTGAAGTTGGAGACTTTTGCGGAGGGTCACAGTGAGCAGGTGAATTGCCCATCAGATGTTCAAACTTCCCTGGCAGTTCCCGCAGAGTCAGTGCGTTGGGACTTCCGATAATGTCCCATGGCGCATCTTCCGGGGTACATCCATCTGGACTCCGACTATCCGGAGATCAGAAGCTCTCTGCTGAGGAATACAGAGCTGGAGATCGCCTGTGAAATCAACCTAAAAACTGAAAGCTGCCTCACAGTGTTGGACAAGGAGTTAAATACACCGCAGTGTTTATTAAAAGTTCATCTCATGGGATTTGTTACTGAGCCCCCAGAGCAGGACAGGCCAAGGCTCCAGATTATGCTGTGTTAGCTGAAGTCTCGTGGTGTGATAGCGAGCCACACGGAGCAGGATGGGCCCTGGCTCCATCCCGGGCCTGCGTTGAGTGAGCTGATCCCCCTGTGTGTGATACTGAGTCACACACAGAGCAGGATGGGCCCTGGCTCCATCCCGGGCCTGCGTTGAGTGAGCTGATCCCGTGCCAGAGATCACCCAATACCCTCCCCTACGTCCTGTCACCATGTGGAAATCCCCCAATTCCCAGTCCCCTGTCACCTTGGCAACAGGCCTCTCCCCTAATGCTTTTTCACCAAGGGAACAGGCCCCACCCTCAGTCTCCCATCACTATTGGCCGCAGGCTGTACCCTCACTTCACTGTCACTGTGGGAAACAGGACCCACCCCCATTCCCTATCACCATGGGGAACAGGACATGGCCCCTGCTGGAAATGTGAAATAAAATGAGAAGGTGCTTGAAGCTCTCAATGATTCCGTTTTTCTGATCAATGAATGAGTCGAACAATTTGGGTGAAGGGATATTTCAGCATATCCTTCAGATGTTCTCTAAACTTAGTCTGGGTCACGGCATAAATACAAGTGTTTGTGCAGCAACTCAGGAGCTGCAGCATGAAGCCCAGTTCCAGCACAACTTCATCAATCCAAACAGAACCATATCCCAAATCCCACATCCGGTACCACACGGAATAAACCATTAACGTCGTCCATAACAGGATGAAATTTGCCGAGATAACAAACAGTAAAATGATGGATTTCCTTCGACTCTCCATCTCTGGGTCTCTGGGACTCTCCCCACTGCTGTCAGCCCGGAGTCTCCTGCGGGCTCTGCTGCTCACTAAAATGTGTCTGACAGTGAAAACGTTGAGCAGCAAAATCAGAACAAATGGGACCGCTGGGTTTAGAATATTATGGAGGAACTCGATTGATCCCCAGACTTGAGAATACTGAATACCCCCTGTTACATCACAAAACCAGGGGACATTCAACAGCAAATATTCACCTATGAACATAAAATACCAGAAAATGTTCTTTAAACAGCTCAGCACAGTCACTGTTCCCAGAACCACAGTCGCTGTTTTCTCAGTGCAATATTTACTTTTCAGCTTCTGGCCACAAATGGCCACAAATCGGTCAATGGTGAAAGTGACAGTGAACCAGACAGAACAGTCAGTGGCTGCATAAAGGAAAACAGCGTGTATGTTACACACGGGAATGGAAAACAGGAACCGGAACTGCTCCCCATAAACAATTGGTATGTGTCTTAATATCAGGTCCAGGATAATGACCAGTAGATCTGCCACTGCCATGGCCACCAGGTAGCAAGTAACACATTTGGAGAGACCGCACTTTTGCTGAGACAGTATTCTAATCGCCATTAAGTTAACTGTGAAGAAGGAAAATAAAGTGGGGTAAAATACATCAGGTTGAGAACAAAGTTACTAGCTTGATTGAGAACTTATTAAGGTTTTAACATTTGTTATTGAATTCAGTCATATATTGAAACGAGGCCCAAACAATCCTCATCCACCACCACTCTCCTCTGTCTGGCTGAACTTGTTCTCCCACTGAATAACTTTTCCTTTAACTTGTCTCACTTCCTCCAACTAAAAGGTGTGGCTATGGGAGCGGAGCAGAGGCAGGTCAGGAACCAGGATCAGCATAAATAGATACTTGGGCTCAGAGCACAGCCTTTCCTGCCTGAGAGCGGAGCAGAGGCAAGTCTGGAACCAGGAGAATTTCAGCTTCTGTAGAAGCTGAGTGGTAAAAGCAACTGTGACATCGCATGAAACCAGTAAGCTGATTGGCTGGTAAGAGCTTGGTGTAAGGGTTAGTGTGTTAAAAGCCAGCTTAGAATGCAGGAGTTAAAGTAGGTCTTGTAAATAACAAGAAGTAAAACTTTAAAATAAAAAATATATATACAGCAAAATAAGTAAAATAAAATAGCTAAAATAAAATAATTAAAATAAATACTTAAAACACATTCCCGTGTAATTAAGGAATGTGTAACTTTTAGTTGTAATTGTGGGTGATGCTAGCCTTTAATAAACACAGTACTGTACTATACGTGGGAAATATTCCAAATTAATGAAGAAAATAATTGTTTTAAATGAGTAATTTAGAATAAATTATGAAATAAATACCGTAGTAAATGCTTCATACAAAGTTTAAGGTATGTCAGCGCAGCTCGGCCATGTGGAATGTACATCCTGTGGGATGTGGGAAGTCGTGCAGGCACAGAGTGGACTCAATGATCATATCTGCAGGAAGCGTCACTAGTGGCAGAAAGTTGAGCTCTGATTTGCGGAGCTTGAGTGGCTGCTGGAGTCACTGCAGTACATCCACAAGGCCGAGGATTACGTGGATAGCACTTTTAGAGAGGTAGTCACACAGCAGGTTCGAAGAACACAGAGAGGGAATGGGTGACCGGCAGAGTATCTAGGAGAAGCAGGCAGGTAGTGCAGGAATCTGCTGAGGCTACCTCACTCTCTAACTGCTTTTCCATTTTGGATACTGGTGAGCGAGATGGTTCCTCGGAGGACGATATCAAGAGCCAAGTTCATGGCACCACAGGTGGCTCAGCTGCACAGGAGGGGAGGAGGAAGGGCGGGAGTGCTAAAGTAGTAGGGGATTCCATAGTTAGAGGAGCAAACAGGCATTTCTGTGGCCATAGACATGACTCCAGGATGGTACGTTGCCTCTCTGGTGCCAGGGTCAAGGATGTCACAGGGCAGCTGCAGAACATGCTTTTGGGGGAGGGTGAACAGCCAGAGGTTGTGGTCCCCATTGGTACCAATGATATAGGTAGGAAAAGGGATGAGGTCCTGAAACCAGATTTTAGGGAGTTAAGAAAATAATTAAAAAGCAGGACCTCAAGAACAGTAATGACAGGATTATTCCCAGTGCCACGTGCCAACGAGCACAAGAATAGGAAGATCGAGCAGTTCAACACGTGGCTGGAGAAATGGAGGAGAAGGGAGGGCTTTAGATTTCTGAGGCATTGGGTCAGGTTCTGGGGGAGGTGGGACCTGTACAAGCTGGACGATCTACACCTGAATAGGACTGAGACGAATGTCCTCGCGGGGAGCTTTGCTAGTGCTATTGGGGAGGGTTTAAACTAGATTGGTATGGGGATGGGACCCTGAGGGGAAATTCAGAGTGGAGAGGAGAAAAACTGGCAGTGGGGAGTAGGGAAGCATCAACTGATACCAAGGATATATCAGCCAGTTGTATCAAGGTTAATAGAACCTTGGAGAGTTTGTTAGAACTAGAGTAGGCAACAGCAAGTCATTAGATGGGGCCAGAATGAGGGGGAGAGGATAAAAAGCCTAAATCAGGGCTAATGTGCATGTGTGTGAAAGCACGGAGTGTGGTTAATAAGATTGGTGAACTGCAGGCACAGGTTAACAAATGGAATTATGATACTATTGTTATAACAGAGACCTGGCTCAAAGAAAGGCAGGACTGGGTTAAATATTCCTGGTACAAGGTGTTCAGGAGAGACAGGAAAGGAAGAAAATGTGGTGGTGGGGGTTAGGGTGGCAGTGGGAAGTGGCAATTCTGGTTAAAGATGGCATTACAGGATTGGAGAGAGAAGATGTTCCAGAGGGGTCAAGGACAGAATCTCTCTGGCTGGAGGTAAGGAATGAAACAGGTGCAGTAACATTGATTATATACGACACAGACCACAAACTAGTGGAAGGGATATGGGGAAACAAATTTGCAAAGAAATTATGGAGAGGTGCAAGAGTTATAGAGTAATCAGAATGGGAGACTTCAATTATCCGAATATGGACTGGGATAGGAATAGTACAAAGGGAAAAGTAGGCAAGAGTTCCTGGAATGTGTTCAAGATAATTTTCTGCATCTGTATGTTTCCAGTCCAACTAGAGGACATGTACTTTTGGACCTGGTTCTGGGGAATGAGTTGGCCCAAGTGGATCAAATATCAGTGGGAGAGCCTCTAGGGGACAGTGACCATTGTATCATAAGGTTTAGGTTAATCATGGAAAAGGACAGGGAACAATCCAGAGCGGGGATAATTAATTGTGGGAAAGCCAAGTTCGGTGGGATGAGAAGGCATCAGAGATGAGTGAGTGGGAATCAAATGTTGGCAGAAAAGACGGTGGCCGACAATGGGCCACCTTTAAAGAAAAAGTATTGCAGCAAATGTCAAGGGATATTCCCTGAAGGGGAAAGTTAGGACAAATAAATCCAGAGAACCATGGATGATGAGAGAGATAGAAGATGAAAAGGAGAAAGTGCGCACACAACAGATGTCAGGTCAAAAATACAATGTAAAATCAGCCTCAATATAGCAGGACCGGGGGGAAATGTAAAAACCAATAAGAAAAGCAAAGAGAGAGCATGAAAAGAGGCCGGCAGCGAACAGAAAAGGAAATCCCAAGGTCTTCTACAAGCATGTAAATAATAAAAGGGTGGTAAAAGAAAGAGTAGGGTTGATTAGGGTCAAAAAAGGGACTTGCATATGGAGGCTGGAGAAAGAGTGCAGGTGTTGTCCGAGTACTCTGCATCTGTCTCTACAAAGGAAGAGGATCCTACCCAGGCCAAGGTGAGAGAGGAGGTAACTGGTACACTAGAAAAACTTACAATCAAAAGGAAGGAGGTGTTGGAAAGACTACCTTTACTTAAAATAGATAAGGTACCAGAACCGGATGAGATGCATCCAAGAGTACAGAGAGAAGTGAGTGGAAATTGCAGAGGAAATAATGATAATCTTCCAGTCTTCCTTAGACACAGGGGAGGTGCGACACAACTGGAGAATTGCAAATGTTACACCCTTGTTCAAAAAGGGGTGCAAGGATAAAGCCGGCAACTACAGAGCAGTCAGAATGACCTCAGTGGTAGGGAAACTTCTGGAAACTACAGTATGGGGTAAAATCAATAGTCACTTAGACAAGTACATGATATTGAGGGAAAGCCAGCATGGATTCATTAAGGGAAAATCATGTTTAACTAACTTGCTAGAATTTTTTGAGGAAGTAACAGAGAAGGTTGATAAGGGAAACACTGTTGATGTGGTGTATATGGATTTTTAAAAAAGGCTTTTGATACAGTGCCACACAACAGACTTGTGAGAAAAATTCTAGGTCATGGAATAAAAGGGAAAGTAGGCACTTGGATAAGAAATTGGCTGAGTGACGGGAAACAGAGAGTAGTGTTAAATGGTGGTTTTTCTGATTGTGAAAGGTTTGTAGTGAAGTCTCCCAGGATCAGAGTTGGGACACTTGTCCTTCATGATATATATTAAGGACCTAGACTGTGGTGTGCAGGGCATGATTTCCAAATTTGCAGATGATACGAAGATTGGAAATGTTGTCAACTGTGATGGGGATAGTCTTGAACTTCAAAAGGACATAGACATGTTGGTGGATTGGGCAGACAAGTGGCAGATGAAGTTCAATGCAGAGAAGAGAGAAGTGGCAGGAAAAAGATGGAGAGCACCTAAAGGAGCTGCAGGAACAGAGGGACCTCAGTGTATGCGTACATAGGTCATTGAAGATGGCAGGGCATGTTGAGAAAGCAGTTAATAAAGCACATAGTATCTTGGGCTTTATTAATAGGGACATTGAGTACAGGTGATCATGCTGAACTTGCATAAGACACTAGTTAGGCCTCATCTGGAGTACTGGGTCCAATTCTGGACACCATACTTGAGGAAGGATGTAAAGGCATTGGAAAGAGTACAAAGGAGATTAATGAGAATGATTCCAGGGATGAACAACTGCAGCTATGAGGATAGACTGGAGTGGTTGGGACACTTTTCCTTGGAAGAAAGAGGGCTGAGAGGAGACTTGATAGAGGTATTCAAGATCCTGAGGGATATGGACAGGGTAAATAGTGAGAAACCTTTCCCACTCAAGAAAACATCAAGACCCAAAGGGCACAGATTCAAAATAATGGGCAAGAGGAGTAGAAGTGATGTGAGGAAAATTTTTTTCACCCAGAGGGTGGTGGAGGCAGGTTCGATCAAGGTATTCAAAAGGCAATTGGATTGCTAACGGAAAAGAGAGAATGTACAAGGTTATGGGGATAATGCAGGGGAGAGGGAAGAGGTAGAATGTTCTTTCAGAGAGCCAGTGCAGACTTGATGGGCCGAATGTCCTCCTTCTACACTGTAAAGATACTGTGATACTGTGGGTACCCGCATGGGCCCCAGTTATGCCTGTCTTTTTGTGGGATATGTGGAACGTTCCTTGTTCCAGTCCTACTCAGGCCCCCTCCCACATCACTATTTTCGATGCATTGATGACTGTATCGGTGTCGGTTTGTACTCTCATCGGTACCTGGAAAATTTATCGATTTTGCATCCAATTTCCACCCCTCTCTCACCTTCACATGGTCCATTCTGACACTTCCCTTCCCTTCCTTGACACGGCCCTCAACCATGTCCGACCCCTCTCCCACACCTCTGCCCTCACCGCTTCCTCTCCCTCCCAGAACCATGATCGTGTCCCCTTTGTCCTCACTTTTCACTCCACCAGCCTCCGCATTCAAAGGATCATCCTCCACCATTACCGCCAACTCCAACATGATGCCAACACAAAACATATCTTCCCCTCACCCACCCCCCCTACCAGCATTCCGTAGGGACCGTTCCCTCCCTACACCCTGATCCACTCCTCCATCCCCTTCCCACGGCACCTTCCCATGCAATCACAGAAGGTGCAACACCTGCCCTTTTACCTCCTCCCTCCTCACCGTCCAAGGGCCTAAACACTCCTTTCAGGTGAAACAGTGCTTCACTTGCACCTCCTTCAATTTGGTCGACTGCATTCGCTGCTGCTAACGCGGTCTCCTCTACATTGGGGACACCAAACGCAGACTGGGTGACCGCTTTGCGGAACACCTTCGGCCTGTCCACAAGCATCGGACAGAGTCAGCATGGATTTACGAAAGGGAAATCATGCTTGACAAATCTACTGGAATTTTTCGAGGATGTAACTAGCAGAGCTGATGAGGGGAAGCCAGTGGATGTGGTTTATTTGGGCTTTCAGAAGGCTTTCGACAAAGTCCCACATAAGAGATTAGCGTGAAAAATGAAAGCGCGTGGGATTGGGGGTAGTGTATTGAGATGGATCGAAAACTGGTTGGCAGAAACAAAGAGTAAGAATAAACGGGTCTTTTTCCGAATGGCAGGCAGTGACTAGTGGGATATCACAGGGATCGGTGCTGGGACCCCAGCTATTCACTATATATATTAATGATTTGGATGAGGGAATTAAATGTAATATCTCCAAATTTGCAGGTGACACAAAGCTGGGTGGGAGGGTGAGCTGTGAGGAGGATGCAGAGATGCTTCAGTGTGATTTGGACAAGCTGATTGAGTGGGCAGATACATGGCAGATGCAGTATCATGTGGATGAATGAGAGGTTATCCACTTTGGTAGCAAAAACAGGAAGGAAGATTATTACCTGAATGGTGATAAATTGACTGGAGGATGAGGAGCATGATGGACGCTGGGCTATTGGAGGACTGGTGGATAGGAGGTTGTTCGAGTGGGAGAATCAGATCCTCTTTCCCTCCCCCTACCCGGATTTTAACCTAGCGACAGATTTAAAGATAAATCTGTTGAATGAGTTAATAAATTTTATTTATTCTGAGAGGGGAATGTGCAACGAGACCTGGGTGTTCTTGTACACCAGTCGCTGAAGGTAAGCATGCAGGTGCAGCAGGCGGTAAAGAAGGCAAATGGTATGTTGGCCTTCATAGTGAGAGGATTCGAATACAGGAGCAGGGATGTCTTGCTGCAATTATACTGGGCCTCTGTGAGACCATACCCGGAATATTGTGTGCAGTTTTGGTCTCCTTATCTGTGGAAGGATGTTCTTGCTATAGAGGGAGTGCAGTGAAGGTTTACCAGATTGATTCCTGGGATGGCGGGACTGACATATGAGGAGAGATTGAGTTGATTAAGATTATATTCGCTGGGGTTCAGAAGAATGAGGGAGGATCTCATAGAAACCTATAAAATTCTAACAGGGCTAGATAGGGTGGATGCAGGAAGGATGTTCCCGATGGTGGGGGAGTCCAGAACCAGGGGTCACAGTCTGAAGATACGGGGTGGACCATTTAGGACTGAGGCGAGGAGAAATTTCTTCACCCAGAGAGTGGTGAGCCTGTGAAATTTGCTACTACAGAAAGTAGTTCAGGCCAAAATATTGTATGTTTTCAAGAAGGAGTTAGATCTATCTCTTGGGGAGAAAGGGATCAAAGCATATGGGGAGAAAGCGGGAGCAGGGTTGGATGATCAGCCATGATCATAATGAATGGTGGGGCAGGCTCGAAGGGCCGAATGGCCTACTCCTGCTCCTATTTTCAATGTTTCTATGACCCAGACCTTCCTGTCGCTTGCCATTTCAACACACCATCCAGCTCTCATGTCCACATGTCTCTCCTTAGCCTGCTGCAATGTTCCAGTAAAGCTCAACGCAAACTGGAGGAAAATCACCTCATCTTCTGATTAGGCACTTTACAGCCTTCCGGACTGAACATTGAGTTCAACAACTTCAGACCATAAACTCTCTCAACCATCTCTAATCCTTTATTAATCCCACTTGTTTTATTTCAATTTTAATTTCAATTTTTCTTCTTCTTTATTTTTATTTATTTATTTTTATTTATTTATTTTTATTTATTCATTGATTTTTCCCCCCACCCCTGCTCCCACAGGGCTTTCTGTCACTTGTTTCTATGTTGTGCTTTCACAGAGCGCTGACCCTTGTTCTGCTATTAACACATTCTGCCGCTATCAGCACCTCCTTTAGTCCTCACAAAAAAAGCAGCTCTGAAGAAGAGTCACACGGACTCGAAACGTTAACTCTGCTCCTTGCTCCACAGGTGCTGCCGGGTCTGCGGAGCTTTTCCAGCAGTTTTTGTTTTTATTTCAGATTTCCAGCATCTGCAGCATTTTGCTATCATTTCATTGAAATGATTGTACCTGAAAGAACAAATGTTCTTTCAAAGGGAAGGTCTATGATATGATGGAAGGCAGGACAGATTAAATGCTAAAAGGATGATACTGAAATTGTTGATGATGTCAGTGTTGATCCAAATGCTCCTCTCCAGCCTTTCAATGTCTGGCTAAAATAATTAAAATTCCCCAAGTGCCCCCAGTAATGATGTAGATCCATGGACCGGAAACATTAGCTCTGTTTCTCGCTCCATAGATTCTTCCAGCCATGCTGACTATTTCAACAACAATAACATCTTTACACAGCACTTTCAGTGTATTAAAACATTCCAAGACTCTTAACAGGAGCATTATAAAACAAAAGGTGACACTGGAGCCACACAAGGAGTCCACAGCATTAAGCTTTGTCTGAGTGCAGCGAGTTTAAGTGTTTAGCTCCGGGAATTTGGGAAGTGAAAGAATTTTAAGGATTGATTCCTTTCTAAAATCTAGTTGAGTTTGCATATTATGTTTAACTTAAGTGTAACAGAAAATTGTAGTTTCTTTCAGTGTTAGTCATTTATTCTTTCATGGGATGTGGGCATCACTGGCTGGACCACCATTTATTGCCCTTCCCTAATTGTCCTTGAGAAGGTGGTGTTGAGCTGCCTTCTTGAACCGCTGCAGTCCATGTGGTGTAGCTTCACCCACTGTACTACAAGGAAGGGAGTTCCAGGATTTTGACCCAGCAATAGTGAAGGAACAGCAATATAGTTCCAAATCAGAATTGTGTGTAGCTTAGAGGGGAACTTGAAGATGGTGGTGTTTCTATGCATCTACTGCCCTTGTCCGTCAAGGTGTTAGTGACTGTGGGTTTGGAAGGTGCTGTCGAAGGAGCCTTGGTGAGTTTGTGCAGTGCATCCTGTAGATGGTACACACTGCGGGCACTGTGCGTTGGTGGTGGGGGGAGTGGATGTTGACGGTGGTGAATGGGGTGCCAATCAAGCCGGCTGCTTTGTCCTGGATGGTGTCCAGCTTCTTGAGTGTTGTTGGAGCTGCACTCACCTCGGGAAGTGCAGAGTATTCCATCACACGCCGCACTTGTGCTTTGTGGATGGTACAGGCTTTGGGGAATCAGGTGGTGAGTTACTCACTGCAGAATTCCGAGCCCCTGACCTGTTCTTGTAGCCACAGTATGTTTTTGGCTGGTCCTGTTCAATTTCTAGTCAATGGTCAGCCGCCCATGGGGTGGAATTTTCCATGCCCGCTGGCATTGGGCGTGATCGGTGGCATGAGCGGACAATATGGCCACGATGGCGGGAAACCAGTTCTCGATTGTCCGCTCAGCCTGCCGACAGCGGCCGTGTTTCCTGCCATCGGACATCGGGAACCTCATTGTCATACATCAGCCCATCATTTTCCGGCTAAGCCGCCGGAATCACCCTCCCCCCAACACCTCTCCCGCTGGATTGTGCGTCCAGGTCGGTGGGAAAGCACGCCGACGTGTTTCACAACAGCACAGAATCGACCTGCACTTGGCGGCTGCACTTTGAGGGGAATTCGGAGTTGAATACCTCGTATTAGGGAAACCTGTATGAAGTGACCATTCCTCTGAAATTCAGACAGTTCAGGCACAGCCACATTGATATGATTGGGGTCGGGCTCCGAGCTTATCTGCCCACTCAAGCAACGCAGAGGCATCAAAGAGCCACCAAGTTCTCCAGAGCTCCCCCCAGCACAGACTGCACATTCAGGAGCACTTTAGTGGACTGCAGAGCAGTTGGACTGCACACGTTGTACAATCTCCTCGCTAAAGCTGGCCATGGAGCAGTCACTGCTGGAGGTGTTCACAGCCTCTTGCAATGTAAACATCCCGGTTTGGACCAGCCTCCCCCATGGTTCAAGCTAACAGGGCAGCCATGCAGCGCACTAATCTCTGGCCATCCAAGTGGGGATCAGCTCTCTCCGGGAAATGTTAAGGGGCCGTCACACTTAACCAGGACAGGTTCTTAGTACACCCATGCTAACCAGGTGTCTCTCTCTTTAACCCAGCAGGAGGAGTACATTAGGATCATGGAGCCTGGCGAACTAGCTGTATGCCTGATGGCCTACAGAGAGCGAAGACGACGGAGGAGAGAGTGACTGAGGCTCCTGGCTGCGCAGAGGCAGGAGCAGCAACCTCAGGAAGAAGTGGGGCTGTGGCTCCCGCACACGCAGCCCAAGAGCCAGAGCAAGCCCTGGCTGGTTGGCGCCTAGCGACACCCAGGGTCTATAGACGCCGCCTTTCATTCCTGCAGATGACCAAGAACCAATGTCTCCGCAGACTGTGCATTTCTAGGGAACTGGTTGGTCACATCTGCCAGCTACTGCAGGATTTGGCACCACGGGGACATGGAGGGCACCCACTGCCAGTGGCCATGAAAGTGACCACAGCGCTCAATTTCGACACCAGTGGCTCCTTTAAGAGCTGCACAGGTGACCTCTGTGGGACATCACAAGCCTCAACCCATAAATGCATCCATAAGGTCACGGATGCCATCTTTTCGAGGGCACACAACTTTGTGCATTTTGCCCGGGACCAGGAAAGCCAGGATGCAAGAGTGATTGGATTTGCCCAGACCTCGGGTTTCCCACTGGTGCAGGATGCGATCGACTGCACTCGTGGTGCTCAGAGATCCGTCACAACACATGGTGGACTACATCAACCGCAAGGGGTTCCATTCGCTGAATGTGCAGCTGGTGTGCGACCACCAGAAACACATCCTGCAGGTGTGTGCTCGGTTTCCAGGGAGTGTGCACGATGCCTACATCCTCAGTCGGTCACAGATCCCTGGAGTCTTCCAGGATCCACTGAGGCTGCAGGGATGCTCCTCGGGGACAAGGGCTCCCCGCAGAGTCCATGGCTGATGATGCCGAGCGGCAGCCTCAGACTGCAGCAGAGCGACAGTATAATGAGGCTCATGCTGCAGCTCGCAACTTGCTGGAGGTAACCATCGGGATGCTGAAGGTGAGGCTCCGGTGCCTGGAGTGGTCTGGTGGAGCCCTGCAATACAGTCCACAGAGGATGTCACACATCGTCATCGTTTGCTGTGCCCTTTACAACCTGGCGCTCCAACAGGGAGACGAGCTGACTGAGGAGGAGCTGGAGGAGCTGCAGATCTCCTCCGATGAGGAGGACGCTGAAGGGGATGAGGCTGAGGAGGTCCTCGGAGGCGATGATGACGGGGATGAAGACCTCGCACAGGCTAGACGAGGCAGGCACGCTCGGGAGGCCCTCATAGTTGCTAGATTTGTGGAGGATGATGACGACATGCAGTGAGGAGACACCATAGTCCCTCACATCACACTTGTGAACGTTTGACTCCCGTCTGGCTTATGGCAGAATGTGAGAATGCTCCTGTCATGGAGACGCAGGGGAGGCCCTAATAGTCACTCAATTGCAGCAAGATGATGATGACCATGCACTGCGCACACTCCATAAATCTTCACACAGCCTCTAAGAATGTCTGACTCCTGTCTGGCCGAGGGCAGCTCACTTGTTCTTTGTGATCAGGGTCATATCATAGAGACGCAGCCATAAAACTGTTAAAGTATCTGATCCTTTATCCACCTTCAGCACCTGTTGCTGTTGCTGTCCATCCTGCGGCCAGAGCGGGCGTAGAGGACATCCTGGCAGGTCTCTACGGCATCCAAAAGGTTCGCGAGGAACGTGTGGCTGAATCTGGGGCTGCAGTTCTCTTTAGTTTCAGGGCCATGTCTTCCATGCAGCAGTGGTGGTCTGGATGAACTGAGATATGTGCTTGTGGCTGGACTTTAAACATGGCGCCTGGCGAGATGCAGCGGCTGGGTGATGGCAGGCGGGTGAATGGGAGCCCGTTCGCCATGGAAACGGCCGGTTTCCCAGGAATGCAGAAATAATGTGCCGGGTTTGGGATGATACAGTGTGAAAACCCGACATCGAGGCCCATGGGTAAAACATCATTTTACCCACCCGCTACCGCACTTAGTGCCATCCTGGGAAAATTCCACCCATGATGTTGATAGAGGGGGGCGGGGGGTGCAGTGATGGTAATGCCATTGAATATCAAGGGGGGATGGTTAGATTCTCTCTTGGTGAAGATGGTGGGCATTTGTGTGGAGTGAATGTTACAAGCTCTCTACTAAGAGGTAGCTTTACATACGAACATACAAGTTAGGAGCAGGAGTAGGCCACTCAGCCCCTCGAGCCTGCTCTACCATTCAATAAGGTCATGACTGATCTGATTGTAACCTCAACCCCACATTCCTTCCTACCCCTGATAACCTTTCACCCCTTGTTAATCAAGAATCCAGCTAGCTCTGCCTTAAAAATATTCAGACTCTTCTTCCACCGCCTTTTGAAGAAGAGCGTTCCAAAGACTCCCTACCCTCTGACAGAAAAACATTCTCCTCATCTCTATCTTAAATGAGCGACCTCTTATTTTCAAACAGTGACTCCTAGTTCTAGATTCTCCCACATGAGGAAACACCATCTCCACATCCACCCTGTCTAGACTCATCAGGGTCTTAAAGGTTTCAAGCAAATCGCCTTTTACTCTTCGAAATTACAACCTTTCCTCATAAGACAACCCACCCATTCCCAGTATTAATCTAGTAAACCTTCTCAGAACTGCTCCTAATGCATTTACATCTTTCTTTGGATAAGGAGACCAGTACTGTACACAATGCTCCAGATGTGGTCCCTCCAATGCCCTGTACAACTGAAGCATAACCCCCCTACTTTAGTGATCAATTTCCCTCACAATAAATGATAACATAGTATTAGCTTTCCTAATTACCTGCTGTACCTGCACACTAAGCTTTTGTGATCCATGTGCTAGGATTCCAAGATCCCTCTGAATCTCAGAGCTCTGCCCTCTCTCACCATTTAGTTAATAAGCTTCCTTTTTATTCTTCCTGCCAAAATGAACAATTTCACATTTGCTCACATTCTAGCCCATTCGCCAGATCTTTTCCCACCCACATAACCGATCTATGTCACTTTGTAGCCTCATGTCCTCTTCATAATTTACATTCTTACCTATCTTTGTGTCATCAGTAAATTTAGCAACCATTCCTTTGGTCCTTTCATCCAAGCCATTTATATAAATTGTAAAAAGTTGAGGCCCAGCACTGATCCCTGGCACACCTCTCGTCATATCCTGCCAACCACAAAAAGACCCATTTATGCCTACTCTCTGCTTCCGGTTAGTCAGCCAATCTTCTATCCATGTCAATATGTTACCCCCTACCCCATGAGCTTTTATTTTCCACAATAACATTTGATGTGGCACTTTATCAAATGCCTTCTGGAAATCTAAGTAAAGTTCATCCACTGGCTACCCTTTATTCACAGCATATGTGACTCCTCCAAAGTGCTCCAATAAATTGGTGAAACATGATTTCCCTTTTACAAAATCATGTTGACTCTGCCTGATTGCCTTGATTTTTTTCTAAGTGCCCTGCTGTAACATCTTTAATAATAGCTTCTAACATTTTCCCTATGACAGATGTTAACTGGCCTGTAGTTTCCTGCCTTCTGTCTCCCTCCCTTTTTGAATAAGATAAATAAATAACCTTTGTTATTTTGCAGTCTAATGGAACCTTCCCCAAATCTTGGGAATTTTGGAAAATTAAAACCAATGTATCAATTATCTCACTAGCCACTTCGTTCAAGACCTTGGGCTGAAGTCCATCTGGACATGTGGATTTGTCATCCTGCATTCCAACAATTTGCTTAATATCACTTCCCTGGTGATTGTAATTTTCCCAAGTTCCTCCCTCCCTTCCATTTCCTGATTCACAGCTATTTCTGGGATGTTACTTGTCTTATCTACAGTGAAGACTGAAGCAAAATGCCTGTTTAATTCATCCACCATCCATTATTTTCCACTAGCAATTCCTCAGACGCACTTTCTATAGGACCAATGCTCACTTTGTTAACTCTTTTCTTATTTAAATACCTATTGAAGCTCTTACTATCTGTCTTTATGTTACTAGCTAGCTTTCTCTCATACTCAAATTTTTCCATCCTTATTAATCTTTTTGCCATTCTTTGCTGTTCTTTATATTCTTTCCAATCTTCAAGCTGCCACCCATCTTTGCGTAATTATATGCTTTTTCTTTAAGTTTGATACTGTCTTTAACTTTATTAATTAACCACGGATGGTGGGCCCTCCCCTTGGAATTTTTCTTTCTCATTGGAATGTATATATTCTGTGTATTCTGAAATATCCCTTTAAATGTCTGCCACTGAACCTCTATTGACCTATCCCTTAACCTCATTTTCCAGTTCATTAACTAGCTCTGCTTTCATGGCCTAATAATTGCCTTTATTTAAGTTTAAAATACTAGTCTTGGACGTAATCATTTGTCCCTCAATATGGATGTAAAATTCAATCATATTATGATCACTGTTACCCAGGGGGTGCCTTCACTAAGAGGTTATCAATTAATCCTATCTCATTGCTCAATACCAGGTCTAGTATAGCCTGTTCTCTGGTTAGCTCCAGAACGTGCTGTTCTAAGAAACTATCCCGAGAACATTCTATGAACTCCTCATCTATGATACCTTTGCCCATTTGACTTTTCCTGTCTATATGTAGATTAAAATCCCCCATGATTATTGCCGTACCTTTCTGACAAGCTCCCATTATCTCTTCCTTTGTACTCTGTCCTACTGTGTGGGGGGCCTGCAAACCACTCCCACAAGTAACTTCTCGCGTTTATCATTCCTCCTCTCAATCCAAACTGCATCAACATCCTGGTTTCCTGAATTTAGGTCATCCCTCTCTAATGTGCTAATATCATCTTTAATTAACAGATCCACCCCTCTAGCTTTTCCTAACTTCCTGTCCTTCCTAAATGTCACACACTGTTAAATATTCAGATCCCAATCTTACATCATCCTGTAGCCATGTTTCTGTAATTGCTATCAGATCGTATTTATTTGTTTCTATTTACGCTATCAGTTCATCCGTTTTGTTTTGAATGCTACGTGCATTTAGATACAGAGACTTTAGTTTTGTCCATTTATTATTTTTGTAGTGTATAGCCTTATCTGCTGATTTACTCTGAGTGCACTCTTTGTCCCTTTCTGTCATGGATGGTTTATCATTTCCCACATTAATAGCTTTCCCTCTTGTCTTATCTCTACTCTTTGCTTTACCACATTTTCCCAGATTTGATGCCTTGACCCCACTATTCAGTTTAAAACCATCTCTACTTCCATAGTTATGCAGCTCACGAGGATACCAGCCCCAGCACAGTTCAGTTGTTGACCGTCCCAATGGTACAGATAACACATTCCCCAATACTGATGCCAGTGCCCCACAAACCGGAACCCACTTCTCACACACCAGTCTTTGTCCCACACATTCATTTCTCTCATCTTACTTGTCCTAGGCCAATTTGCATGTGCTCAGGTAATAATCCAGCGTGTAATAGAGTTGATCTTTCAGATAATTTTCTTTGTGGACACAGTTAACTTTATTTATAAGACAGCAGCAACTACTTACAGATGTGTATCAAACTCCATAACTAAAGAGGAACTCTCTACTAGAGGTTCCCCGTGCTGCTCACACATTGGTTTACACAGGTCATGTGATCTTACAAAACAGGATTATTCTTAAAGCTGCAGTCCTATGTTTATCCAAACTATAATTGCTACATTCCTCCCCCTTTAACATTTCTGTACATTTTGCATTTACAAGGATATTTATCTCATGAACTTAGAATACTTACACAGGTCATGAAATTACAAGTTCAGTCTTTCAGGTGGTTTTCTGATCCATAGCTTCACGACTTCAATTCTTTTGCAGGGAACACATTCTCTGGAACTGCATTAACATCAGATACCTCATTAGGCACATGCAGTTCAGTGTCTTCCACTCTAACAGAGGCATTGGTCATGTCTGTCCTTGGTTGAGCGACTTCAACAGGAACCACTGGTTCAGTAATGGTTACATGTGGAACATTTTTTTTTGGGGTATCTCTCTTCTTCTTAAATGATCCACATGTTTACTGCTGATCCGGCCTTCCACTTCCACATGGTACAATAATGGCTCAGTGACGGAGCTCACTCTACCAGCTATCCACTTCAGTCCTCGACCGAAAGTCCTTACATATACTGCTTCTCCAACAGTAAATTGTAGCTCACGATTATGCAAATCATGAATCTCTTTTTGGATTCCTTGACTTTTCTCCACCCTTCCCTCCAAAATTGGGAAGTATCAGGCTTAATCTTGTTCGAAGACAACGCCTCATCAGTAATTCTCAGGGGTTGCTCCTGTTGTAGTGGGGGGGGTGGGGGGGTTGTTCTGTCGTGAAATAGGAAATGAGCAAGTCTAGTTTCCAGTGATTCACTTTAACTTTTTCATTCCCACTTTAAAAGTTTGTACTGCCCTTTCTGCCAGTCCGTTAGATGACGGATGGTCCAGTGCAGTCTTCACGTGGTTGATATCATTGATGTTGATAAATCATTGAAATTCAGCGCTCATAAACGTAGCACCATTATCTCAGACAATTACCTCTGGCAATCCATGGTTGGCGAAGTTCTGGCGTTGGTGATTTTACCTCATAAACCATAGAACCATAGAACACTACAGCACAGAAAACAGGCCATTCGGCCCTTCTAGTTTGTGCCAAAATACTATTCCGCTAGTCCCATTGACCTGCACCTAGTCCATAACCCTCTAGACCTCTCCCATCCATGTATCTATCTAATTTATTCTTAAAACTTAAGAGTGAGCCCGCATTTACCACATCAGATGGTAACTCCTTCCACACTCTCACCACTCTCTGAATGAAGAAGTTCCCCCTAATGTTCCCCCTCAACCTTTCCTCTTTCACCCTAAAGCCATGTCCTCTGGTGTTTATTTCTCCTAATCTAAGTGGCAAGAGCCTACTCGCATTTACTCTGTCTATACCCCTCACAATTTTGTAAACTTCTATCAAATCTCCCCTCATTCTTCTACGCTCCAAGTAATAAAGTCCTAACCTGTTTAATCTCTCCCTGTAACTCAACTCCTTAAGACCCGGCAACATCCTAGTAAATCTTCTCTGCATTCTCTCAATCTTACTGATATCCTTCCTGTAGTTAGGCGACCAGAACTGCACACAATACTCCAAAGTTGGCCTCACTAATGTCTTATACAACCTCACCATCCCAACTCCTATACTCAATACTTTGATTTATGAAGGCCAGTATGCCAAAAGCTTTCTTTACAACCTTGTCTACCTGTGACGCCACTTTCAGGGAATTGTGTATCTGAACTCCCAGATCCCTTTGTTCCTCCGCACTCCTCAGTGCCCTACCATTTACTGTGTATGTCCTACCTTGGTTTGACCTTCCAAAATGTAACACCTCACACTTTTCCACATTAAATTCCATCTGCCATTTTCTGGCCCATTTTTCCAGTTGGTCCAGATCTCTCTGCAAGCTTTGAAAGCCTTCCTCGCTGTCCACAACTCCTCCAATCTTAGTGTCATCAGCAAATTTGCTGATCCAATTCACCACATTATCATCCAGATCATTGATATAGACAACAAACAACAATGGTCCCAGTACAGATCCCTGAGGCACACCACTAGTCACAGACCTCCAGTCTGAGAAGCAATCATCCACTACCACTCTCTGTCTTCTCCCACACAGCCAATTTCAAATCCAGTTTACAACCTCTCCATGGATACCAAGTGTCTGAACCTTCTGAACTAACCTCCCATGTGGGACCTTGTCAAAGGACTTACTAAAGTCCATGTAGACAACATCCACAGCCTTTCCTTCATCTACTTTCTTGGTCACCTCCTCGAAAAACTCTACAAGGTTCGTTAAACATGACCTACCACGCATAAAGCCATGCTGACTATTCTTAATCAGCCCTTGGCTGTCCAAATAATTATATATCCGATCTCTCAGAACACCTTCCAATAATTTACCTACTACTGACGTCAGGCTCACTGGCCTGTAATTACCTGGTTGACTTTTGGAGCCTTTTTTAAACAACGGAATAACATGAGCTTCCCTCCAATCCTCCGGCACCTCACCCGTGGCTAAGGACATTTTAAATATTTCTGCCAGGGCCCCTGCAATTTCTACACTAGTCTCCCTCAAGGTCCGAGGGAATATCATGACAGGCCCGGGGGATTTATCTACCTTTATTCGCTGCAAAGCAGCAAGCATCTCCTCCTCTTTAATCTCTATATGTTCCATGAAACTACTGCTTGTTTCCCTTCCTTCCTTATACACTATGCCAGTTTCCTGAGTAAAGACTGATGCAAAAAAACTGTTTAAGATCTCCCCCATCTCGTGAGGCTCCACACATAGACGACCACTCTGATCTTCAAGGGGACCAATTGTGTCCCTTACTATCCTTTTACTCTTAATATACTTGTAGAAACCCTTAGGGTTTACCTTCATATTATCTGCCAAAGCAACCTTATGTCTTCTTTTTGCCTTCCTGATTTTCTTTTTTAGTATTTTCTAACATTTTCTATACTCTACAAGTACTCATTTGCTTCTTGTTGCCTATACCTGCTATACACCTCTCTCTTCTTCTTAACCAGATCGCCAATATACCTTGAAAACCAAGGTTCCCTATGCCTGTTAACTTTGTCTTTAATCCTGACAGGAACATGCAAACTCTGCACTCTCAAAATTTTGCCTTTGAATGCCTTCCACTTACTGAACACATCCTTGCCAGAAAACAACTTATGCCAATCCACTCTTCCTAGACCCTTTCTCATTCACACAAAATTGGCCTTTCTTCAATTTAGAATCTCAACTCGAGGACCAGACCTATCCTTATCCATAATTAGCTTAAAACTAATGACATTGTGGTCACTGGACCCAAAATGTTCGCCTACACATACTTCTGTCACCTGACCTGTCTGGTTCCCTAATAGGAGATCAAGTATTGCATTCTCTCTCGTTGGTACCTCTACATATTGATTTAGAAAACTGTCCTGAACACATTTGACAAACTCCAAGCCATCCAGCCCTTTTACAGTATGGGAGTCCCAGTCAATATGTGGAAAGTTAAAATCTCCTACTATCACAACTTTCTGTTTCTTACATCGGTCTGCTATCTCTCTACAGATTTGCTCCTCTAATTCTCTCTGACTATTGGGCGGTCTATAATACAACCCTATTAGTGTGGTCACACCTTTCCCATTCCTCAGCTCCACCCATATGGCCTCTGTAGACGAGCCCTCCGGGCTGTCCTGCTTATGCACAGCTGTGATATTTTCCCTGACTAGTAATGCCACTCCTCCCCCTTTCATCCCTCCCCCTCTATCACGTCTGAAACAACGGAACCCCGGAACATTGAGCTGCCAGTCCTGCCCCACCTGCAACCAAGTCTCACTAATAGCAATAATGTTGTAATCCCACGTGCCAATCCACGCCCTAAGCTCATCTGCCTTTCCGACAATACGTCTAAGTGCTTGGAATGAAAGATGATTCCGAGGCAAGGACCAACGTAATCTCTGTGCAATTGCACCCAAGGTCTACCAGGACACTCCCATGGGTGTAACGGGACTGCCACTGGTAACTCTTGCAGCTGTTGACATTGCACACAGTGTTTTACCCCCCGTCCAATATCACCGTTCATCCCCGGCCACCAAAGATAACTTTGCGCTATCGTCTTCATGCGTGAGATTCCTGGATGGGCATGTGTAGCTCTACTAAGAGTGGTTCCCTTCCTTGTGAAGGAACTACCACTCGTACACCCCATAATAGAATACCATCTTGACTGCTCATCTCGTATCTTCGGTTGCAAAATGGCTTCAATTCATCAGAGACTGATTTCTGGGACCAGCCATGTAACACTTAGTCTCTCACTCGAGACAGGACTGGATCACAATTCGTCCAGTTTCTTATCTGCCTGGCACAGACTGGCGAGGAATCTGGGAAATTCATCACTAATATGAGTGCTTGAGGAATTGGGATGTGGTCATTGTTCTCTTGTAAAGGAAGGCGACTTAGGGCATCGGCATTTGCTATATGAATCCCTGGTCTATGTACAAATGTTATTCATATGCTGCCAAAATTAGGGCCCATCATTGTATATTCGTGCTGACGCTATGAGTGGTATAGCCTTTTCCTCACTAAAGACCCAAAAGTGGTTTGTGGTCTAATACGATCGTGAAATGTCGCCTGTGCACGTATTGGTGGAATTTTTTACGCCAAAAATAATGAACACACTTTCCTCTTGGAGCTGAGAATATCCTTTTTCAGCTGTGATAAGTGTCCTGGATACATAGCCTAATGGCCTCTCGGTGCTGTCATCCATTTTGTGAGATAGGAGCGCTCGCAATCCATAGGGGGACCCGTCACAGGTTAGCACCAATTCCTTTGTCTGGTCATAATGCACTAACAAATTTGAAGAGTATAAGAGCTGTTTTACTTTCACAAAGGCTTCTTCTTGGGGTGACTCCCAAAACCAACCCTGTTTTTTTCCTAGCAGAGAATGTAGAGGGGCTAGAACTGTGGAATAATTTGGTAGAAATCGCCCATAATAATTTACCATCCCTGAAAATGCTTTAAGTTCAGAGATGTTCTTAGGTGCAGGTGCCTCTCTTATTGCTTTACCTTTCTCCACAACAGGGTGTAACCCTTGGGCATCTACCCAAAGGCTCAAATAAATGACTTTGTTTGCCTGAAAAGTGCATTTTTCCTTCTTCAGGAACACTCCTGCTTCCATAAATCGTTCCCAAACTTCCTCCAGGTTCGCCAAGTGTTCCTTTTCTGTGAACCCAGTTATCAGTACATTGTCCAGGTAGACCATTACTTGAGGTAGGCCCTGTAGTAAGCTCTCAATTGTCCTTTGGAAAATGGCACAGGCCGAGGAGACACCGAAGGGCAGGCATGTATGTGATACCCTTTGTGGGTATTTATGGTCACAAATTCCCGGGAGGCATCTTCCAACTCCAGTTGCTGATATGCATGACTCATGTCAAGCTTTGTATACGTTGTACTTCCTACTATAGGTCTTCAATCTTGGGAATGGGGTACCTGTCCAGTTTGGCTGCTCCGTTGATTGTTAGTTTATAGTCCCCGCAGATCCGGATGGTCTGGTTTGGTTTAAGGACAGGGACCTTGGGTGCTGCCCACTCTGAGAACTGGACCAATCTTGATACCCAGCCTCTCTAGCCGGTTCAACACAGCATCAAACTTCTCTCTCAGGGCGTATGGCACCGGTCTTGCTTTCAAGAAGCGAGGGGTTGCTTCTGGCCCACATAAATCCTGGCCTGTAGGCCTTGGATTTTTCCCAGTTCATCCTTGAAGACAGTGTCATATTCTATTAGCAGCTCGAGTGGTCTCCCTGCTCGTAACTGGAAGATTTCGGACCAGTTTAATTTAATCTCTTTCAACCAATCACACCCTAGAAGGCTTGGTCCTTCACCTCCTACCACCATCACTGGTAGCTGTGCCGATTGGTGTCTAGAATGAACAGTTGCTCTAGTGATACCTATTACCTGGATTTCTTCATCTGCATATGTTTTCAACTTGGCAGATGTTTGTTCCAAATTTAATTGTTGATCACCTTTATTTAAATATCTGAAAGTGTGTTCTCCTATAGCAGTGGGAGAAATACCTGTGTCTCCTTCCATTTTTAATTGTTTACCATTCATTTGCACTGTGACAATAATTGGCTCTGTCTTTCCAACTTTCATGTTGAATAATGAATAAATGTCAGAATTGGTTCTTTCCGGCTCTTCTACACTACAGACTTCATTGAACTTCGATTGTTGTTTGGAGGCCTGTTTAAATCTCACTTTGCAATGTTTCAATATGTGTCCACTCCTGTGACAAAAATAACACTCGACTTTCTTAAATTGCCAATCGCTAGAAGAATGATTGTTTCCATGTCGATACAAATTCGTTTTTGATTTTGTTGCTGAGCGATTTCCTCGCATTTTTTGGTTTGCAGGGGCTGTTTCCCACTTCGTAGCAGAGTTCCGGCTTTTCACGCCACTTTCTGCTGACTGTTCCCGCCCAACTAGGAGGACAGTGCTATTTTGTGCCCCTTGAATTGCTTGTGAATCCCTTCCGGAGCTTTCCATCACCAGCGCTATTTCTAACGCTTTCTTAAAATCAAGATCCACTTCAGCCAGCAATCTTGGCTGAATAGCATCCTCCTGCACGCCACATACCAAACGATCTCTGAGCATGTCATTCAGGGTTTCACCCAATTCACAATCTTCCGTTAGTTGTTTTAATTTCACCATGTAGATAGCAATGGACTCTCCTGGGACTCCATTCCATCAATTAAACCGGAATCTCTGCATTGTGACTGAGGGCTTGGGTTGAAAATGTCCCTGAATGAGGTCTATTAATTGAATGAAAGTCTATGAATCCAGGGCACTGGGGGCCTTCATGCTTCAAATTAAACTGTAGGTCTTGCCTCCACAAATACTCAAGAGAATCGCTCTCCTCCTTCCCACCTCTGTGATTTTGTTGGCTTGAAAGTAGAACGCAAGTTGATCTATATATTGAGAATAATCGTTTGTGATTGGTTCAAAGGGTTTGGTTCTGCCAAACTGTGGCATTTCAGATCAGAATATCTTCTTTTCTTTTTAATGAACTTAGATACCGACAATCTCTGGGCAAGTTACAGCAGCGCATCTGATGTTTCCTCATCACCAGTTTGTTATAGAGTTGATCTTCCAGACAACTTTTCTGAGTGGACACAGTGAACTTTATTTACAAGACAGCAGCAGCAACTTACATATGTGCATCATACTCCATAACTAAAGAAGAACTCTCCCCTAGAGGTTCCCTGTGCTGCTGAGATGTTGGTTTACACAAATCATGTGATCTTACAACACAGGATCATTCTTAAAGCTACAGTCCTAAGTTTATCCAAACTATAATTACCACAGAGAGATTATTACCTTTAAGGTTCTGCTTCTTAGTCTGGTGACTAGTTCCTCATACTGACTATGCAGAGCCTCCTTCCTCATCCTGCCTTTTTCTTGGTACCCACATGGACCACGACCACTGGAACCACCACACCCACTGCAAGTTCCTCTCCAACCCTGAGCAGATGCCAGAACCCTGGCACCGGGCAGGCAACACAACCATCTGCACTCTCGCTCTTTGCTACAGAGAACAGTGTCAATCCCCCTCACTATACTGTTCCCTACTACCACTATGTTCACTTTTGCTCCCCCAATTTGAATGGCTTCCTGTACTACGGTGCTGTGGTCTGTTTGCTCATCCACACTGCTGTCTCTGCTCTCATCCAAACAAGCTGAGTGAACCTCAAACCTGTTAAATAATTGCTGAGGCTCACACTCCTGCACTCCTGCCCTCTGGGTCCCCTTATCTTCCTCACTCGCAGTCATACCCTCCTGTCCCTGGCCACTGACCAAATCAGAAGACCCTGTCTTAAGAGGTGTGATTGCCTCCTGGTATAAAGCATCCAGGTAACTTTCCCCCTCCCTGATGTGCCGCAGTGTCTGCAGTTCAGCCTCCAGCTCAATGACTCTGAGCCAAAGCTCCTCAAGCTGCAAACACTTACTGCAGACGTGTTTGACCTGGATCACAATGTTATTCAGGAGCTCCCACATGCTGCAGCCTCGACACACCACCTGCCCTGCCATCCTTAATGTGTTTTAAATAATTACTCAATTATATTAATCATTTACCTATGTCATTTCCTTGTATATTTTATTAACTTTACCACACATTTGTGTACCTTTTAAAGCCTTAGGGATAGAATGGAGCTTATTCACTAGCCCGATACTCGCCAAATTGCTCACTCCTTTCCCTGGACTGGAGCAAGAACCAATTCCTATGGGATGAGAAAGATAGAAAGAGGAAATAAACATCTCCTTCCCTGCTTCACTGAACTTCCCCTCTCACCAATCTCCAAGTCTCCACTCAGTTAGCTCAGCTGAACTCCGTTTGCCTTGGCTGCACTAAAGAATCCTGAATCCATTGTAGACTGAACTGCGGCTTCAGTAACCAGGTTCAGGCAGGTAGCTAGTTAACTACTCAGCTCCTACAGCTGAGAGTGAGTTTACCTTGTCTCAATTGCCAGAATGAAAGAACTCAGCCTGCCTGCACAGTACTTTCCAGTTACTGCTAATTACAGACTAGATTAGCTTTTAAGAACAAAATTTAAGAGTAAAAATTAACACTTTAACACCCCCGCACGCCCAACCACCAAATTCCAAGTCTTCACTCAGTTATCTCAGCTGCACTCCACTTGCCTTTGTTTGTAATTTGTTAATTAGGTAGTTAGTCAGAACTAGTTTCCTAGCCATAAGTGGCTGAATCAGCTGACTAGGATTTCAACTGGTATAAATACAGGAGGTTTCACAGACCCATGAAGTAAGTAGTACAAAGGTGAAACTTTGTCTGAATGGAGTGAGGCTGAGAGCTGAACTCTGGGAAGTGAGGGAGGAGGTGCTTTCTGGTCTTGTACAAGAATAGAGTGGTCCAAGAGAAGGAGCTGGAGACAGTGAAATCATGTCAATGTATTTGCCCACTCACTCAAGCTGTCTAAGTCCACATCCTGGGAGTGGCTGGTTGTGCAGTTTACAATATTCTTAGAATCAAGGCTTCTGGAACATTGTTGATGCTGGAGAGACAAAATTCATGACCAAGAAAGAGAAGGAAAGAAACTGATTTTATAAAGAGGTTTGGATAAACACTTGAAGGGAAAGATATGCAGGAACATGGGAAATTAACAGGAGAATGAAACTAAATGGAGGGGAAAAGGCATGGGGAGGTTTGAACACAGGAATGGGGATATTAAAATTGAGGAGCTGCAAGACCAGGAATCGGTGGAGGTCAGTGAGCACAGGGATGATGAGTGAATGGGATTCGGTATGAGGTAGGACATGGGAAGCAGAGTTTGGGATGAGCAGTAGTTTATATGGGGTCATAAATCAGCTCAGGGTCGAATAGAAATCAAAGGTTGCATCAGCCTGGTTCAGCCTCAGACATTGGCCAGGGAAGTGGATGCACTTCATGGGTATGGAATGGAGTTTATAGTGGGGACCGATGACACTGACTTCAGTCTTCCCAAGAGTTTAATGAGAAAGAATAAGAGAATGAATCATGGTTTACAGAATTATCAGGGACACCAACTGCAACACAAGTGAAAGAAAATTACAAAACCAGGAATGCAGTTAGCAATGGGGTATAGAGTTAATAACTGATTATAGAGAGTCACCAGCAGCAACAGCAGCAAAGAGGGCAGAGTAAATGATGGGAACAGTAATACAGTTAAACATGGTGGACAGAGTTAATAGAGAGACTTACCAGAGACACCAACAACAGCCAGGATGGGATAGTAAAAGTACTGAACGATGTAAAGTGAATATTTGATCTGAATTTTTAACGATAGACGATCATAATATGTGGAAAGAAAGTAAAAATCCCAGGAGAAACTCCTGTCCATTGTTGTAACATTCCAGTCGATTGTTCTCAGATTCCAATCCATTGTTGTAACATTCCAATCCGTTGTTCTCAGATTCTGATCCATCCTCTCCTCCTCTCTGGAGCCGCTGATCCCTGTCAGTGTTGGTGGTGAGGTTCCCGCTGACATGATGGGATAACACATTGAAAGGATTCCCTTTTAACAGAAGAGGGAAACCCTCCAGTGACACAATTAGGATCCGTGGAGAGTGACATTAATTACAGTCACTGAACAAACAAGTTCAGTTAATCCCTTCCAATCCAACACTTTTTATACCACAATAAAGTAGAACATTTACCCGGTCTGGATGTGATTTGTGAGGGTAACTGAGGGAAGGAATGGTGGAAATAGTGGACACACTGACCCTAACCTTCCAATCCTCCTTGGATATGGCGGTGGTGCTAGAGAACTGGAGAGTTGTAAATGTTCCATCCGGTTTAAAAAAGGAGAGGGGGATAAACCCTGTAACTACAAACCAGCCAGTCTCACATCAGTGAAACATTGGGGGAAACTTCTAACTTCTAAAATCTGCAACAACTTAAAATGTGGTTTGGAAAACATGAGTTAATAAATGAGCAGCAGCAAAGGTATGTTCATGGGAAATCGTGTCTGACCAACTTGGAGTTCTTTGAGGAAGTAATGGAGAGGGTTGATGAGCTCAGCCTGGTTCATGTTATGTATATGGACTTTCAATTGTCACATGTTAGGAAAGTGAAAGCCATAGATTAAAGGGGCAGTGACATTGTGGATACGACACTGGCTATGGGACAGAAAGCAGACAGAAGTGGTCAACGGTGACAATTCAGGATGGAGGGGAGTACACAGTGATGTTCCCCACGAGTCAGTATTAGGACCACTGCTCCTTCTGATACCGTTAAATGACCTGGACATATATAAAGGACAGAATTTTGTTGTTTATAGATAACAGGAATACAGAATGCAAACAGTGAGGAGAATTGGAATAGGCTTTAGGAGGACATAGATTGGTGAAATGGAGAGAGAATTTGTGGTGTCCAATGATTCAATTGTTCTGCCTTTGATTATGTCTGTCTGTTGACTGATCAATGCTCATGGTGCTTGATTAATTAAGCCTGAGTGTGGACTCAGAGAAAAGTAAATAAAGCTGAAGAAAGTGCTGGAAGCTGGAGCAGACATTTAAAACACTGCGAATAAAATCTGTTAGACACGTAGAAAATCAACATCAATGTGAGATATAAAACATACCTGAGAAATGAAATTTAATGCAGAGCAATGTGAATGATTCATGTGGGAGGAAGAATGAGGACAGATGATATAAATAATATCAGGTGATTTTAAATGAGGTGCAGGGACAGTGGAGAACATGTACACAAATCCTCGAAGGCTTTTACACTCGATGGGTGTGAATTTCCAGCCCCATCCACCACCGGGATCGTCTGCTCCCATCAAAAGTCAATGGGCTTTTGGATGGGCCACCAAATCTCCCGCAGCAGGTCCCACCATGGCGTGGCTGGAAAATCCTGGCCTCTGTCTCTGTCTAAACCAAATATCCTGCAGGGATTTTTAACAATTTGATCAACTTCTCCTGCCACCTTCAAAGATTTGTGCATTCCAGCTTGGAACAACTCACTGGATAAAAATGTTCTCTTTCTCTCCCCTCTGGTTCTTTTGACAATTATTTGAAATCTTGTAACTGAGTGTTGTTCCGGTGGGAACAGTTTCTCCTCACTCTGTCAATACTCCACATTAATTTGAACACCTCCATTCAATCTCCCCTTGACTTTATCTGCTCTAAGGAGAACAATCCCAGCTTCTCTGATCTCTCCATATAACTGAAATCGTCATCCCTGGTACCATTCCAGTAAATCTCTGCTGCACTCCCTCCAAGACCCTCACATCCTTTCTCATATGAAACACCCAGAATTCGACACAATTCCTTTTATCCAGTGAGTTGTTCCAATCTAGAATGCACTGCCTGAAGACATGCTGGAAGCAGATTCAATAGTAAGTTTCAAAAGGGAACAGGATAAATACCGATAGGGGGGATTTGCAGGGTTATAGGGAAAGAGCAGGCAGGAGAGACAAAGCAAAATCGCTCTTTCAAAGATGGTACAGACATAATGGAGCAAATGAATTCCATCCAGGCTGTATGATTATCCAAACCTGTGATTACAGAATCCAGTGAGTCCACACCTCGTGTACAATTGACATTCAGCTGTTAACTAGTGCACCATCCAGATTCCATCACTTACTCATCAAAATACAAGGCTATGACTGTGACATACGCTACAAACTGGCTTGTTCCATGCTCACATCTGATCCAAAACTGCAGATATTTCCTTAGATCTGCAAGTGGATTTCATCGAAATGGAAATTGAAGACATCTTTCATATCGACCGGCTGAATTTCGGGAAGAATAGATGCCAGCAACTGCAACAAGAGATGTCCAATGTTCCTGTATTGCAACAGTTATGGAAGACTGTGATTGGAGGGTGGCCAGAGTCCTTCCAGGATGTTCCAGAGGCTCTAAGACTATTTTGGCCTCACAGAGATGAGCTTGGGATTCCCCAAGGGCCAGAAAGTCCTTGTTCTCTTAGACCTGACATCCTCCAGCAATTGCACCAAGTGTATATGTGGATAGATTGAACCAGGAAACAGGCTGGAGAACAGTATAGTGATCAGGTATGAATCTAGACATCGAGTGATAAGAACGTAAGAAACAGGAACAGGAGTAGGCCATTCGGCCCCTCGAGCCTGCTCCACCATTCAATAAGATCATGGCTGATCTTCTTGTGTTTCGATTTCCACATTCCCATCTACTCCCGATAACCTTTGATTCCCTAGCCTAACAAGAATCTATCTACCCCTGCCTTAAAAATATTCAATGACCCCAACTCCACCACCTTCTGAGGCAGAGTCCCAAAGTCGCACAACCCTCTGAGAGAAAAATGTTCTCCTCATCTCCATCCTAAAAAGGTGACCCCTAAATTTAAAACAGTGCCCCCTAGTTCTGGACTCTCCCACAAGAGGAAACATCCTTTCCACGTCCACCTTGTCAAGGCTGTTCAGGATCTTGTATAATTCAATCAAATCACCCCCCTCACTCTTCTAAACTCCAGTGGAAACAAGCCCAGCCTGTCCAACCTTTCCTTAAAAGACAACCCACTCATTCCAGGTATCAACCTAGTAAACCTCCTGTCAACTGCCTCCAATGCATTTACATCCTTCCTTAAATCAGGAGACCAAAACTGTGCAGAGCATTCGAGGTGCAGTCTCACCAATGCCCTATATAACTGAAGCAAAACATTCTTACTTATATGTTCAGTTCACCCCGTAATAAAGGATAGCATTCCATCAGCCTTCTTAATTACTTGCAGTACCTGTACACTAAGTTTTTGTGGCTCATGTACAAGAACATCTAGATCCCTCTGCACCTCAGAATTATGCAGCCATTTTCCATTTAAGTCATACTCTGCTTTTTTGTTCTTCCTGCCAAAGTGAACAACTTCACACATCCCACATTAAACTCCATTTGGCAGATCTTTGCCCACTCACTCAACCTTTCTATATCCATCAAGAACCTCCTTATGTCTTCTTCACAAAATACTTTCCTACCTATCTTTGCGTCATCTGCAAATTGAGCTACCAGCCTTCACTCCCCTCATCTAAGTCATTGATGTAAATTGTAAAAAGTTGAGGCCTCAGCACAGACCCCTGTGGGTCTCCACTTGTTCACATCCTGCCAGAGGGAATGTGAGGCGTGCCAAGTCAACATGCCCTGACATCAGAAGAATCATTATTACCTCACAAGGTACCCACACATCCAATAAACATTTGATGGTCCAGAACCTGAGTATTGCTGAAAAAAAGAGACAGTTTTTGTCAAAGCTTTTCATCTTGCACTCGTCAGGACAATTTGCAAGAATGGCAATATAAGGGAAAAAACAAATTTATACTGTGTGAGCAGAGAGTGCTGATTGGTTAGCAAGTAGACTCTGATGGTCGAGATGCTGCCATGGAGAATGCACCAGGTGATGGTGACTTACAGTTAACTGCTAAGAATTGTTTGAAATGTAAACCAGGCAGCTTGACTCTGATTGATCAAGACATTGCCCTGAGGAATGAACGAGTGAATGGCTGTCACTTATTTTGTTCAGTTAAACAGGCGCAATATGCGTACATGTTCTTTCTGTCTGCAATGAACAGGGCCCTGTGAATAAATATATGTAGCTTCCAGTACACATAAATGGGCCACACTGTGAGGCTGCCTGACAATCTTAAATTCTTAAACTGATCATCAGCATAATTCTTAGCACACTGCTGATTGTTTAGCAAATGTTCTCCAATCGCGAATCATATCTAATGTTGCACATTATGTTTATGGGCTGGTTGGATCCAGCCTGTACCTTGCCCGTTGTGAACAGTGGATGGGACATGATGTTGATATGATCCGCCAGGTTTTGGGACATACGGCCTACATACCTAGCATCACACTGGCACTGAAACTCATATACCACATTACTCATTTGTGTGATAGGCAAAATGTCTTTTTGGCTTGATGGCAGCATCTTGTTAGTGGCCAATAGCACTCGTGTTGCTATTGCATTGTAGCAGTGTGAAACAACTAGCTTCACCTGCTGCTCAAATTTTGAGATACCTTGCCCTTCTAGAGTAGTGTGAGGTAGATTGGGCACTTTTCACAGCCAAAGGAGACAGTCTTAGGCCCGTTCTTGAGTTTGCGTGATATACAGTGCGAAATAATCTGATCAGGGTAGCCATTATCCTGCAGGATGCCTTTGATGAGCCCTATTTAAGCATCAAGCTTGCATGATGAGCAAATGGCTTGGGCCCTATTTTAAACTTCAAACAGTGCATGGCAGTTAAATGTCAATCACCATCAACTGGTGCATTCTCCATGGCAATGCCTCAACCAATCAGAGTCCACTTGACCAGCAATAAACACTCTGTTCTCATACAGTATAAATTTGTTGTTTCCCTTTCATTGCCATTCTTGCAAATTGACCTGACGAGAGCAAGACAAAAAAGTCTCCTTTTTCAGCGATACATCCAATAATTAGAATTTTAACCGATCTCTTCAGCATCCATGGGGTGATTTCTTGGTTGTGATGATTTCGCCAAATATTCATCAGTTCCATGATACATCCAGCGCAGCCACTGCCAACGCATTGGGTGGAATTTTATGCCGGCAGCATTTTACAGTCACGCCAAAGCTAAGGGACTTTTGAAAGGCTCCCGGCATTTTACAGCCCCACCCAGGCCATGACAGGGCTGTAAAATTCTGCCCACTGAGTTCAATCTTCAGCCTATTTGAGGCACCGTAAGAAGTGGTTTCGGACAACAGAGCCCAATATTCTGGAAAACCACTCAAGGTGATGTCTGAAAAGTGGGGAGTTGACATATTACCTCATCACCCACACTACCCCAGGCCCAATAACATGGCCGAATGGATGGTATGCAATGTAAAGTCTTTAATTATAAAATGTTGATCGAATCTTCCAGCACAGGAAGAGGCCATTCTGCCCACTTAGCTTTTCAGGCTCTTTGAAAGAGGGACCCAATTCATCCCATCCCCTCACTCCTTCCCTGTCGCCCTGCAAATTTTTCCTTTTTCAATAAATATCCACGTCCTATTTGAAAGTGAATTATTAAGTGATATTGAATCTTCTTCCATCCCCCTTTCAGACAATCATCATAACATCCTGTGAAAAAAAAAAATTTCTCCCCATCTTCCCCCCGGCACTTTTGACAATTGTTTTAAATGGAGTTGAAAGTTGTATTGGTGACTTCCTGATTCTGGTTGTGGACCTTGCCTGATGTTTGGGGAAGGACCGTACAGATTAACAATGACAAAAGGCCAATTACTGACCTACAGCTGGAGACTGAAAGGTCACCTTTAATGGTCAGAATCACAATGTCAGACCACAGAGCAAGATAGGATCAAACAGCACAGGAGGAAGTCATTTGGCCCATTGTGTCTGCGATGGCTCTTTACAACAATGAGCTGCAGTTCCACTACTTTAGAATGAATCAATATAAAAATATCCGTATAATTCAGGAGACTGGAGGACCCTCTCTAGCCAATAAAAAATCAAAGCAGCAAGTTTGTACAAAGTGACCTGTAAAAACTCCGCTGGACAGAGCTTTGTAATGTAAACTCGGTTTCCAATTGTTGGCTTGTATGCAATGCTGAAAAATTTTATTCACTTAAAGAATGTAAAACGTTAATTTTATTGGATAGTGTTATGATTCCCATAGAGACTGGTAACTTTAAAAAAAGATATGAACTTCCCAGTAAACAACACAAATAATCACATGACAAGATTTCATGTTTGAAAACCTTTGCTGTAACAAAACACCAAAATCAACCCAGGCTAAACAGTACTTAGTAGGAAACTAATACTCCAAACTAGAGAAAAGGTATTCTCCATTAACATCTTAACAGAGCCAAAAACACCACACCACATTTATACATTACATGGATCTCTCAGCAAAAACGTAATCTTCTTTTTAAAAGCCCAAATCCTTCCTGGTTTTAACAAGATATTTCTCACTGCCCAAGATTTCATTGAAGTCACGTAGCGAGGTCTCCAGGCAGATTTCATAGGAGGTCACATCCCCCTCTCCAAATTAATCTATTTTATCTTGAATTAAAGGAGGAAGTTTAAAACATAACTATCTTCTAAAGTCCACCATTTGCACAAACAGACATGTATGGTAAGCACTTACCCAATTTCTCAACATGCACTTTGAGCAGTTGTGACTCCTCTCTGGGAATGTGCATCAGTAAAATATGATTGTATATGTGAACAGAACTGCAGTGACTACACATTGAGCAGGGTGATGCCGCACAGACTGTTTCACCACTCCTCCAACTACCTTCCACATGATCCATCCAGCACCGGTGTCCAGTGTCAGGAGTGTGTGACATCTGCAACATGCAGTGCTGCCAAACCCCTCGGCTTCCCTGTGAACCCACAGCCTCTACCACCGAGAAGACAAAGGCTTCAAGTGTAGTGGAGAAACTACATAAACATCCTTCCCTGGAACATACACGGCATCTTGACATGTGGGGAATCGTCTTTAGTCAGTGTATAACAGTCGCGTGTGGATGACTGCCTTCAACACAGCACTCATGGTTGAAGTGCACCTGATAAACTCCATCTGATCTTTGAGTCTGATCATTGATGAACAAGAAATGCTGCAAGGAGCATCTCAATCCACAACCCTTGGTGTATTACAGCCTTATCTGAAGTTCTGGAGAAGGAAACAGCCTTCCACTGCTGGACATGCATGGGCACACCCTGGCTCCTGATGGTGTCAATGAGAGCTGGATTTCAGAATGCAGTCTTCAGTGCCAATGGTAAGGACCGCGTTCACTCTGTTAACATTCCCACTGAGGGTGCAAAAACAGACCCAAACATTCTTTGCAATAGATATGTGTGTTTACAACTTGTGTAATTGTGATGTTAGTGTGAGGTCATCCATTTTGGAATTGAAAAAATAAATTCCAAAATGTTCTAAATGGTTAGAAACCAGGAACTGGAGAGGAACAAAGTGGTTTGAGATTCCAAGGACACAAATTATTAAAAGCTGGTGGTCAGGTAAAGGTAGCAATAAAAAAACGGTGAGTGGAATGTTGACCCTTACCTCAAGGAAGCTGGATTGTAAAAGGAATGAATTTCTGCTTCAGTTGTATTGAACCTTGGTCAAACCCCATCTGGATATTATATTCAGTTCTGGGCACCCAGCTCAGGAAGTGCCGGGTAGATTCACCAGAATGAAAACGGTGCTTCGAGGGTTAAATTATGAGGAGAGCTTGCATAAGCCTGGCTTGTATTCCATTGAGTTTAGAAGATTGAGCAATGATCAGATTGAGGTGTTTAGACTGTTAAAAGGATTGAAATCGGCCCTCCTGGTACGAAATCCACTTTTACACTCTGTCCCCCTTGTAATGAAGCCCAGCATTCAACTTGCCTTCCTAATTCCTGCCTGGACTTGCATACTAACTTTTGGAGTTTCATGTATGAGGGACACCCAGTTCCCTCTGTACTGCAGCATTCTGCAGTCTCTCTGCATTTCAATAATATTCTGCTCTTCTGTTCTTCCTGCCAAAGTGGATAACCTCACGTTTTCCCACATTTTTATCCATCTCTGAAATATTGGCCGACTCCCTTAACCCATCGATTTCCCTTTGCCGGGATTTTCCAGCCTCATGTGGCAGTGCCCATCACAGGGGATGGGGCAGGTCAGCCAAAGTTCCATTAACTTTTGGCGGGACCGGAAGATCCTGGTGACAGGTGGTGCTGGAAAATCCTGACCTGTGTGTCCTGGCAATTTGCTTTCCCACCTATCCTTGTATTGGATGCAAATTTGTCAATAATACACTCGGTCCCTTCATCCAAGTCGCTCATATGGATTGTCAGTAGTTGAGATTCCAGCACGGGTCCCTGGGACACTCCTCTAGTGACCGTTAGCCAACTTGAAAATGAGCTAATTCTCCTGACTCTCTTTCCTTTAGTTACCCAAACCTCTATCCATGCAAATATATTACTCCCAACATCAGGAACTCTTGCCTTGGCTAATAAGCTTTTATATGGCATCGTATCAAATATCTTTTGGAAATCCAAATACACTACATTAACTGGTTCCCCTTTATCCACCCTGCTTGTTACATCCTCAAACAACTCACATGAACTTGTCCAACACAATTTCCTTTTCACAAAACTAATCTGCCGTTTGTATTCTGATTTTCTCAATTTTCTGCTCCTGCTTCCTTAACAATGGGTTTCAGTGTTGAGGAGAGGCGATGGTGTAGTGGAATTGTCACTGGACGAGTAACCCAGAGACCCAGGGTAATGCACTGGGGACCAGGGTTTGAATCCTGCCATGGTTGGTACTGGAATTCGAATTCAATGAAAAATGTGGAATTAAAAGTCTAACGATGACCATGGTGCCATTGTCAATTGTTGTCAAAACCCGTCTGATCTGCTATCCTTACCTGGTCTGGCCGACATGTGACTCCAGAGCACAACGTGGTTGACTCTTCCATGCAACTCAGTTGTATCAAACCACAACAAAGCACCAAACAAAGGAATGAACCGGAAGGACCACCCAGCATTCCCCTAGGCACCGGAAATGACAACGGCAAACTCAGCCTTGTCAACACTGCAAAGTCCTCCTAACTAACATCTGGGGGTTAGTGAAGCAATGGAATCATACCTTACAGATTAGGTCCCGGACACCACCATCATCATCATCCCAGCAGAAGTGGCGGCACTGTGGTATACAGTCGGGAGGGAGTGTCGACTCTGGACCCATGAAGTCTCATGGTATCAGGTCAAACATGAAGGAAACCTCCTTCTGATTACCACGTTCCCTCCTCCCTCGGCTGAAGAATCAGTGCTCCTCCATACCGAACACCAAATGGAGGGAGCACCTCTGGAGGGTGGCAAGGGCACAGAATGTACTCTGGGTGGGGGACCTTAATGTCCATCACCAAGAGTGGCTCATTAGCACCACCTCTGGCTGAGTCCTAAATGCCATAGCTGCTAGACTGGGTCTACGGCAGGTGGTGAGGGAACCAATAAGGGGAAAAAAAAATACTTGACCTCATCCTCACCAACCTGCCTGTCGCAGATGCATCTGTCCATGATAGTATCGGTAGGAGTGACCATTGCACAATCATTGTGGAGACCAAGTCCTGCCTTCACATTAAGGATACCCTCCATCGTGGTGTGGGGCGCGACCACTGTGCTAAATGGGATAGATTTCAAACAGATCTAACAAATCAAGACTGGGCTTCCATAAGGCGCTGAGCGCCATCAGAAGCTGCAGAATTGTACTCGAACACAACCTGTAACCTCATGGCCCTGCATATCCCCCACTCTACCATCATCACCAAGCCAGGCGATTGACCCTGGTTCAATGAAGAGTGCAGGAGGGCATGCCAGGAGCAACACCAGGTATACCTAAAAATGAGGTGTCAGCTTGGTAAAGCTATAACACAGGACTACTTGCGTACCAACCAGAATCAGCAACAAGTGATAGACAGAGCTAAGCAATCCCACAACCAACGGATGAGATCTAAGCTCTGCAGTCCTGCCACATCTAGTTGTGAATGGTGGTGGACAATTAAACAACTCACTGGAGGAGGCAGCTCCATAAATATCCCCATCCTCAATGATGGGGGAGCCCAGCACATCAGTGAAAAAGATAAGGCTGAAGCATTTGCAACAACTTTCAGCCACAAGTGCTGAGTGGATGATCCACCTCAGCCTCCTCCGGAAGTCCCCAGCATCACAGATGCCCGTCTCCAGCCAATTCGATTCACTCCACGTGATATGATGAAACAGATGAAGACCATGGATACTGCAAAGGCTATGGGCCCTGACAATATTTCAGCAATAGTACTGAAGACTTGTGCTCCAGAACTTGCCATGCCCCTAGCCAAGCTGTTCCAGTACAGCTCAACACTGGCATCTACCCGGCTATGTGGAAAATTGCCCGTGTATGTCCTGTACGCAAAAAGCAGGGCAATCCAACCCAGCCAATTACCGCCCCATCAGTCTACTCTCGATCATCAGTAAAGCAATGGAAGGAGTCATCAACAGTGCTATCAAGCAGCACTTGCTGAGCAATAACCTGCTCATTGATGCCCAGTATGGATTTCGCCAGGGACTCTCAGCTCCTGACTTCATTACATCTCCAGAACCTGTGGAATTTTGTAAGATGACAGCCCATGCATAAACTCTCTCTGCAGCCACTTCTTATAGGACCCTAGAATGCAGGCCATCAGGTCCAGGGGACTTGTCAGCTTTAAGTCCCATTAGTATTCCCATTACTCTTTCTCTCGTGATAGTGGTTGTTTTAAGACCCTTGCTCCCTGTAGCCCCTTGACCTTCCACTATTATTGGGATGTTGTTCGTGTCGTCTACCATGAAAACAGATTCAAAATAATTTTTGTTCATTCATGAGGTTTGGGCATCACTGGCTCAGCCAGCGTTTATGGCCCGTCCCTCATTGCCCTTGTGAAGGTGGTGGTGAGCTGCCTTCTTGAACCACTGCAGTCCCTGTGGTGTAGTTACACCCACACTGCTGTTAGGGAGGGAGGTCCAGGAATTGGACCCAGCGACAGTGAAGGAACAGCGATATATTTCCAAGTCAGATGGTGAGTGGCGTGGAGAGGATCTTCCAGGTGGTTGTGTTCCTATTTATCTGCTGCCCTTGTCCTTCTAGATGGTAGTGGTCGTGGATTTGCAAGGTGCTGTTATAGGAGCCTTGGTGAGTTTCTGCAGAGCATCTTGTGCACTGTGCATTGGTGATGCAGCGAGTGAATGATTGTGAATGGGGTGCCAGTCAAGTGGGCTGATTTGCCCTGGGTGGTGTCGAGCTTCTCGAGTGTTGTTGGAGCTGTACTCGTCTAGACAAGGGGCAATTATTCCATCACACTCCTGACTTGTGCCTTGTAGATGGTGGACAGGCTTAAGGGAATCAGGAGGTGAAATACTCAATGCAGGATTCCTAGCCTCTGATCTGCCCTTTTAGCCACAGTATTTATGTGGCTCTTCCAGTTCAGTTTCAGGTCAATGGTAACCCACAGGATGTTGATAGTGGGGAATTCAGCGATGGTAATGCCATTGTACGTCAAAGGGAAATTCTCTCTTGTTGGAAATGTTCATTGCTTGGTACTCATGTGGCACGAATGTTACCTGCAACTTGTCAGCCCAAGCCTGGATATAGTCCAGTTTTTGCTGCATTTGGACATGGGCTGCTTCAGTATCTGAGGAGTCCTGAATGAAGCTGAATATTGTGCAATCATCAGTGAACATCCCCATTTTTGACCTTATGATGAAGGGAAGGTCTTTGATGAAGCAGCTGAAGATGGTTGGGGTTTGGACACTGCCCTGAGGACCAAGGCTGTAATGAGGTCAGGAGCTGAGTGGCCCTGGCAAAACCCAAACTGAGTGTTAGTGAGCAGTGACAGTGCTATCAAGCAGCACTTGCGACGACCCCTTCCATCACTTTGCTGATGATTGAGAGTTGACTGATGGGGCGGGAATTGGCCGGGTTGGATTTGTCCTGCTTTTTGTGTGGACAGGTCACATCTGGGCAATTATCCACTTTGCTGGGTGATGCCAGTGTTGTAGCCGCACTGTAACAGCTTGAACAGGGGAACGGCAAGTTCTGGAGCACAAGCCTTCAGTACTATTGCTGGAATATTGTAAGGGCCAGTGCAGATGCAGATCCAGGGCCTTCAGCCATTTCTTGATATCATGTAGACAAGGTTGTAAAGAAGGCATATGGAAGGTTCTCCTATATTGGCAGAGGTATAGGATATAAAAGTGAGGATATAATGTTGGAATTGTATAAAACACTGGTGAGGCCGCAACTGGAGTATTGTGTGCAGCTCTGATCACCACATTACAGGATGGACGTAATAGCCCTGGGGAGAGTGCAGAGGAGGTTTACAAGAAGGTTGCCAGGTTTAGAAAAGTGTAGCTACGAGGAGAGATTGGATAGGTTGGGTTATTTTCCTTAGAACAAAGAAGGCTGAGAGGTGACTTGATTGAGGTGTACAAAATGATGAGGGGAATAGATAGAGTGGACAGGGTAAAATTGTTTTCCTTGGTGGAGAATTCTTGAACCAGGGGATAGGTGGCAGAAGGTGTAGGGGGTCATGAGGAAGAACTTTTTTACGCAGAGGGTAGCGGGTGTCTGGAATTCACTGCCCAAGTTGGTGGTAGAGGCAGAAATTCTAAACTCTTTTAAAAAGGACCTGGATCTGCACCTTAAGTGCTGTAAGCTGCAGGGCTATGGGCCAGGTGCAGGAAGGTGGGACTCGAAAGGGCACCCTGGGTGTCCTCGGGCTGACATGGACAAGATGGGCCAAATGGCCTCCTTCTGTGCTGTAACTTTTCTATGGTTCTATGTGGAGTGAATCAAATTGGCTGAAGACTGGCATCTGTGGTGCTGGAGACCTCAGGAGGAGGCTGAGATGGATCACCCACTTGGCACTTCTGGCTGAAGATTGATGCTAATACTTCAGCCTTGTCTTTTTGCACTGATGTGCTGGGCTCCCCCATCATTGTGCATAGGGATATTTGAGGAGTCCCCTTCTCCAGTGAATTGTTTAGTTGTCCACCACCATCCACAACTGGATGTGGCAGGGCTTAGATCTGATCCATTGCTTGTAGCTCTGTCTATTGCTGCTGCTTCCACTGTTTTGCATTCAAGTCATCCTGTGTTATTGTTTAATCAGGTTGACCCCTCATTTTTAGGTTTGCCTCGTGCTGCTCCTGGCATGCCCTCCTGCACTATTTATTGAACCAGGGTTGGTACCCCAGCTTGATGGTAACGGTAGAGTGGGGGATATGCTGGGCCGCAAGGTTACTGATTGTGGCTGAACACAATTGTGCTGCTGCTGATGGCCCACAGTGCCTCATAGATGCCCAGTTTTTGTCATACCAATACTGTCATGGACAGAGGCATCTGCAACAGGTAGATTGGTGAAGTCAAGGTCAGGTAGGTTTCTCCCTCACCACCTGCTGCTGACCCAGTCTTGCAGTTATGTCCTTGAGGACTCAGCAGCTGTGATGAACATTTAAGTCCCCCACCCAGAGTACATTTGTACCCTTCTTGCCCTCAGTGCTTCTTCCATGTGGTGTTTATCATGGAGGAGGAGTGTTGATTCATCAGCTGAGGTGGGGGCAGTAGGTGGTAGTCAGCAGAAGTGTTCCTTGTCCATGTTTGACCTGATGCCATGAGACTTCCTGGGGTCCAGAGTCAATGTTGAGAACTCCCAGAGCAACTCCCTCCCTCCTGTACACCACTGGGCTGCCACCTCTGGTGGGCCTGCCCTGCCAGTGGAACAGGACATCCCCAGGGACGGCGATGATTCATACGTATGACGATGTCAGGCTACTGCTCGGGGTGTCTGTGGGACAGCTCTCCCAATTTTGGCTCAAAGCACCATATGTTTGTAAGGAGGACAGGATTTGTCGTTGTTGCTTCCAGTGCCTAGGTGGATGCTGGATACATCCAGTTTCATTTACTTGCTGCCACTGAGTAGCTTGCTCGGCCATCTTGGGGCACCACCAATGCACAATGGTAACTGTGTACCATCTACAACATGCACTGCGCTAACTCAAGGCTCCTTAGACAGCAACTTCCAAACCCACAGCCTCTACCATCTAGAAGGGCAGCAGCTACATTTGAACACCACCTGCAATTTCCCCTCCAAACCACACCATCTTGTTGTGGAACTATAACTACCGTTCCTTCATTGTCACAGGGTCAAAATCCTGGAACTGCCTCCCTTGCAGCAGTGTGTGCAGCTGAATATCCATGGAGTGCAGCAGCTCACCATCACCTTCTGAGGGGTAATTAATGCTGGCCTTGCCAGCAATACCATCATCCTTGGAAAAATTAATAATGCAACTTCATCTTGGATCCCCCAGTCCCCAATGAATCCATTGGTCTCTCACAGGAGACCATTCTCCCTGCTCCAACCATCATCTCTGCTTAAGTCAAAGTGATTCAGTCTTGAATACCCAGGGAGAACAATTGGTTTAGTGATAACCACCAGAGCTGGCTGGACCCCATGAAGCAGTGTCCCGCTGTCCTATGCCAAAACTCATCACTATTCCAGGGTCATGCTACAATGTTAGGAACCCTCCATCTTCTCCACTCCAAACCATCTTTGAAAACCCTTTCCCATCACCAACAAGAACAAACAGTTCATGGACTTTGTGACAAAGGTTCAGATCAGCTGCTTCTGCCACCTCCCTTCCTTCCCCTCACCCATCAGGACAAACTTCCTCTCGGGCTCTTCCCTATCCTAGCCTGGACTGATGTCTTTCTCCATCTCCCCTCAGGCACTCTCCAACTTCATCTTGCTCCCGACCCCTCATCTCATGTACCCTCAACCTTACTCCCACTAAACTGTTGAGCACACAATTTCTCTTCCTGGTCTGACATGAGCTAATATTAATACTTTCCTCTCCTCAGGTACTCTCCCCCTCCCCTTCAATTTCACTCTCAATGGCCCTGCTTCAATGTCAGTTCAGGTTTGTTGTTCTCAATTCCCTACAGAGAGGAAATTATTCCCCAAACCCACCCTACCAAATCCTCCCAACAGTTTAAACACCTTAGATCAGACTCAACCTTCTATCTAGGAGTTAAACTGCTCCTCCCCCCAAACTTTATTCTGGCCAATCAGCAGCGAGACTAAGAACACAATGGCTCCTTTGCTGTTCGATGTCCAAACCTCAGAAATCCAGATGTGTGGGTGCCCAGAGTTTGGAAAACTGAAGCATCACATCTGAGAGAGGCCAACATCCCATTAGCCCCAATTAACCATTTACAAATGAGGTATTGGACTCAAATTTGTTCCTTCAGATAACAGCATGATTTTTCTAGTTTTTGTTCAAGGTGGATGACCTCACTCTCCATCACAGAACATGAACAATCATTTAGTCACTCATTCAATCCCTTTTGCTCCTGTCTGCATGAAAATTACCACCTGCAAACTTGGATATCCCTACAAATTATAAATGAAGTTCAGGCACCAGATCAGATCCCTGGCAACCACCACATGTCAATTCCTGACAGTCAGATGATGTTCTCCGGATCCCCAAACACTTCATTTTCCCTCCATGTCTGTGAAAGTTGGAATCCCTTCTGGAAGTCCAAGTGGACAACATCCTCATTAGTGAGCTCCGATGAAAATTGAGAGTTTAGTCCCATCCACTTAAAGCCATGCTGTCTCTCAGATCACCTTCTGTTTGAGCTGCAGATTAACTATTCCCCACAATAGACAGGCCTTTGTTAACTGGTTGACCAGTCAATTGTACAATTTCACCAGGTGTTAGAGATGAAAGACAAATGATTGCAAACAGGATGTTTATTTGATCGGTGTAGACCAGACCATACATACCCACTGATTACAGCAAACTTCAAACACTCCAATACAGTGAGCCCCCTCTCCAGGGGGTGAACATCACCATGGAAGAGAATGAGGCAGCCAGGCTCAGGAGCAGATCCACAAGGAGGACCCAGAACTGCTCACACCCCCTCCCCCACACTGGGTGGCTATAGATACCAAGCCTGGGGTCTGAAGCACAAAAAAATTTAGTTACTGCTTCTCTCTATCTTCAGTAAGCCCATCATCATCAGGCCGAGTTCTGTGCTTGGATAGACTAGCCCCAGCCATTAGTTCCACAGAGACATTTAACTAACATATGGAGGATGCAGAGAAATCAGGTCCCAGACACAAGGGAGAAGGAATCACTGCTTTATTGATCACTGGTTGACCAGAGTTTGCTTGTGTCTCCTGTACAGGAACAAGGCCGGCAATGAAGCAGAGATCAGAGAGACAGCTGTCACAGTCAGGGCCACGATCAGGACCACCTCAGACTGCACACCTACAAAGCAATGAGAAACCAATGGTTAGTGAAGGAAACACTGAGGGGAAAATGGAAACCAGCAGTTGGCCAACTCACCACCTGGAGACCTCTCCTGCATCCTTCGCTCAGCCTCATTCAGGGACTCTGTTGCCAGGTTGGTCACATCAGTATCCAGAATGAGCAGGGCTCCAAGTGAGGCCTCACCCTCCCACTTCAATCCAGCTTCACTCTCTGCAACATCAAACATTCCAGTTAGAGAGGGGAAAGGGGAACGTCTAACATCTAGAGGATCAATGTCCCACCACCTTCAGGTACAAGATCTCTCCTTCCTCTGGGACCAAACCACAACTCCCTTGTGGCACCACAGTTACCCACATGGCAACAGGCACAGATGTCAATGCTCGATTCCTCCAATGGGGTCAAGCTAAACAAGAGAAAGAGCCCATCAACCAGGTTGTGCATCACATCCCCACACAACGTCCCTGATGGAGAGAGGGGGAACTGACACATTCTGCACCTTCTGGAAAGTACAAGCTTTGTTCCTGGAATCCCTCTGATCCAATGGAGCAACTTTCAGGTGACAGGTGATGAAAATCTGAGGGACACATTCAACACACGTCATGATTCAGTGACTCCCTCCCAACATGGAGACCCCAATGATCAGCTTCCTCTTACCAAGGAACGGTCATCTCCAAGGAAACGGAACGCATCCAGGTCAAAGCGGAGCTTGTCCAGCTCCTGCTCGTCTCTTGGCAACACAAAGGTTGAAAAGGAGTCCTCAGCTTTGCTGTCCAGGAGGCAACTGAAGAAAGATTAAAAAGGGACAGGAAGTGAATCAAGTGAAGCCATTGAGATGGGACCAGCTGGAGAAAGCAGAGAGATCCTTACCCATTGTGGTCAATGAAGCTGTATCTCGGGGTGGAGTCCTTGTCTGGGCTCAGTGTAGCTACACAGCGGTCAATGTAGAGCTTCAGGGACATGTGGTTGATCATTGAAACAGAGGCCTCAATGTGAATGAGCTCACCCAGGTAGTAGATAGTCGAAGTGCGCTCTGTAAGCCAGTCACCTGAAGTACAAGAGGACAAGGGTTCGAGACAGTGGCTGTAACTCCCAGTGAGTGACTACAGGAAATCACTCCCCATCCACCCATCACATACCATTCATTAGGCGCAGAGAGAATGACAGATGCCCTTCTCCAGACTTGGTGGAGCTGAATGGGATCCAGGTGGGCTTGATGGGGTCACTGCTCACATTGCCCTTCCTGGAAAGGCAGGGGAGTCATTTTAGGACATCTTCAGAGACCACCAGCAGCTGTAGATCTTATTGACAAAGAGGGTAAAGATTCTCACCTAAAATAACGACACTCAATGGGAACGACAGCTCCATTCGTTCTCACAATGACAGATCCATGATACTCTGGGGTGTGGTTCAGGTGGGTGGTGTAGATGAGGAAATCTCCAATCATCTGAAAGAATCAGGTTAAGGAATGAAGAACTGATCTGAAATGAGAATGTTCTCCACAGGGGTTAACAATGAAGTCATCCCATCCCCTGAAAACAATTCAGAGGGGGATTGACAAGGTCAGTGTGAAGAGGCTGCTTCCTCCCAGCCGGAGGAAAGTTGATTATTAGGTGTAGGCTTCTCAGGTCAGGGGGTCACTTAAGATTAATGTGACAGGGAATTACTTCATTCAGCAGGTGGTGAATCTTTGGGATTCTATCCCAGAGAGCTGTGAATGCTCAGTCACGGAGTACGTTTGAGACAGATGGATTTATTTTGTGTCATTAAGGGAATGTTATGATGTGGCAGATGATGCTAGTCAGGTGGATCAAATCCACGAGGGAAACTTGATCATGCGCTCAACTGTTTTGCAATTAGTATTTTATTTTGAGATCAGTGTCTGGAATTCAGGAACAGCAAAGACTGCCACAAATTCAGGAGGTTTAGATAAAAATGTAAACATGAACTAAAAAAGAGATTAAGCACATACATAGGTCTATAAATTACTATAAGAACTCCCAAAATCTTCTGATTAATCTGGCTCCCAGTGACACCTTTATTAAGGCAACAGTAAAAAAAATTTGAATGGACCCAGGCAAAGCAACACCACCTGGACAGGAGAATTCAACACGAGTTAACACATCCTTGGTTCCTTTAGACAGGAACTTGATGCAGAGGCTGGAGGCTTCTCACATTTGTGAAAGATCTTAGGATGTCTTCACCACTGACTCAGCCTCATCCCCTTGACAGGTAAATTGCATTGTTCCCATATCTTGTTGCAACTTCACTTTTCATAATATAAAACTTGAGTACTAATTTATCAGTAACCTTTTGAAAAAATTAACACTTCAGCTTAGTTTCTGAAAGCTGGGTGTAACATCCCACCATCGCTTGGAAATTCAAGCTATCCGAAGTTATATGAAAAAACAAATTTTCATCACATCTCATTCTAAAACTTCAGCCATGTTTATGGATTTAGCATTTCAAAGCTCGATTCTTTTTGATGATTCAAAGCCTCCAGACCAACTGTCCAATTCAGCCCCACACAAATTATCCAAACCCCAATAATACAATAAAGCACAATATTAGGATATTTATCATATTTTGATGACAGGAATCAAAGAGCTTCAAAGAGAATCAAAGACAGGAACATGGCGGTTGTGTAGAAGTTCGGTCAGGATCTTAATGATTGGGGAACAGGCTCGAGGGGCCGAATGGCCTCATTATGGGCTGCAATGCAACCTCAGCCCTTTATCCAAAGAGGGCGATCATCAGAACAAGACCAGGATCCATTAATAGGGAAGTGACTCAACAAAAGGACAGCTTCAGGTAACAGTAAAAAGGAGCCACAAGTGGACAGTAACATGGAGCATGGAAATAGAAGAGTTTGAAGCCAGAGCACCAGTTATTCCAATGACAGGAAAAGTGGGAAGTGTGGAGTTCCTCTTTAGTCCAATACATCTCCATTCTCATTCCATTTTCTTCATTTAAGGCACAACCTGGTTGGATTAAACTGGACTGAAACCTCCAGTTGGATTGATCTGAATGAGGGGAATAGAGATGAAAATCCTCTAAACAACAAAAGGAAAAGCTTGGAGGATCCAAAGAGAAGGTTCAAGACCAATGGGGCTGATGTCATAGGTTGGAGAGACTCAGGAACCAGTTAATGCAAAATACAATACAAGATAGAAAGCTAATTTGTAGTTTTATAAAGCAGGAGATATATCTCCTCAATATCATTGACATCTCACTCAGTGTTGGAATGAAGAGTGGGGAACAACCTACAGCCCAAGCTTAGAGCAAGAGCTGAGGATTCCCATTACCTGCAACCTGCTGCCACACTCATGGAGTCTATAGTCAAAGAGGACAGTGTGGTTCTGAGAGTATATACTGGTTGGCCAACAGCCTGCTATCCCCAGGGTCAGGTCAGCAGCTTTAATCAGGTGCCTGGTTCCAAATAAATCCAGCTGGACCCTGAGCAGCAGCTTGTCCTCTCCACACTGCACCATCACAGTCTGCAGTGGAGACACACTCCCACCCTCAGACACACGGAAATGGGAACCAAAGGGAGGCCCAGGAGGAGAGACTGTCTGAGGCACAGGGGTGGCTTTGACTCTGCTCCATAGAAACCTCTGGCCTAGAAACTGTTGCCAAGTATCAGAGCCACAAAGAGCTCCAACTAGCACCAGCACTGGGAACAAAGCCCTCACTACAAAATCCCCCATGATACCAAACAACTCAACCATCCCTTCAGCCACCGAGCAGCACCTTTTATACACACAAGCTGCACTCACCTGACACCAATGAGACCATAAGCAGCAACATTGAACCAATTAACCAGCCCCAATCTCCACAATCTCCACCAATGACAGAACTCATGGATTTATTACCAGGAAGGCTGATTTTATTTGGACCAATAGGAGTTGGTCTTGTGGGGAAAGATGTCGATGAACAAAAGGGAAGGTGTGTGATAGGGTGGATGGCAGGAGAGATTAAAGGATAAAAGGTTTCATGGTACAAAAGCCAGAGGCAGTGGTAATGGGTAAAATAAAGAAACAAAAGATGTGTCCAGATGAGGTGTGAATGGCTGCATAGCAACCGTCTGAATGTAACGTAGAATCGTAGAATGTTTACAGTGCAGAAAGAGGCCACTCGGCCCATCGTGTCTGCCCCGGCTGAAGAACGAACCCCCCCAGCATAATCCCACTTTCCAGCACTTGGTCCGTAGCCCTGCAGGTTCCGGCAGTTGAGGTGCATATCCAGACACCTTTTCAATGAGTTGAGGGTTCCGGCCTCTACTCCCCTTTCAGGCAGTGAGTTCCAGACCCACACAATCCTCTGGGTGAGAAAATGTTTTCCTCATCTCCCCTCTAATCTTTCTATCAATCACTGAAAATCTATATCCCCTCATCAATGAGCTCTCTGCTAAAGGAAATAGGCCCTTCCCATCCAGTCTATCCAGGCCCTTCACAATTTTGTACATCTCAATCAAATCTCCCCTCAGCCTCCTCTGTTCCAAGGAGAACAACCCCAGCCTCTCCAATCTTTCCTCATATTTGCAATTTTCCAGCCCTGGTAACATCCTGGTAAATCTCCTCTGTTCCCTCTCGAATGCAATTACATCCTTTCTGTAACGAGGTGACCAGAACAGCACACAGTACTCAAGTCGTGGCCTAACTTATGTTTTATATAGTTCCAGCATAACCTCCCTGTTCTTATATTCTACACCTCGGCTAAGAAATGAAAGGATTCCATCTGCCTTCTTAACCACCTTCTCAACCTGTCCTGCTACCTTCTGGGATCTGTGGACATTCACTCTAATACCCCTCACTTCCTCTACACCTCTCGGTCCCCTCCCATTTATTGTGTAATCCTTTGCCTTGTTTGACCTCCCCAAATGCATCACCTCACACTTCTCTGGGCTGAATTCCATTTGCCACTTTTCTGCCCACTTGACCAGTCTATTGATATCTTCCTCCAGTCCACAGCAACTCTCCTCACTATCAACCAATTTTTCTGCAGTCTGTAAACTTCTTGATCATTCTACATTTATGCCCAAATCATTAATATAGACCACAAAAAGCAGGGGGCCCAGTTCTGAGCCCTGCGGAACCTGACTGGAAAAAGCCTTCCAGTCACAAAAACATCCATCCTTTGTTTCCTGCCACTGAGCCAATTTTGTATCCAGCTCGCTACGTTCCCCTGGATCCTATGGGCTTTTATTTTTTTAAGCAGTCTGCCATGTGGAACCTTGTCGAAAGCCTTGTTTTAATCAATGTGTATCACATCAACTATACCACCCTCATCAATCCTACTTGTTACTTCCTCAAAAACTTCAATCTAATTAGTCAGATATGACCTGTGTACTATAGGCCCCCAAACAGTCAGGGAGAGATAGAGGATCAAATATGTCATCAAATTTCTGAGAAGAGTAAGAATAATAGGGCAGTAATGGTAGGGGATTTTAACTACCCAAATATGAACTTGGATAGTTTTATTGTGCAAGGTAGGGAGGGAGCAAAATTCTGAAGTTGCATCCAGGAGAACTTTTTTAGACAGTGCGTAGAAAGCCCAGCAAGGGAGGGGGCAGTTCTGGACCTAATATTCTGAAATGAGCCCGGGCAGGTGGAAGGCATATCAGTAGGGGAGCATTTTGGAGATAGTGACCATAACTCAGTTAGATTTCGGATAGTTATGGAAAAGGATAAGGTTGGGCCAGGAATAAAAGTTCTAAACTGGGGAAAGGCTTTTTTACTAAGTTGCGATGCGATTTGGCACAAGTGGACTGGGAGCAGCTACTTGCAGATAAAACTGTGTCAGAGCAGTGGAGGGTCTTCCAGGAGGAAATAGTGAGAGCACAGGGCAAATATGTTCCCGTAAAGACAATGGGTGGGGGGAACCAATCCTGGAGAACCCTGGATGTCAAGGTGCATAAAAGTTAGGATGAAGAAAACGAGAGAAGTTTATGGCAGATACCGAGGGCTCAATACAGCTGAGTCCTTACAGGGGTGTAAAAAGTGTAGAGGGGAACTTAAAAAGGAAATTAGGAAAGCTAAGAGAGTGCATGAGAAAGCATTGGTGTGTAGAATAAAGGAAAACCCAAAGGGGTTATTTAAATATATATAGAGTAAGAGAATAACTAGGGAAAGAGTAGGGCCAATTCGGGATAATAGAGGTAATCTGTGTGTGGACCCGGAAGACATGGGTGCAGTCCTCAATGAATCCTTTACGTCGGTCTTCACAATGGAAAAGGACGACGCAGATACAGATATCAGGATGGAGGACTGTGAAATATTAGAGGAAATTAACATAGAGAGAGAGGGGGCACTTGCAGGTCTAGCGGCCTTAGAAATGGATAAATCCACAGGCCCGGATGAGATGTATCCCAGGCTGTTGTGGAAGCCAAGGGAAGAGATATCAGGGGCCCTGGCAATTTTCAAATCCTCTCTGGCCACAGGTGCGGTGCCAGAGGACTGGAGGACTGCTAACGTTGTCCCATTATTAAAAAAGGGAGGAAGGGATAGACCAGGAAATTACAGGCCAGTCAGTCTAACCGCAGTTGTGGGGAAGTTACTAGAAAGAATTCTGAGGGACAGAATATATCTGGCCTTGGAGAGACAAGGATTAATCGGGGACAGTCAGCATGGGTTTGTTAAGGGAAGATCGTGTTTGAAAAATTTGATCGTATTATTTGAGGAGGTAACCAGGAGTGTTGATGAGGGTAATGCGTTTGACTTTAGTAAGGCTTTTGATAAAGTCCCTCATGGCAGACTGGGCATGAAAGTAAGAGCCCATGGGATCCAAGGCAAAGTGGCATGTTGGATCCAAAATTGGCTGAGAGGCAGGAAGCAGAGGGTGATGGTAGAGGGATGTTTCTGTGACTGGAAGTCTATTTCTAGTGGGGTTCCGCAGAGCTCGGTGCTGGGGCCCTTGCTGTTTGTGGTGTACATAAATGATATAGATTTAAATGTAGGGGGTATGATCGAGAAGTTTGCAGATAAGAGGAAAATTGGTAGAGTGGTAAATAGTGAGGAGGATAGCCGTAAACTGCAGGAGGATATCAATGGACTGGTCAGGTGGGTCGAGCAGTGGCAAATGGAATTCAACCCGGAAAAGTGTGAGGTAATGCACTTGGGGATGGCTAACAAGGCAAGGGAATACACTATGAATGGTAGGACCCTGAAAAGCACTGAATATCAGAGGGACCTTGGTCAGCATATCCAAAGATCCCTGAAGGTAGCAGGGCAGCTAGATAAGATGATTAAGAAGGCATGTGGGACACTTGCCTTTATTAGCCGAAGCATAAAATACAAGAGCAGGGAGGTTATGCTGGAACTGTATAAAACGCTGGTTAGGCCACAACTGGAGTACTATGTGCAGTTCTGGTCACCACATTATAGGAAGGATGTGAATGCGCTGGAGATGTTGCAGAGGAGATTTACCAGGATGCTGCCTGGGCTGGAGGGTCTGAGCCATGAGGAAAGATTGGATAGGCTGGGGTTGTTTTCCTTGGAGCAATGAAGGTTGAGAGGGGACCTGATAGAGGTGTATAAGATTATGAGGAGCATAGATAGGGTGGATAGGAGGGCATGTTTTCCATTAGTAGATGGGTCAATAAGCAGGGGACATCGATTTAAGGGAAGAGGTAGAAGGCTGAGAGGGGTGTTGAGGAAACATTTTTTCACCCAGAGAGTGGTGGGAGTCTAGAACTCACTGCCTGAAAGGATGGTTGAGTCAGAAACTCTCGTAACATTTAAGAAGTATTTAGATATTCACTTGTGTTGCCATAGCCTCCAGGACTATGTGCCAAGCGCTGGAAAATGGGATTAGCGTAGTCAGATCTTCGTTGACTGGAGCGGACACCTCCTGGGGTACATTTCATCCAGCCCTGGTGATTTATCCACTTCTGGCGATGCTAATCCCCTTGATACTTCCTCTCTCCCTACGTTTATCACATCCAATACTTCACACTCCTCCTCCTGAACTACAATGTCTGCCTCCTCCCCCTCTTTTGTTAAGACAGATGCAAAGTATTCATTCAGACCCATACCCACATCCTCCGCCTCCACACACAGGTTACCTTTTCGGTGTTTTATGAGCTCCACTCTTTCCTTCATTATCCTCTTACTCTAAATGTATTGATCAATCATCTTTGTGTTGATTTTGCTTGCCAATATTCTTTCATGCCCTCTCTTTACTTTCCTAACTTCCTTTTTGATTTCACCCGTCCGCTTTCCCTACTTCTCTCAGCTTTCTGTAATATTCAGTTCTCAGTGTCTGACATAAGCTTTCCTTTTCTGCCTTATCTTTCCTTGAAAGCTCCTTGATATCCAGAGGGCTCTAGATTTGTCTCTCCCACCCATTTCTTTGTGGGAACATGTTTACTCTGAACCCCTTGAATCTCCTCGTTGGTTGCCTCTCACTGCCCTGACACTGATTTACCTTCAAGTAACTATTTCCATCCACTTTTGCTAAATCACTCCTCAGCTTATAAAATTGGCCGTGCCCCAATTTAGAAGTTTAACTCCTGTTCTATCACTGTCCTTTTCCACAATGATGTTAAAATTAACTGAACTATGATCACTACTACAAAAATGCTCCCCACTGTGACTCCTTCCACCTGATTCAATTTTTAAAACTAAGTCCAGAACTTTGCCCTCTCTTCTTGGACTTGCTACATACTGGCCAAAAAAGTTCTCCTGAATGCTTCAAGAGAATTCTGTTCCCTCCATTCCTCTCACACTTAAACTATCCCAGTTAATATTGGGGTAGTTAAAAAAAACCCCTACAATTACTGCACTACTGTTTTTGCACTGCTCAGAGATTTGCCTCCATATTTTCTCTCTTACCTTCCTCTGACTGTTTGGGGGTCTATAGTACATTCCCAGCAGTGTGACTGCCTCTTTTTTGATCCTAAAATCAATCAATCTGGCCTCAGTTGATGATCCATCTAATCTTTCAATCCTTCTCACAGATGGAATTGCTTCTCTAACAGAAATGGCCACCCCAGCTCCCTTTTTAACTCCCTCTCTATCTTGTGTGAAAGCCCTGTAACCTTGGTGTTATTACACTGCGCTCGATCTAACTGAACTGAGCGGACACACAGACGGAGCTGGGTGTGGGTTTGAGCCCCACACTGGACGGTTTGTGTTTTATTTCTCACACTGGGTGACAGAGCTGTTACACAAAAAATGGACACAGCACATTTCTGAAAGATTGTTCCAATATAAAAGTGTATGAGATTAAAACCGAGTGTGAAAATCAGAATTGACAGGAAAGAGAATTTATTTCTGGAAACTATTATTGCCGGAACATTCCCAACATCAAACTCTGTCCTGGTGGCAAAGGCTAGTCAGGTTGAGTCGGGGGAATGGGGTGCGCTGGGGGAGTCGGGTGGAGCAGCTAGTCAGGTCGAGTTGGGGGTGTCGGGAGGTCAATGGGGAGTCAGGGGTCAGGGGGTAGTTGGGGGTCACGAGGCAGTCAGGTGGGAGGACATTGTGAGTGATTGGTCAGTCAGCTGTGCAGTTACCCAGGAGTTAGACTAGGTTTTCATCGGTCTAACATTTCCTGGGTATCTATTCAGGTAAGTACATGGGAACTGTCTGAAGTTGGAGACTTTTGCGGAGGGTCCCAGGGAGCAGGTGAATTGCCCATCAGATGTTCAAACTTCCCTGGCAGTTCCCGTGGAGTCAGTGCGTTGGCACTTCCGATAATGTCCCATGGTGCATCTTCTGGGGTACATCCGGACTCCGACTATCCGGAAAAAATCCCAAGATATTCTATAAGCATATCAATGGGAAGAGGATAACCTGGGAATGAGTAGGGCCCATAAGTGACCAAGAGCGCATTCTATGGGTGGAGCCAGAGGACATTGCTAGAGTGTTGAATGAATACTTCACATCCGTCTTCACCCAAGAGAATGAGGATGAAGGTATTGAACTCGGGGAGAGAGACTGCGAGGTTCTTAAGCAAATTGATATGGGAGTGACAAGGTATTGGAGGTGTTGGTAGGCTTAAAAGTGGACAAACCTCCAGGTCCAGATGATTTGTGTCTCAGACTGCTGAGGGAGGCAAGGAAGGAGATTGTAGGGTCTCTGACCCAAATTTTTAATTCCTCTCTGGCCACGGGGATGGTGCCAGAGGACTGGAGAACAGCTAATGTAGTTCCGCTATTTAAGAAGGGTTGTAGAGATAAGCCAGGGAACTACATGCCAGTGAGTCTCACGTCAAGCTATTGGAGAAAGTTCTGAAGGAGAGTATCTATCTCCACTTGGTGAGGCAAGGTTTGATCAGGGATAGTCAGCATGGCTTTGTCAGAGGAAGGTCATGTCTAACAAATTTGATTGAATTTTTTGAGGAGGTGACCAGGTGTGTAGATGAGGGTAGTGCCGTTGATGTAGTTTATGTGGATTTCAGCAAAGCCTTTGACAAGGTCCCACATGGGAGGCTTATAAAGAAGGCAAATTCACATGGGATACAGGGTAATTTGATAAGGTGGATTCAACATTGGCTTATTTGTAGGAGGCAGAGGGTGATGACAAGAGAATGCTTCAGTGACTGGAAGCCAGTATCCAGTGGCATACCACAGGGATCTGTGCTCACCCTATTATTTGTCATTTATATAAACGATATAGATGACTATGTCGGGGGGGGGGGTAGAATTAGTAAGTTTGTGGATGACAAAGATTGGCCGTTGGTTAACAGTGAGGTTGAGTGTCTTGGGCTACAGGGAGATATAGGCGGGATGGTCAAATGGGCAGATAAGTAGCAGATGGAATTAAACTCTGAAAAGTGTGAGGTGATACACTTTGGAAGGAGTAATTTGACAAGGAAGTTTTCAGTGAATGGCCTGACACTAGAAAGTTCTGAGGAACAAAGGGGCCTTGGCATGTGTGTCCATAGATCTCTGAAGGCAGAGGGACATGTTAGTGGGGTAGTGAACAAGGCATATGGGACACTTGCCTTTATCAATCGAGGCATAGATTACAAAAGTAGGGAGGTCATGTTGGAGTTGTATAGAACCTTGGTGAGGCCACAGCTGGAGTACTGTGTGCAGTTCTGATCGCCACATTATAGGAAGGATGTGATTGCACTGGAGGAGGTACTGAGGAGATTCACCAGGATGGTGCCTGGAATGAAACAGTTAAGCTATGAAGAAAGGTTGGATAGACAAGTATTGTTTTCGTTGGAGCAGAGAAGACTGAGGGGCGACCTGATCGAGGTGTATAAGATTATGAGGGGCATGGACAGGGTGGATAGGGAGCAGCTGTTCCCCTTTTTGAAATGTCAGTCACAAGGGGGCATAAGTTCAAGGTGAGGGGCAGGAGGTTTAGGGGGGATGTGAGGAAAAATTGTATTACCCAGAGGGTGGTGACAGTCTGGAATGCACTGCCTGGGAGGGTGTTGGAGGCGGGTTGCCTCACATACTTTAAAAAGTACATGGACAAACACTTGGCATGTCATAACATGTGCTGGTAAATGGGATTAGGTAGGTAGGTCAGGTGTTTTTCACGTGTCGGTGCAGACTCGATGGGCCAAAGGGCCTCTTCTGCGCTGTGATTCTGTGAGATCTGGAGATCGCCTGTGAAAACAAGCTAAAAACTGAACACAACAAGCAACCAACTTACAGAAAGAATCCACAACCCGAAGATTCAAACTCTAATACCCTCCAGACTGACCGAGCCAATCCTGAGGCACTGGCTCTTCCCTGCCTGTTATTGGATAGAGACAGCTGTTGGCTCTGCCCCACGGAGAGGAGTTTGTTCCACAGACCATGAACCAGCTTCCCCTCAATTCCTAGCTTGATCAGTAAATCCACCCACTGAAACCTCAAAGTGTGATATATTCCCCTCACTGATCAATAATTCAACTTCAATCGTTCGCTCTTTCCAAACATTGATGCCCATTTTCATCAACATTTAATTCTCTCTCACTCTTTATTTCATTTGTGCTTTTGCTCTAAAACATTTCATCCCAATTATTGACGAGAGGGAGGAAATGAACAGAAGAGATTTACTGGAATGATACCAGGGGTGAGGGACTTCAGTTTTGTGGGGAGACTGGAGAAGCTGGGGTTGTTCTCCTTGGAGCAGAGAAGAGGCAATTTGACAGAGGCGTTCAAAATCCTGAACTGTTTTGATCGGGTCAATAGGGAGAAACTGTTTCTGACGGCAGACGGGTTGATAACCAGAGGACACAAATTTAAGGTGATTGACAACAGAAGCAGAGGTGACATGAGGAAACATTTTTTACACAGTGAGTTCCTGTGATCTGGAATGTTCTGTCTGATCAGCTTCTGGAAGCAGATTCAATAGTAACTTTCAAAAGAGATTTGGATCAACACTGGAATAGAAAAATGTCCGGGGTTTTAGGGTAAAAGCAGGAATTAGGACTGATTGTAGAGTTTCACCAAAAAGGCAGCACAGACACGATGGGCCAAATGGCCTCCTGCTTCCTTGCATCATTCTATAATTGTACAGACAGAATGTTGGTCCAATTCGCTTTGAGCTGGGAGAGGATCAAACCCAGATCCCGGCTATTATAAACACCACACCCCAACCAACTGAACAAGCCTGTCCTTTACTCACTCTTTCTCACAGCCTCTGCTCCTCACTTTTTCTGTCTTTCCAACCTGTTCTGTTCCTCTGACCTTCATTCCTGACGTTCTATTGACCACAGCCGACTCACTGTCCCTCTCACTCCCACCGTTTCTCCGCCCCTTCACCCACTTCCAAACCTCTCGGTTGAACAGCCTCCCATTTCTGCTCATCCTCTCCATTAATATAAGAGGAAAACATTCTCAACCAGACATTTCCAGACAGTCAACGTTACATTAAGACAAGGTTAAGATCAGATTCATTCCCTTTAAACACGGGGAGAGCAGGCCTCCCTGTTCAGGCTCGGTGTCAGATGTGGTTTCACTCCCATTAGTCTGAGAGACACGGGGTCAGGAGTGGAAAGTCTCTCCTTGGATTCTCTCTAATTTAAATGGAGATGAAACCAAATTAAAACGCTCAAAACCAGGGAGTGAACAATGGTTCTTCAATCTGACACAGTCCCAATGGAGTTATTTCCACCTCACCGTGAGCTAATCTTCTTACAGGGAATAGAATTCCGGGGGAATTTCCCCACCGGCTTGTTCCTCACTTCAGGGGAATGGGACCCAACCAGATCTTGGAGCTCAGATTATGTTAATGTTCCGCTCATGATATCTTAATATTATCTTATGCTTGAGCAACTTTTAATCAGGTTCATGGACAAATTCTTCCATCATCCCTTCTCCCACATTGCATCTCTCGCTCTCATTCATTCTTTATTCCTTACAATCCAGAAAGGGTTCGGAATCAGAGCTCACCCCCAAATCCTCTGTACACAAACCCCCTTCTGTTACCCTGTTTGATCCAAGAGACCACTCAATAAATTATACTCTTTATAAACACTGAAAGCTGTCTCACAGTGTTGGACAAGGAGTTAAATACACTGCAGTGTTTATAGATTGTTTTCCAGTTCACAGTCTGTTCCAATTCATTAGCTTCGGAAGGACGAGCAGTCAGAATGAGAAATTGTACAAAGTCAGATGGCATCCTAATCACATTCAATTTCATTTGATTCAATGTTCCCCATATACCAGGATGGCCGAGTGGTTAAGGCGTTGGACTTAAGATCCAATGGACATGTGTCTGCGTGGGTTCGAACCCCACTCCTGGTAGTTGTGTTTTTCAGGTGTTACTTGTCATCTTGCTGCTCAATTTAACAGAAGAAATAGGAGCACCCAGTCCCTCGAGGCTTCTCTGTCATTCAATTAGATCATAACTCATCAGATCCTGGTCTCAACTCCACTTACTATCCTGTTCCCAACAACCCTTAATGCTCTTGTCATTTGAGATTCAGTCTAACTCAGCCTCGAGTATATTCAATGAGCCAGTCTCCACTGCTCTCTGGGGTAGAGAATTCCAAAGATTCACAATCCTCTGAGAGAAGAAATTCCCCCTCATCTCTGTTTGAAATGGGTAATCCCTTCACACCATCATCCATTCTGTTGTTTAATCACTCCTTCCTGTAGTAGAAGGGTTTGGCACATACAGGGTTAAAGTGGGACTGAGCCCAGTACCACCCACACAATGATGTAGGAAGGCACATGACCCAGACCTAGGGTCAGTGTGGTGTTGAAAAGAGATGTATTAAGACCTGGACATGGAGTTAGCTCCTTGCCTGTACCCTTTACTGCGTATATGTGTATCATTACAAGTAGTTAATAAAGACTTGCTGTTAATATTCAGAAGATTATGAAGATTTCTTGAACAGACAGATTGTGTGACCAACACCATCCCAACAAGGTGGCAGCTCAGGATCAAAAACCCTCAACTTAACTAAAACGCGGAAAGACTAAGACCTGAATTTTACTCTTGGGATGCGCCTGAAGTCAGCATAGCCGAAGCGGATGTAAATCCAGCTCCCGGATATAAAACCCACTCTTACGCTTGGTGGCCAATTAAGGCCCTCGCAGTGTAAAACGGGATCGCCGGATGCTTTTTCTGTGTGTGAGGGCGGGAACTCGTCAGGCACCAGGTCCAATGGGGACCCGGCGGACTATTCGAAAACGGAAGAGGCAGCTCCCTGAAGGCTGCCAGGATGCAGTTGGGTCGCTGCCTGAAGACTCTAGCCACTGAGCAGTGATGTCTTCATCGTGCCCTCCTACCTTGGCCTCCCTGCTGGCCCTACACCAACTGAGCCCATGCCCACCTGGCCTCCGCTCCCTCCTGCCCCTCTCTTCCCCTTCAGGGGTGGTTCCACCGGTGGAATACACTGTCCCCATTAGATGGGATGCAGAGGAGCAGTGGCTTTAAAATGAAGGAGCAACTGTGCTGCAATACTCAGGGGGACCTTCCAGGGAAGATGAGGACCTGCGATGCTGAAATGTGGGCTTGACAATCAAACGAGATGCCAAGAAACTCTGGGGAAACTCTGGACTCACACAGCAAAGGACTGGCAATGACAGAGAAAGTGCTGCTGCTCCAGGGGCCTTTTATCCTGCCCGTGGATGAGGAAATGATAAAAATGTGATTTCCGCCCACTGGTTTTGCCCTTGCGATGAGTGAAAAATTGCACGGATAACGTAAAATCGGGGTCAATTGGCCCTTTAATTTTTGGCGGGCGCTGCTCTGACTCCCCCGTGTGCCCGCTGATTTCCGCCCACTGGTTTTGCCCGCGCAAATTAAATTACTCAGCCTCTCGGGAACGCGGCGACTGTCCGATTCGGAAAGCAGCAAGCCTGCATTGAATTTGAACACCTCACGACGCGTAACAGTAAATCACTGAACAAAATAAGTCCGCAAACAGCTGACCCACGCAGCCATTGTTAAAAATTTTCCTTTGAGAAGCACGCTGCCACCATGTTGCATAGCCCACCAAACCCAGCAAGCGTGGGAAACCCTTTGTATGACAGTGAACGGTGATGCCATCTTGGAAGCCTGTAAGTTCTTAAAGCTGTACCCACACTTTAAACATCTTTAACATGGATCACAATTCAACACTTCCAACTCCACTTGGACTAACCCAAGGCCCAGGCCAGTCACAGAATGAGGGTATTTGGAGAAATCTTTTTTAAGCTGCAGCATCGCTTCTGGTTTAAATAAAAAGTCAGAGGAAGAGCAAGTAACACACTTCTTTAGTCTACAGGGCCAATTGTAGATGACATCATCTTCAGACAGAATATTAATGAGTTATTTGCCAAATTTGATGAGGTTTTAAAATCCCTTTATGTTTATTTCCACTTGCAATCCAAAAAAAATTGCAGAGAGCTAAATTCAACAAGAGAGTGGGACAGCCTGGGGAGCCTGTCGATTATTCCATCAATGATCTCGACAGGATGGCAGACGGGTGTGAATATGGAGACTGGGAGTCTGAACTCATCAGAGACAGAATCGTGGTGGGTGTTGCAGATGATCCACTCTGACCTCCAACAAACTAAAGATGATCTAACCCTGGACAAGGCAATCTGGATAGTTAGACTGTCTGAGCCACACGAGAAACACAGGACAACCCTAAGGGGAGAGAATACAACATGGGGCAGAAACAACCCTCAGTCCAGCTTATCAAAGTCACAAAGGCACCGGGACAATCCAAATCAGGGAAAGCAATCGCATACTTACCTGGCAGGGGAGAGACCATGATCACGGTTGCTTCTGCATGTGTGTAAGGGTTGTTTTTGTGGGTATCATTTCTTTTACAAGGTGGTTTCAGCAAAGGCTCTGGCCTTTTTGCTCTTTGGTGTTGGAGGCTCCTCTGTGGCTGTTTTTCCTCCTTTGAAGGGGATTCAGTGCCGAACATTGGGAATTTAAAGAGGTGATGGCTACAACCAGTCACGCCCCAAACCAGGGGGTAGGTAACAGCGTTAGGGTGGCGGTGACAGACAGCGAAGGAGGTGCACCCATGGATCAGGCCTTCTTCTTTGAGCAAATCCTTTTGGAGTCGTGTGGATTTGAAACGGAGGAGATCTACTCCCTGCAGGACTTCCCCATGGCTGGATATTTCGACGTGACCTTCAGGAATGTTGCTGCCTGCGTCAAGTTCCTGAAGGTGTTTGAGGAGAAGAGAGACCAGCCGGAGATGAAGATCCTGACGGTGGAGCCGCTCTTTGCTCTGCCGTTGCAACGGGACCGTGTGGTGACGGTGCATCTCTCCAACCCCCACGTCGCTGTCGCTGACGTGTTCACCTTCCTCGCCAGGTACGTCGACAAGGTTGGGACCTGCACCGAGGTTAGAGACGCCTTTGGGATTTGGACCAGCAAACGCCAGGTTAAGGTCACCCCCAGGACCGATGGTCAGGGAGCCATCTTCCACCCTCCTTCCAGCTTCGCTATCGGGGGAAGCCGTGGCTACCTTGTCTACGCTGGGAAGCCCAAACTTTGTCGCTCATGCGGCAAGTCTGGTCATGTGGCGGCCAACTGCAGCGCCGCCGTCTGTAAGAACTGCAAACAGGAAGGGCACCAGACAAAGGACTGCAAACAGACTAAGTGCTGCAACCTGTGTGACGAGGCAGGTCACCTCTACAGGACCTGCCCCAAACGCTGCCTCACTTATGCACAGGCAGCCAAAGCCAACGAGGGGGAAGCAGAGGAAATGGTTCGTGTCACTACTACCAAGGACACTTGCAACACTCCAAACACCAAGGCCTCCAATGAGAACAATAGAAAAAAGGAGGACACAGAGAGAGACAAGGTGGAGGAAAAGATTGAGGCAGCAGACAGCCAATCAACAGCACTGACCCCTGAACCTCCCACTCCTCAGGAGAGCGAATCAATGGAGGAGGAAGCAGCGGAAAATCAGCAGGGGGAGGGCAGCTGGTGAAGAGAGCCAAAAGGAAGCAGGGGCTAAGAAGGGACCAAGCCACTTCCCAGACAAGTGGGAAGAGGCGTCTCCCAACCGACGCAGATGACAAGGGCAGCTGCTCTTTGGATAAAGAAAGGCAAGGGCGGCACCTACAGAAGAAGCGGCAAAGCTCGAGGGATTTGGAAGCCGAGACACCCGAGCTCCAGAACACTGGAGACATTGAGGAGACCAGCGCACCCCAACTTTGCCCACAACCCGAAGAGGCCAGCGCACCCCAGCCCCAGGAATCTGGGAGCAGTGAAGCGCTCAGCGCACCCCAGCTCCAGGAAGCCGGGAGCAGCAACGCCCCAGAGGGGGAGAGGATTGGTGAGACTTCTGCAACAGACACAATTCAAATCTCGTCCCTTGCAAGAACACCCAGATGCCACCTGAGCAGAACATCTCCAATGGGGAGGTTCAGGACAGTTTCCTCAGCCCATCCAAAGTGAGGCAATTTGTGAACACTATGGGTATGCAGGAGCAGACCAAAGGTCTGGGATTCTCAGAGGCAACAGGTTTGGTAAGAGACTAAATGCTTTAAAATGAGTGTAAAGATTGTATGCATAAATGTGCATAGCATTAAATCTACTACGCGATGTGTTGCGACCTTGGACTACCTTGCCAAGGTCAAAGCTGAACTGTTGTTTCTGCGGGAGTGTGCGATACCGCACCTCAGCTCCTACAGGCAATGGTCACGATGGTGGTCCCATGGGCCATCAATCTGGTCAGGAGGAAACGACTCTCATTCCTCCGGCCTGGGTATTCTGCTGCAGGGAGGCAACTTCACCGTCTCCGAGGTTAAGGAGGTGGTGGGCGGGCGCCTCCTCGTAGCAGATGTAATGTACAAGAATGCTCCACTCCGGTTAATTAACGTGTACGCCCCGGCACAAAAGGCCGAGTGGCTGGAGGTTTTTCATCAGCTCCCACTGCTGCTGGTGACCTCCAGGCCGGTCATTCTGGGCGGCGACTTCAACTGCATCATCGATGCGGCTGGACGATCCGGCAGGGCCGACAGCAGATTGGACGCTACGTCCAGATCCCTGATGGAAACAGTAAAGGATGCCAAGCTGCACGACGTCTTCAGCAACCCTGCAGACGGATCGCAGCGTAGATACGCCTGGTCGCAGCCAGACGGGTCCATTCATTCCAGGATAGACTTCCTGTTTGTGTCCCGTGCGTTCGCGTCAGATCCACCAACCTCAAGCCGGTGTTCTTCTCTAGCCACTGCCTCCTACTGGCTGACTATCACTTAGAGGAAGACCAGAGGGTGGGCAGGGGGGCATGGAAGCTAAATGTGCAACTGCTGACCCCAGAGAACATTGAGGAGCTCAAGAGGGATTACAAAGGTTGGAGAACCGTGAAACCCCTCTTTGAGTCCCTGACACACTGGTGGGAAGCCATCAAGGGAAACATCAAGAGGTTTTTCATCCTCAAAGGCACCCAGAAAGCTTGAAAAGAACAGAGGGAAATGTCCCGACTCCAGAAAAAGATGCAGAATCTGCTCCGGCTGCAGTCGATGGGGGTCGATGTCAAGGAGGAACTCCAAGAGGTGAAGAGCCAGCAAGCCTCGCTCTTTGCCTCGGAGGCCTCCAAGATCATCTTCCGTTCCAGAGTCCGCTCCGTGGAGCAGGATGAGACGTGCTCAGGTTTCTTTTTCCAAAAGGTACACAGAGAGAGCTCTGTGATCAGCAGCCTGAAGGAAGAAGACGGCTCAGTAAAGTCATCGCAGTTGGACATTTTGAGGATCAGCAAATCCTTTTATGCCGGATTGTATGACGTGAAGCCCACAGACAGCATGGCCTCCCAGTCCTTCCTGTCCTCTATCACGGAGGTCTTAGACGACAGTACGCGGGAGAGCCTGGACAAACCGCTAACTCCTGACGAACTGGCTAAGGCCCTTTAGTCCTTCGAGAAGAGTAAAACTCCCTGAAGTGATGGAATTCGCAATTGGATCCAACTGCTCTACACTAACAACAGTAGTGCAGTCTCATTCAATGGGTGGGACTCAGATAGCTTTCCTATTAAATCTGGAGTCAGGCAGGGCTGTCCTCTCTCGCCTGTTCTTTTCGTGTGTTGCATAGAATCCTTTGCTGAGTCCATCAGGAAGGATCCGGGCATAAGAGGAGTGATAATCCCAGGCAGTGGAGGCACTCAGGTCAAAGCCTCCCTGTACATGGACAATGTCGCCGTCTTCTGCTCAGATCCGCTGTCGGTGCACAGACTGATCCACATCTGCGACCAGTTCGAACTGGCCTCGGGAGTCAAGGTAAATCGTGGGAAGAGCGAGCTGTGTTCTTCGGGAACTGGGCTGACCGATCCTTTGCCCCTTCACCGTCAGGGCTGACGGCCTGAAGGTGCTGGAGATATGGTTCGGAGGGACCGGGTCATGTGTTAGAAACTGGAAGGAGCGAGCGTCTATGGTGAAAAGGAAACTGGGCATGTGGGAGCGACGCTCCCTCTCCATTGTGGGTAAGAACCTGGTCATCAGGTGTGAGGCACTCTCGCTGTTGCTGTACGTGGCACAGGTCTGGCCCATTCCACACTCCTGCGTGGTGGCGATCACTTGAGCCATCTTTAGCTTTATCTGGAGGTCGAAAATGGATCGTGTCTGCAGGGACACGATGTACCAGCCTCTAGAGAAATGAGGAAAAAACGTGCCCAACATCGCCCTCATACTGATGGCCACCTTTGTGTGCGGCTGCATCAAGCTGTGCGTAGACCCTCAGTACGCAAACACCGAGTGTCACTACGTGCTGAGGTTCTACCTGTCCCCGGTGTTGTGAAGGATGGGTCTGGCCACGCTGCCGCGGAACGCTCCAAGTAGTTGGACCGTGCCGTACCACCTGTCCCTGGTGGAAAAATTTATGCAGAGAAACAGCTTTGACCACAATCCACCAGGCAGTGGTCAGCACGTAACGTCTTAGAGGCCCTGAGGGAAAAGGAGAGGGTGGATCCTGTGGGATGGTTCCCCGAGCAGACTGTCAAAGTCATTTGGATGTTGATAATTCCAATCCCATTGTCTGATTGTCTGTAATGACCAGATTGAAATGGTTGTAATATTCATTGATCGTATTGAAGCAACTCGTGATCCATGTGTAAAAGTTGAATTTAATTGTACTTTTTGTGAGGACAATTTAGAAATGTTTTGTAATGTTCTTCCAGATATTTTATGAATGAAATATATTTTTCCAAAAAAAAAGGAAAGCAATTCCTGAGCTGCCCAGCAGAGTGTCCTTGCCAGCGCTGCGGTGTGAACCCCTCACAGGAGAGATCAGTGTCCTGCCAGTCGGGTCCAAAGCTCCCCCTGGAACAGACACGGACACTTTGGTAAACTCTGCAACTCAAAATCCCAACCCCCCACAGAGAGGCCAAAGGTCATCCATGAGGTCGTGTCCGATATAGACTCCGGATATTTATAGAGAACAGACAGTCAGTCGGAGTTTGGGAAGGGAAGGAAGAAGGCAACATCATTAATTCAACAATTTACTGACACACATCTCTCTGTCTCCCTTTTGCTCCCTCGATCTGTTTCTGTCTCTTTCTGTTTTTCTCTCTCTTTGTCTCTCTCTGTCTCACACCCACTGTCACACTTCCTTTCTCAAAATCCTTTTCTCTCTCTGTCTTTTACTTTGAATCTGTCTACAGAGCACTAAATCTGTCTGTCCCTGACAACCTCTCTCTCTATCCCTCTTTGCCTCCATGTCTGTCTCTCTCCCTCTAAATCTGTCTCTATCCCTCATTTCCCTCCATGTCTCTCTCTCTCTCTTTCTGTCTCTGTCCCTCTTTGCCCCCATGTCTCTCTCTCTCTCTCTCTCTGTCTCTCTCAATCTGTCTCTGTCCCTCTTTAGCTCCATCTCTCTCTCTCTATTTCTCTATCTGGGCTGAATTTCTCTCTGGGTTCGGAAACATGTTTCAGTGTGTGAATGGCCACACCGCTTATTTTCAGAGGAAATCCGATTTTCCTCTGTATTCCCGAGTGTCGCGGAAAACGGAGCGAGCACTCAGACCCAGGAGGTTTGTCTTGGAAGTCTTTATTGAATCATGATATCATGGAGAGCCCAGCAGCATACAACGGAGCTAGCCGGCACTCTGAGGAAGCATCACAGTACACACATATTTATAGTAAAAGTTGTACATATCAAAGAGCTTGAAGGTGATAAGACTGTCTAACCTTCAATAATTAATTACATTGAGAATCATTGTCTTTGGCATGCAACACACAATTAGTCTATTCTAATTTATGACTATACAGGATATTGGGGGAAGCCCATCTGGTAATAAAAAAGTGAGACAGAGAATAGATAACCATGCTTGACCTTATCTTTAGTGCTAGGGGGTGTACACTCTAGAGAACAGATGATCATTGCTGGATCCTGTCTCTTTGTGTTGGGGGCAGACATCTTAGCCTTGTCTCAAGGATTCTAGGAAGCTTGTTTAAGATACTCCTTTTCTCCTTTCCTGCTCAATTAGCTGGCAGTTGCAGGTGTGCCTGCTAGAACAAAAGAGGGAACTGTGCTGTAGTATTCCACTATGGTGCTAACGAGAGAGGGAACTGTGCTATAGTGTTCCACTATGGTGCTAACGAGAGAGGGAACTGTGCTATAGTGTTGCACTATGGTGCTCACGAGAGAGGGAACTGTGCTGTAGTATTCCACTATGGTGCTAACGAGAGAGGGAACTGTGCTATAGTGTTGCACTATGGTGCTCACGAGAGAGGGAACTGTGCTGTAGTATTCCACTATGGTGCTAACGAGAGAGGGAACTGTGCTATAGTGTTGCACTATGGTGCTCACGAGAGAGGGAACTGTGCTGTAGTGTTCCACTATGGTTTTAACTGTTTAACCCTTAGTTGTCCTGTAGATGTATTTTATTCTTCCACACCGAGCCCATGTCATTTTCCTCAGGTTTTTTTGTGGGTCAAGAACGCCGAGTGTGAAAAATACCCCTACCCCCCCCTCTCCCCGGCTGAGGTCAGTTTCCCCATTTAAAATGGGGGTGGAATCGGATTTCCGCCCACACACCATTTCCATTCAGGGGGGGGCGGGGGTTTTGGAAAAACATTAAAAACACATCAGGTTTGTGAGTTCGTGAAGAAAATGGAAAGCCTGCTGAGGAGTCTGGAACATTCTGAAAGGGAAGTATAAAGTCTTTTCACACTTTTAAATATCCCTATTAGATGCTGCATTGTAATTTCGATGTATTTTGGATGTAGTGATTCATCATAAGGATCTGTCTTTTAAAGGTAAGTTGAGCCTAACATTGACCAGCCTTGTGAATTTGTTCACATGCATCATGGTGTTTTTCCAGAGGAGAAAGTACCATAATCCAGTGAAACGTGTTACAAAATGTCCTGTCAGCCTACGCTGTCATCTTTTCTACTGTGATTTTAATGGCTCTGGCTGATAAAAGAAAACATTGGTTTACACACATGAAAGAAAAACTACCCCTGAGAAAAATTTAACCACCTGCCCCCTTACTTCCCAGAGAACAGTCAATTGTTTGGACAGCTGTGGCCATTATCAATGCTTGACTGAGTTTCAATCACACACCAGGGGAAACCCCACAGTGTTGGGCATGGCATGAAATACATTCAAGTGTTTATAAAAACTGATAGAACACAACATGTGTATAACATTCCCCAATTGCTTTCTCAACACTAATGGATTGTGAAGGGAGGGATGGGTCAGGAATCCCACTGATCCGCATTGTACATCAAGTACAGATGAACTGAAATAAAGTTCAGTCTTTAACAGCGAGGTGCTATTGGGAGGTAACAAGGGGAGACTGTCTGATCCTGTTGTTGAATTTCATTTTGATCAAACATTTCTTCAACTCTCTGCTGAGGAATTCCAAGTTGGAGATTGCCTGTGAGATGTCAAATGGCCTCCTGCTTCCTTGCATCATTCTATAATTGTACGGACAGAATGTTGGTCCAATTCCCTCTGAGCTGGGAGAGGATCAAACCCAGATCCCGGTTATTATAAACACCACACCCCAACCAACTGAACAAGCCTGTCCTTTACTCTCTCTTTCTCACAGCCTCGGCTCCTCACTTTTTCTATGTTTCCAGCCTGTTCTGTTCCTCTGACCTTCATTCCTGACCTTCTATTGACCACGGCGAACTCACTGTCCCTCTCACTCCCACCGTCTCTCCGCCCCTTCACCCACTTCCAAACCCCTTGGTTGAATAGCCCCTTACAGAGCTCAGTTGGGAGGGGGTTAGACTGAAAATCGAAATGTCCCGAGCTCATTCCGGACTTTTCTCCTTTCCTTTGTGTCACCATTTGGGTTCGATTCTCGAGCTGCCTGATTTACTCTGAAATTATTTCCCCAGCGCTGAAGATTGGACTGGAATAGAGAGACATTAAGGGTGGGAAATATTTCCATTTTCTCTATTTAACTGAGTCTCGATCTCCTTCTGTCCTTTTCTCTGGTTTTTCCCTCTCTCGGGGTGGGATGGATATTTGATTCGCTGCATTTGTCCTAAACGGAAACCTTTTCCAGATCTCGGACGGTCAGACACACTGGGCGGAATTTAATATGCGAAGCCTGGGTCCCGTTGGTGGGAGTGGGAGTGAGGCCAATTCCGTTTGCGTGTCGAGAGCCGGCGTGGACACCAGACCAATTAAAATGTAAAGAGCCAGCGGTGGGCACGTGGGGCAGGTGTGATCACACGGTGGGCACGTGGGGCAGGTGTGATCACACGGTGGGCACGTGGGGCAGGTGTGATCACACGGTGGGCACGTGGGGCAGGTGTGATCACACGGTGGGCACGTGGGGCACGTGTGATCACACGGTGGGCACGTCTGATCGGGCGGTGGGGGTGGGCAGGAAATGCCCGAACACTGTCAGGTGATTAATTTGCAGGATGGGGCAGGTTATAAAAGATCCCGGGACAAACATGCCAGCTCCACAGCCGGGAGCAGCTCAACTGGGGGCACAAATTTCAGAAAAGGAATTTTATTTCTTCAAGCGAAGAATTCACCCCCCGTTTGGGGCTGTCACACTCTCCCCCCCACCCCCCACCATTCAAACCCTCATAGTTTCATTTAATCCCCTTGGAAACCCCCTCACTCCCCTCCCCCACAGCCCAGTCAGCTCCTGGGACCCCCTCATTCCCCTCCCCCACAATCCAATCACCTCCTGGGACCCCCTCACTCCCACACCTGCTCAGTCATATGTCTAAGGTGAGACAAAGAGTGGCTCCATGGTTTAATGATGCCTCCCTGCAGGTTCTCCTCCAGGCCGTCCGGGAACAGCGGGAGTTGCTCCGGGTGGTGGGAGGGTTGAGGCTGGCAGAGATGGGTGACTATTCTGAGGTGGCAATGGTTTACAGGTGATGGGGTGTGGCTCAGTTCGGTGCCTCATTCCTGCACAAGTCAAACTCAATTTGTCTCTGACATTCCTGGCACATCCCTCCATGGCCCTCACATCTTGGAAAGGTGCTGCAACATTCCTGGCCTCTTCCTCAGAATACTCACCATCATCCTCACCTGAGTCATAGAGCAGCTCCTCATGTCTTCACCTGGCAATTCCTCTCCTCCCTGCAATGCCACATTGTGCAGTGCGCAGCCCTCGACCCACCCTCAGACACCATTAACCTGCCCTCCCTCAAGCTGCACCTGCCCTCCCTCAAGCTGCACCTGCCCTCTCTGAGTGTGGATCTTCCCTGTGGGGTACAACTGCCACCCAGGACGCAATGACATCAGACAGGATGGTCTCAACCCAGTATGCCAGACATTTGCTTCCCTCCCAAATCATCACCCCTACCCACAACGCCCAAACCCCCAGTGTCTTTCTGTTGCTCCCATTGATACCCCGACCCCACCTGCAATACCCCCCTCTCCGCTCTTGCTGCTACTGACAGTCCATGTCCGTGAACATTCTCCTGTTCCCCTCCTATTTGCCTCAGAGTTCAGCAAAGAGAACCACTCACCACTTGTCCAAATGGACCAGCTCACCTGGTGCATGCCACCTTTAACCAGCCCTAAATCAGGTGGCACAAGTTTCCCGTTCACCGCTGACTTAATCTTGATGGTCGGACTTAATGTGGAAAAGTTGTAATTTAATGAGTATTCATGGGATGCTCAAGTAGGGAAAAGAAGTTCCCGTCATCGGACACTGTGAATGCCGACCCACCACTGAAACGTCGCCAACTCAACCCATTAAACTCTTCTTTTTCATTCATTCATGGGATGTGGGTGTCGCAGGCTGGGCCGGCATTTATTGCCCATCCCTAATTGCCCTTTTCAGAAGGCATTAAGAGTCAGCCATGTTGATGTGGGTCTGGAGTCACATGTAGGGCGATCAGGTAAGGACACCAGATTTTCTTCCCTGAAGGACATTAGTGAACCAGATGGGTTTTTACAATAATCGACAATGGTTTTGTTGTCATCATCAGACTTTTAGTTCCAGATTTTTATTGAATTCAAATTTCACCATCTGCCATGGTGGGATTTGAACCTGGGTTCCCAGAGCATTACCCTAGGACGCGGGGATGCGAGTCCAGTGACAAATCCACGATGTCACCACCTTCCGCCATCGGGAAGATGAGATTTCGGTTCCTGCCAGATTAAGTCACTCCGCCCACCACATTTCCACTCTCGATGGCCCCATTAAATTCTGCCCAGTGTAGGAGAGAATGTGCAAGGTGACGGGGATAAGGCAGGGGAGTGGGACTAGGTGGAAAGCTCTTTCAGATAGCCAGTACAGGCTCCATGGGCCGAATGTCCTCCTTCTGCACTGTAAAGATATTGTGATACTGTGAAACATTTCAGCTCAACGACCCTTCAACTGTACAATTTTAATCCCGGTGATTCAGTTCTTTTCATCATTGAATTAAATGAACAATTAGATTTAAAGGATATTTCAGCACATTCTTCAACTGCTCTCTGAACTTAGTCTGGGTCACGGCATAAATACAAGTGTTTGTGCAGCAACTCAGGAGCTGCAGCATGAAGCCTATTTCCCGTACAACTGAATGAAACTGTACAGACCTTTACCGTAACAACCACATCCAGTACCACACAGAAAAAACCATTAACGTCGTCCATAACAGGATAAAATTTGCCGAGATAACAAACAGTAATATGATGGATTTCCTTCGACTCTCCATCTCTGGGTCTCTGGGACTCTCCCCACTGCTGTTAGCCCGGAGTCTCTTGCGGGCTCTGCTGCTCACTAAAATGTGTCTGACAGTGAAAACATTGAGCAGCAAAATCACAACAAATGGGATAAACGGGGTTATAATCTGATGCAGGAACTCAATTGATACCCAGACTGTAGAAAACCGAACAGACTCTGTTACGTAACAAAAGAAGGGGGAGTTGAAGAGCGAATACTGACCTGTGTAGATAAAATACCAGATAATATTCTTTAAACAGCTCAGAACAGTCACTGTTCCCAGAACCATAGCTGCCATTTTACTGGTGCAATATTTACTTTTCAGCTTCTGGCCACAAATGGCCACGAAGCGATCAAAGGTGAAAGTGACGGTGAACCAGACAGAACAGTCAGTGGCTGCATAAAGCAGGATGCCATGGATATTGCATATCGGCATGAACTTCAGGAAAAGAAACTGTTCCCAATAAACAATTGGAATATGTCTCAATATCAGGTCGATGATAATTACCAGTAGATCTGCTGCTGCCATGGCCACCGGGTAGCATGTCACACATTTAGAGAGACCACATTTTCCCTTAGACAGGATCACAATCATCACTGAGTTAGCTGTGAGGAAGGGGAATAATTAAGAAAATTATTCTTCAGGGTTGGAACAAAGCTATCAGATTGATTCAGGAAATTGAGATTTTCAGAAGCACTGTGTCCAGGGATCTATTGCAATGATTCTACCTGAAAGAACAAACAAGGAATTTTATGATGTGGTGAAGGCAGGAGGGATTAAATGGCAAAAGCAATGACACTAAAATTAATAAACTAAATGTTGATCATGATCCTCCACTTCCTCCTTTCCCCCTCAAGACACTTCACAGGAGCAATATAAAACAAAATATGACACTGAGGCACATAAGGAGATATGAGGAATGACTAAAAGCTTGGTCAAAGTGGTAAGTTTTATGGAGTGGCTTTCGGGGAGCAAGGTGAGATTGAGAGGTGGAGAGGTGAAGGGAGGGAATTCCAGAGCTTGATGGCCAGGCAGCCAACAATAATGGAGTGATTAAAGTGGTGATTCCATAATCAAAGGGAGAGAGAGAAAACCGATGGGGCAGGCGAACATTCCTCCTCTCAGCCTGAGTGAGGCGATGGTTCTCCATATCATGGGACCAGCTGTGACAGAGACTGGAGCATCCAGTGTCAGCGCGAGCATTTAGGGTGATGTTATGTTTCTGCCTTGACCCCTTCTTAACTCCCAGCTGCGCCTCATCCTGCTGTCTGGAATCATGTCCAAGCTGCAGATGGTGGGACCATGGACCTTGTGCTTTCCATCCCACCCCAATCCCTCTCCCCAATATCCCTTTAAAGCAGCTAAACACGGTTTACTGAATTAATAGCTGGAAACAGAGACTTACCAGGGACACCAACAATAGCGAGGATGGGGTAGTAACCTGCTTGAATAACCAGAAGTAGCCCATAAACTCGCCATGATAATGTCATCCAATCAGAATTATTAGAAAGCCAGCCAAGCCCATCGGTTAAACTCCGATCCATTGTTCTCAGATTCCGATCCATTGTTGTAACATTCCAATCCATTGTTCTCAGATTCAGATCCATTGTTGTAACATTCCAATCCATTGTTCTCAGATTCCGATCCATCCTCTCCCTCTCTCTGGAGCCGCTGATCCCTGTCAGTGCCAGTGGTGATGTTCCTGCTGACATTATGGGATAACACATTGAACGGATTCACTTATAAACAGAAGAGGGAAACCCTCCAGTGACACAATTAGGATCCATGGAGAGTGACATTAATTACAGTCACTGAACAAACAAGTTCAGTTAACCCCTTCCAATCCAACACTTTTTATACCACAATAAAGTAAAACATTTACCTGGTCTGGATGGGATGTGAGAGGGTCACTGAGGGAAGGAATGGTGGAAATAGTGGGCACACTGACCATGACCTTTCAATCCTCCTTGGATATGGGGGTGATGCCAGAGAACTGGAGGGTTGTTAATGTTCCACCCGGTTTAAAAAAGGAGAGGGGGATAAACCCTGTAACCACAAACCACATCAGTGAAACATTGGGGGAAACTTCTAACTTCTAAAATCTGCAACAACTTAAAATGTGGCTTGGAAAACATGGGCTGAATTTTCCGTTCGGTGGGTGGGTGGAGCTGAAGCAATTGTGGGCAGCGCTGCCATTTTTCGCGGGGGGGGCCAATTAAGGCCCACCCAGCGCATTTCACACTCTCGTGGAGAGCGGGACTTTTAAAATTGCTGCGGGCGTGTCCAGACCGCTGGTTCCAATGGGGAACCGGCAGTCTGTATAAAATAAGGCCAGGCAGCCTCCTTTAGGCTGATCACCATGGCCAGCTCCAGGTTGTACTGCAGGGGGTCTGCACAGCAGGCTGTGGTAGAGTGAAGGCCAGAGGAGGAGGGCAGGCTGCAGGGTGTGGGCCAGGAGCAGGGCAGGCTGCCGGGTGTGGGCCAGCAGCAGGGCAGGCTGCAGGGTGTGGGCCAGGAGCAGGGCAGGCTGCAGGGTGTGGGGCAGGAGCAGGGCAGGCTGCAGGGTGTGGGCCAGGAGCAGGGCAGGCTGCAGGGTGTGGGCCAGGAGCAGGGCAGGCTGCAGGGTGTGGGCCAGGAGCAGGGCAGGCTGCAGGGTGTGGGCCAGCAGGGGGCCACTGTGCGCCTCGCTTCTCTGATGACTGCCTTGCTGCCCTTGTTGAGGAGGTGGCAGCCCGGCGAGAGGTCCTGTTTCCCCAGGATGGGAGGAGGAGGGCCCCCCCCCACGTGATGAAGCGGGCCTGGCAGGAGGTGGCGGAGGTGGTCACTTCCAGGGATGTTGTGCAGTAAACATGGATCCAGTGTCACAAGCGCTTCAATGATTTGTTGCGCTTTGGAAGGGTGCAGACCATGTTGACCTTGGCCATTTAACCCAGCAGGTAGCCTTAGCCTTTGAGGCCACCCCCCTCCATGTCTTAGTGTCGTTACTACATTGGGCATTTGGCGTGAGCTGGGTGGTCAAGCAGATAGTGACCATGCTTACATCAGGCTTAGTGGTTGATGAGAAGACGGGTTCTCCCTGCACCATGTTCCTGTTCTGCTACCTTAACGGGTCTGCCCAGCAAGGTCCCTGTAATCATCCTTACTTTCCAAGGTCCTACCATTTCTCCTGTTTTCCCGTACCTTGTTTGTCCTGCCCAAGTGCATAACCTCACACTTATCCACATAACATTCTATGTGGCATTCCTTAGGCCATCTGACCAGCCTGTCTGTTTGCACCTGTAATGTTTGGGCCTCCTCCTGACTATTTACCACCCCACCAATGTTCCTCTCCTTTGGTACTTGAAGGTTGAGTGCATTATGAGCTTTGGGGGGGAAAGGGATGAGTTGTGTTTCTGACTGAACGCTAACTGACCCACTGTCCTTGTTAATTTCAGCATCATCAGAGCATGGCCGCAATGAGGACGTCCAGATGCCCCCTTCCACACCTGAGGGGTATCAATTGTCACGAGCGTCACACCATTTCAGTGAGGCAGGCACCAGCGCAGCGACTACCACATCAGTGGGGAATGTAACATCGGCTAGTATCCCGTAGCACAGTGGAGAGGGCACTTCACAATCGCTGGAGGAGATGCACAGACAGATAGAGCTGATGGTGCCAGCAGCCAGAGGACTGCAGGGGACTAGGCACATGCTGAGTCTGGCAGTGATGATGTGCCTCTGGAGATGTCCGCCATGCAGCAGCTGCAGGACAAGCGGCCGGGTGCGCGGGAGCATCTGGGAGTGTTGCATGAGAGTGTGCTTCACTTGGTCTCTGTGGTGGAGGAATCCAGGCAGAGTGTCAGTGATGGCATGAACCTCATGTCAGAGCGTCAGGCTTCCTCCATGGAGAGATTGGCCACTCTCATGGAGAGGGGCTTCCAACAAATTAATCAGATTCTGATGGGGTTACACTCGGACCTGCAAGTCCTCACAGCGCTACTGGCCACAGGTGGTCATTGGCAATGTGGAAGATGTTCTGGGCACCAACTGTCCCAGCGTGGTGCCCATCCACCTGCGGTGAGCAGGGAGGTCCAAAGTGACCTCATGTCGGCACAGCAGCTGCCTGTTGTCTGTGCGCGCTCCTCTCAGGGCGCTCCGGATGAGGGATGCAGCTCTGCCCCTCTGCCAGTGACCATTGCATTCATTGAGGCTGCGACAACTGGGGAGGTGCCAGCTGTGTAACTGGCCAATCCCTCCCTGGCTGTGCCACCAGAGGCTCCACGGGCCAGAGGACGTCCGCCAAGGTCATCGAGGCCAACAGGACAGCAGAGTCAGCAGGCTGTCTCACAAGCCACTCCGAGCGATGGGGCAGCACCAAGACGTAGCACCCATAAACGTAAGCATAAGGCACGTTAGGCCCTCGTCGGGTTTGTCACTGGTGCTTTTGTGTTGGCCCGAGATTAGGGATTTTCTATTTTTCAATGTTGGAGCAACATTTTGTTTTGATTTTTATGGCACCATCTGATGGATGGAAATAAAGTTCACATGTGTTACCATGGCTGAGCGAGGCTCCTTTGTGCTGCATTTGTATGTTTCACAGACATATCATGAGTATTTGAGTGGACATTGATGTTTATGTAGGAAGCCCTTCGTTGCAGCTGATGAGGTGGAAGATGTAGCACCTAAGTGCCGCTTATGGATGTGCCAGGCAATTCTGGTCCTGCCGATCCATTTGTGTGGAGCTAGCTGAAGGTTCATTGGATTAAAGTCTCCCGGGTGTCCCTGCCTCCTTGGTGTAGTAGCAGGTTGGCGTGCTGCCCCTCATCATTGCCCTGTGCTTCCTCATCCTCTGAGGCACTGCTGGATTCATCGTGTGCAGCGGAATCCACTGCGTCAAGGTCTTCATCGTCCACTGCATCCCCCCTTTCCAGTGCAAGATTGTGGAGAGTGCAGCATGCAACCACTATCACCAAGACACGATCTGGGGGGGTACTGGAGTGTGACCCCTGAGCGGTCCAGGCATCGGAAGCGCATCTTGAGAAGACCGATGGCTCTCTTCACCACAGCCCTTGAGGAGGCGTGGCTCCTATTGTAGCGGTGCTCAGCTTCTGTTCTTGGATCGCGGAGAGGCGTCATAAGTCACCTTCTGAGGGGATAGCCCTTGTCACCCACCAGCCATCCATCCAGCCGAGTCAGAGCACTGAAGAGTCCCGGCACCTGGGAGTGTCTGAGGATGTAGGCGTCGTGGGAGCTGCCTGGGTACCTTGCACAGACTTGTAGAATCAGCATCCTGTGATCATACACTATCTGCACGTTCATGGAGTGGAAGCCCTTCCTGTTGACAAAGGCACTGGGTTCACCTGCTGGCACCTTGATTGCCACATGTGTACAGTCTATATCACCCTGGATGCGGGGGAAGCCAGCAATGGCCGCGAAGCCTCTGGCTCGCTGTGTGTGACTAGCCTGGTCACAGCGGAAGTGGATGAAGGTCAATGCCCATCTGAACAGAGAGTCTGTAACCTGTTTGACACAAGTGTGGACAGCTGATTGGGAGACACCACAAAGATCACCCACCGAGCCCTGGAAGGAGCCAGAGGCATAGAAGTAGAGGGCAACTGTGACCTTCAGAGCCGCTGACATGGGGTGTCCACCCACACAGTTAGGGGAGATCTCAGGGACAAGTATCTGACAGATGCTGTTGACTGTTTCCTTTGACAGTCGGAGCCTCCTTCAGCAATGCACCTCAGTCATACTGAGGTAGCTGCTTCGCCGCCTGAATATCCTGGCAGTGGGATAGTGGCGTCTTCTGCGGCCCCTTCCACCATGGACTCCCTCTTGGCCCTGCGCCCCTTGTGCCTGTGCCTGGCCTCCCAAAGGTGGCTCCCCTGGAGGCTGATTGCCCACTCCTGGCCTCCTCCTTATTCTATCCCTCCCTTCCTTCTCAGAGTAGCTGCCTCCAGTGGAGATGTCAGAACCCATACCCAGGCTAAATGGAGGCCTCTGGAAAGCTGCAGGCCTGATAAAGGTTCCTGACTGAAGAGTGCTGAGCTGAAGCGTCAACGTACAGAGAAAGCTGCTGGAATTCGTTCTGAGCTGCTACAGATCACACAGGCAAGTTTAAAAAACTTGCTGAAATAAATGCTTCACATAAAACACTGACAAACCCACTGAGCCCACATATCCCGCCCGTGGATGAGTTTCATTAAAAATTCACTTACCCGCCTGCCCGTTGTGCCCGTGCACCGAGCCGAAGATCACACGGGCACCTCAAAATCAGCGTTAAGGGCCTTAACAAGCCCTTTAATTAATGGCAGGTGAGTGTCACACTTCATCGCGCGCCCACCCAGCGAAATATCGCGATGGCGTGTGGTGACATCGGGACTCTCACCCGGCGTCACCGAGCGCCATTTTAAACGCTGATGTGTGGGGACCAACCCCCCTGCTCGTCACCCAGAAAATTCTGCCCCATGAGTTAATAAATGAGCAGCAGCACAGCTATGTTCATGGGAAATCGTGTCTGACCAACTTGGAGTTCTTTGAGGAATTAATGGAGAGGGTTGATGAGCTCAGCCTGGTTCATGTTATGTATATGGACTTTCAATTGTCACATGTTAGGAAACTGAAACCCATAGATTAAAGGGGCAGTGACATTGTGGATATGACACTGGCTATGGGACAGAAAGCAGACAGAAGTGGCGAATGGTGGCAAGATCGGCCGGGTGGTTAACAGTGAGGTCAAGTGTCTTGGGCTACAGGAAGATATAGACGGGATGGTCAAATAGGCAGATAAGTGGCAGATGGAATTTAACCCTGAAAAGTGTGAGGTGATACACTTTGGAAGGAGTAATTTGACAAAGAAGTATTCAATGAACGGCATGACACTAGGAAGTTCTGAGGAACAAAGGGACTTTGGTGTGTGTGTCCATTGATCTCTGAAGGCGGAGGGGCATGTTAGTGGGGTGGTGAAAAAGGCATATGGGACACTTGCCTTTATCAATCGAGACATAGATTACAAAAGTAGGGAGGTCATGTTGTAATTGTATAGAACCTTGGTGAGGCCACAGCTGGAGTACTGTGTGCAGTTCTGGTCGCCACATTATAGGAAGGATGTGATTGCACTGGAGGGGGTACAGAGGAGATTCACCAGGATGTTGCCTGGGATGAAACATTTAAGTTATGAAGAGAGGTTGGATAGACTTGGTTTGTGTTTGTTGGAGCAGAGAAGACTGAGGGGCGACCTATCGAGGTGTACAAGAGGGGCATGGACAGGGTGGATAGGGAGCAGCTGTTCCCCATAGCTGAAGGGTCAGTCATGAGGGGACACAAATTCAAATTGAGGGAGAGGAGGTTTAGGGGGATGTGAGGAAAAACATTTTTACCCAGAGGGTGGTGACGGTCTGGAATTTGCTGCCTGGGAGGATGGTGGAGGCGGGTTGCCTCACATCCTTTAAAAAGTACCTGGATGGGCACTTTTATGGCCGTGACAGGGCCGAAATTTTCTGCCCATTGAGTTCAATCTTCAGACTATTTGAGGCACCGTAAGAAGTCGTTTCGAACAACGGAGCCCAATATTCTGGAAAACCGTTCAAGGTGATGTGTGAAAAGTGGGGAGTTGACCATATTACCTCATCACCCACACTACCCCAGGCCCAACAGCATGGCGGAATGGATGGTCTGCACTGTAAAGTCTTTAATTATAAAATGTCAGCAAACTAAACAAGCTTTGCACATCGCAACAGGCACTATTTTAATATTAAGCTGAGCTGTTACAGCTCTTTCTGAAATGCATTTTGAAATTTGAAATGTTTATTAATTAACTGTATAAATACCATACAAATTACTTGGTTTAGTTTAATCTAGTTTATTTTCTAAAATGGTTCCCATTAGCCAGTTGTCCATGTGCAGTGCAACCTGCAGAAACAGCTGCATTGTTTTCAGGAAAACGGATACAGCTCCACTGCCAATTCTGTTTTGTAGTGATTGAAATCACAATATCTGCCTGTTTCTGAGTGAGATCAGGGAGCCCATAAGCTGGAGGCAGAGGGCAGTGTCTGGCAGCAGAAAGTCCACCAGCTGACACAACCAGGAAGGGGCAGCATGAAGAATTCGGCCTCTTATTGAAAATGCTGCTCCAATCCACACTCGATAATCAAATAATCTGCTGTGTTTCACCATTAATAATAAACCAACGAGCTCCTACAGAGGGAATGTGTCCAGGTTTAAAACTTAAACATGTACTTGATTCCCTGTTAATTTGATGGGATTGTTTCAGTTGGAAGCGTCTCTTATGATACAGACAGATTTGCTTTGTACAGGCAGTTTAAAACATTAACATCTCATAAAGTCCACCATTCACAAAAATACACAATCATGGTAAGCACTTACCCAATTTCTCAACGTGCACTTTGAGCAGATGTGACTCCTCTCTGGGAATGTTCATCAGTAAAATATGATTGTATATGTGAACAGAACTGCAGTGACTACACATTGAGCAGGGTGATGTTGCACAGACTGTTTCACCACTCCTCCAACTACCTTCCACATGATCCATCCAGCACCGGTGTCCAGTGTCAGGAGTGTGTGACATCTGCAACATGCAGTGCTGCCAAACCCCTCGGCTTCCCTGTGAACCCACAACCTCTACCACCGAGAAGACAAAGGCTTCAAGTGTAGTGGAGAAACCACACAAACATCCTTCCCTGGAACATACACGGCATCATGACATGTGGGGAATCGTCTTTAGTCAGTGTCTAACAGTCGCGTGTGGATGACTGCCTTCAACACAGCACTCATGATTGAAGTGCACCAGATAAACTCCATCTGATCTTTGAGTCTGATCATTGATGATCAAGAAATGCTGCAAGGAGCATCTCAATCCACAACCCTTGGTGTATTACAGCCTTATCTGAAGGTCTGGAGAAGGAAACAGCCTTCCACTGCTGGACATGCATGGGCACACCCTGGCTCCTGACGGCGTCAATGAGAGCTGGATTTCAGAATGCAGTCTTCAGTGCCAATGGTAAGGACCGCGTTCACTCTGTTAACATTCTCACTGAGGGTGCAAAAACAGACCCAAACATTCTTTGCAATAGATATGTGTGTTTACAACTTGTGTAAGTGTGATGTTAATGAAGTGATTGAGGACAAGTTGCCTCAGAGGAGGTGGAGGAGGCTGCTCACCTCTCGTGCTGTACAGCATCGAGGAGCGTGGTGGCCTGTTACATCGAACATGGACCCGTTACAGATTTGGGGACCCATTCAGACTGCGGACTCTGCATTTCCGCAGGGGCAGCCATTGTCACTGGGACAAGTACCGTGCATGAGTGCTCTGGTGGAGGGGCTGGGAGTTATGAGAAGATGAGGGTCTGAGGTGCTCTCAGAACCTTCCCCTTCCTCACGAACCTCCACAGCCCTAGGTTGTCCTTCAGGTGGGTTAGGAGGAGCTGGCTGCTGGGGCGCAGCAGTCGCCCATTCCAGCAACCATTGTGCCACCAGTGTGAACATCCTGAGGAGGTCTGTAATAAGGTAGACAGAGGGGTTTAGATGGAGAAAAACAAAAATACAGCTGAGGCTGGAAATCTGAAATAAAAACAGAAAATGCTGGAAAAGTGCTGGTGTATATGGGTGTTAGAGATATGGAATTCTAGAACGAACATATTAAGGTGCCACACAAAAGATTATTGTCAAAAATAAGAGCAGATGGAATTGGAGGGAAGCTTTAGATGTGGGTTGGAAATTGGTTGTGAGGTAGGAAACAGAGAGTGGGGATACAGTGTCTGGTCTCAGATTGATGGGATGTGACAAGGGGTGTTTCACAGGAATCTGCACTGTGGCACAACATACACCATTTTTATAGTGAGTTGCATCAGGATAGAGTTGTGTGTTCAGCTTGTAAATGACACTGAATTAGGAGAATAGGAATTAGTGCAGATGGAGGCGGGGAGTGGTAAAGAGACATTGAAAGATGAAGTAAGAGAACAAAACCTTGGCAGATGGAGTTTGATGTGGGTGAGAGTGAGGTCATCCATTTTGGAATTGAAAAAATAAATTTCAAAATGTTCCAAATGGTTAGAAACCAGGAACTGGAGAGGAACAAAGTGGTTTGAGATTCCAAAGACACAAATCATTAAAAGCTGGTGGTCAGGTAAAGGTAGCAATAAAAAAACGATGAGTGGAATGTTGACTCTTACCTCAAGGAAGCTGGATTGTAAAAGGAATGAATTTCTGCTTCAGTTGTATTGAACCTTGGTCAAACCCCATCTGGATATTATATTCAGTTCTGGGCACCCAGCTCAGGAAGTGCCGGGTAGATTCACCAGAATGAAAACGGTGCTTCGAGGGTTAAATTATGAGGAGAGGTTGTATAAGCCTGGCTTGTATTCCATTGAGTTTAGAAGATTGAGCAATGATCAGATTGAGGTGTTTAGAATGTTAAAAGGATTGAAATCGGCCCTCCTGGTAAGAAATCCACTTTTACACTCTGTCCCCCTTGTAATGACGCCCAGCATTCAACTTGCCTTCCTAATTCCTGGCTGGACTTGCATGCTAACTTTTGGAGTTTCATGTATGAGGGACACCCAGTTCCTTCTGTACTGCAGCATTCTGCAGTCTCTCTGCATTTCAATAATATTCTGCTCTTCTGTTCTTCCTGCCAAAGTGGGTAACCTCACGTTTTCCCACATTTTTCTCCATCTCTGAAATATTGGCCGACTCCCTTAACCCATCGATATCCCTTTGCCGGGATTTTCCAGCCCCATGTGGCAGTGCCCATCACAGGGGATGGGGCAGGTCAGCCAAAGTTCCATTAACTTTTGGCGGGACCGGAAGATCCTGGTGACAGGTGGTGCTGGAAAATCCCGACCTGTGTGTCCTGGCAATTTGCTTTCCCACCTATCCTTGTATTGGATGCAAATTTGTCAATAATACACTCGGTCCCTTCATCCAAGTCGCTCATATGGATTGTAAGTAGTTGAGATTCCAGCACGGGTCCCTGGGACACTCCTCTAGTGACCGTTAGCCAACTTGAAAATGAGCTAATTCTCCTGACTCTCTTTCCTTTAGTTACCCAAACCTCTATCCATCCAAATATATTACTCCCAACATCAGGAACTCTTGCCTTGGCTAATAACCTTTTATATGGCATCTTATCAAATATCTTCTGGAAATCCAAGTACACTACATCTACTGGTTCCCCTTTATCCACCCTGCTTGTTACATCCTCAAACAACTCACATGAACTTGTCCAACACAATTTCCTTTTCACAAAACTAATCTGCCATTTGTATTCTGATTTTCTCAATTTTCTGCTCCTGCTTCCTTAACAATGGGTTTCAGTGTTGAGGAGAGGCGATGGTGTAGTGGAATTGTCACTGGACGAGTAACCCAGAGACCCAGGGTAATGCACTGGGGACCAGGGTTTGAATCCTGCCATGGTTGGTGGTGGAATTCGAATTCAATGAAAAATGTGGAATTAAAAGTCTAACGATGACCATGGTGCCATTGTCAATTGTTGTCAAAACCCGTCTGATCTGCTATCCTTACCTGGTCTGGCCGACATGTGACTCCAGAGCACAATGTGGTTGACTCTTCCATGCGACTCAGTTGTATCAAACCACAACAAAGCACCAAACAAAGGAATGAAACCGGAAGGGCCACCCAGCATTCCCCTAGGCACCGGAAATGACAACAGCAAACTCAGCCTTGTCAACACTGCAAAGTCCTCCTAACTAACATCTGGGGGCTAGTGAAGCAATGGAATCATACCTTACAGATTAGGTCCCGGACACCACCATCATCATCATCCCAGCAGAAGTGGCGGCACTGTGGTATACAGTCGGGAGGGAGTGTCGACTCTGGACCCCATGAAGTCTCATGGTATCAGGTCAAACATGAAGGAAACCTCCTTCTGATTACCACGTTCCCTCCTCCCTCGGCTGAAGAATCAGTGCTCCTCCATACCGAACACCAAATGGAGGGAGCACCTCTGGAGGGTGGCAAGGGCACAGAATGTACTCTGGGTGGGGGACCTTCATGTCCATCACAAGAGTGGCTCATTAGTACCACCTCTGGCTGAGTCCTATATGCCGTAGCTGCTAGACTGGGTCTACGGCAGGTGGTGAGGGAACCAATAAGGGGAAAAAAAAATACTTGACCTCATCCTCACCAACCTGCCTGTCGCAGATGCATCTGTCCATGATAGTATCGGTAGGAGTGACCATTGCACAATCATTGTGGAGACCAAGTCCTGCCTTCACATTAAGGATACCCTCCATCGTGGTGTGGGGCGCGACCACTGTGCTAAATGGGATAGATTTCAAACAGATCTAACAAATCAAGACTGGGCTTCCATAAGGCGCTGAGCGCCATCAGAAGCTGCAGAATTGTACTCGAACACAACCTGTAACCTCATGGCCCTGCATATCCCCCACTCTACCATCATCACCAAGCCAGGCGATTGACCCTGGTTCAATGAAGAGTGCAGGAGGGCATGCCAGGAGCAGCACCAGGTATACCTAAAAATGAGGTGTCAACTTGGTAAAGCTATAACACAGGACTACTTGCGTACCAACCAGCATCAGCAACAAGTGATAGACAGAGCTAAGCAATCCCACAACCAACGGATGAGATCTAAGCTCTGCAGTCCTGCCACATCTAGTTGTGAATGGTGGTGGACAATTAAACAACTCACTGGAGGAGGCAGCTCCATAAATATCCCCATCCTCAATGATGGGGGAGCCCAGCACATCAGTGAAAAAGATAAGGCTGAAGCATTTGCAACAACTTTCAGCCACAAGTGCTGAGTGGATGATCCACCTCAGCCTCCTCCGGAAGTCCCCAGCATCACAGATGCCCGTCTCCAGCCAATTCGATTCACTCCACGTGATATCATGAAACAGATGAAGACCCTGGATACTGCAAAGGCTATGGGCCCTGACAATATTTCAGCAATAGTACTGAAGACTTGTGCTCCTGAACTTGCCATGCCCCTAGCCAAGCTGTTCCAGTACAGCTCAACACTGGCATCTACCCGGCTATGTGGAAAATTGCCCGTGTATGTCCTGTACGCAAAAAGCAGGGCAATCCAACCCAGCCAATTACCGCCCCATCAGTCTACTCTCGATCATCAGTAAAGCAATGGAAGGAGTCATCAACAGTGCTATCAAGCAGCACTTGCTGAGCAATAACCTGCTCATTGATGCCCAGTATGGATTTCGCCAGGGACTCTCAGCTCCTGACTTCATTACATCTCCAGAACCTGTGGAATTTTGTAAGATGACAGCCCATGCATAAACTCTCTCTGCAGCCACTTCTTATAGGACCCTAGAATGCAGGCCATCAGGTCCAGGGGACTTGTCAGCTTTAAGTCCCATTAGTATTCCCATTACACTTTCTTTCGTGATAGTGGTTGTTTTAAGACCCTTGCTCCCTGTAGCCCCTTGACCTTCCACTATTATTGGGATGTTGTTCGTGTCGTCTACCATGAAAACAGATACAAAATATTTTATTCATTCATGAGGTTTGGGCATCACTGGCTCAGCCAACGTTTATGGCCCGTCCCTCATTGCCCTTGTGAAGGTGGTGGTGAGCTACCCTCTTGAACCACTGCAGTCCCTGTGGTGTAGGTACACCCACACTGCTGTTAGGGAGGGAGTTCCAAGATTTGGACCCAGCGATAGTGAAGGAACGGCGATATATTTCCAAGTCAGATGGTGAGTGGCTTAGCAGGGAACTTCCAGTTGGTTGTGATCCTATTTATCTGCTGCCCTTGTTCTTCGAGATCGGAGTGGTCGTGGATTTTGAAGGTGCTGTTCTAGGAGCCTTGGTGAGTTTCTGCAGAGCATCTTGTGCACTGTGTATTGGTGATGGAGGGAGCGAATGATTGTGCATGGGGTGCCAGTCAAGTGGGCTGCTTTGCCTTGGATGGTGTCAAGCTTCTCGAGTGTTGTTGGAGCTGTACTTGTCTAGTCAAGGGGAGATTATTCCATCACACTCCTGACTTGTAGATGGTGGACAGGCTTAATGGAATCAGGAGGTGAAATACTCACTGCAGGATTCATGGCTTCTGACCTGCCCTTGTAGCCACAGTATTTATGTGGCTCGCCCAGTTCAGTTTCAGGTCAATGGTAACCCACAGGATGTTGATAGTGGGGAATTCAGTGGCGGTAATGCCATTGAATTTCAAAGGGAGATGGTTAGATTCTCTCTGGTGGGAAGTGTTCATTGCCTGGTACTCATGTGGCACGAATGTTACTTGCCACTTGTCAGCCCAAGCCTGGATATTGCCCAGGTTTTGCTGCATTTGGACATGGGCTGCTTCAGTATCTGAGGAGTCCTGAATGATGCTGAATATTGTGCAATCATCAGTGAACATCCCCATTTTTGACCTTATGATGAAGGGAAGGTCTTTGATGAAGCAGCTGAAGATGGTTGGGGTTTGGACACCGCCCTGAGGACCAAGGCTGTGATGAGGTCAGGAGCTGAGTGGCCCTGGCAGAACCCAAACTGAGTGTTAGTGAGCAGCGACAGTGCTAACAAGCAGCACTTGTGACAACCCCTTCCATCACTTTGCTGATGGTCGAGAGTCGACTGATGGGGCAGGAATTGACCGGGTTGGATTTGTCCTGCTTTTTGTGGACAGGTCACATATGGGCAATTTTCCACTTTGCTGGGTGATGCCAGTGTTGTAGCCGCACTGGAACAGCTTGAAGAGGGGAACGGCAAGTTCTGGAGCACAAGCCTTCAGTACTATTGCTGGAATATTGTAAGGGCCAGTGCAGATGCAGATCCAGGGCTCTTCAGCCATTTCTTGATATCATGAGGAGTGAATCAACTCGGCTGAAGACTGGCATCTGATGCTGGAGACCTCAGGAGGAGGCTGAGATGGATCATCCACTCGGTCCTTCTGGCACCACTGATGACAGCAAACCTCAAACACTCCAATACAGTGAGCCCCCTCTCCAGGGGGTGAACATCACCATGGAAGAGAGTGAGGCAGCCTGAGTAAACATCCACACCAGCCAGGCTCAGGAACAGGTCCACAAGGAGGCCCCAGATCTGCTCACATCCCCTCCCCCTCATGCCAGGCCTGCTCACACCCCCTCCCCCACACTGGGTGGCTATAGATACCAAGCCTGGGGTCTGAAGCACCCAGAAAAAAAATGAACAATTCCTGCTTCTCTCAACCTTCAGTAAACCCATCATTCAGGAGGCCTAGTTCTGTGCTTGGATAGACTAACACCAGTCATTAGGTCCATGGAGATATTTAACTAACAAGGAGAATGCATAGACCATTCAGCTCCCTGACACAAGGTAGAAGGAGTCTCTGCTTTATTGATCATTTGATCACTGTTTGACCTGAGTTTGCTTGTGTTTCCTGTACAGGAGCAAGGCCAGCAATGAACAAAGAAAAGAACAAAGAAAAGTACAGCACAGGAACAGGCCCTTCGGCCCTCCAAGCCTGCGTCGATCATATTGCCCGTCAACTAAAACATTTTGCACTTCCGGGGTCCGTATCCCTCTATTCACATCCTATTCATGTATTTGTCAAGCTGCCTCTAAAACACCACTATCGTACCTGCTTCCACCACCTCCTCTGGCAGCGAATTCCAGACGCTCACTACCCTGTGTAAAAAAACTTGCCCCGCACATCTCTATAGTTTTCTCCTCTCACCTTAAATCTATGTCCCCAAGTAATTGACTCTTCCACCCTGGGAAAAAGCTTCTGACTATCTACTCTGTCCATGCCACTCATAATTTTGTAAACTTCTATCAAGTCGCCCCTCAATCTCCGTCGCTCTAGTGAGAACAATCCGAGTTTCTCCAACCTCTCCTCATAGCTAATAACCTCCAGAATGAAGCAGAGATCAGGGAGACAGCTGTCACAGTCAGGGCCACGATCAGGACCACCTCAGACTCCACACCTACAAAGCAATGAGAAACCAATGGTTAGTGAAGGAAACACTGAGGGGGAAATGGAAACCAGTAGTCGGCCAACTCACCACCTGGAGACCTCTCCTGCATCCTTCGCTCAGCCTCATTCAGGGACTCTGTTGCCAGCTTGGTCACATCAGTATCCAGAATGAGCAGGGCTCCAAGTGAGGCCTCACCCACCCACTTCAATCCAGCTTCACTCTCTGCAACATCAAACATTCCAGTTAGAGAGGGGAAAGGGGGACGTCCAACATCTAGAGGATCAATGTCCCACCAGCTTCAGGTACAAGATCTCTCCTTCCTCTGGGACCAAACCACAACTCCCTTGTGGCACCACAGTTACCCACATGGCAACAGGCACAAATGTCAATGCTCGATTCCTCCAATGGGGTCCAGCTAAACAAGAGAAAGAGCCCATCAACCAGGTTGTGCATCACATCTCCACACAACACATCCCTGATGGAGAGAGAGGGAACTGACACATTCTGCACCTTCTGGAAAGTACAAGCTTTGTTCCTGGAATCCCTCTGATCCAATGGAGCAACTTTCAGGTGACAGGTGATGAAAATCTGAGGGACACATTCAACACACGTCATGATTCAGTGACTCCCTCCCAACATGGAGACTCCAATGATCAGCTTCCTCTTACCAAGGAACGGTCATCTCCAAGGAAACGGAACGCATCCAGGTCAAACCGGAGCTTGTCCAGCTCCTGCTCGTCTCTTGGCAACACAAAAGTTGAAAAGGAGTCCTCAGCTTTGCTGTCCAGGAGGCAACTGAAGAAAGATTAAAAAGGGACAGGAAGTGAATCAAGTGAAGCCATTGAGATGGGACCAGCTGGAGAAAGCAGAGAGCTCCTTACCCATTGTGGTCAATGAAGCTGTATCTCGGGGTGGAGTCCTTGTCTGGGCTCAATGTAGCTACACAGCGGTCAATGTAGAGCTTCAGGGGCATGTGGTTGATCATTGAAACAGAGGCCTCAATGTGAATGAGCTCACCCAGGTAGTAGACAGTCGAAGTGCGCTCTGTAAGCCAGTCACCTGAAGTACAAGAGGACAAGGGTTAGAGACAGTGGCTGTAACTCCCAGTGAGTGACTACAGGAAATCACTCCCCATCCACCCATCACATACCATTCATTAGGCGCAGAGAGAATGACAGATGCCCTTCTCCAGACTTGGTGGAGCTGAATGGGATCCAGGTGGGCTTGATGGGGTCACTGCTCACATTGCCCTTCCTGGAAAGGCAGGGGAGTCATTTTAGGACATCTTCAGAGACCACCAGCAGCTGTAGATCTTATTGACAAAGCGAATAAAGATTCTCACCTCAAATAACGACACTCAATGGGAACGACAGCTCCATTCGTTCTCACAATGACAGATCCATGATACTCTGGGGTGTGGTTCAGGTGGGTGGTGTAGATGAGGAAATCTCCAATCATCTGAAAGAATCAGGTGAAGGAATGAAGAACTGATCTGAAATGAGAATGTTCTCCACAGGGGTTAACAATGAAGTCATCCCATCCCCTGAAAACAATTCTGAGGGGGATTGACAGGGTCAGTGTGAAGAGACTGCTACCCCATCACTGGAGAATTTACTATTAGGGGCTGTCAGTTCAGGTCAGGCGCCAGTCATTTAGGATTAACTTAACAGGGAATTTCTTCATTCAGCAAGGAAAGAATCTTGGGAATTCTATCCCAGTTTGAGGGTGTTCAGAGAATGCTGTGTTTTGAGGAAGTCTCCATTGTCTCCTGTAGCTTAACTAAGTCTTCATTAACTAGAATTATTTTCACAGGTACAGCTTGGTCTACCCACATCTGTGTTCAGCAGCAAACGGACCCTGGGTCTGGATCATGGGCCTTAAATTACTGTCGGCAGTAGCGTGCTCAGTCCCACATGTAACACTGCCAGAACATCCTGTAGGTCATGCACTTTGTGACTTCACTGCCCCAGAGAGCTGTGAATGCTCAGTTATTGAGTATATTTTAGACAGATGGATTTACTTTGGGGCATCAAAGAATATGTTGAGGGGAGAGGAACATGGAGGTTGTGTAGAAGATCAGCCATGATCTTAATGATTGGGGAACAGGCTCGAGGGGCCGTATGGCCTCATTTGGTTATTTGTTGCTTTGTAACCTCAGCCCTTATCGAAGGAGAGAGATCATGAGCACAAGATCATGGTCCATTAATTGGGAAGTCTCTCAACAAAAGGACAGCTTCAGTTAACAGTAAAAGGAGCCACAAGTGGACAATAACATGGAGCATGGAAATAGAACAGTTTGAAGCCAGGGCCCCATTTATTCCAATAGCAGGGAAACTGGGAAGTGTGGAGTTACTCTTTAGTCAAAGTGGACTTAATTCGTATTCCATTTTCTTCATTTAAGAGACAATCAAATTGGATAAAACTGGACTGAAACTGAAGTCTCCAGTTGAATTGATCTGAATGAGGGGAATAGAGATGAAAATCCTCTAAACAACAGAAGGAAAAGCTTAGAGGATCCAAAGAGAAGGTTCAAGACCAATGGGGCTGATGTCATAGGTTGGAAAGACTCAAGGACCAGTTAATGCAAAGTACAATACAGACTAGAAAGCTAATTTGTAGTTTTATAAAGCAGGAGACAGCTATCTCCTCAATATCATTGACATCTCACCCAGTGTTGGAATGAAGAGTGGGGAATAACCAACAGCCCAAACTTAGAGCAAGAGCTGAGGATTCCCATTACCTGCAACCTGCTGCCACACTCATGGAGTCCATAGTCAAAGAGGACAGTGTGGTTCTGAGAGTAGATCCTGGTTGGCCAACAACCTGCTGTCCACCAGGGTCAGGTCAGCAGCTTTGATCAGGTGCCAGGTTCCAAATAAATCCAGCTGGACCCTGAGCAGCAGCTTGTCCTCTCCACACTGCACCATCACAGTCTGCAGTGGAGACACACTTCCACCCTCAGACACACGGAAATGGGAACCAAAGGGAGGCCCAGGAGGAGAGACTGTCTGAGGCACAGGGGTGGCTTTGACTCTGGCCTAGAAACTGTTGCCAAGTATCAGAGCCACAAACAGCTCCAACTAACACCAGCCCTGGGAACAAAGCCCTCACTACAAAATCCCCCATGATACCAAACAACTCACCATCCCTTCAGCCACCGAGCAGCACCTTTTATACACACAAGCTGCACTCACCTGACACCAATGAGACCAGAAGCAGCAACGTTGAACCAATTAAACAGCCCCAACCTCTACAATCTCCACCAATGACAGAACTCATGGGTTTATTACCAGGAGGGCCGATTTTATTTGGAGCAATAGGAGTCACTCTGAGTTGCTCTGGTGTCACCTGACTGAATTCAGCCCCACAAGTTCTCATGTTGAAGGCACCATTAATCCAATCATCTCACGTGGTTTTGTTCATTGATCCATGAGGATGACTGGTGGGCACTGCCCACACTGACCCAGGGAGCTTGGCGTGCAGACTGATAAATGGAGTGATGGGAAATGGAGACTCTCACACTGCTACAACAACAACAACAACTTGTAATAAATCCCAGGAAGTTTCGAAATGTAATAGGTTTTGAGCAAGTGGTCGGGGAGAGGTGTGGAAGAACAGAAGGGAAGGTGTGTGATAGGGAGGAGGGCAGGAGAGATTAAAGGATAAAAGGTTTCATGGAACAAAAGCCAAAGGCAGTGGTAATTGGGAAAGGAAAGAAACAGAAGATGTGTCCAGATGAGGTGTGAATGGCTGCATAGCAACCGTCTGAATGTAACATGAAGGAATAAAGAAAAAAACGAGACCCAATCAAACCAGCAAAAAAAACAAAATGAAGACAGAGGGTCTGATCTAAAAGTGTTGGCCTCAGTGCTGAGTCCAGAAGGCTGTCGAGTGTCCAGTCGAAAGATGACGTGCTGTTCCTCGAGCTTGTGTTGAGCTTCATTGGAAAACTGTAGCAGGTCAAGGACAGAAAGGTCAGAGTGAGAGCAAGGTGGAGAATTGAAATGACCAGCAACAGGAAGCTCAGGGTGATACTTGTGGACTGAACGGAGGTGTCCGCAAAGCAGTCACCCAGTCTGCATTTGAACTCCCCAATGTAGAGGAGACCACATCGGGAGCAGTGAATACCGTATACTAAATTGAAAGTAAAGGAAATCGGTGTCCGAAGCCTTTTCCACTTGAAAATCTGAACTTTTTCCTCATTTTGTTTTTAATGTCTGTGCTTATCCACAAAACCTCAGGAGATAAGGGTGATCGAGAAACATTTAACGTCAATTGATGAATCCTGACTAATAGAAAACCAAAGTTTAACCATCGTTCTGCTGCAATGCTTCCCCTGTCTGAGGAGGGACTGATAAAGATTAGGAACATTGGAACAAGAGGAGGTGGTTTTCCCTCCCACCATTCAGTTAGATCACAGCTGATTGGTCCCTCACCACCATTTACCCACCTTAGCTACAGATCCCTTGAAATCATTCCTCACCAAAAATCCCTCAATCTCAGTCTTGTTATCTGCAGTTGTTCCAGCATCCACAGCCTTCTGGGGGTAAATTCCCGGTTTCTTTGTGTGAAAAGTTATTTCTTGATTTCTCTCCTAAATGACTAAGCTCAATATGTTCCCTCATTCTTCATTCCCCCAACAGAGAAAATAGTTTCTCTGTATCGACCTCTTCAATCCTTTTAACATTCTAAACACCTCAATCTGATCATTGCTCAATCTTCTAAACTCAATGGAATACAAGCCAGGCTTATACAAGCTCTCCTCATAATTTAACCCTCGAAGCACCGTTTTCATTCTGGTGAATCTACCCGGCACTTCCTGAGCTGGGTGCCCAGAACTGAATATAATATCCAGATGGGGTTTGACCAAGGTTCAATACAACTGAAGCAGAAATTCATTCCTTTTACAATCCAGCTTCCTTGAGGTAAGGGTCAACATTCCACTCATCGTTTTTTTATTGCTACCTTTACCTGACCACCAGCTTTTAATAATTTGTGTCCTTGGAATCTCAAACCACTTTGTTCCTCTCCAGTTCCTGGTTTCTAACCATTTAGAACATTTTGGAATTTATTTTTTCAATTCCAAAATGGATGACCTCACACTAACATCACAATTACACAAGTTGTAAACACACATATCTATTGCAAAGAATGTTTGGGTCTGTTTTTGCACCCTCAGTGAGAATGTTAACAGAGTGAACGCGGTCCTTACCATTGGCACTGAAGACTGCATTCTGAAATCCAGCTCTCATTGACACCATCAGGAGCCAGGGTGTGCCCATGCATGTCCAGCAGTGGAAGGCTGTTTCCTTCTCCAGAACTTCAGATAAGGCTGTAATACACCAAGGGTTGTGGATTGAGATGCTCCTTGCAGCATTTCTTGTTCATCAATGATCAGACTCAAAGATCAGATGGAGTTTATCAGGTGCACTTCAACCATGAGTGCTGTGTTGAAGGCAGTCATCCACACGCGACTGTTATACACTGACTAAAGACGATTCCCCACATGTCAAGATGCCGTGTATGCTCCAGGGAAGGATGTTTATGTAGTTTCTCCACTACACTTGAAGCCTTTGTCTTCTCGGTGGTAGAGGCTGTGGGTTCACAGGGAAGCCGAGGGGTTTGGCAGCACTGCATGTTGCAGATGTCACACACTCCTGACACTGGACACCGGTGCTGGATGGATCATGTGGAAGGTAGTTGGAGGAGTGGTGAAACAGTCTGTGCGGCATCACCCTGCTCAATGTGTAGTCACTGCAGTTCTGTTCACATATACAATCATATTTTACTGATGCACATTCCCAGAGAGGAGTCACAACTGCTCAAAGTGCATGTTGAGAAATTGGGTAAGTGCTTACCATACATGTCTGTTTGTGCAAATGGTGGACTTTAGAAGATAGTTATGTTTTAAACTTCCTCCTTTAATTCAAGATAAAATAGATTAATTTGGAGAGGGGGATGTGACCTCCTGTGAAATCTGCCTGGAGACCTCGCTACGTGACTTCAATGAAATCTTGGGCAGTGAGAAATATCTTGTTAAAACCAGGAAGGATTTGGGCTTTTAAAAAGAAGATTACGTTTTTGCTGAGAGATCCATGTAATGTATAAATGTGGTGTGGTGTTTTTGGCTCTGTTAAGATGTTAATGGAGAATACCTTTTCTCTAGTTTGGAGTATTAGTTTCCTACTAAGTACTGTTTAGTCTGGGTTGATTTTGGTGTTTTGTTACAGCAAAGGTTTTCAAACATGAAATCTTGTCATGTGATTCTTTGTGTTGTTTACTGGGAAGTTCATATCTTTTTTTAAAGTTACCAGTCTCTATGGGAATCATAACACTATCCAATAAAATTAACGTTTTACATTCTTTAAGTGAATAACATTTTTCAGCATTGCATACAAGCCAACAATTGGAAACCGAGTTTACATTACAAAGCTCTGTCCAGCGGAGTTTTTACAGGTCACTTTGTACAAACTTGCTGCTTTGATTTTTTATTGGCTAGAGAGGGTCCTCCAGTCTCCTGAATTATACGGATATTTTTATATTGATTCATTCTAAAGTAGTGGAACTGCAGCTCATTGTTGTAAAGAGCCATCGCAGACACAATGGGCCAAATGACTTCCTCCTGTGCTGTTTGATCCTATCTTGCTCTGTGGTCTGACATTGTGATTCTGACCATTAAAGGTGACCTTTCAGTCTCCAGCTGTAGGTCAGTAATTGGCCTTTTGTCATTGTTAATCTGTACGGTCCTTCCCCAAACATCAGGCAAGGTCCACAACCAGAATCAGGAAGTCACCAATACAACTTTCAACTCCATTTAAAACAATTGTCAAAAGTGCCGGGGGGAAGATGGGGAGAAATTTTTTTTTTTCACAGGATGTTATGATGATTGTCTGAAAGGGGGATGGAAGAAGATTCAATATCACTTAATAATTCACTTTCAAATAGGACGTGGATATTTATTGAAAAAGGAAAAATTTGCAGGGCGACAGGGAAGGAGTGAGGGGATGGGATGAATTGGGTCCCTCTTTCAAAGAGCCTGAAAAGCTAAGTGGGCAGAATGGCCTCTTCCTGTGCTGGAAGATTCGATCAACATTTTATAATTAAAGACTTTACATTGCATACCATCCATTCGGCCATGTTATTGGGCCTGGGGTAGTGTGGGTGATGAGGTAATATGTCAACTCCCCACTTTTCAGACATCACCTTGAGTGGTTTTCCAGAATATTGGGCTCCGTTGTCCGAAACCACTTCTTACGGTGCCTCAAATAGGCTGAAGATTGAACTCAGTGGGCAGAATTTTACAGCCCTGTCATGGCCTGGGTGGGGCTGTAAAATGCCGGGAGCCTTTCAAAAGTCCCTTAGCTTTGGCGTGACTGTAAAATGCTGCCGGCATAAAATTCCACCCAATGCGTTGGCAGTGGCTGCGCTGGATGTATCATGGAACTGATGAATATTTGGCGAAATCATCACAACCAAGAAATCACCCCATGGATGCTGAAGAGATCGGTTAAAATTCTAATTATTGGATGTATCGCTGAAAAAGGAGACTTTTTTGTCTTGCTCTCGTCAGGTCAATTTGCAAGAATGGCAATGAAAGGGAAACAACAAATTTATACTGTATGAGAACAGAGTGTTTATTGCTGGTCAAGTGGACTCTGATTGGTTGAGGCATTGCCATGGAGAATGCACCAGTTGATGGTGATTGACATTTAACTGCCATGCACTGTTTGAAGTTTAAAATAGGGCCCAAGCCATTTGCTCATCATGCAAGCTTGATGCTTAAATAGGGCTCATCAAAGGCATCCTGCAGGATAATGGCTACCCTGATCAGATTATTTCGCACTGTATATCACGCAAACTCAAGAACGGGCCTAAGACTGTCTCCTTATGGCTGTGAAAAGTGCCCAATCTACCTCACACTACTCTAGAAGGGCAAGGTATCTCAAAATTTGAGCAGCAGGTGAAGCTAGTTGTTTCACACTGCTACAATGCAATAGCAACACGAGTGCTATTGGCCACTAACAAGATGCTGCCATCAAGCCAAAAAGACATTTTGCCTATCACACAAATGAGTAATGTGGTATATGAGTTTCAGTGCCAGTGTGATGCTAGGTATGTAGGCCGTATGTCCCAAAACCTGGAGGATCATATCAACATCATGTCCCATCCACTGTTCACAACGGGCAAGGTACAGGCTGGATCCAACCAGCCCATAAAACATAATGTGCAACATTAGATATGATTCGCGATTGGAGAATATTTGCTAAACAATCAGCAGTGTGCTAAGAATTATGCTGATGATCAGTTTAAGAATTTAAGATTGTCAGGCAGCCTCACAGTGTGGCCCATTTATGTGTACTGGAAGCTACATATATTTATTCACAGGGCCCTGTTCATTGCAGACAGAAAGAACATGTACGCATATTGCGCCTGTTTAACTGAACAAAATAAGTGACAGCCATTCACTCGTTCATTCCTCAGGGCAATGTCTTGATCAATCAGAGTCAAGCTGCCTGGTTTACATTTCAAACAATTCTTAGCAGTTAACTGTAAGTCACCATCACCTGGTGCATTCTCCATGGCAGCATCTCTACCATCAGGGTCTACTTGCTAACCAATCAGCACTCTCTGCTCACACAGTATAAATTTGTTTTTTCCCTTATATTGCCATTCTTGCAAATTGTCCTGACGAGTGCAAGATGAAAAGCTTTGACAAAAACTGTCTCTTTTTTTCAGCAATACTCAGGTTCTGGACCATCAAATGTTTATTGGATGTGTGGGTACCTTGTGAGGTAATAATGATTCTTCTGATGTCAGGGCATGTTGACTTGGCACGCCTCACATTCCCTCTGGCAGGATGCGAACAAATGGAGACCCACAGGGGTCTGTGCTGAGGCCTCAACTTTTTACAATTTACATCAATGACTTAGATGAGGGGAGTGAAGGCTGGTAGCTCAATTTGCAGATGACGCAAAGATAGGTAGGAAAGTATTTTGTGAAGAAGACATAAGGAGGTTCTTGATGGATATAGAAAGGTTGAGTGAGTGGGCAAAGATCTGGCAAATGGAGTTTAATGTGGGATGTGTGAAGTTGTTCACTTTGGCAGGAAGAACAAAAAAGCAGAGTATGACTTAAATGGAAAATGGCTGCATAATTCTGAGGTGCAGAGGGATCTAGATGTTCTTGTACATGAGCCACAAAAACTTAGTGTACAGGTACTGCAAGTAATTAAGAAGGCTGATGGAATGCTATCCTTTATTACGGGGTGAACTGAACATAAAAGTAAGAATGTTTTGCTTCAGTTATATAGGGCATTGGTGAGACTGCACCTCGAATGCTCTGCACAGTTTTGGTCTCCTGATTTAAGGAAGGATGTAAATGCATTGGAGGCAGTTGACAGGAGGTTTACTAGGTTGATACCTGGAATGAGTGGGTTGTCTTTTAAGGAAAGGTTGGACAGGCTGGGCTTGTTTCCACTGGAGTTTAGAAGAGTGAGGGGGGTGATTTGATTGAATTATACAAGATCCTGAACAGCCTTGACAAGGTGGACGTGGAAAGGATGTTTCCTCTTGTGGGAGAGTCCAGAACTAGGGGGCACTGTTTTAAATTTAGGGGTCACCTTTTTAGGATGGAGATGAGGAGAACATTTTTCTCTCAGAGGGTTGTGCGACTTTGGGACTCTGCCTCAGAAGGTGGTGGAGTTGGGGTCATTGAATATTTTTAAGGCAGGGGTAGATAGATTCTTGTTAGGCTAGGGAATCAAAGGTTATCGGGAGTAGATGGGAATGTGGAAATCGAAACACAAGAAGATCAGCCATGATCTTATTGAATGGTGGAGCAGGCTCAAGGGGCCGAATGGCCTACTCCTGTTCCTGTTTCTTACGTTCTTATCATTCGATGTCTAGATTCATACCTGATCACTATAGTGTTCTCCAGCCTGTTTCCTGGTTCAATCTATCCACATATACACTTGGTGCAATTGCTGGAGGATGTCAGGTCTAAGAGAACAAGGACTTTCTGGCCCTTGGGGAATCCCAAGCTCATCTCTGTGAGGCCAAAATAGTCTTAGAGCCTCTGGAACATCCTGGAAGGACTCTGGCCACCCTCCAATCACAGTCTTCCATAACTGTTGCAATACAGGAACATTGGACATCTCTTGTTGCAGTTGCTGGCATCTATTCTTCCCGAAATTCAGCCGGTCGATATGAAAGATGTCTTCAATTTCCATTTCGATGAAATCCACTTGCAGATCTAAGGAAATATCTGCAGTTTTGGATCAGATGTGAGCATGGAACAAGCCAGTTTGTAGCGTATGTCACAGTCATAGCCTTGTATTTTGATGAGTAAGTGATGGAATCTGGATGGTGCACTAGTTAACAGCTGAATGTCAATTGTACACGAGGTGTGGACTCACTGGATTCTGTAATCACAGGTTTGGATAATCATACAGCCTGGATGGAATTCATTTGCTCCATTATGTCTGTACCATCTTTGAAAGAGCGATTTTGCTTTGTCTCTCCTGCCTGCTCTTTCCCTATAACCCTGCAAATCCCCCCTATCGGTATTTATCCTGTTCCCTTTTGAAACTTACTATTGAATCTGCTTCCAGCATGTCTTCAGGCAGTGCATTCTAGATTGGAACAACTCACTGGATAAAAGGAATTGTGTCGAATTCTGGGTGTTTCATATGAGAAAGGATGTGAGGGTCTTGGAGGGAGTGCAGCAGAGATTTACTGGAATGGTACCAGGGATGAGGATTTCAGTTATACGGAGAGATCAGAGAAGCTGGGATTGTTCTCCTTAGAGCAGATAAAGTCAAGGGGAGATTGAATGGAGGTGTTCAAATTAATGTGGAGTATTGACAGAGTGAGGAGAAACTGTTCCCACCGGAACAACACTCAGTTACAAGATTTCAAATAATTGTCAAAAGAACCAGAGGGGAGAGAAAGAGAACATTTTTATCCAGTGAGTTGTTCCAAGCTGGAATGCACAAATCTTTGAAGGTGGCAGGAGAAGTTGATCAAATTGTTAAAAATCCCTGCAGGATATTTGGTTTAGACAGAGACAGAGGCCAGGATTTTCCAGCCACGCCATGGTGGGACCTGCTGCGGGAGATTTGGTGGCCCAGCCAAAAGCCCATTGACTTTCGATGGGAGCAGACGATCCCGGTGGTGGATGGGGCTGGAAATTCACACCCATCGAGTGTAAAAGCCTTCGAGGATTTGTGTACATGTTCTCCACTGTCCCTGCACCTCATTTAAAATCACCTGATATTATTTATATCATCTGTCCTCATTCTTCCTCCCACATGAATCATTCACATTGCTCTGCATTAAATTTCATTTCTCAGGTATGTTTTATATTTTATATCTCACATTGATGTTGATTTTCTACGTGTCTAACAGATTTTATTCGCAGTGTTTTAAATGTCTGCTCCAGCTTCCAGCACTTTCTTCAGCTTTATTGACTTTTCTCTGAGTCCACACTCAGGCTTAATTAATCAAGCACCATGAGCATTGATCAGTCAACAGACAGACATAATCAAAGGCAGAACAATTGAATCATTGGACACCACAAATTCTCTCTCCATTTCACCAATCTATGTCCTCCTAAAGCCTATTCCAATTCTCCTCACTGTTTGCATTCTGTATTCCTGTTATCTATAAACAACAAAATTCTGTCCTTTATATATGTCCAGGTCATTTAACGGTATCAGAAGGAGCAGTGGTCCTAATACTGACTCGTGGGGAACATCTCTGTGTACTCCCCTCCATCCTGAATTTCACCGTTGACCACTTCTGTCTGCTTTCTGTCCCATAGCCAGTGTCGTATCCACAATGTCACTGCCCCTTTAATCTATGGCTTTCACTTTCCTAACATGTGACAATTGAAAGTCCATATACATAACATGAACCAGGCTGAGCTCATCAACCCTCTCCATTACTTCCTCAAAGAACTCCAAGTTGGTCAGACACGATTTCCCATGAACATACCTTTGCTGCTGCTCATTTATTAACTCATGTTTTCCAAACCACATTTTAAGTTGTTGCAGATTTTAGAAGTTAGAAGTTTCCCCCAATGTTTCACTGATGTGAGACTGGCTGGTTTGTAGTTACAGGGTTTATCCCCCTCTCCTTTTTTAAACCGGATGGAACATTTACAACTCTCCAGTTCTCTGGCACCACCGCCATATCCAAGGAGGATTGGAAGGTTAGGGTCAGTGTGTCCACTATTTCCACCATTCCTTCCCTCAGTTACCCTCACAAATCACATCCAGACCGGGTAAATGTTCTACTTTATTGTGGTATAAAAAGTGTTGGATTGGAAGGGATTAACTGAACTTGTTTGTTCAGTGACTGTAATTAATGTCACTCTCCACGGATCCTAATTGTGTCACTGGAGGGTTTCCCTCTTCTGTTAAAAGGGAATCCTTTCAATGTGTTATCCCATAATGTCAGCGGGAACCTCACCACCAACACTGACAGGGATCAGCGGCTCCAGAGAGGAGGAGAGGATGGATCAGAATCTGAGAACAATGGATTGGAATGTTACAACAATGGATTGGAATCTGAGAACAATCGACTGGAATGTTACAACAATGGACAGGAGTTTCTCCTGGGATTTTTACTTTCTTTCCACATATTATGATCGTCTATCGTTAAAAATTCAGATCAAATATTCACTTTACATCGTTCAGTACTTTTACTATCCCATCCTGGCTGTTGTTGGTGTCTCTGGTAAGTCTCTCTATTAACTCTGTCCACCATGTTTAACTGTATTACTGTTCCCATCGTTTACTCTGCCCTCTTTGCTGCTGTTGCTGCTGGTGACTCTCTATAATCAGTTATTAACTCTATACCCCATTGCTAACTGCATTCCTGGTTTTGTAATTTTCTTTCACTTGTGTTGCAGTTGGTGTCCCTGATAATTCTGTAAACCATGATTCATTCTCTTATTCTTTCTCATTAAACTCTTGGGAAGACTGAAGTCAGTGTCATCGGTCCCCACTATAAACTCCATTCCATACCCATGAAGTGCATCCACTTCCCTGGCCAATGTCTGAGGCTGAACCAGGCTGATGCAACCTTTGATTTCTATTCGACCCTGAGCTGATTTATGACCCCATATAAACTACTGCTCATCCCAAACTCTGCTTCCCATGTCCTACCTCATACCGAATCCCATTCACTCATCATCCCTGTGCTGACTGACCTCCACCGATTCCTGGTCTTGCAGCTCCTCAATTTTAATATTCCCATTCCTGTGTTCAAACCTCCCCATGCCTTTTCCCCTCCATTTAGTTTCATTCCCCTGTTAATTTCCCATGTTCCTGCATATCTTTCCCTTCAAGTGTTTATCCAAACCTCTTTATAAAATCAGTTTCTTTCCTTCTCTTTCTTGGTCATGAATTTTGTCTCTCCAGCATCAACAATGTTCCAGAAGCCTTGATTCTAAGAATATTGTAAACTGCACAACCAGCCACTCCCAGGATGTGGACTTAGACAGCTTGAGTGAGTGGGCAAATACATTGACATGATTTCACTGTCTCCAGCTCCTTCTCTTGGACCACTCTATTCTTGTACAAGACCAGAAAGCACCTCCTCCCTCACTTCCCAGAGTTCAGCTCTCAGCCTCACTCCATTCAGACAAAGTTTCACCTTTGTACTACTTACTTCATGGGTCTGTGAAACCTCCTGTATTTATACCAGTTGAAATCCTAGTCAGCTGATTCAGCCACTTATGGCTAGGAAACTAGTTCTGACTAACTACCTAATTAACAAATTACAAACAAAGGCAAGTGGAGTGCAGCTGAGATAACTGAGTGAAGACTTGGAATTTGGTGGTTGGGCGTGCGGGGGTGTTAAAGTGTTAATTTTTACTCTTAAATTTTGTTCTTAAAAGCTAATCTAGTCTGTAATTAGCAGTAACTGGAAAGTACTGTGCAGGCAGGCTGAGTTCTTTCATTCTGGCAATTGAGACAAGGTAAACTCACTCTCAGCTGTAGGAGCTGAGTAGTTAACTAGCTAACTGCCTGAACCTGGTTACTGAAGCCGCAGTTCAGTCTACAATGGATTCAGGATTCTTTAGTGCAGCCAAGGCAAACGGAGTTCAGCTGAGCTAACTGAGTGGAGACTTGGAGATTGGTGAGAGGGGAAGTTCAGTGAAGCAGGGAAGGAGATGTTTATTTCCTCTTTCTATCTTTCTCATCCCATAGGAATTGGTTCTTGCTCCAGTCCAGGGAAAGGAGTGAGCAATTTGGCGAGTATCGGGCTAGTGAATAAGCTCCATTCTATCCCTAAGGCTTTAAAAGGTACACAAATGTGTGGTAAAGTTAATAAAATATACAAGGAAATGACATAGGTAAATGATTAATATAATTGAGTAATTATTTAAAACACATTAAGGATGGCAGGGCAGGTGATGTGTCGAGGCTGCAGCATGTGGGAGCTCCTGAATAACATTGTGATCCAGGTCAAACACGTCTGCAGTAAGTGTTTGCAGCTTGAGGAGCTTTGGCTCAGAGTCATTGAGCTGGAGGCTGAACTGCAGACACTGCGGCACATCAGGGAGGGGGAAAGTTACCTGGATGCTTTATACCAGGAGGCAATCACACCTCTTAAGACAGGGTCTTCTGATTTGGTCAGTGGCCAGGGACAGGAGGGTATGACTGCGAGTGAGGAAGATAAGGGGACCCAGAGGGCAGGAGTGCAGGAGTGTGAGCCTCAGCAATTATTTAACAGGTTTGAGGTTCACTCAGCTTGTTTGGATGAGAGCAGAGACAGCAGTGTGGATGAGCAAACAGACCACAGCACCGTAGTACAGGAAGCCATTCAAATTGGGGGAGCAAAAGTGAACATAGTGGTAGTAGGGAACAGTATAGTGAGGGGGATTGACACTGTTCTCTGTAGCAAAGAGCGAGAGTGCAGATGGTTGTGTTGCCTGCCCGGTGCCAGGGTTCTGGCATCTGCTCAGGGTTGGAGAGGAACTTGCAGTGGGTGTGGTGGTTCCAGTGGTCGTGGTCCATGTGGGTACCAAGAAAAAGGCAGGATGAGGAAGGAGGCTCTGCATAGTCAGTATGAGGAACTAGTCACCAGACTAAGAAGCAGAACCTTAAAGGTAATAATCTCTCTGTGGTAATTATAGTTTGGATAAACTTAGGACTGTAGCTTTAAGAATGATCCTGTGTTGTAAGATCACATGATTTGTGTAAACCAACATCTCAGCAGCACAGGGAACCTCTAGGGGAGAGTTCTTCTTTAGTTATGGAGTATGATGCACATATGTAAGTTGCTGCTGCTGTCTTGTAAATAAAGTTCACTGTGTCCACTCAGAAAAGTTGTCTGGAAGATCAACTCTATAACAAACTGGTGATGAGGAAACATCAGATGCGCTGCTGTAACTTGCCCAGAGATTGTCGGTATCTAAGTTCATTAAAAAGAAAAGAAGATATTCTGATCTGAAATGCCACAGTTTGGCAGAACCAAACCCTTTGAACCAATCACAAACGATTATTCTCAATATATAGATCAACTTGCGTTCTACTTTCAAGCCAACAAAATCACAGAGGTGGGAAGGAGGAGAGCGATTCTCTTGAGTATTTGTGGAGGCAAGACCTACAGTTTAATTTGAAGCATGAAGGCCCCCAGTGCCCTGGATTCATAGACTTTCATTCAATTAATAGACCTCATTCAGGGACATTTTCAACCCAAGCCCTCAGTCACAATGCAGAGATTCCGGTTTAATTGATGGAATGGAGTCCCAGGAGAGTCCATTGCTATCTACATGGTGAAATTAAAACAACTAACGGAAGATTGTGAATTGGGTGAAACCCTGAATGACATGCTCAGAGATCGTTTGGTATGTGGCGTGCAGGAGGATGCTATTCAGCCAAGATTGCTGGCTGAAGTGGATCTTGATTTTAAGAAAGCGTTAGAAATAGCGCTGGTGATGGAAATCTCCGGAAGGGATTCACAAGCAATTCAAGGGGCACAAAATAGCACTGTCCTCCTAGTTGGGCGGGAACAGTCAGCAGAAAGTGGCGTGAAAAGCCGGAACTCTGCTACGAAGTGGGAAACAGCCCCTGCAAACCAAAAAATGCGAGGAAATCGCTCAGCAACAAAATCAAAAACGAATTTGTATCGACATGGAAACAATCATTCTTCTAGCGATTGGCAATTTAAGAAAGTCGAGTGTTATTTTTGTCACAGGAGTGGACACATATTGAAACATTGCAAAGTGAGATTTAAACAGGCCTCCAAACAACAATCGAAGTTCAATGAAGTCTGTAGTGTAGAAGAGCCGGAAAGAACCAATTCTGACATTTATTCATTATTCAACATGAAAGTTGGAAAGACAGAGCCAATTATTGTCACAGTGCAAATGAATGGTAAACAATTAAAAATGGAAGGAGACACAGGTATTTCTCCCTCTGTTATAGGAGAACACACTTTCAGATATTTAAATAAAGGTGATCAACAATTAAATTTGGAACAAACATCTGCCAAGTTGAAAACATATGCAGATGAAGAAATCCAGGTAATAGGTATCACTAGAACAACTGTTCATTCTAGACACCAATCGGCACAGCTACCAGTGATGGTGGTAGGAGGTGAAGGACCAAGCCTTCTAGGGTGTGATTGGTTGAAAGAGATTAAATTAAACTGGTCCAAAATCTTCCAGTTACGAGCAGGGAGACCACTCGAGCTGCTAATAGAATATGACACTGTCTTCAAGGATGAACTGGGAAAAATCCAAGGCCTACAGGCCAGGATTTATGTGGGCCCAGAAGCAACCCCTCGCTTCTTGAAAGCAAGTCCGGTGCCATACGCCCTGAGAGAGAAGTTTGATGCTGTGTTGAACCGGCTAGAGAGGCTGGGTATCAAGATTGGTCCAGTTCTCAGAGTGGGCAGCACCCAAGGTCCCTGTCCTTAAACCAAACCAGACCATCCGGATCTGCGGGGACTATAAACTAACAATCAACGGAGCAGCCAAACTGGACAGGTACCCCATTCCCAAGATTGAAGACCTATAGTAGGAAGTACAACGTATATAAAGCTTGACATGAGTCATGCATATCAGCAACTGGAGTTGGAAGATGCCTCCCGGGAATTTGTGACCATAAATACCCACAAAGGGTATCACATACATGCCTGCCCTTCGGTGTCTCCTCGGCCTGTGCCATTTTCCAAAGGACAATTGAGAGCTTACTACAGGGCCTACCTCAAGTAATGGTCTACCTGGACAATGTACTGATAACTGGGTTCACAGAAAAGGAACACTTGGCGAACCTGGAGGAAGTTTGGGAACGATTTATGGAAGCAGGAGTGTTCCTGAAGAAGGAAAAATGCACTTTTCAGGCAAACAAAGTCATTTATTTGAGCCTTTGGGTAGATGCCCAAGGGTTACACCCTGTTGTGGAGAAAGGTAAAGCAATAAGAGAGGCACCTGCACCTAAGAACATCTCTGAACTTAAAGCATTTTCAGGGATGGTAAATTATTATGGGCGATTTCTACCAAATTATTCCACAGTTCTAGCCCCTCTACATTCTCTGCTAGGAAAAAAACAGGGTTGGTTTTGGGAGTCACCCCAAGAAGAAGCCTTTGTGAAAGTAAAACAGCTCTTATACTCTTCAAATTTGTTAGTGCATTATGACCAGACAAAGGAATTGGTGCTAACCTGTGACGGGTCCCCCTATGGATTGGGAGCGGTCCTATCTCACAAAATGGATGACAGCACCGAGAGGCCATTAGGCTATGTATCCAGGACACTTATCACAGCTGAAAAAGGATATTCTCAGCTCCAAGAGGAAAGTGTGTTCATTATTTTTGGCGTAAAAAATTCCACCAATACGTGCACAGGCGACATTTCACGATCGTATTAGACCACAAACCACTTTTGGGTCTTTAGTGAGGAAAAGGCTATACCACTCATAGCGTCAGCACGAATATACAATGATGGGCCCTAATTTTGGCAGCATATGAATAACATTTGTACATAGACCAGGGATTCATATAGCAAATGCCGATGCCCTAAGTCGCCTTCCTTTACAAGAGAACAATGACCACATCCCAATTCCTCAAGCACTCATATTAGTGATGAATTTCCCAGATTCCTCGCCAGTCTGTGCCAGGCAGATAAGAAACTGGACGAATTGTGATCCAGTCCTGTCTCGAGTGAGAGACTAAGTGTTACATGGCTGGTCCCAGAAATCAGTCTCTGATGAATTGAAGCCATTTTGCAACCGAAGATACGAGATGAGCAGTCAAGATGGTATTCTATTATGGGGTGTACGAGTGGTAGTTCCTTCACAAGGAAGGGAACCACTCTTAGTAGAGCTACACATGCCCATCCAGGAATCTCACGCATGAAGACGATAGCGCAAAGTTATCTTTGGTGGCCGGGGATGGACGGTGATATTGGACGAGGGGTAAAGCACTGTGTGCAATGTCAACAGCTGCAAGAGTTACCAGTGGCAGTCCGGTTACACCCATGGGAGTGTCCTGGTAGACCTTGGGTGCAATTGCACAGAGATTACGTTGGTCCTTGCCTCGGAATCATCTTTCATTCCAAGCACTTAGACGTATTGTCGGAAAGGCAGATGAGCTTAGGGCGTGGATTGGCACATGGGATTACAACATTATTGCTATTAGTGAGACTTGGTTGCAGGTGGGGCAGGACTGGCAGCTCAATGTTCCGGGGTTCCGTTGTTTCAGACGTGATAGAGGGGGAGGGATGAAAGGGGGAGGAGTGGCATTACTAGTCAGGGAAAATATCACAGCTCTGCATAAGCAGGACAGCCCGGAGGGCTCGTCTACAGAGGCCATATGGGTGGAGCTGAGGAATGGGAAAGGTGTGACCACACTAATAGGGTTGTATTATAGACCACCCAATAATCAGAGAGAATTAGAGGAGCAAATCTGTAGAGAGATAGCAGACCGATGTAAGAAACAGAAAGTTGTGATAGTAGGAGATTTTAACTTTCCACATATTGACTGGGACTCCCATACTGTAAAAGGGCTGGATGGCTTGGAGTTTGTCAAATGTGTTCAGGACAGTTTTCTAAATCAATATGTAGAGGTACCAACGAGAGAGAATGCAATACTTGATCTCCTATTAGGGAACCAGACAGGTCAGGTGACAGAAGTATGTGTAGGCGAACATTTTGGGTCCAGTGACCACAATGTCATTAGTTTTAAGCTAATTATGGATAAGGATAGGTCTGGTCCTCGAGTTGAGATTCTAAATTGAAGAAAGGCCAATTTTGTGTAAATGAGAAAGGGTCTAGGAAGAGTGGATTGGCATAAGTTGTTTTCTGGCAAGGATGTGTTCAGTAAGTGGAAGGCATTCAAAGGCAAAATTTTGAGAGTGCAGAGTTTGCATGTTCCTGTCAGGATTAAAGGCAAAGTTAACAGGCATAGGGAACCTTGGTTTTCAAGGTATATTGGCGATCTGGTTAAGAAGAAGAGAGAGGTGTATAGCAGGTATAGGCAACAAGAAGCAAATGAGTACTTGTAGAGTATAGAAAATGTTAGAAAATACTAAAAAAGAAAATCAGGAAGGCAAAAAGAAGACATAAGGTTGCTTTGGCAGATAATATGAAGGTAAACCCTAAGGGTTTCTACAAGTATATTAAGAGTAAAAGGATAGTAAGGGACACAATTGGTCCCCTTGAAGATCAGAGTGGTCGTCTATGTGTGGAGCCTCACGAGATGGGGGAGATCTTAAACAGTTTTTTTGCATCAGTCTTTACTCAGGAAACTGGCATAGTGTATAAGGAAGGAAGGGAAACAAGCAGTAGTTTCATGGAACATATAGAGATTAAAGAGGAGGAGGTGCTTGCTGCTTTGCAGCGAATAAAGGTAGATAAATCCCCCGGGCCTGTCATGATATTCCCTCGGACCTTGAGGGAGACTAGTGTAGAAATTGCAGGGGCCCTGGCAGAAATATTTAAAATGTCCTTAGCCACGGGTGAGGTGCCGGAGGATTGGAGGGAAGCTCATGTTATTCCGTTGTTTAAAAAAGGCTCCAAAAGTCAACCAGGTAATTACAGGCCAGTGAGCCTGACGTCAGTAGTAGGTAAATTATTGGAAGGTGTTCTGAGAGATCGGATATATAATTATTTGGACAGCCAAGGGCTGATTAAGAATAGTCAGCATGGCTTTGTGCGTGGTAGGTCATGTTTAACGAACCTTGTAGAGTTTTTCGAGGAGGTGACAAAGAAAGTAGATGAAGGAGAGGCTGTGGATGTTGTCTACATGGACTTTAGTAAGTCCTTTGACAAGGTCCCACATGGGAGGTTAGTTCAGAAGGTTCAGACACTTGGTATCCATGGAGAGGTTGTAAACTGGATTTGAAATTGGCTGTGTGGGAGAAGACAGAGAGTGGTAGTGGATGATTGCTTCTCAGACTGGAGGTCTGTGACTAGTGGTGTGCCTCAGGGATCTGTACTGGGACCATTGTTGTTTGTTGTCTATATCAATGATCTGGATGATAATGTGGTGAATTGGACCAGCAAATTTGCTGATGACACTAAGATTGGAGTAGTTGTGGACAGCGAGGAAGGCTTTCAAAGCTTGCAGAGAGATCTGGACCAACTGGAAAAATGGGCCAGAAAATGGCAGATGGAATTTAATGTGGAAAAGTGTGAGGTGTTACATTTTGGAAGGTCAAACCAAGGTAGGACATACACAGTAAATGGTAGGGCACTGAGGAGTGCGGAGGAACAAAGGGATCTGGGAGTTCAGATACACAATTCCCTGAAAGTGGCGTCACAGGTAGACAAGGTTGTAAAGAAAGCTTTTGGCATACTGGCCTTCATAAATCAAAGTATTGAGTATAGGAGTTGGGATGGTGAGGTTGTATAAGACATTAGTGAGGCCAACTTTGGAGTATTGTGTGCAGTTCTGGTCGCCTAACTACAGGAAGGATATCAGTAAGATTGAGAGAATGCAGAGAAGATTTACTAGGATGTTGCCGGGTCTTAAGGAGTTGAGTTACAGGGAGAGATTAAACAGGTTAGGACTTTATTACTTGGAGCGTAGAAGAATGAGGGGAGATTTGATAGAAGTTTACAAAATTGTGAGGGGTATAGACAGAGTAAATGCGAGTAGGCTCTTGCCACTTAGATTAGGAGAAATAAACACGAGAGGACATGGCTTTAGGGTGAAAGAGGAAAGGTTGAGGGGGAACATTAGGGGGAACTTCTTCATTCAGAGAGTGGTGAGAGTGTGGAACGAGTTACCATCTGATGTGGTAAATGCGGGCTCACTCTTAAGTTTTAAGAATAAATTAGATAGATACATGGATGGGAGAGGTCTAGAGGGTTATGGACTAGGTGCAGGTCAATGGGACTAGCGGAATAGTATTTTGGCACAAACTAGAAGGGCCGAATGGCCTGTTTTCTGTGCTGTAGTGTTCTATGGTTCTATGGTTTATGAGGTAAAATCACCAACGCCAGAACTTCGCCAACCATGGATTGCCAGAGGTAATTGTCTGAGATAATGGTACTACGTTTATGAGCGCTGAATTTCAATGATTTATCAACATCAATGATATCAACCACGTGAAGACTGCACTGGACCATCCGTCATCTAACGGACTGGCAGAAAGGGCAGTACAAACTTTTAAAGTGGGAATGAAAAAGTTAAAGTGAATCACTGGAAACTAGACTTGCTCATTTCCTATTTCACGACAGAACAACCCCCCCACCCCCCCCCACTACAACAGGAGCAACCCCTGAGAATTACTGATGAGGCGTTGTCTTCGAACAAGATTAAGCCTGATACTTCCCAATTTTGGAGGGGAGGGTGGAGAAAAGTCAAGGAATCCAAAAAGAGATTCATGATTTGCATAATCGTGAGCTACAATTTACTGTTGGAGAAGCAGTATATGTAAGGACTTTCGGTCGAGGACTGAAGTGGATAGCTGGTAGAGTGAGCTCCGTCACTGAGCCATTATTGTACCATGTGGAAGTGGAAGGCCGGATCAGCAGTAAACATGTGGATCATTTAAGAAGAAGAGAGATACCCCAAAAAAAAATGTTCCACATGTAACCATTACTGAACCAGTGGTTCCTGTTGAAGTCGCTCAACCAAGGACAGACATGACCAATGCCTCTGTTAGAGTGGAAGACACTGAACTGCATGTGCCTAATGAGGTATCTGATGTTAATGCAGTTCCAGAGAATGTGTTCCCTGCAAAAGAATTGAAGTCGTAAAGCTATGGATCAGAAAACCACCTGAAAGACTGAACTTGTAATTTCATGACCTGTGTAAGTATTCTAAGTTCATGAGATAAATATCCTTGTAAATGCAAAATGTACAGAAATGTTAAAGGGGGAGGAATGTAGCAATTATAGTTTGGATAAACATAGGACTGCAGCTTTAAGAATAATCCTGTTTTGTAAGATCACATGACCTGTGTAAACCAATGTGTGAGCAGCATGGGGAACCTCTAGTAGAGAGTTCCTCTTTAGTTATGGAGTTTGATACACATCTGTAAGTAGTTGCTGCTGTCTTATAAATAAAGTTAACTGTGTCCACAAAGAAAATTGTCTGAAAGATCAACTCTATTACACGCTGGATTATTACCTGAGCACATGCAAATTGGCCTAGGACAAGTAAGATGAGAGAAATGAATGTGTGGGACAAAGAGTGGTGTGTGAGAAGTGGGTTCCGGTTTGTGGGGCACTGGCATCAGTATTGGGGAAAGTGTGATCTGTACCATTGGGACGGTCAACAACTGAACTGTGCTGGGGCTGGTATCCTCGTGAGCTGCATAACTATGGAAGTAGAGATGGTTTTAAACTGAATAGTGGGGTCAAGGCATCAAATCTGGGAAAATGTGGTAAAGCAAAGAGTAGAGATAAGACAAGGGGGAAAGCTATTAATGTGGGAAATGATAAACCATCCATGACAGAAAGGGACAAAGAGTGCACTCAGAGTAAATCAGCAGATAAGGCTATACACTACAAAAATAATAAATGGACAAAACTAAAGTCTCTGTATCTAAATGCACGTAGCATTCAAAACAAAACGGATGAACTGATAGCGTAAATAGAAACAAATAAATACGATCTGATAGCAATTACAGAAACATGGCTACAGGATGATGTAAGATTGGGATCTGAATATTTAACAGTGTGTGACATTTAGGAAGGACAGGAAGTTAGGAAAAGCTAGAGGGGTGGATCTGTTAATTAAAGATGATATTAGCACATTAGAGAGGGATGACCTAAATTCAGGAAACCAGGATTTTGATGCAGTTTGGATTGAGAAGAGGAATGATAAACGCGAGAAGTTACTTGTGGGAGTGGTTTGCAGGCCCCCCACACAGTAGGACAGAGTACAAAGGAAGAGATAATGGGAGCTTGTCAGAAAGGTACGGCAATAATCATGGGGGATTTTAATCTACATATAGACAGGAAAAGTCAAATGGGCAAAGGTATCATAGATGAGGAGTTCATAGAATGTTCTCGGGATAGTTTCTTAGAACAGCACATTCTGGAACTAACCAGAGAACAGGCTATACTAGACCTGGTATTGAGCAATGAGATAGGATTAATTGATAACCTCTTAGTGAAGGCACCCCCTGGGTAACAGTGATCATAATATGATTGAATTTTACATCCATATTGAGGGACAAATGATTACGTCCAAGACTAGTATTTTAAACTTAAATAAAGGCAATTATTAGGCCATGAAAGCAGAGCTAGTTAATGAACTGGAAAATGAGGTTAAGGGATAGGTCAATAGAGGTTCAGTGGCAGACATTTAAAGGGATATTTCAGAATACACAGAATATATACATTCCAATGAGAAAGAAAAATTCCAAGGGGAGGGCCCACCATCCGTGGTTAATTAATAAAGTTAAAGACAGTATCAAACTTAAAGAAAAAGCATATAATTACGCAAAGATGGGTGGCAGCTTGAAGATTGGAAAGAATATAAAGAACAGCAAAGAATGGCAAAAAGATTAATAAGGATGGAAAAATTTGAGTATGAGAGAAAGCTAGCTAGTAACATAAAGACAGATAGTAAGAGCTTCAATAGGTATTTAAATAAGAAAAGAGTTAACAAAGTGAGCATTGGTCCTATAGAAAGTGCGTCTGAGGAATTGCTAGTGGAAAATAATGGATGGTGGATGAATTAAACAGGCATTTTGCTTCAGTCTTCACTGTAGATAAGACAAGTAACATCCCAGAAATAGCTGTGAATCAGGAAATGGAAGGGAGGGAGGAACTTGGGAAAATTACAATCACCAGGGAAGTGATATTAAGCAAATTGTTGGAATGCAGGATGACAAATCCACATGTCCAGATGGACTTCAGCCTAAGGTCTTGAACGAAGTGGCTAGTGAGATAATTGATACATTGGTTTTAATTTTCCAAAATTCCCAAGATTTGGGGAAGGTTCCATTAGACTGCAAAATAACAAAGGTTATTTATTTATCTTATTCAAAAAGGGAGGGAGACAGAAGGCAGGAAACTACAGGCCAGTTAACATCTGTCATAGGGAAAATGTTAGAAGCTATTATTAAAGATGTTACAGCAGGGCACTTAGAAAAAAATCAAGGCAATCAGGCAGAGTCAACATGATTTTGTAAAAGGGAAATCATGTTTCACCAATTTATTGGAGCACTTTGGAGGAGTCACATATGCTGTGAATAAAGGGTAGCCAGTGGATGAACTTAACTTAGATTTCCAGAAGGCATTTGATAAAGTGCCACATCAAATGTTATTGTGGAAAATAAAAGCTCATGGGGTAGGGGGTAACATATTGACATGGATAGAAGATTGGCTGACTAACCGGAAGCAGAGAGTAGGCATAAATGGGTCTTTTTGTGGTTGGCAGGATATGACGAGTGGTGTGCCAGGGATCAGTGCTGGGCCTCAACTTTTTACAATTTATATAAATGGCTTGGATGAAAGGACCAAAGGAATGGTTGCTAAATTTACTGATGACACAAAGATAGGTAAGAATGTAAATTATGAAGAGGACATGAGGCTACAAAGTGACATAGATCGGTTATGTGGGTAGGAAAAGATCTGGCGAATGGGCTAGAATGTGAGCAAATGTGAAATTGTTCATTTTGGCAGGAAGAATAAAAAGGAAGCTTATTAACTAAATGGTGAGAGAGGGCAGAGCTCTGAGATTCAGAGGGATCTTGGAATCCTAGCACATGGATCACAAAAGCTTAGTGTGCAGGTACAGCAGGTAATTAGGAAAGCTAATACTATGTTATCATTTATTGTGAGGGAAATTGATCACTAAAGTAGGGGGGTTATGCTTCAGTTGTACAGGCATTGGAGGGACCACATCTGGAGCATTGTGTACAGTACTGGTCTCCTTATCCAAAGAAAGATGTAAATGCATTAGGAACAGTTCTGAGAAGGTTTACTAGATTAATACTGGGAATGGGTGGGTTGTCTTATGAGGAAAGGTTGTAATTTCGAAGAGTAAAAGGCGATTTGCTTGAAACCTTTAAGACCCTGATGGGTCTAGACAGGGTGGATGTGGAGATGGTGTTTCCTCATGTGGGAGAATCTAGAACTAGGAGTCACTGTTTGAAAATAAGAGGTCGCTCATTTAAGATAGAGATGAGGAGAATGTTTTTCTGTCAGAGGGTAGGGAGTCTTTGGAACGCTCTTCTTCAAAAGGCGGTGGAAGAAGAGTCTGAATATTTTTAAGGCAGAGCTAGCTGGATTCTTGATTAACAAGGGGTGAAAGGTTATCAGGGGTAGGAAGGAATGTGGGGTTGAGGTTACAATCAGATCAGTCATGACCTTATTGAATGGTAGAGCAGGCTCGAGGGGCTGAGTGGCCTACTCCTGCTCCTAACTTGTATGTTCGTATGTACAACTACCTCTTAGTAGAGAGCTTGTAACATTCACTCCACACAAATGCCCACCATCTTCACCAAGAGAGAATCTAACCATCCCCCCTTGATATTCAATGGCATTACCATCACTGCACCCCCCGCCCCCCTCTATCAACATCATGGGTGGAATTTTCCCAGGTTGGCACTAAGTGCGGTAGCGGGTGGGTAAAATGATGTTTTACCCGTGGGCCTCGATGTCGGGTTTTCACACTGTATCATCCCAAACCCGGCACATTATTTCTGCATTCCTGGGAAACCCGCCGTTTCCATGGCGAACGGGCTCCCATTCACCCGCCTGCCATCACCCAGCCGCTGCATCTCGCCAGGCGCCATGTTTAAAGTCCAGCCACAAGCACATATCTCAGTTCATCCAGACCACCACTGCTGCATGGAAGACATGGCCCTGAAACTAAAGAGGACTGCAGCCCCAGCTTCAGCCACACGTTCCTCGAGAACCTTTTGGATGCCGTAGAGACCTGCCAGGATGTCCTCTACGCCCGCTCTGGCCGCAGGATGGACAGCAACAGCAACAGGTGCTGAAGGTGGATAAAGGATCAGATACTTTAACAGTTTTATGGCTGCATCTCTATGATATGACCCTGATCACAAAGAACAAGTGAGCTGCCCTCGGCCAGACAGGAGTCAGACATTCTTAGAGGCTGTGTGAAGATTTATGGAGTGTGCGCAGTGCATGGTCATCATCATCTTCCTGCAATTGAGTGACTATTAGGGCCTCCCCTGCGTCTCCATGACAGGAGCATTCTCACATTCTGCCATAAGCCAGACGGGAGTCAAACGTTCACAAGTGTGATGTGAGGGTCTATGGTGTCTCCTCACTGCATGTCGTCATCATCCTCCACAAATCTAGCAACTATGAGGGCCTCCCGAGCGTGCCTGCCTCGTCTAGCCTGTGCGAGGTCTTCATCCCCGTCATCATCGCCTCCGAGGACCTCCTCAGCCTCATCCCCTTCAGCGTCCTCCTCATCGGAGGAGATCTGCAGCTCCTCCAGCTCCTCCTCAGTCAGCTCGTCTCCCTGTTGGAGCGCCAGGTTGTAAAGGGCACAGCAAACGATGACGATGTGTGACATCCTCTGTGGACTGTATTGCAGCGCTCCACCAGACCACTCCAGGCTCCGGAGCCTCACCTTCAGCATCCCGATGGTTACCTCCAGCAAGTTGCGAGCTGCAGCATGAGCCTCATTATACTGTCGCTCTGCTGCAGTCTGAGGCTGCCGCTCGGCATCATCAGCCATGGACTCTGCGGGGAGCCCTTGTCCCCGAGGAGCATCCCTGCAGCCTCAGTGGATCGTGGAAGTCTCCAGGGATCTGTGACCGACTGAGGATGTAGGCATCGTGCACACTCCCTGGAAACCGAGCACACACCTGCAGGATGTGTTTCTGGTGGTCGCACACCAGCTGCACATTCAGCGAATGGAACCCCTTGCGGTTGATGTAGTCCACCATGTGTTGTGACGGATATCTGAGCACCACGAGTGCAGTCGATCGCATCCTGCACCAGTGGGAAACCCGAGGTCTGGGCAAATCCAATCACTCTTGCATCCTGGCTTTCCTGGTCCCGGGCAAAATGCACAAAGTTGTGTGCCCTCAAAAAGATGGCATCCGTGACCTCATGGATGCATTTATGGGTGGAGGCTTGTGATGTCCCACAGAGGTCACCTGTGCAGCTCTTAAAGGAGCCACTGGCGTCGAAATTGAGCGCTGTGGTCACTTTCATGGCCACTGGCAGTGGGTGCCCTCCATGTCCCCGTGGTGCCAAATCCTGCAGTAGCTGGCAGATGTGACCAACCAGTTCCCTAGAAATGCACAGTCTGCGGAGACATTGGTTCTTGGTCATCTGCAGGAATGAAAGGCGGCGTCTATAGACCCTGGGTGTCACTAGGCGCCAACCAGCCAGGGCTCGCTCTGGCTCTTGGGCTGCGTGTGCAGGAGCCACAGCCCCACTTCTTCCTGAGGTTGCTGCTCCTGCCTCTGCGCAGCCAGGAGCCTCAGTCACTCTCTCCTCCGTCGTCTTCGCTCTCTGTAGGCCATCAGGCATACAGCTAGTTCACCAGGCTCCATGATCCTAATGTACTCCTCCTGCTGGGTTAAAGAGAGAGACACCTGGTTAGCATGGGTGTACTAAGAACCTGTCCTGGTTAAGTGTGACGGCCCCTTAACATTTCCCGGAGAGAGCTGATCCCCACTTGGATGGCCAGAGATTAGTGCGCTGCATGGCTGCCCTGTTAGCTTGAACCATGGGGGAGGCTGGTCCAAACCGGGATGTTTACATTGCAAGAGGCTGTGAACACCTCCAGCAGTGACTGCTCCATGGCCAGCTTTAGCGAGGAGATTGTACAACGTGTGCAGTCCAACTGCTCTGCAGTCCACTAAAGTGCTCCTGAATGTGCAGTCTGTGCTGGGGGGAGCTCTGGAGAACTTGGTGGCTCTTTGATGCCTCTGCGTTGCTTGAGTGGGCAGATAAGCTCGGAGCCCGACCCCAATCATATCAATGTGGCTGTGCCTGAACTGTCTGAATTTCAGAGGAATGGTCACTTCATACAGGTTTCCCTAATACGAGGTATTCAACTCCGAATTCCCCTCAAAGTGCAGCTGCCAAGTGCAGGTCGATTCTGTGCTGTTGTGAAACACGTCGGCGTGCTTTCCCACCGACCTGGACGCACAATCCAGCGGGAGAGGTGTTGGGGGGAGGGTGATTCCGGCGGCCTGGCCGGAAAATGATGGGCTGATGTATGACAATGAGGTTCCCGATGTCCGATGGCGGGAAACACGGCCGCTGTCGGCAGGCTGAGCGGACAATCGAGAACTGGTTTCCCGCCATCGTGGCCATATTGTCCGCTCATGCCACCGATCACGCCCAATGCCAGCGGGCATGGAAAATTCCACCCCATGGGCGGCTGACCATTGACTAGAAATTGAACAGGACCAGCCAAAAACATACTGTGGCTACAAGAACAGGTCAGGGGCTCGGAATTCTGCAGTGAGTAACTCACCACCTGATTCCCCAAAGCCTGTACCATCCACAAAGCACAAGTGCGGCGTGTGATGGAATACTCTGCACTTCCCGAGGTGAGTGCAGCTCCAACAACACTCAAGAAGCTGGACACCATCCAGGACAAAGCAGCCGGCTTGATTGGCACCCCATTCACCACCGTCAACATCCACTCCCCCCACCACCAACGCACAGTGCCCGCAGTGTGTACCATCTACAGGATGCACTGCACAAACTCACCAAGGCTCCTTCGACAGCACCTTCCAAACCCACAGTCACTAACACCTTGACGGACAAGGGCAGTAGATGCATAGAAACACCACCATCTTCAAGTTCCCCTCTAAGCTACACACAATTCTGATTTGGAACTATATTGCTGTTCCTTCACTATTGCTGGGTCAAAATCCTGGAACTCCCTTCCTTGTAGTACAGTGGGTGAAGCTACACCACATGGACTGCAGCGGTTCAAGAAGGCAGCTCAACACCACCTTCTCAAGGACAATTAGGGAAGGGCAATAAATGGTGGTCCAGCCAGTGATGCCCACATCCCATGAAAGAATAAATGACTAACACTGAAAGAAACTACAATTTTCTGTTACACTTAAGTTAAACATAATATGCAAACTCAACTAGATTTTAGAAAGGAATCAATCCTTAAAATTCTTTCACTTCCCAAATTCCCGGAGCTAAACACTTAAACTCGCTGCACTCAGACAAAGCTTAATGCTGTGGACTCCTTGTGTGGCTCCAGTGTCACCTTTTGTTTTATAATGCTCCTGTTAAGAGTCTTGGAATGTTTTAATACACTGAAAGTGCTGTGTAAAGATGTTATTGTTGTTGAAATAGTCAGCATGGCTGGAAGAATCTATGGAGCGAGAAACAGAGCTAATGTTTCCGGTCCATGGATCTACATCATTACTGGGGGCACTTGGGGAATTTTAATTATTTTAGCCAGACATTGAAAGGCTGGAGAGGAGCATTTGGATCAACACTGACATCATCAACAATTTCAGTATCATCCTTTTAGCATTTAATCTGTCCTGCCTTCCATCATATCATAGACCTTCCCTTTGAAAGAACATTTGTTCTTTCAGGTACAATCATTTCAATGAAATGACAGCAAAATGCTGCAGATGCTGGAAATCTGAAATAAAAACAAAAACTGCTGGAAAAGCTCCGCAGACCCGGCAGCGCCTGTGCAGCAAGGAGCAGAGTTAACGTTTCGAGTCCGTGTGACTCTTCTTCAGAGCTGCTTTTTTTGTGAGGACTAAAGGAGGTGCTGATAGCGGCAGAATGTGTTAATAGCAGAACAAGGGTCAGCGCTCTGTGAAAGCACAACATAGAAACAAGTGACAGAAAGCCCTGTGGGAGCAGGGGTGGGGGGAAAAATCAATGAATAAATAAAAATAAATAAATAAAAATAAATAAATAAAAATAAAGAAGAAGAAAAATTGAAATTAAAATTGAAATAAAACAAGTGGGATTAATAAAGGATTAGAGATGGTTGAGAGAGTTTATGGTCTGAAGTTGTTGAACTCAATGTTCAGTCCGGAAGGCTGTAAAGTGCCTAATCAGAAGATGAGGTGATTTTCCTCCAGTTTGTGTTGAGCTTTACTGGAACATTGCAGCAGGCTAAGGAGAGACATGTGGGCATGAGAGCTGGATGGTGTGTTGAAATGGCAAGCGACAGGAAGGTCTGGGTCATAGAAACATTGAAAATAGGAGCAGGAGTAGGCCATTCGGCCCTTCGAGCCTGCCCCACCATTCATTATGATCATGGCTGATCATCCAACCCTGCTCCCGCTTTCTCCCCATATGCTTTGATCCCTTTCTCCCCAAGAGATAGATCTAACTCCTTCTTGAAAACATACAATATTTTGGCCTGAACTACTTTCTGTAGTAGCAAATTTCACAGGCTCACCACTCTCTGGGTGAAGAAATTTCTCCTCGCCTCAGTCCTAAATGGTCCACCCCGTATCTTCAGACTGTGACCCCTGGTTCTGGACTCCCCCACCATCGGGAACATCCTTCCTGCATCCACCCTATCTAGCCCTGTTAGAATTTTATAGGTTTCTATGAGATCCTCCCTCATTCTTCTGAACCCCAGCGAATATAATCTTAATCAACTCAATCTCTCCTCATATGTCAGTCCCGCCATCCCAGGAATCAATCTGGTAAACCTTCACTGCACTCCCTCTATAGCAAGAACATCCTTCCACAGATAAGGAGACCAAAACTGCACACAATATTCCAGGTATGGTCTCACAGAGGCCCAGTATAATTGCAGCAAGACATCCCTGCTCCTGTATTCGAATCCTCTCACTATGAAGGCCAACATACCATTTGCCTTCTTTACCGCCTGCTGCACCTGCATGCTTACCTTCAGCGACTGGTGTACAAGGACACGCCGGTCTCGTTGCACATTCCCCTCTCAGAATAAATAAAATTTATTAACTCATTCAACAGATTTATCTTTAAATCTGTCGCTAGGTTAAAATCCGGGTAGGGGGAGGGAAAGAGGATCTGATTCTCCCACTCGAACAACCTCCTATCCACCAGTCCTCCAATAGCCCAGCGTCCATCATGCTCCTCATCCTCCAGTCAATTTATCACCATTCAGGTAATAATCTTCCTTCCTGTTTTTGCTACCAAAGTGGATAACCTCTCATTCATCCGCATGATACTGCATCTGCCATGTATCTGCCCACTCACTCAGCTTGTCCAAATCACACTGAAGCATCTCTGCATCCTCCTCACAGCTCACCCTCCCACCCAGCTTTGTGTCACCTGCAAATTTGGAGATATTACATTTAATTCCCTCATCTAAATCATTAATATATATAGTGAATAGCTGGGGTCCCAGCACCGATCCCTGCGATATCCCACTAGTCACTGCCTGCCATTCGGAAAAAGACCCGTTTATTCTTACTCTTTGTTTCTGCCAACCAGTTTTCGATCCATCTCAATACACTACCCCCAATCCCACGCGCTTTCATTTTTCACGCTAATCTCTTATGTGGGACTTTGTCGAAAGCCTTCTGAAAGCCCAAATAAACCACATCCACTGGCTTCCCCTCATCAGCTCTGCTAGTTACATCCTCGAAAAATTCCAGTAGATTTGTCAAGCATGATTTCCCTTTCGTAAATCCATGCTGACTCTGTCCGATGCTTGCGGACAGGCCGAAGGTGTTCCGCAAAGCGGTCACCCAGTCTGCGTTTGGTGTCCCCAATGTAGAGGAGACCGCGTTAGCAGCAGCGAATGCAGTCGACCAAATTGAAGGAGGTGCAAGTGAAGCACTGTTTCACCTGAAAGGAGTGTTTAGGCCCTTGGACGGTGAGGAGGGAGGAGGTAAAAGGGCAGGTGTTGCACCTTCTGTGATTGCATGGGAAGGTGCCGTGGGAAGGGGATGGAGGAGTGGATCAGGGTGTAGGGAGGGAACGGTCCCTACGGAATGCTGATAGGGGGGGTGGGTGAGGGGAAGATATGTTTTGTGTTGGCATCATGTTGGAGTTGGCGGTAATGGTGGAGGATGATCCTTTGAATGCGGAGGCTGGTGGAGTGAAAAGTGAGGACAAAGGGGACACGATCATGGTTCTGGGAGGGAGAGGAAGCGGTGAGGGCAGAGGTGTGGGAGAGGGGTCGGACATGGTTGAGGGCCGTGTCAAGGAAGGGAAGGGAAGTGTCAGAATGGACCATGTGAAGGTGAGAGAGGGGTGGAAATTGGATGCAAAATCGATAAATTTTCCAGGTACCGATGAGAGTACAAACCGACACCGATACAGTTATCAATGCATCGAAAATAGTGATGTGGGAGGGGGCCTGAGTAGGACTGGAACAAGGAACGTTCCACATATCCCACAAAAAGACAGGCATAACTGGGGCCCATGCGGGTACCCACAGTATCACAGTATCTTTACAGTGTAGAAGGAGGACATTCGGCCCATCAAGTCTGCACTGGCTCTCTGAAAGAACATTCTACCTCTTCCCTCTCCCCTGCATTATCCCCATAACCTTGTACATTCTCTCTTTTCCGTTAGCAATCCAATTGCCTTTTGAATACCTTGATCGAACCTGCCTCCACCACCCTCTGGGTGAAAAAAATTTTCCTCACATCACTTCTACTCCTCTTGCCCATTATTTTGAATCTGTGCCCTTTGGGTCTTGATGTTTTCTTGAGTGGGAAAGGTTTCTCACTATTTACCCTGTCCATATCCCTCAGGATCTTGAATACCTCTATCAAGTCTCCTCTCAGCCCTCTTTCTTCCAAGGAAAAGTGTCCCAACCACTCCAGTCTATCCTCATAGCTGCAGTTGTTCATCCCTGGAATCATTCTCATTAATCTCCTTTGTACTCTTTTCAATGCCTTTACATCCTTCCTCAAGTATGGTGTCCAGAATTGGACCCAGTACTCCAGATGAGGCCTAACTAGTGTCTTATGCAAGTTCAGCATGATCACCTGTACTCAATGTCCCTATTAATAAAGCCCAAGATACTATATGCTTTATTAACTGCTTTCTCAACATGCCCTGCCATCTTCAATGACCTATGTACGCATACACCGAGGTCCCTCTGTTCCTGCAGCTCCTTTAGGTGCTCTCCATCTTTTTCCTGCCACTTCTCTCTTCTCTGCATTGAACTTCATCTGCCACTTGTCTGCCCAATCCACCAACATGTCTATGTCCTTTTGAAGTTCAAGACTATCCCCATCACAGTTGACAACATTTCCAATCTTCGTATCATCTGCAAATTTGGAAATCATGCCCTGCACACCACAGTCTAGGTCCTTAATATATATCATGAAGGACAAGTGTCCCAACTCTGATCCTGGGAGACTTCACTACAAACCTTTCACAATCAGAAAAACCACCATTTAACACTACTCTCTGTTTCCCGTCACTCAGCCAATTTCTTATCCAAGTGCCTACTTTCCCTTTTATTCCATGACCTAGAATTTTTCTCACAAGTCTGTTGTGTGGCACTGTATCAAAAGCCTTTTTTAAAAATCCATATACACCACATCAACAGTGTTTCCCTTATCAACCTTCTCTGTTACTTCCTCAAAAAATTCTAGCAAGTTAGTTAAACATGATTTTCCCTTAATGAATCCATGCTGGCTTTCCCTCAATATCATGTACTTGTCTAAGTGACTATTGATTTTACCCCATACTGTAGTTTCCAGAAGTTTCCCTACCACTGAGGTCATTCTGACTGCTCTGTAGTTGCCGGCTTTATCCTTGCACCCCTTTTTGAACAAGGGTGTAACATTTGCAATTCTCCAGTTGTGTGGCACATCCCCTGTGTCTAAGGAAGACTGGAAGATTATCATTATTTCCTCTGCAATTTCCACTCACTTCTCTCTGTACTCTTGGATGCATCTCATCCGGTTCTGGTACCTTATCTATTTTAAGTAAAGGTAGTCTTTCCAACACCTCCTTCCTCTTGATTGTAAGTTTTTCTAGTGTACCAGTTACCTCCTCTCTCACCTTGGCCTGGGTAGGATCCTCTTCCTTTGTAGAGACAGATGCAGAGTACTCGGACAACACCTGCACTCTTTCTCCAGCCTCCATATGCAAGTCCCTTTTTTGACCCTAATCAACCCTACTCTTTCTTTTACCACCCTTTTATTATTTACATGCTTGTAGAAGACCTTGGGATTTCCTTTTCTGTTCGCTGCCGGCCTCTTTTCATGCTCTCTCTTTGCTTTTCTTATTGGTTTTTAAATTTCCCCCCGGTCCTGCTATATTGAGGCTGATTTTACATTGTATTTTCGACCTGACATCTGTTGTGTGCGCACTTTCTCCTTTTCATCTTCTATCTCTCTCATCATCCATGGTTCTCTGGATTTATTTGTCCTAACTTTCCCCTTCAGGGAATATCCCTTGACATTTGCTGCAATACTTTTTCTTTAAAGGTGGCCCATTGTCGGCCACCATCTTTTCTGCCAACATTTGATTCCCACTCACTCATCTCTGATGCCTTCTCATCCCACCGAACTTGGCTTTCCCACAATTAATTATCCCCGCTCTGGATTGTTCCCTGTCCTTTTCCATGATTAACCTAAACCTTATGATACAATGGTCACTGTCCCCTAGAGGCTCTCCCACTGATATTTGATCCACTTGGGCCAACTCATTCCCCAGAACCAGGTCCAAAAGTACATGTCCTCTAGTTGGACTGGAAACATACAGATGCAGAAAATTATCTTGAACACATTCCAGGAACTCTTGCCTACTTTTCCCTTTGTACTATTCCTATCCCAGTCCATATTCGGATAATTGAAATCTCCCATTCTGATTACTCTATAACTCTTGCACCTCTCCATAATTTCTTTGCAAATTTGTTTCCCCATATCCCTTCCACTAGTTTGTGGTCTGTGTCGTATATAATCAATGTTACTGCACCTGTTTCATTCCTTACCTCCAGCCAGAGAGATTCTGTCCTTGACCGTCTGGAACATCTTCTCTCTCCAATCCTGTAATGCCATCTTTAACCAGAATTGCCACTTCCCACTGCCACCCTAACCCCCACCACCACATTTTCTTCCTTTCCTGTCTCTCCTGAACACCTTGTACCAGGAATATTTAACCCAGTCCTGCCTTTCTTTGAGCCAGGTCTCTGTTATAACAATAGTATCATAATTCCATTTGTTAACCTGTGCCTGCAGTTCACCAATCTTATTAACCACACTCTGTGCTTTCACACACATGCACATTAGCCCTGATTGAGGCTTTTTATCCTCTCCCCCTCATTCTGGCCCCATCTAATGACTTGCTGTTGCCTACTCTAGTTCTAACAAACTCTCCAAGGTTCTATTAACCTTGATACAACTGGCTGATATATCCTTGGTATCAGTTGATGCTTCCCTACTCCCCACTGCCAGTTTTTCTCCTCTCCACTCTGAATTTCCCCTCAGGGTCCCATCCCCATACCAATCTAGTTTAAACCCTCCCCAATAGCACTAGCAAAGCTCCCCGCGAGGACATTCGTCTCAGTCCTATTCAGGTGTAGATCGTCCAGCTTGTACAGGTCCCACCTCCCCCAGAACCTGACCCAATGCCTCAGAAATCTAAAGCCCTCCCTTCTCCTCCATTTCTCCAGCCACGTGTTGAACTGCTCGATCTTCCTATTCTTGTGCTCGTTGGCACGTGGCACTGGGAATAATCCTGTCATTACTGTTCTTGAGGTCCTGCTTTTTAATTATTTTCTTAACTCCCTAAAATCTGGTTTCAGGACCTCATCCCTTTTCCTACCTATATCATTGGTACCAATGGGGACCACAACCTCTGGCTGTTCACCCTCCCCCAAAAGCATGTTCTGCAGCTGCCCTGTGACATCCTTGACCCTGGCACCAGAGAGGCAACGTACCATCCTGGAGTCATGTCTATGGCCACAGAAATGCCTGTTTGCTCCTCTAACTATGGAATCCCCTACTACTTTAGCACTCCCGCCCTTCCTCCTCCCCTCCTGTGCAGCTGAGCCACCTGTGGTGCCATGAACTTGGCTCTTGATATCGTCCTCCGAGGAACCATCTCGCTCACCAGTATCCAAAATGGAAAAGCAGTTAGAGAGTGAGGTAGCCTCAGCAGATTCCTGCACTACCTGCCTGCTTCTCCTAGATACTCTGCCGGTCACCCATTCCCTCTCTGTGTTCTTCGAACCTGCTGTGTGACTACCTCTCTAAAAGTGCTATCCACGTAATCCTCGGCCTTGTGGATGTACTGCAGTGACTCCAGCAGCCACTCAAGCTCCGCAAATCAGAGCTCAACTTTCTGCCACTAGTGACGCTTCCTGCAGATATGATCATTGAGTCCACTCTGTGCCTGCACGACTTCCCACATCCCACAGGATGTACATTCCACATGGCCGAGCTGCGCTGACATACCTTAAACTTTGTATGAAGCATTTACTACGGTATTTATTTCATAATTTATTCTAAATTACTCATTTAAAACAATTATTTTCTTCATTAATTTGGAATATTTCCCACGTATAGTACAGTACTGTGTTTATTAAAGGCTAGCATCACCCACAATTACAACTAAAAGTTACACATTCCTTAATTACACGGGAATGTGTTTTAAGTATTTATTTTAATTATTTTATTTTAGCTATTTTATTTTACTTATTTTGCTGTATATATATTTTTTATTTTAAAGTTTTACTTCTTGTTATTTACAAGACCTACTTTAACTCCTGCATTCTAAGCTGGCTTTTAACACACTAACCCTTACACCAAGCTCTTACCAGCCAATCAGCTTACTGGTTTCATGCGATGTCACAGTTGCTTTTACCACTCAGCTTCTACAGAAGCTGAAATTCTCCTGGTTCCAGACTTGCCTCTGCTCCGCTCTCAGGCAGGAAAGGCTGTGCTCTGAGCCCAAGTATCTATTTATGCTGATCCTGGTTCCTGACCTGCCTCTGCTCCGCTCCCATAGCCACACCTTTTAGTTGGAGGAAGTGAGACAAGTTAAAGGAAAAGTTATTCAGTGGGAGAACAAGTTCAGCCAGACAGAGGAGAGTGGTGGTGGATGAGGATTGTTTGGGCCTCGTTTCAATATATGACTGAATTCAATAACAAATGTTAAAACCTTAATAAGTTCTCAATCAAGCTAGTAACTTTGTTCTCAACCTGATGTATTTTACCCCACTTTATTTTCCTTCTTCACAGTTAACTTAATGGCGATTAGAATACTGTCTCAGCAAAAGTGCGGTCTCTCCAAATGTGTTACTTGCTACCTGGTGGCCATGGCAGTGGCAGATCTACTGGTCATTATCCTGGACCTGATATTAAGACACATACCAATTGTTTATGGGGAGCAGTTCCGGTTCCTGTTTTCCATTCCCGTGTGTAACATACACGCTGTTTTCCTTTATGCAGCCACTGACTGTTCTGTCTGGTTCACTGTCACTTTCACCATTGACCGATTTGTGGCCATTTGTGGCCAGAAGCTGAAAAGTAAATATTGCACTGAGAAAACAGCGACTGTGGTTCTGGGAACAGTGACTGTGCTGAGCTGTTTAAAGAACATTTTCTGGTATTTTATGTTCATAGGTGAATATTTGCTGTTGAATGTCCCCTGGTTTTGTGATGTAACAGGGGGTATTCAGTATTCTCAAGTCTGGGGATCAATCGAGTTCCTCCATAATATTCTAAACCCAGCGGTCCCATTTGTTGTGATTTTGCTGCTCAACGTTTTCACTGTCAGACACATTTTAGTGAGCAGCAGAGCCCACAGGAGACTCCGGGCTGACAGCAGTGGGGAGAGTCCCAGAGACCCAGAGATGGAGAGTCGAAGGAAATCCATCATTTTACTGTTTGTTATCTCGGCAAATTTCATCCTGTTATGGACGACGTTAATGGTTTATTCCGTGTGGTACCGGATGTGGGACTTGGGATATGGTTCTGTTTGGATTGATGAAGTTGTGCTGGAACTGGGCTTCATGCTGCAGCTCCTGAGTTGCTGCACAAACACTTGTATTTATGCCGTGACCCAGACTAAGTTTAGAGAACATCTGAAGGATATGCTGAAATATCCCTTCACCCAAATTGTTCGACTCATTCATTGATCAGAAAAACTGAATCATTGAGAGCTTCAAGCACCTTCTCATTTTATTTCACATTTCCAGCAGGGGCCATGTCCTGTTCCCCATGGTGATAGGGAATGGGGGTGGGTCCTGTTTCCCACAGTGACAGTGAAGTGAGGGTACAGCCTGCGGCCAATAGTGATGGGAGACTGAGGGTGGGGCCTGTTCCCATGGTGAAAAAGCATTAGGGGAGAGGCCTGTTGCCAAGGTGACAGGGGACTGGGAATTGGGAGATTTCCACATGGTGACAGGACGTAGGGGAGGGTATTGGGTGATCTCTGGCACGGGATCAGCTCACTCAACACAGGCCCGGGATGGAGCCAGGGCCCATCCTGCTCCGTGTGTGACTCAGTATCACACACAGGGGGATCAGCTCACTCAACGCAGGCCCGGGATGGAGCCAGGGCCCATCCTGCTCCGTGTGGCTCGCTATCACACCAGGAGACTTCAGCTAACACAGCATAATCTGGAGCCTGGGCCTGTCCTGCTCTGGGGGCTCAGTAACAAATCCCATGAGATGAACTTTTAATAAACACTGCGGTGTATTTAACTCCTTGTCCAACACTGTGAGGCAGCTTTCAATTTTTAGGTTGATTTCACAGGCGATCTCCAGCTCTGAATTCCTCAGCAGAGAGCTTCTGATCTTCGGATAGTCGGAGTCCGGATGGATGTACCCCGGAAGATGCGCCATGGGACATTATCGGAAGTCCCAACGCACTGACTCTGCGGGAACTGCCAGGGAAGTTTGAACATCTGATGGGCAATTCACCTGCTCACTGGGACCCTCCGCAAAAGTCTCCAACTTCAGACAGTTCCCACGTACTTACCTGAATAGATACCCAGGAAATGTTAGACCGATGAAAACCTAGTCTAACTCCTGGGTAACTGCACAGCTGACCGACCAATCACTCACAATGTCCCCCCAACTTGACTGCCTCGTGACCCCCAACTACCCCCGACCCCTGACTCCCCATTGACCTCCCAAAACCCCCAACTCGACCTGACTAGCTGCTCCACCCGACTCCGCCGACGCACCCTATTCCCCCGACTCAACCTGACCACCCTTTGCCCCAGCTACCCGCTTACCCACCTGCCAAACTACCCACCTCACCCACCTGCCAACCTTCCCAGCTTCCACCTTACCTACCTGACACCCTATCCCCTTACCCATTTACCTCACACAACCTACCCCCTTGCCCGCCCACCCCTATTATTCACTTACCTTCTCTCCGTAGCTTTCCAAAGAAGCTTTGGGACATTTAAACTCTTTACTTACTGGTCAAAGTCCTGGAGCTCCCTTCCTAACAGCGCTGTGCGTGTACCTACACCACGTGAACTGCAGTGGTTCAAGAAGGCAGCTCACCACCTCCCTCTCGAGGGCAACTAGGGATGGGCAATAAATGCTGCCCCGGCCAGTGAAGCCCACATCAAGTGAATGAATAAAAGAAAATCCGGCAGCTGGTGTTGTAAAAAGGGGGCGTGGCCTGTCCTCTCCCAACGATCCGACGCTAGGAAGAAGCAGTTCCATTTCAGACTCGCTCCGCATTTCTGGAGAAGCCGGGATGGGAAGACCTGGTCAGGAACGCCGCGCTCCTGTGTGCTGGAGGAAAGTAGGAGTGGGGTGGCAATCCGACAGTGATTGACATTCCTCGGAAGACTCCGGCCTCATCTTTCAATTCGATACTTTACAGCCTTCCAGAATCAACACTGAGTTCAACCATTACAGACTGGAATCTCTGTCTCCATTTCTTTTCATGTTTCACTCTTACTCTTGTTCTCACATTCGGAATGCAGCACAACTGCTCGAGGCACATCTTTTGTTTCTTTACTTGTCCCATTTCCACTCCCTTTGACTCCGCACGACTAGCTCTTCTGTCATTTAATCTCTCCCTGTCTTACACCCAATCACAGAGCTTCCCTATTGTCCTTTTTCTCACCCTCCTGTTGCTTAAAGTCGATGACATTTCAAACTTGTCCAGTTCTGATGCCTGAAACGTTAACTCGATTTCTCTCTGTACAGATGCTGTCAGACCTGATGAGTATATCCAAGGATTTCTGAATGTATTCAGAGGAATTCTCTGTTACTCCAGCCCGGGATCACGGATGCAATGGATGTTATTGAAAACAAGTTCCCTGGGCCATTTTGTTAGAACTTGTTTGCTTCTAAAATTGTATTTTTACTCTTCTGACATTGTCTCAAATTAACCATTAACCTTCTGACATGGATCCATGTATCCATTTAGCATGGGTGGATGATTGGACAATGGAGAAGTAGCAGAGAGTAGGGATAAACGGGACATTTTCGCTTTCTCAGCCGCTAACTAGGGGATTTCTGCAAGGATCAGAGCTGGGGCCTCAACTATTTACAATCCCTGTTAATGATTTAGACAAAGAGATCAAGCTGAGAGAAGTAGGGAAAGCGGAGGGGTGAAATCAAAAAGGAAATTAGGACAGTAAAGAGAGGGCATGAAAGAATATTGGCAAGCAAAATCAACACAAAGATGATTGATCAATTTAGAGTAAGAGGATCACGAAGGAAAGAATGGAGCTCATAAAACACCGAAAAGGTAACCTGTGGGTGGAGGCGGAGGATGTGGGTTTGGGTCTGAATGAATACTTTGCGTCTGTCTTAACAAAAGAGGGGGAGAATGCTGACATTGTAGTTCAGGAGGAGGAGTGTGAAGTATTGGATGTGATAAACGTAGGGAGAGAGGAAGTATCAAGGGGATTAGCATCGCCAGAAGTGGATAAATCACCAGGGCTGGATGAAATGTACCCCGGGCTGTGTCCGCTCCAGTCAACAAGGATCTGACTACTCTAATCCCATTTTCCAATGCTTGGCACATAGCCCTGGAGGCTATGTCAACGCAAGTGAATATCTAAATACTTCTTAAATGTTACGAGAGTTTCTGACTCAATCACCCTTTCAGGCAGTGAGTTCTAGACTCCCACCACTGTCTGGGTGAAAAAAATATTCCTCAACACCCCTCTTAGCCTTCTACCTCTTACCTTAAATCTATGCCCCCTGGTTATTGACCCCACTACTAATGGAAAAAGTGCCTTCATATCCACCCTATCTATGCTCCTCATAATCTCATACACCTCTATCAGGTCCCCTCTCAACCTTCATTGCTCCTAGGAAAACAACCCCAGCCTATCCAATCTTTCCTCATGGCTCAGACACACCAACACAGGCAGCATCCTGGTAAATCTCCTCTGCGCCCTCTCCAGTGCAATCACATCCTTCCTATAATGTGGTGACCAGAACCGCACACAGTACTCCAGTTGTGGCCTAACCAGCGTTTTATACAGTTCCAGCATAACCTCCCTGCTCTTGTATTCTATGCTTCAGCTAATAAAGGCAAGTATCCCTCATGCCTTCTTAACCACTTGATCTACATGCCCTGCTACCTTCAGGGATCTATAGATATGCTCACCAAGGTCCCTCTGATATTCAGTGCTTTTCAGGGTCCTACCATTCATAGTGTATTCCCTTGCCTTGTTAGCCATCCCCAAGTGCATTACCTCACATTTTTCTAGGTTGAATTCCATTCGCCACTGCTCTGCCCACCTGACCAGTCCATTGATATCCTCCTGCAGTTTACGGCTATCCTCCTCGCTATTTACCACTCTACCAATTTTCCTCTTATCTGCAAACTTCTTGATCATACCCCCTACATTTAAATCTAAATCATTTATGTACACCACAAACAGCAAGGGCCCCAGTACCGAGCTCTGTGGAACCCCACTAGAAATAGACTTCCAGTCACAGAAACATCCCTCTACCATCACACTCTGCTTCCTGCCTCTCAGCCAATTTTGGATCCAACATGCCACTTTGCCATGGACCCCATGGGCTCTTACTTTCATGGCCAGTCTGCCATGAGGGACTTTATCAAAAGCCTTGCTAAAGTAAAATGCATTATCCTCATCAACACTCCTGGTTACCTCCTCAAAAAATTCGGACAAATTTTTCAAACACGACCTTCCCTTAACAAACCCATGCTGACTGTCCCCGATTAATCCTTGTCTCTCCAAGGCCAGATATATTCTGCCCCTCAGAATTCTTTCTAGTAACTTCCCCACCACTGAGGTTAGACTGACTGGCCTGTAATTTCCTGGTCTATCCCTTCCTCCCTTTCTTAATATTGGAACAATTTTAGCGGTCCTCCAGTCCTCTGGCATCACACCTGTGGCCAGAGAGGATTTGAAAATTATTGCCAGGGCCCCTGAAATCTCTTCCCTAGGCTCCCTCAACAGCCTGGGATATATCTCATCCGGGCCTGTGGATTTATCCATTTCTAAGGCCGCTAGACCTGCAAGTGCCCCCTCGCTCTCTATGTTAATTTCCTCTAATATTTCACAGTCCTCCACCCTGATATCTGTATCTGCGTCGTCCTTTTCCATTGTGAAGACCGACGTAAAGGATTCATTGAGGACTGCACCCATGTCTTCCGGGTCCACACACAGATTACCTCTGTTATCCCAAATTGGCCCTACTCTTTCCCTAGTTATTCTCTTACTCTATATATATTTAAATAACCCCTTTGAGTTTTCCTTTATTCTATCCACCAATGCTTTCTCATGCACTCTCTTAGCTTTCCTAATTTCCTTTCTAAGTTCCCTCTACACTTTTTACATTCCAGGAAGGACTCAGCTGTATTGAGCCCTCGGTATCTGCCATAAGCTTCTCTTGTTTTCTTCATCCTAACCTTTATGCCCCTTGACATCCAGGGTTCTTCAGGATTGGTTCCCCCCACCCGTTGCCTTTATGGGAACATAATTGCCCTGTGCTTTTGCTATTACCTCCTTGAAGAACCCCCACTGCTCTGACACAGTTTTATCTGCAAGTAGCTGCTCCCAGTCCACTTGTGCCAAATCGCATCTCATCTTAGTAAAATTAGCCTTTCCCCAGTTTAGAACTTTTATTCCTGGCCCAACCTTATTCTTTTCCATAACTATCCGAAATCTAACTGAGTTATGGTCACTATCTCCAAAATGTTCCCCTACTGATATGCCTTCCACCTGCCCGGGCTCAGTTCAGAATATTAGGTCCAGAACTGCCCCTTCCCTTGCTGGGCTTTCTACGCACTGTCTAAGAAAGTTCTCCTGGATGCAACTTCAGAATTTTACTCCCTCCCTACCTTGCACACTGAAACTATCCCAGTTAATATTTGGGTAGTTAAAATCCCCTACCATTACTGCCCTATTATTCTTACACTTCTCTGAAATTTGTCTACATATTTGATCCTCTATCTCTCCCTGACTGTTTGGGGGCCTATAGTACACAGGTCATATCTGACTAATTAGATTGAAGTTTTTGAGGAAGTAACAAGTAGGATTGATGAGGGTGGTGTAGTTGATGTGATACACATTGATTATAACAAGGCTTTCGACAAGGTTCCACATGGCAGACTGCTTAAAAAAATAACAGCCCATAGGATCCAGGGGAACGTAGCGAGCTGGATACAAAATTGGCTCAGTGGCAGGAAACAAAGGATGGATGTTTTTGTGACTGGAAGGCTGTTTCCAGTGGGGTTCTGCCGGGCTCAGTACTGGGCCCCCTGCTTTTTGTGGTCTATATTAATGATTTGGGCATAAAAGTAGAATGATCAAGAAGTTTGCAGACAGCAGAAAAATTGGTTGATAGCGAGGAGAGTTGCTGTGGACTGGAGGAAGATATCAATACACTGGTCAAGTGGGCAGAAAAGTGGCAAATGGAATTCAACCCAGAGAAGTGTGAGGTGATGCAATTGGGGAGGTCAAACAAGGCAAAGGATTACACAATAAATGGGAGGAAACTGAGAGGTGTAGAGGAAGTGAGGGGTCATAGAGTGAATGTCCACAGATCCCAGAAGGTAGCAGGACAGGTTGAGAAGGTGGTTAAGAAGGCAGATGGAATCCTTTCATTTCTTAGCTGAGGCATAGAATATAAGAACAGGGAGGTTATGCTGGAACTATATAAAACATTAGTTAGGCCACGACTTGAGTACTGTGTGCTGTTCTGGTCACCTTGTTACAGAAAGGATGTAATTGCATTCGAGAGGGAACAGAGGAGATTTACCAGGATGTAGCCTGGGCTGGAAAATTGCAAATATGAGGAAAGATTGGAGAGGCTGGGGTTGTTCTCCTTAGAACAGAGGAGGCTGAGGGGAGATTTGATTGAGATGTACAAAATTGTGAAGGGCCTGGATAGACTGGATGGGAAGGGCCTATTTACTTTAGCAGAGAGCACATTGACGAGGGGATATAGATTTTAAGAGATTGATAGAAAGATTAGAGGGGAGATGAGGAAAACCTTTTCTCACCCAGCGGATTGTGTGGGTCTGGAACTCACTGCCTGAAAGGGGAGTAGAGGCCGGAACCCTCAACTCATTGAAAAGGTGTCTGGATATGCACCTCAACTGCCGGAACCTGCAGGGCTACGGACCAAGTGCTGAAAAGTGGGATTAGGCTGGGGGGGGTTCGTTCTTCAGCCAGGGCAGACACGATGGGCCGAGTGGCCTCTTTCTGTGCTGTAAACATTCTACGATTCTACGGTACATTCAGACGGTTGCTATGCAGCCATTCACACCTCATCTGGACACATCTTTTGTTTCTTTACTTTACCCATTACCACTGCCTCTGGCTTTTGTACCATGAAACCTTTTATCCTTTAATGTCTCCTGCCCTCCACCCTATCACACACCTTCCCTTTTGTTCATCGACATCATTCCCTCCCCAGGCCAACTCCTATTGGTCCAAATAAAATCGGCCTTCCTGGTAATAAATCCATGAGTTCTGTCATTGGTGGAGATTGTGGCTGGTTAATTGGTTCAATGTTGCTGCTTCTGGTCTCACTGGTGTCAGGTGAGTGCGGCTTGTGTGTATAAAAGGTGCTGCTCGGTGCCTGAAGGGATGGTTGAGTTGTTTGGTATCATGGGGGATTTTGTAGTGAGGGCTTTGTTCCCAGGGCTGGTGTTAGTTGGAGCTGTTTGTGGCTCTGATACTTGGCAACTGTTTCTCGGCCAGAGGTTTCCATGGAGCAGAGTCAAAGCCACCCCTGTGCCTCAGACATTCTCTCCGCCTGGGCCTCCCTTTGGTTCCCATTTCCGTGTGTCTGAGGGTGGAAGTGTGTCTCCACTGCAGACTGTGATGGTGCAGTGTGGAGAGGACAAGCTGCTGCTCAGGGTCCAGCTGGATTTATTTGGAACCTGGCACCTGATCAAAGCTGCTGACCTGACCCTGGGGACAGCAGGTTGTTGGCCAACCAGGATCTACTCTCAGAACCACACTGTCCTCTTTGACTATGGACTCCATGAGTGTGGCAGCAGGTTGCAGGTAATGGGAATCCTCAGCTCTTGCTCTAAGCTTGGGCTGTAGGTTGTTCCCCACTCTTCATTCCAACACTGGGTGAGATGTCAATGATATTGAGGAGATAGCTGTCTCCTGCTTTATAAAACTACAAATTAGCTTTCTATCTTGTATTGTACTTTACTTTAACTGATCCCTGAGTCTCTCCAACCTATGACATCAGCCCCATTGGTCTTGAACCTTCTCTTTGGATCCTCCAAGCTTTTCCTTTTGTTGTTTTGAGGATTTTCAGCTCTATTCCCCTCATTCAGATCAATCCAACTGGAGGTTTCAGTCCAGTTTAATCGAACCAGGTTTAGAATGAGATGTGATGAAAATTTGCTTTTTCATATAAATTTGGATAGCTTGAATTTCCAAGCAATGGTGGGATGTGACACCCAGCTTTCAGAAACTAAGCTGAAGTGTTAATTTTTTTCAAAAGGTTATTGATAAATTAGTACTAAACTTTTATATTATGAAAAGTGAAGTTGCAACAAGATATGGGAACAATGGAATTTACCTGTAGAGAGGATGAGGCTGAGTCAGTATTGAAGACATCCTAAGATCTTTCATAAATGTGAGAAGCCTCCAGCCTCTGCATCAAGTTCCTGTCTAAAGGAACCAAGGATGTGTCAACTCGTATTGAATTCTCCTGTCCAGGTGGTGTTGCTTTGCCTGGGTCTGTACAAATCTGTTTTTTAACTGTTGCCTTAATGAAGGTGTCACTGGGAGCCAGATTAATCAGAATTTTGGGAGTTCTTATAGTAATTTGTAGACATAATGGATGTGCTTAATCTTTTCTTTAAATGTTTACATTTTTATCTAAACCTCCTGAATTTGTGGCAGTCTTTGCTGTTCCTGAATTCCGGGCACTGATCTCAAAATAAAATACTAATTGCAAAACAGTTGAGTGCCTAATCAAGTTTCCCTCGTGGATTTGATCCACCTGACTAGCATCATCTGCCACATCATAACATTCCCTTCATTCCCCAAAATAAATCCATCTGTCTCCAATGTACTCGGTGACTGAGCATTCACAGCTCTCTGGGATAGAATCCCAAACATTCACCACCTGCTGTATGAAGTAATTCCCTGTCACATTAATCTTAAGTGACCCCCTGACCTGAGATGCCTACCCCTAATAATCAACTCTCCTCCGGCTGGGGGGAAGCAGCCTCTTCACACTGATCCTGTCCATCCCCCTCAGAATTGTTTTCAGGGGATGGGATGACTTCATTGTTAGCCCCTGTGGAGAACATTCTCATTTCAGATCAGTTCTTCATTCCTTCACCTGATTCTTTCAGATGATTGGAGATTTCCTCATCTACACCACCCACCTGAACCACACCCCAGAGTATCATGGATCTGTCATTGTGAGAACGAATGGAGCTGTCGTTCCCATTGAGTGTCGTTATTTGAGGTGAGAATCTTTATTCGCTTTGTCAATAAGATCTACAGCTGCTGGTGGTCTCTGAAGATGTCCTAAAATGACTCCCCTGCCTTTCCAGGAAGGGCAATGTGAGCAGTGACCCCATCAAGCCCACCTGGATCCCATTCAGCTCCACCAAGTCTGGAGAAGGGCATCTGTCATTCTCTCTGCGCCTAATGAATGGTATGTGATGGGTGGATGGGGAGTGATTTCCTGTAGTCACTCACTGGGAGTTACAGCCACTGTCTCTAACCCTTGTCCTCTTGTACTTCAGGTGACTGGCTTACAGAGCGCACTTCGACTGTCTACTACCTGGGTGAGCTCATTCACATTGAGGCCTCTGTTTCAATGATCAACCACATGCCCCTGAAGCTCTACATTGACCGCTGTGTAGCTACACTGAGCCCAGACAAGGACTCCACCCGGAGATACAGCTTCATTGACCACAATGGGCAAGGATCTCTCTGCTTTCTCCAGCTGGTCCCATCTCAATGGCTTCACTTGATTCACTTCCTGTCCCTTTTTAATCTTTCTTCAGTTGCCTCCTGGACAGCAAAGCTGAGGACTCCTTTTCAACTTTTGTGTTGCCAAGAGACGAGCGGGAGCTGGACAAGCTCCGCTTTGACCTGGATGTGTTCCGTTTCCTTGGAGATGACCGTTCCTTGGTAAGAGGAAGCTGATCATTGGGGTCTCCATGTTGGGAGGGAGTCACTGAATCATGACTTGTGTTGAATGTGTCCCTCAGATTTTCATCACCTGTCACCTGAAAGTTGCTCCATTGGATCAGAGGGATTCCAGGAACAAAGCTTGTACTTTCCAGAAGGTGCAGAATGTGTCAGTTCCCCCTCTCTCTCCCTCAGGGATGTTGTGTGGGGATGTGATGCACAACCTGGTTGATGGGATCTTTCTCTTGTTTAGCTGGACCCCATTGGAGGAATCGAGCATTGACATTTGTGCCTGTTGCCATGTGGGTAACTGTGGTGCCACAAGGGAGTTGTGGTTAGGTCCCAGAGGAAGGAGAGATCTTGTACCTGAAGCTGGTGGGACATTGATCCTCTAGATGTTGGACGTCCCCCTTTCCCCTCTCTAACTGGAATGTTTGATGTTGCAGAGAGTGAAGCTGGATTGAAGTGGGAGGGTGAGGCCTCACTTGGACCCCTGCAGGAGATGAGAAGTGGTATCGCACACTCCTGCAGAAACAACAGGTCAGCTTTGACCTTGGCAAGGTAGTCCAAGGTCGCAACACATCGAGTAGTAGATTTAATGCTACGCACATTTCTGGATACAATCTTTACACCCATTTTAAAGCATTTAGTGTCTTACCAAACCTGTTGTCTCTGAGAGTCCGAGACCTTTGGTCTGCTCCTGCATACCCATAGTGTTCACAAATTGCCTCACTTTGGATGGGCTGAGGAAACTGTCCTGAACCTCCCCATTGGAGATGTTCTGCTCAGGTGGCATCTGGGGATTCGTGTAGAGGACGGGATTTGAAATGTCCTCTGTTGGAGAAGCTTCCCCAATCCTCTCCCCCTCTGGGGCGTCGCTGCTCCCGGCTTCCCGGAGCTGGGGTGCGCTGAGCGCTTCACTGCTCCCAGATTGCTGGGGTTGGGGTGCACTGGCCTCTTCAGGTTGTGGGCAAAGTCGGGGTGCGCTGGTCTCCTCATTGTCGCCAATGTTCTGGAGCTCGGGTGTCTCGTCCTCCAACTCCCTAGAGCTTTTCCGCTTCTTCTGTAGGTGCCGCCCTTACCTTTCTTCGTCTGAAGAGCAGCTGTCCTTGTCATCCGTGTCGGATAGGAGACGCCTCTTGCCACTTGTCTGGGAAGTGGCTTGGTCCCTTCTTAGCCCCTTCTTCCTTTTGGCTCTCTTCACCAGCTGCCACTCCCCCTGCTGATTTTCCGCTGCTTCCTCCTCCATTGATTCGCTCTCCTGAGGAGTGGGAGGTTCAGGGGGCAGTGCTGTTGATTGGCTGTCTGCTGCCTCAATCTTATCCTCCACCTAGTCTCTCTCTGTGTCCTCCTTTGTCCCGTTGTTCTCACTGGGGGCCATGGTGTTTGGAGTGTTACAAGAGTCCTTGGTAGTAGTGACACGAAGCATTTCTTCTGCTTCCCCCTCATTGGCGTTGGCTGCCCGTGCATAAGTGAGGCAGCGTTTGGGGCAGGTCCTGTAGAGGTGACCTGCCTCGCCACACAGGTTGCAGCACTTAGTCTGTTTTCAGTCCTTTGTCTGGTGCCCTTCCTGTTTGCAGTTCTTGCAGAGGGCGGCGCTGCAGTTGGCCGCCACATGACCAGACTTGCCGCATGAGTGACAAAGTTTGGGTTGTCCAGCGTAGACCAGGTAGCCACGGCTTCCCCCGATAGCAAATCTGGAAGGAGGGTGGAAGACGGCTCCCTTACCGTCGGTCTTGAGCGTGACCTTAACCTGGCGTTTGCTGGTCCAAATCCCGAAGGCGTCTCTAACCTCGGTGCAGCTCCCAACCTTGTCGACGTACCTGGCGAGGAAGGTGAACACGTCGGCGACAGCGACGTGGGGGTTGTAGAGATGCACCGTCACCACACGGTCCCGTTGCAACGGCAGAGCAAAGAGCGGCTCCACCGTCAGGATCTTCATCTCCGGCTGGTGTCTCTTCTTCTCGAACACCTTCAGGAACTTGACGCAGGCAGCAACATTCCTGAAGGTCACGTCGAAATATCCAGCGCTGGGGAAGTCTTGCAGGGAGTAGATCTCCTCCGCTTCAAATCCACACGCCTTCAACAGGATCCGCGTGATGAGGAAGGCCCGATCCATGGGTGCTCCTCCTTCACTGTCCTTCACTGTCACCCGAACGGTGTTACGTACCCCCTGGTTTGGGGCTCCTTTGGTTTTAGCCGTCGCTTCACTACAACTGATCTTAGCCAAAAGGCCGAGAAGCGATAACCCAGAAACCCATGCGCCCGTCCCGTCTTCCTCGGCCTCCGGCTTCACCGTCCGTTTTGCTGCGTGTGGCCGAACACGGGCTGAAGACCCGACAGCCAGCATTGAGCATCAGGACCTTTCTTGCTTGATGCTGCCTCCCTGAAGCAGCGCCTGCAACAGCTTCAAAACCCAACAGGGGGCATCGTCCAGTCCCGGGCTCCGCCCTGACAAGCAGCACAAGTGCACACCAGCAGCAGCCCTGCAGTTGTACCAATATCCAACAGGGGGCATTTTCCAGTCCAGGATTCCACCCTGACAAGCAGCACAAGTGCACACCAGCAGCAGCCCTGCAGTTGCACCAAAATCCAACAGGGGGCATCGTCCAGTCCCAGGCTCCACCCTGACAAGCAGCACAAGTGCAAACCAGCAGCAGCCCTGCAGTTGCACCAAAATCCAACGGGGGGCATCATTCAGATATAAAAACAAAGAACTGCGGATGCTGGAAATCCAAAACAAAAACAGAATTACCTGGAAAAACTCAGCAGGTCTGGCAGCATCGGTGGAGAAGAATAAAGTTGACGTTTCGAGTCCTCATAACCCTTCAACAGAACTGAGTAAAACTAGGAGAGGGGTGAAATATAAGCTGGTTTAAGGTGGGGGGGTGGGGGGAGAGAAGTCGGGCGGGGGGGTGGTGTGGTTGTAGGGACAAGCAAGCAGTGATAGGATCAGATAACCAAAAGATGTCAGAGACAAAAGAACAAAGAGGTGTTGAAGGTGGTGGTATTATCTAAACGAATGTGCTAATTAAGAATGGATGGGAGGACACACAAGGTACAGCTCTAGTGGGGGTGGGGTGATATAAGACTAACAGGGCATAAAAGGTATAAATTTAAAAATAATGGAAATAGGTGGGAAAAGAAAAATCTATATAAATTATTGGAAAAAATAAAAGGGAGGGGGAAGAAACGGAAATGGGGGTGGGGATGGGGGAGGGAGTTCAAGGTCTAAAGTTGTTGAATTCAATATTCAGTCCGGAAGGCTGTAAAGTGCCTAGTCGGAAGATGAGGTGCTGTTCCTCCAGTTTGAGTTGGGCTTCACTGGAACAATGCAGCAAGCCAAGGACAGACATGTGGGCAAGAAAGCAGGGTGGAGTGTTAAAATGGCAAGCGACAGGGAGGTTTGGGTCATTCTTGCGGACAGACCGCAGGTGTTCTGCAAAGCGGTCGCCCAGTTTACGTTTGGTCTCTCCAATGTAGAGGAGACCGCATTGGGAGCAACGAATGCAGTAGACTAAGTCAGAGGAAATGCAAGTGAAATGCTGCTTCACTTGAAACGGGTGTTTGGGCCTTTGGACGGTGAGGAGAGAGGAAGTGAAGGGGCAGGTGTTGCATCTTTTGCGTGTGCATGGGGAGGTGCCATAGGTGGGGGTTGAGGAGTAGGGGTGATGGAGTGGACCAGGGTGTCCCGGAGGGAACGATCCCTACGGAATGCCGCCAAGGGGGGTGAAGGGAAGGTGTGTTTGGTGGTGGCAGAACTGTTTTTGAAGGTAGCAGCATCAGAACAGATGCGACGGACGCAAAAGAACTGAGAGAATGGGATGGAGTCCTTACAGGAAGCAGGGTGTGAGGAGCTGTAGTCAAGGTAGCTGTGGGAGTCGGTAGGCTTGTAATGGATATTGGTGGACAGTCTATCACCAGAAATTGAGACAGAGAGGTCAAGGAAGGGAAGGGAAGTGTCAGAGATGGACCATGTGAGAATGATGGAGGGGTGGAGATTGGAAGCAAAATTAATAAATTTTTCCAGTTCCCGACGAGAGCATGAAGCAGCACCGAAGTAATCATCGATGTACCGGAGAAAGAGTTGTGGGAGGGGGCCGGAGTAGGACTGGAACAAGGAATGTTCCACATACCCCATAAAGAGACAGGCATAGCGGGGGCCCGTGCGGGTACCCATGGCCACACCTTTTATTTGGAGGAATTGAGAGGAGTTAAAGGAGAAATTAAAGGTAAAGGGGGCATCACTCAGTCTGGCACCAATGAGCCTGTCCTGCCACTCAGCACAAGTTCAGTTCAACCAGATCAATGATGGAAAGCAGGACAATGCTCTGAATGACTTTTTCTTCTTTTCAGTTTCCCTTTCACCCTGTAGAGGGCAAAACTGCACCATTCCTGAAGACGCTGCAATACCAGGTCGATGTGTGGAATGGACGGAGAAAGATCCTGTTCCATCTCCCTGCTCCAAAAATAAATTTAATATTTGGTCCCCAGATAAAGGACGTATCGGATATTAAACTGATAAGAACAGATTTTTTTTTGAAAAATATACTTTATTCATAAAATATCTGGAGGAACATTCCAAAACATTTCAAAATCACCATCACAAAACTACAATCAGATTCAACTTTTACACATTGATCACAAGGTGCATCGATACAATCAATGAATATTACAATCATTTCAATATGGTCAATGCAGACAATCAGACAAAAGTATTGGAGTTATCAACATACATCATGTTGCTCTCTGAGGTGCTTCAATATAATTAGTATTCACTGCAGACATTCATTTGGAGCTGTACAGCCCGAGGGGCTCTCAACATTTCCCAGTCCCTGGGTGCACTGTGGCAGAAAGGTCTTAGACAGCGACCCTTCCCCATTGCGCCTTTGCGGTGGCTGCCCCAAGCTTTAGTGCGTCCCTCAGCACGTAGTCCTGGACCTTGGAACGTGCCAGTCTGCAACACTCGGTCGGGGACAACTCTTTGCGCTGGAAGTCCAACAAGTTTCAGGCAGACCAAAGAGCGTCTATCACCGACGTCCAGACCTTCTTTGCAAAGGCACAACCACAAGGAGGTGAACAACGGTCTTGTCCCCACCACAGCCACCTCAAGGGGAACGTGCAGAGGGGGTGAGACTCCTGCCGTGTTGCGGAATCCCTCCCCAAATCTCATTTTGAGAGCACATCCACCATGTTTGTCCAGACTCTCCCATGTACTGTCATCAAAGCCCTATGTAATGGAGGAGAGGAAGGACTGGGACTCCGTACTGTCTGTGGGCTTCACGTCATACAATCCGACATAAAAGGATTTGCTGATCCTCAAAATGTCGGACTGCGATGACTTTACTGAGCCGTCTTCTTCCTTCAGGCTGCTGATCACAGAGCTCTCTCTGTGTACCTTTTGGAAGAAGAAACGTGAGCACGTCTCATCCTGCTCCACGGAGCGGACTCTGGAACGGAAGATGATCTTGGAGGCCTCCGAGGCAAAGAGCGAGGCTTGCTGGCTCTTCACCTATTGGAGTTCCTCCTTGACATCCACCCCCATCGACTGCAGCTGGAGCAGGTTTTTCTGGAGACAGGAAACGTTCCCCCAGCCTCTCCCTCTCTCTCTTGCCTTCTGAATACCTTTGAGGGTGAAAACCTCTTCATGTTACTAACAAAAACACATGAACATATGAATTAGCAACAGGAGTCGGCCTCTCAGCCTTTCAAGCCCACTTCGCCACTCAATAAGCTCCCGGCTGATCTGATCGTAACCTCATTTCCACATTACCCCCTACCCTCGATAACCTTTCACCCACTTACTTCCCAATAATTAAAAATATTCAACGATTCTGCTTCCATCGCCTGTTGAGGAAGAGAATTCCAAAGTCTCACGACCCTCTGAGAGAAAAGAATTTCCCCTCACCTCTGTCTTAAACAGTGGCCCCAAATACAAGATTCTCCCACAAGAGGAAACATCCTCTCCACATCCACCCTCTCAAGGCCCCTCAGCTTCTTGTATGTTTTAATCAGGTCGCCTCTTACTCTTCTGAACTACAGCAGATACAGGCCTAGCCTGTCCAATCCTTCCTCATAAGGCAATCCGCCCAATCCAGGTACTAGTTGGGTAAACCGTATCTGAATGGCTTCCAACGCATTGACATTCTTCCTCAAATAAGGAGACCAATAGTGTACACAGTGCTCCAGATGGGGTCACACCAATGCCCTGAATAACTGAAGCATCAGCTCTCTACTTTTCTATTCAACAGTGAGGCCCGAGTGCGCAGGCGCAACTGTTGCTGACGCCTTTCCAGTCAGCGGAAGGAGTTACAGTATTTTCAGTGGTAGCAATAGAATCAACATCAGTGCTGCCTCTATTAAATAGCTCAAGGAACGCTGCTTATGGAAAACAAAGAAAAGATTGCTTTCTATTATTCTGCCTGATTGCGTTGGTTGATCTTAGATTTTTCCTTTCTGATTGTGCAATTTAATTAACGGTAACTCGAAGCATAACCATACCAGTGCACTTTCAAACGCCATTTGGGCCCAATTTCCAGATGACAGTCGAACCGGAATTGTCCCGGCCTGTTTCTGTGCTGTAAACCTGTGTGCAGACGACTGAGATGATATTTACACCAGGGAATGGAAAGAAACATTAAAGAATTTCAAGACATCAGCAAAAAAAATGTCAATGTGAAAAGCTAAGACACTGATGTGAGGGGGGCAGTGAGACAACTGAAAACAAAGAGGACATGTCGCTAAAGTCTGAATTTAAAATAGAAAATTCTGGTCAAACAGGTTAGGGACAGTTGTAAAAAACAACACAGCTTCCCCCCCTCCCCCACCCACCCAGCCAAAAGCTGTTTACAGAATGTCTGTGAAAAGAGCTACGCAGAGATTTAAAGAGACACTCCATTCAGCTGACTAAAAGTATCTTCACTTACATCAGTATAGCTCCAAACTCACGATCCAGCTCCATTTACTCCTGTGCTTCACTTGCTGACTCTGTAGCCTCTCAAGCAGAAGGTTGTGGGTTCAAATCTCACTCCAGAGATTTGTGCACTTAATCCAAGCTGACAGTCCTGTTGGAGGAGATCGGAAATCAAGGCTTTAACAAGTAGCTGAAAAAGATCCCAGGTACGATTCAAGCTGGGGAATTCTCCCTGGTTTCCTGCTGAACATTTATTCTTCAACCAACATCAGTTAAAAGAGGTTATTTGTCATTATCCCGCTGTTGTATATGGGTCCTTGCTGGGTACAAAATAACTGCCACACTTACAACAGCAAAACACATTTCAACACTTCAAAAGTGCTTCATGGAGTAAAGTGTTTGGAATATTCAGTAATGAGCAGAAACAGAATATCTCTGTGATAATACACACAGAAAATGATGGAAATACACAGCAGGTTTTCAGCCTCTGTGTGGAGTAACAGAGTTAACGTTTCAGGTTGTGATGAAAGGTCATTCACCTGAAAAGTTCACTCAGTTTCTCTCTCCAAAGTGATCAAGGTAAGCATCAAGAGGTTTTTCATCCTCAAAGGCACCCAGAAAGCTAGAAAGGAACAGAGGGAAATGTCCCGACTCCAGAAAAACATGCAGAATCTGCTCTGGCTGCAGTCGATGGGGGTCGATGTCAAGGAGGAACTCCAAGAGGTGAAGAGCCAGCAAGCCTCGCTCTTTGCCTCGGAGGCCTCCAAGATCATCTTCTGTTCCAGGGACTAAGGCCCTTGAGTCCTTCGAGAAGAGTAAAACTCCTGGAAGCGACGGCTTGCTGGCGGAGTTGTATTCGGCTCTGTGGGACTTGATCGGTCCAGACCTGCTAGAAGTGTACGAGAGTATGCTCCTGGCCGGCAGTATGTCAGAATCCATGAGGAAAGGCATCATCACCCTCATCTACAAGCACAAGGGGGGAAGGGAGGAAATTAGAAATTGGTGACCCATTTCACTGTTGAATGTGGACTATAAGCTTCTGTCCAAGGTCATCGTCAATCGGGTCAAATCCGCTCTGGAATTGGTGATCCACCCTGACCAGACCTGCACTGTGCCGGGCAGGAAGATCTCTGACAGCCTGGCGCTGCTCAGGGATACGATTGCCTATGTACAGGACAGGGGTGTGGATACCTGCCTCATCAGCTTGGATCAGGAGAAGGCCTTTGACAGAATATCGCACACCTACATGGTGGATGTGCTCTCCAAAATGGGGTTTGGGGACGAAATTCGCAACTGGATCCAACTGCTCTACACTAACATCAGTAGCGCAGTCTCAATCAATGGGTGGGAAACAGATAGCTTTCCCATTAAATCTGGAGTCAGGCAGGGCTGTCCTCTCTCGCCTGTCCTGTTTGTGTGTTGCATAGAACCCTTTGCTGAGTCCATCAGGAAGGATCCGGGCATAAGAGGAGTGACGATCCCAGGCAGTGGAGGCACTCAGGTCAAAGCCTCCCTGTACATGGACGATGTCGCCGTCTTCTGCTCGGATCCGCTGTCGGTGCGCAGACTGATCCACATCTGCGACCAGTTCGAACTGGCCTCGGGAGCCAAGGTAAATCGTGGGAAGAGCGAGGCCATGTTCTTTGGGAACTGGGCTGACCGATCCTTTGTCCCCTTCACCGTCAGGGCTGACGGCCTGAAGGTGCTGGGGATATGGTACGGAGGGTCCGGGGCATGTGTTAGAAACTGGAAGGAATGAGTGGCAATGGTAATAAGAGCACTGGGCATGCACCCAAACCCATTCTTAGGAAGGATGAGTGCCCATGAGTAGCATGTTGGCATGGGTCAGTGTGGAGAACAGTTAGGGGCTGGCCATCCCCCATGGACCTCAGGGGTGTTACAGTCAGTGGCAGCTGCCAATGATGCCGAAGTTCGCCAAGGGGGTGAGCCCTGGCTGCATGGACTGAGTGCCTTGCGGGTCGAGTGCCACGAATCGGATGTGCCCTGCGAGATGGTCCTCAGCTGGGGTTGGACTGGCTGCAATGGCGCTGCAGGTAGAGAGTGGACTCACTGCTCCTCTATACTTTCAGGAGAAGACATCCCATAACAATATTGAGAGGTCACAGACTGGCGGGGAACCCCACACCTCCTCATCCTCACTCACTATAAGCAGAAGGCCTTGGAACTCGAGGGGCAGCAAGTACCTCGGTCAACCAGCCATGGTGAGGTTGGGGTATCAGACGAAGGTCAGAGTGCAGCGCACTGAGGTGAGAACTTCAGCTTGTGCAACCATTCTAGTGTAGCCTCTTCATTGATGTGCGCCTCGAACCTGGAGTCCCCATTGACAATCAAAAGACGAGGGCACCATGAAGCAGATCTCCGTTGTCTCACCAGGGTGCCTGGCATGTACAGTGAGAGTCTGATGACTTTCACTAACGACATGTTCATCTTCTCCCTTTTGGGTTCAGCAGCAGGCGCTCGCACTCAGGACCCTGAAGGGCCACCCCTGACCCCGGAAGATCACCATGTTCCCCACGCACCTGCCTCACACCCGCTCTGTCAAGCAGGCACCAGCGCAGATACCAGCATTAGATGGCCGTCCAGTATCTCAGTGCACATTGGTGAGGGCACTTCACACTCGTTTGAGGTGCAGGCGGAGGCAGAGAGTGCCCAGGGTGCTGGCAGTCGGAGGACTGCTGGAGACCAGGACGATGCTCAGTCGAAGGCTGATGATGAGCCTCTGGAGTCGTCCATTAGGAAGCAGATGCTGGACGTCCAGCGGGGTGTGCGGGAGGATCTAGCGGAGATCTATGAGGGTACGTGCGCCATGGTCTCCGTTATGGAGGAGTCCATGCGGAGCATGACCACTGAGCGCACTGCCTCAGCCAAGGAGAGAGTGGTGACTGCCAGGGAGAGGCTGCCCCAGGGACAGGATCAGGGGTCCCTGGGGATACACTCGGACCTGCAAGCGCTCACACCGGCAATGACCTCAGGTGGTCAGTGTCCGTGTGTGAGATGGATGGGGTACCCAGTATACCAGCTAGGTGCCCGTCCATCAATGGTGAGCAGGGAGGTCCTGAGTGACCTCACGTTGGCGCACGAGCTGCCTGTTGTCTCTGCGGGCTCCTCTCAGGGCTCTATGGATGATGGCAGCAGCCCCTCTGCCCCTCTGCCAGTGACCGTGGCATCTGATGAGGCTGCGGCGACTGGGGAGATGGCAGCCATGGCACTGGCCGCTCCCTCCCAGGTGGGGACAGCACAGGCTCCACTGGCCAGAGGACGACCGCCAAGGTCACCCAGGCCAACAAGGCAGCAGAGTCAGCAGGCTGCCTCCAATGCCAGTGCCAGCGAGGGGGCAGCACCTAGACATAGCACCCACAAATGTAAATTTAAAGCACCTTAAGCACAAGATGGTCTTGTCACGGGTGATGTTTTGTTCCCCCATTTTGCTTTGAGTTTTTTAATGGTGTGACAAACAACACCGGTTAATGTTCAGTTCAGGAATCTGTCACCTGCAACATTAAATGACATTTGATTTTGTGTTATTGGCCTGAGTTTGCTTCATTTGTTCTGCAGGTGCAGCGTAGGCCAATATTTAATGATGCACCGAAATATCGCGAGAGTGCGCGTTGACGTTGGGACGCTCGGCTGATGTCAACATGTTTCATTTCAGGCTCGAGCGAATCGGACACGCGCCCGCCCACCAAGCCAAAAATTCTGCCCATTGAGTTCAGTCTTTAACCTATTTTGGGCAGTGAAAGAAGTTGTTTTGGACAATGGAGCCCCAAATCCTGGAAAACCGTTCATACAAAAGCACCATTCACTTGCAAATACACCTCTCCACCACTCTCTCTCTCTCTCTCTCACTCCACTGCAGCTTTTACCTCACAACATTTTAAACCAGTTCTCTGCTGCCGCTGCTGATACCGCTCTTAAAAGTACAGCAAGCTCCCAGCTCAAAGCTCATAGACTTTACACAGCTGCTGACAAGCGTCTAAATTCACGATCACACAATGGTTACGGTGCGTAAGCAGGCCAATCGGCCCATCGTGTCTGTACTGGCTCTCTGAATGAGCATCTCAATACCCAGTGCCATTCTCCTGCCCTCACCCAATAACCCTACAGATTGTTTCTTTTCAACTAATTATCTAATTCCCTCTTGAATGCTTTGATTGAACCACACTCTCAGTCAGTGCATTCCGGACCCTAGCCACTCACGGTGTGAAATCGGTTTCTCTTATGTCACTTCTGCTTCTTTTACCCGTTGCTTTAAATCTGTATCCCCTCATTTTCGATCATTTCACAAGTGGGGACAATTTCTCCCTATCTACTCTCTCCAGACCTCTCAAGACTTTCAATACCTCTATCAACTCTCTTCTCAGCCTTCTTTTCTCTCAGGAAAACAGTCTCAACGTCTCCAATCTTACTCCGTAACTGATCTTCCACATCCCTCTTCGGCACTCTCTCCAATGCCTTCACATCCTCCCTAAAATGTGGTGCCCAGAACTGTACGCAGTACTCCAGCTGTGGTCTAACTCGTGTCTTATACAAGCCCCTATTAATAAAGCCTAGGATACTGAACGCTGTGTTAACTGCTCTCTCAACTTGTCCTGCCACCTTTAATGACTTATGCAAATACACACCCAGGTCCATCTGTGTCGACGCCCCCTTTATTTTGTGCTGTCTCTCTATGTTCTTCCTACCAAAATGCATCAGCTCATATTTCTCCACACTGAACTTCATCTGCCACATATCCGCCCATTCGACCAACTAGTCTGTGTCCTTTTCAAGTTCTCCACTGCCCTCTTCACGGTTCACAGTTGCTTCCAAGTTTTGTATCGTCTGCAAATTTTGAAAAATTTTCCTCTACTCTAAGGTCTAAACCATTCATATATATCAGGAAAAGCAAGGGTCCAATACTGACCCCTGGGGAACTCCACTACAAACCCGCCTCCAGCCCTAAAATCATCCATTAACTATTACTCTCTGTTTCTTGTCACTCAGTCAATTTTCTATCCACATTGCTACTGTCTGTTTTATTCCATGAGATATAACTTTTCTCACAAGTCTGTGTGGCACTGTATCAAATGCCTTTTGGAAGTCCATGTACACCACATCAACAGCATCACCTTCACCAACCCTCTCTGTTACCTCTTCAGAAAATTTCAGCAAGTTAGGGAAACGCCATTTTCCCTTAAGAAATCCATGCTGGCTCTTCTTAATTAACCCGCATTTGTCCCTGAATTTTCCGTGCCCGCTGGTGGTGGGCATGATAGGTGGCGCGATCGGTTTCACGATGGTGGGAAGGCAGGTTGTGATTGTCTGCTCAGCCCGCCAACGACAGGCCGCGTTTCCCACCATCGGTCATCGGGAACCTCATTGTAATACACCAGCATATCATTATCAGGCCATCCCGCCAGGCTCTTGCACCCCCGCTGGATCATCCGTCCACGTCAGCGGGAAAGCACGCTGACGTGTTTCACAACAGCACAGAGGTGACGTGCACTTGGCGGCTGCACTTTGGGTAAACTGGAGGTGAGTGAACAGCTCACTGGGGTTGCCTGTTGCTTTCCAGGCTTCAGGGGCACAGGGGGGGTCGGGGGTATGTGCTGCCCTGCCTCGGAGGCGACTTTTGTGGGTGAGGGGGAGTGGGGGGCAAGTGCAGCCTTGCCGTTGAGGTGACTGGTGGCTGAGGGTCATCGTTTGCTGTGCCCTTTACAACCTGGCGCTCCAACAGGGAGACGAGCTGGCTGAGGAGGAGCTGGAGGAGCTGCAGACCTCCTCCGATGAGGAGGACGCCGAAGGGGATGAGGCTGAGGAGGTCCTCGGAGGCGGCGATGACGGGGATGAGGACCTCGCACAGGCTAGACGAGGCAGGCACGCTCGGGAGGCCCTCATAGTTGCTAGATTTGTGGAGGATGATGATGACATGCAGTGAGGAGACACCATAGTCCCTCACATCACATTTGTGAACGTTTGGCTCCCGTCTGGCTTATGGCAGAATGTGAGAATGCTTCTGTCATGGAGACGCAGGGGAGGCCCTAATAGTCACTCAATTGCAGGAAGATGATGATGACCATGCACTGTGCACACTCCATAAATCTTCACACAGCTTCTGAGAATGTTGCTCCAGCAACTGTGACATGAACGAGTCCTTTGCAGCCCCTGCCCTGAGCTTTAGTGCGTCCCTCAGCACATATTCCTAGACCTTGGAATGTGCCAGTCTGCAACAATCCGTCGGGGACAACTCTTTGCACTGGAAGACCAATAGGTTTCAGGCCAAAGAGCATCCTTCACCGAGTTGATGATCCTCCAGCTGCAGTTGATGTTTGTCTCAGTGTGTGTCCCTGGGAACAGCCCGTAGAGCACAGAGTCCTGTGTCACAGAACTGCTCGGCATGAACCTCGACAGAAACCACTGCATCTCTCTCCAGACCTTCTTTGCAAAGGCACAATCCACAAGGAGGTGAACAACGGTCTCTTCCCCACCACAGCCACCTCGAGGGCAACGTGCAGAGGGGGTGAGAATGCAGGCGTTTGGGAAGGATGTGACTTGGGGGAGGTTGTGACAAAGCGGTATTGTCACTGGACTAGTTATCCAGCGACTCAGCATAGTGCTCTGGGGAGCCGGGATCAAATCCCATCACGGTAAATGGTGGAATTTGAATTCAATAAAAATCTGGAATTATAATTCTAATGATGACCATGAAACCATTGTTGATTGTTGTAAAAACCCACCTGGTTCACTAATGTCCTTCAGGGAATGAAACCCGCTCTCCTTAGTGCTCTGGCCTACATGTCACGCAATGTGACTCTTAAATACCCTCTGAAATGGCCCAGCAAGACACTCATTGTATCAAACCGCTAAAATGTCAAAACAGAATGAAACGGGACTGACCACCCGGCATGGACAAAGTGAACAAAGTCTTTAGTCTTTCCACCCCACCCCCACTAGAGCTGTACTTTGAATATCCTGTCTTGCATTCTTAATTAGCACTTTTCTCAGACAAAGACCACCACCTTCAACACCTCTTTGACCCTTTTGTCTCTGACATCTTTTGATTATCTGCTCACACCACACCCTCAATGTGTCTCTTCCCCCCCACCCACCTTAAACCAATTTATATTTCTCCCTTGTTGAAACTATGCTTCAGTTCTGCTGAAGGGCCATGAGGGCTCGAAACGTTGACTGATTTCTTCTCCGCCGATGCTGCCAGACTTGCTGAGTTTTTCCAGGTAATTCTGTTTTTATTTTGTTTTGGATTTCCAGCATCCGCAGTAGCTTTTAGCTTTTTGTTTTTATCCAACTTTCTTTCTTTCTCTCTCTCTCTCTCTCTCTCTCTCACTCACTCACCCGCAGCAGCTACACACAAAAAACACGCACGCTCACCCAACACTCACAGACAGCACTCTCATCTCACAAACACTCTACCTCACTTATACAAAAACAGCTTTCACTTGCAAATACACCTCTCAAACACTCTCTCAGCTGCACCTTTCGCCTCACAACATTTTAAACCAGCTCTCTGCTGCCGCTGCCGCTGCTGCTGCTGACACAGCAACAATCAAAACTCACACCTCAAAGCTCACACACTTTACACAGCTACTCCGAAACCTCTACATCCACATTCACACAATCCTTACATTGCACAAGGAGCCCATTCCGCCCGTCGTGCCTGCACCAGCTCTCCCGGTGAACATTTCACCTCGTGCCTTTCTCCTGCCTTCTCCACGTAACCCGGCACATGCTTTCTTTTCAAATAATCATCTCATTCCCTCTTCAATTGAACCTGCCTCCGCCGCGCTATCAGGCGGTGCATTCCAGACCCTGACCGCTCGCTGCTCCTATCGCTTTTGCTTCTTTTGCCAGTTACTTTAAACCTGTGCCCTCTCCTTCTCGATCCTTGCCCCGGTGCAAACAGTTTCTCCCTATCTACTCTCTCCAGACCCCTCATGATTTTCAATACCTCTATCAAGTCTCCTCTCAGACTTCTTTTCCCCAAGGAATACAGTCCCAATTTCTCCAATCTTACTTCATAACTCAACTTCCTCGCCCCTGGAACCAAACTCGTAAACCTCTTCTGCACTCTCTCCAATGCCTCCACTACCTTCCTAAAATGCAAGTCAAAATGCAATCCCTCAGAGTCGGCATGGCTTTATGAAGAGTAAATCGTGTTTGACTAATTTGCTAGAGTTCTTTGAAGATGTGACAAGCAAAGTGGATAACGGGGATCCTGTAGATGTAGTATGTCTGGACTTCCAGAAGGCATTTGATAAGGTGCCGCACAAAAGATTAATACACAAGATAAGATCACACGCAGCTAAGGGTAATATATTAGCTTGGATAGAGGATTGGCTAACCAACAGAAAGCAGAGAGTCAAGATAAATGGGTCTTTTGTGGATGGCAAGCTGTAACTAGTGGGGTGCCACAGGGTTCGGTCCTCGGGCCCCAACTATTTACTTGGATTCAGGAGTAGAAGGTACTATAGCTAAATTTGCAGATGACACCAAAATAGGTGGGAAAGTAAGTTGCAATGAAGAAATAAGAAATTTACAAATGGATATGGACAGGTTAGGTGAATGGGCCAAAATTTGGCAGATGGAGTTTAACTAAGTTAAATAAGTTTAATAAGTGTGCGGTTATCCATTTTGGTCAGAAGAATAAAAAGGCGACTTATTATTCAAATGGAGAGAAACTTCAGAAATGCTTCAGCACAGAGGGATCTGGGTGTCCTCGCGCACGAATCGCTGAAAGCTAGTATGCAGGTACAGCAGGTAACAAGGAAGGCAAATGGAATCGCTTCTCGGCCTTTTGGCTAAGATCAAGTGTAGTCGTGAAGCAATGGCTATAACCAGTCGAGCCCCATATCATGGGGTACGTAACACCGTTCGGGTGACGGTGAAGGACAGCGAAGGAGGAGCACCCATGGATCGGGCCTTCTTCATCAAGCGGATCCTGTTGAAGGCGTGTGGATTTGAAGCGGATGAGATCTACTCCCTGCGAGACTTCCCCAGCGCTGGATGTTTCGACGTGACTTTCAAGCGTGTGGCAGCTTGCGTCAAGTTCCTGAAGGTGTTCGAGGAGAAGAGACACCAGCCGGAGATGAAGATCCTGACGGTGGGGCCGCTCTTTGCTCTGCCGTTGCAACGGGACCGTGTGGTGACGGTGCATCTCTACAACCCCTACGTCCCTGTCGCCGACGTGTTCACCTTCCTCGCCAGGTACGTCGACAAGGTTGGGAGCTGCACCGAGGTTAGAGACGCCTTCGGGATTTGGACATGCAAACGCCAGGTTAAGGTCACGGTCAAGACCGACGGTAAGGGAGCCATCTTCCAAGCCGTGGCTTCCTTGTCTACGCTGGGCAACCCAAACTTTGTCGCTCATGCGGCAAGTCTGGTCATGTGGCGGCCAACTGCAGCGCCGCCCTCTGCAAGAACTGCAAACAGGAAGGGCACCGGACAAAGGACTGCAAACAGACTAAGTACTGTAACCTGTGTGACGAGGCAGGTCAACTCTACAGGACCTGCCCCAAACGCTGTCTCACTTATGCACGGGCAGCCAAAGCCAATGAGGGGGAAGCAGAAGAAATGCTTCGTGTCACTACTACCAAAGACACTTGCAACACTCCAAGCAACATGGCCCCCAGTGAGAACAACGGGACAAAGGAGGACACAGAGAGAGACAAGGTGGAGGAAAAGATTGAGGCAGCAGATAGCCAATCAACAGCACTGCCCCTGAACCTCCCACTCCTCAGGAGAGCGAATCAATGGAGGAGGAGGCAGCAGCGGAAAATCAGCAGGGGGAGTGGCAGCTGGTGAAGAGAGCCAAAAGGAAGAAGGGGCTAAGAAGGGACCAAGCCACTTCCCAGACAAGAGGCAAGAGGCGTCTCCCATCCGACACGGATGAAAAGGGCAGCTGCTCTTCGGACGAAGATGTGCCGGGGCGGCACCTACAGAAGAAGCGCAAAAGCTCTAGGGATTTGGAAGACGAGACACCCGAGCTCCAGAACATTGGAGACAATGAGGAGACCAGCGCACCCCGACTTTGCCTACAACCCGAAGAGGCCAGCTCACCCCAGCCCCAGCAATCTGGGAGCAGTGAAGCGCTCAGCACACCCCAGCTCCGGGAAGCCGGGAGCAGCGACGCCAAAGAGGGGGAGAGGATTGGGGAAGCTTCTCCAACAGAGGACATTTCAAATCCCGTCCTCTACACGAATCCCCAGATGCCACCTGAGCAGAACATCTCCAATGGGGAGGTTCAGGACAGTTTCCTCAGCCCATCCAAAGTGAGGCAATTTGTGAACACCATGGGTATGCAGGAGCAGACCAAAGTTCTGGGACTCTCGGAGACAACAGGTTTGGTAAGAGACTAAATGCTTTAAAATGGGTGTAAAGATTGTATCCATAAATGTGCGTAGCATTAAATCTACTACACGATGTGCTGCGACCTTGGACTACCTTGCCAAGGTCAAAGCTGACCTGTTGTTTCTGCAGGAGTGTGCGATACCGCACCTCAGCTCCTACAGGCAACGGTCACGATGGTGGTCCCACGGGCCATCGATCTGGTCGGGAGGAAACGACTCTCGTTCCTCCGGCCTGGGTATTCTGCTGCAGGGAGGCAACTTCGCCGTCTCCGAGGTTAAGGAGGTGGTGGGCGGGCACCTCCTGGTAGCAGACGCAATGTGCAAGAATGCTCCACTCCGGTTAATTAACATGTACCCCCCGGCACAAAAGGGCAAGCGGCTGGCGGTTTTTCAGCAGCTCCCATTGCTGCTGGCGACCTCCAGGCTGGTCATTCTGGGCGGTGACTTCAACTGCATCATCGATGCGGCTGGACGATCCGGCAGGGCCAACAGCACATTGGACGCTACGTCCAGATCCCTGATGGAAACAGTAAAGGATGCCAAGCTGCACGACGTCTTCAGCAACCCTGCAGACGGAGCGCAGCGTAGATACACCTGGTCGCGGCCAGAGGGGTCCATCCGTTCCAGGATAGACTTCCTGTTTGTGTCCCGAGCACTCGCAGTCAGATCCACCAACGTTAAGCCAGTGTTCTTCTCTGACCACTGCCTCCTACTGGCGGACTGCCACTTGGAGGAAGACCTGAGGGTGGGCAGGGGGGCATGGAAGCTAAATGTGCAACTGCTGACCCCAGAGAACATTGAGGAGCTCAAGAGGGATTACAAAGGTTGGAGAACCGTGAAACCCCTCTTTGAGTCCCTGACACACTGGTGGGAAGTGATCAAGGGAAGCATCAAGAGGTTTTTCATCCGCAAAGGCACCCAGAAAGCTAGAAAGGAACAGAGGGAAATGTCCCGACTCCAGGAAAAGATGCAGAATCTGCTCCGGCTGCAGTCGATGGGGGTCGATGTCAAGGAGGAGCTCCAAGAGGTGAAGGGCCAGCAAGCCTCGCACTTTGCCTCGGAGGCCTCCAAGATCATCTTCCGTTCCAGAGTCCGCTCCGTGGAGCAGGATGAGACGTGCTCACGTTTCTTCTTCCAAAAGGTACACAGAGAGCGCTCTGTGATCAGCAGCCTGAAGGAAGAAGACGGCTCAGTAAAGTCATCACGGTCCGACATTCTGAGGATCAGCAAATCCTTTTATGCCGGACTGTATGACGTGAAGCCCACGGACAGCACGGCCTCCCAGTCCTTCCTGTCCTCTATCACGGAGGTCTTAGACCACAGTACGCGGGAGAGCCTAGACAAACCGCTAACTCCTGACGAACTGACTAAGGCCCTCGAGTCCTTCGAGAAGAGTAAAACCCCCGGAAGCGACGGCCTGCCGGCGGAGTTGTATTCGGCTCTGTGGGACTTGATCGGCCCAGACCTGCTAGAAGTGTACGAGAGTATGCTCCTGGCCGGCAGCATGTCAGAATCCATGAGGAAAGGCATCATCACCCTCATCTACAAGCACAAGGGGGAAAGGGAGGAAATTAGAAATTGGCGACCCATTTCACTGTTGAATATGGACTATAAGATTCTGTCCAAGGTCATCGCCAATCGGGTCAAATCCGCTCTGGAATTGGTGATTCACCCTGACCAGACCTGCTCTGTGCCAGGCAGGAAGATCTCTGACAGCCTGGCGCTGCTCAGGGATACGATTGCCTATGTACAGGACAGGGGTGTGGATACCTGCCTCATCAGCTTGGATCAGGAGAAGGCCTTTGACAGAATATCGCACACCTACATGGGGGATGTGCTCTCCAAAATGGGCTTTGGGGAGGGAATTCGAAATTGGATCCAACTGCTCTACACTAACATCAGTAGCGCAGTCTCAATCAATGGGTGGGAAACAGATAGCTTTCCGATGAAATCTGGAGTCAGGCAGGGCTGTCCTCTCTCGCCTGTCCTTTTCGTGTGCTGCATAGAACCCTTTGCCGAGTCCATCAGGAAGGATCCGGGCATAAGAGGAGTGACGATCCCAGGCAGTGGAGGCACTCAGGTAAAAGCCTCCCTGTACATGGACGACGTCGCCGTCTTCTGCTCGGATCCGCTGTCGGTGCGCAGACTGATGCACATCTGCGACCAGTTCGAACTGGCCTCGGGAGCCAAGGTAAATCGTGGGAAGAGCGAGGCCATGTTCTTTGGGAACTGGGCTGACCGATCCTTTGTCCCCTTCACTGTCAGGGCTGACGGCCTGAAGGTGCTGGGGATATGGTTCCGAGTGACCGGGGCATGCGTTAGAAACTGGAAGGAGCGAGTGGCTATGGTGAAAAGGAAACTGGGCATGTGGGAGCGACGCTCCCTCTCCATTGCGGGTAAGAACCTGGTCATCAGGTGTGAGGTACTCTCGCTGTTGCTGTACGTGGCGCAGGTCTGGCCCATTCCAGACTCCTGCGCGACGGCGATCACTCGAGCCATCTTCCGCTTTATCTGGAGGTCGAAAATGGATCGTGTCCGCAGGGACGCGATGTACAAGCCTCTAGATAAAGGGGGAAAAAACGTGCCCAACATCGCCCTCATACTGATGGCCACCTTTGTGTGCGGCTGCATCAAGCGGTGCGTAGACCCTCAGTACGCAAACACCAAGTGTCACTACGTGCTGAGGTTCTACCTGTCCCCGGTGTTGCGAAGGATGGGTCTGGCCACGCTGCCGCGGAACGCTCCAAGTAGTTGGACCGTGCCGTACCACCTGTCCCTGGTGGAAAAATTTATGCAGAAAAACACCTTTGACCACAAGTCCATCAGGCAGTGGTCAGCACGTAATGTCCTAGAGGCCCTGAGGGATAAGGAGAGGGTGGACCCTGTGGGATGGTTCCCCGAGCAGACTGTCAAAGTCATTTGGCAGAATGCCTCATCGCCAGAACTTTCCTACAAGCACCAAGACGTAGCTTGGCTGGTGGTGAGAAAGGCCCTCCCCGTCAGATCCTTCCTACACGCCAGGAGGCTCACCCCCTCTGCACGTTGCCCTCGAGGTGGCTGTGGTGGGGAAGAGACCGTTGTTCACCTCCTTGTGGATTGTGCCTTTGCAAAGAAAGTCTGGAGAGAGATGCAGTGGTTGCTGTCGAGGTTCATCCCGAGCAGCTCTGTGACACAGGACTCTGTGCTCTACGGGCTGTTCCCAGGGACACACACCGAGACAAACATCAACTGCAGCTGGAGGATCATCAACTCGGTGAAAGAGGCGCTTTGGTCTGCCCGAAACTTGTTGGTCTTCCAGCACAAAGAGTTGTCCCCGACCGATTGTTGCGGACTGGCACAATCCAAAGTCCAGGACTACGTGCTGAGGGACGCACTAAAGCTTGGGGCAGCTGCCGCAAAGGCGCAATGGGGAAGGGTCGCTGTCTAAGACCTTTCTACCACAGCGCACCGAGAGACTGGGAACTGTTTCGAGCCCCTCGGGCTGTACAGATCAAAATGAAAGGCTGTAAATGATTGTAATATTGTTTGTACTGATGCACCTGGTGATACATTTTGTAAAAGTTTAACCTGGATTGTACCCTTGTAATGTTGTTTTTGAAATGGTTTTGAATGTGATTGAAGATATTTTATGAATAAAGTATATTTTTACAAAAAAAAAAAAAAAAAATCTGTTCTTATCAGTTTAATATCTGATACGTCCCTTATCTGGGGACCATATATTAAATTGATTTTTGGAGCAGGGAGATGGAATAGGGGCTTGCTCCGTCCACTCCACGCATCGACCCGGTATTGCAGTATCTCTGGGAACGGTGCACCCTCCCCTTTCCAGGGGATTTTCAATGCTAAAAATAGTTTTCTTACAAACATCTGCTTTCTTTACTTCTCAACATGTACATGTTCCAAAATCCAACTTTCTTTCTTTCTTTCTCTCTCTCTCTCTCTCTCTCACTCACTCACCCGCAGCAGCTACACACAAAAAACACGCACGCTCACCCAACACTCGCCGGCAGGGCCGGCAGCAGATTGGACGCTACGTCCAGATCCCTGATGGAAACAGTTAAGGATGCCAAGCTGCACGACGTCTTCAGCAACCCTGCAGACCGAGCGCAGCGTAGATACACCTGGTCGCGGCCAGACGGGTCCATTCGTTCCAGGATAGACTTCCTGTTTGTGTCCCGTGCATTCACAGTCAGATCCACCGAGGTCAAGCCGGTGTTCTTCTCTGACCACTGCCTCCTACTGGCGGACTGCCACTTGGAGAAGGACCTGAGGGTGGGCAGGGGGGCATGGAAGCTAAATGTGCAACTGCTGACCCCAGAGAACATTGAGGAGCTCAAGAGGGATTACAAAGGTTGGAGAACCGTGAAACCCCTCTTTGAGTCCCTGACACACTGGTGGGAAGTGATCAAGGGAAGCATCAAGAGGTTTTTCATCCGCAAAGGCACCCAGAAAGCTAGAAAGGAACAGAGGGAAATGTCCCGACTCCAGAAAAAGATGCAGAATCTGCTCCGGCTGCAGTCGATGGGGGTCGATGTCAAGGAGGAGCTCCAAGAGGTGAAGGGCCAGCAAGCCTCGCACTTTGCCTCGGAGGCCTCCAAGATCATCTTCCGTTCCAGGGTCCGCTCCGTGGAGCAGGATGAGACGTGCTCACGTTTCTTCTTCCAAAAGGTACACAGAGAGCGCTCTGTGATCAGCAGCCTGAAGGAAGAAGACGGCTCAGTAAAGTCATCACGGTCCGACATTCTGAGGATCAGCAAATTCTTTTATGCCGGACTGTATGACGTGAAGCCCACGGACAGCACGGCCTCCCAGTCCTTCCTGTCCTCTATCACGGAGGTCTTAGACCACAGTACGCGGGAGAGCCTGGACAAACCGCTAACTCCTGACGAACTGACTAAGGCCCTCGAGTCCTTCGAGAAGAGTAAAACCCCCGGAAGCGACGGCTTGCCGGCGGAGTTGTATTCGGCTCTGTGGGACTTGATCGGCCCAGACCTGCTAGAAGTGTACGAGAGTATGCTCCTGGCCGGTAGTATGTCAGAATCCATGAGGAAAGGCATCATCACCCTCATCTACAAGCACAAGGGGGAAAGGGAGGAAATTAGAAATTGGCGACCCATTTCACTGTTGAATATGGACTATAAGATTCTGTCCAAGGTCATCGCCAATCGGGTCAAATCCGCTCTGGAATTGGTGATTCACCCTGACCAGACCTGCTCTGTGCCAGGCAGGAAGATCTCTGACAGCCTGGCGCTGCTCAGGGATACGATTGCCTATGTACAGGACAGGGGTGTGGATACCTGCCTCATCAGCTTGGATCAGGAGAAGGCCTTTGACAGAATATCGCACACCTACATGGGGGATGTGCTCTCCAAAATGGGCTTTGGGGAGGGAATTCGAAATTGGATCCAACTGCTCTACACTAACATCAGTAGCGCAGTCTCAATCAATGGGTGGGAAACAGATAGCTTTCCGATGAAATCTGGAGTCAGGCAGGGCTGCCCTCTCTCGCCTGTCCTTTTTCGTGTGCTGCATAGAACCCTTTGCCGAGTCCATCAGGAAGGATCCGGGCATAAGAGGAGTGACGATCCCAGGCAGTGGAGGCACTCAGGTAAAAGCCTCCCTGTACATGGACGACGTCGCCGTCTTCTGCTCGGATCCGCTGTCGGTGCGCAGACTGATGCACATCTGCGACCAGTTCGAACTGGCCTCGGGAGCCAAGGTAAATCGTGGGAAGAGCGAGGCCATGTTCTTTGGGAACTGGGCTGACCGATCCTTTGTCCCCTTCACTGTCAGGGCTGACGGCCTGAAGGTGCTGGGGATATGGTTCGGAGGGACCGGGGCATGCGTTAGAAACTGGAAGGAGCGAGTGGCTATGGTGAAAAGGAAACTGGGCATGTGGGAGCGACGCTCCCTCTCCATTGCGGGAAAGAACCTGGTCATCAGGTGTGAGGTACTCTCACTGTTGCTGTACGTGGCGCAGGTCTGGCCCATTCCAGACTCCTGCGCGATGGCGATCACTCGAGCCATCTTCCGCTTTATCTGGAGGTCGAAAATGGATCGTGTCCGCAGGGATGCGATGTACAAGCCTCTAGATAAAGGGGGAAAAAACGTGCCCAACATCGCCCTCATACTGATGGCCACCTTTGTGTGTGGCTGCATCAAGCGGTGCGTAGACCCTCAGTACGCAAACACCAAGTGTCACTACGTGCTGAGGTTCTACCTGTCCCCGGTGTTGCGAAGGATGGGTCTGGCCACGCTGCCGCGGAACGCTCCAAGTAGTTGGACCGTGCCGTACCACCTGTCCCTGGTGGAAAAATTGATGCAGAAAAACACCTTTGACCACAAGTCCATCAGGCAGTGGTCAGCACGTAACGTCCTAGAGGCCCTGAGGGATAAGGAGAGGGTGGACCCTGTGGGATGGTTCCCCGAGCAGACTGTCAAAGTCATTTGGCAGAATGCCTCATCGCCAGAACTTTCCAACAAGCACCAAGACGTAGCTTGGCTGGTGGTGAGAAAGGCCCTCCCCGTCAGATCCTTCCTACACGCCAGGAGGCTCACCCCCTCTGCACGTTGCCCTCGAGGTGGCTGTGGTGGGGAAGAGACCGTTGTCCACCTCCTTGTGGATTGTGCCTTTGCAAAGAAAGTCTGGAGAGAGATGCAGTGGTTGCTGTCGCGGTTGATCCCGAGCAGTTCTGTGACACAGGACTCTGTGCTCTACGGGCTGTTCCCAGGGACACACACCGAGACAAACATCAACTGCAGCTGGAGGATCATCAACTCGGTGAAAGAGGCGCTTTGGTCTGCCCGAAACTTGTTGGTCTTCCAGCACAAAGAGTTGTCCCCGACCGATTGTTGCGGACTGGCACAATCCAAAGTCCAGGACTACGTGCTGAGGGACGCACTAAAGCTTGGGGCAGCTGCCGCAAAGGCGCAATGGGGAAGGGTCGCTGTCTAAGACCTTTCTACCACAGCGCACCGAGAGACTGGGAACTGTTTCGAGCCCCTCGGGCTGTACAGATCAAAATGAAAGGCTGTAAATGATTGTAATATTGTTTGTACTGATGCACCTGGTGATACATTTTGTAAAAGTTTAACCTGGATTGTACCCTTGTAATGTTGTTATTGAAATGGTTTGGAATGTGATTGAAGATATTTTATGAATAAAGTATATTTTTACAAAAAAAAAAAAAAAAAAATCTGTTCTTATCAGTTTAATATCTGATACGTCCCTTATCTGGGGACCATATATTAAATTGATTTTTGGAGCAGGGAGATGGAATAGGGGCTTGCTCCGTCCACTCCACGCATCGACCCGGTATTGCAGTATCTCTGGGAACGGTGCACCCTCCCCTTTCCAGGGGATTTTCAATGCTAAAAATAGTTTTCTTACAAACATCTGCTTTCTTTACTTCTCAACATGTACATGTTCCAAAATCCAACTTTCTTTCTTTCTTTCTCTCTCTCTCTCTCTCTCTCACTCACTCACCCGCAGCAGCTACACACAAAAAACACGCACGCTCACCCAACACTCGCCGGCAGGGCCGGCAGCAGATTGGACGCTACGTCCAGATCCCTGATGGAAACAGTTAAGGATGCCAAGCTGCACGACGTCTTCAGCAACCCTGCAGACCGAGCGCAGCGTAGATACACCTGGTCGCGGCCAGACGGGTCCATTCGTTCCAGGATAGACTTCCTGTTTGTGTCCCGTGCATTCACAGTCAGATCCACCGAGGTCAAGCCGGTGTTCTTCTCTGACCACTGCCTCCTACTGGCGGACTGCCACTTGGAGAAGGACCTGAGGGTGGGCAGGGGGGCATGGAAGCTAAATGTGCAACTGCTGACCCCAGAGAACATTGAGGAGCTCAAGAGGGATTACAAAGGTTGGAGAACCGTGAAACCCCTCTTTGAGTCCCTGACACACTGGTGGGAAGTGATCAAGGGAAGCATCAAGAGGTTTTTCATCCGCAAAGGCACCCAGAAAGCTAGAAAGGAACAGAGGGAAATGTCCCGACTCCAGAAAAAGATGCAGAATCTGCTCCGGCTGCAGTCGATGGGGGTCGATGTCAAGGAGGAGCTCCAAGAGGTGAAGGGCCAGCAAGCCTCGCACTTTGCCTCGGAGGCCTCCAAGATCATCTTCCGTTCCAGGGTCCGCTCCGTGGAGCAGGATGAGACGTGCTCACGTTTCTTCTTCCAAAAGGTACACAGAGAGCGCTCTGTGATCAGCAGCCTGAAGGAAGAAGACGGCTCAGTAAAGTCATCACGGTCCGACATTCTGAGGATCAGCAAATCCTTTTATGCCGGACTGTATGACGTGAAGCCCACGGACAGCACGGCCTCCCAGTCCTTCCTGTCCTCTATCACGGAGGTCTTAGACCACAGTACGCGGGAGAGCCTGGACAGACCGCTAACTCCTGATGAACTGACTACGGCCCTCGAGTCCTTCGAGAAGAGTAAAACCCCCGGAAGCGACGGCTTGCCGGCGGAGTTGTATTCGGCTCTGTGGGACTTGATCGGCCCAGACCTGCTAGAAGTGTACGAGAGTATGCTCCTGGCCGGCAGCATGTCAGAATCCATGAGGAAAGGCATCATCACCCTCATCTACAAGCACAAGGGGGAAAGGGAGGAAATTAGAAATTGGCGACCCATTTCACTGTTGAATATGGACTATAAGATTCTGTCCAAGGTCATCGCCAATCGGGTCAAATCCGCTCTGGAATTGGTGATTCACCCTGACCAGACCTGCTCTGTGCCAGGCAGGAAGATCTCTGACAGCCTGGCGCTGCTCAGGGATACGATTGCCTATGTACAGGACAGGGGTGTGGATACCTGCCTCATCAGCTTGGATCAGGAGAAGGCCTTTGACAGAATATCGCACACCTACATGGGGGATGTGCTCTCCAAAATGGGCTTTGGGGAGGGAATTCGAAATTGGATCCAACTGCTCTACACTAACATCAGTAGCGCAGTCTCAATCAATGGGTGGGAAACAGATAGCTTTCCGATGAAATCTGGAGTCAGGCAGGGCTGTCCTCTCTCGCCTGTCCTTTTCGTGTGCTGCATAGAACCCTTTGCCGAGTCCATCAGGAAGGATCCGGGCATAAGAGGAGTGACGATCCCAGGCAGTGGAGGCACTCAGGTAAAAGCCTCCCTGTACATGGACGACGTCGCCGTCTTCTGCTCGGATCCGCTGTCGGTGCGCAGACTGATGCACATCTGCGACCAGTTCGAACTGGCCTCGGGAGCCAAGGTAAATCGTGGGAAGAGCGAGGCCATGTTCTTTGGGAACTGGGCTGACCGATCCTTTGTCCCCTTCACTGTCAGGGCTGACGGCCTGAAGGTGCTGGGGATATGGTTCGGAGGGACCGGGGCATGCGTTAGAAACTGGAAGGAGCGAGTGGCTATGGTGAAAAGGAAACTGGGCATGTGGGAGCGACGCTCCCTCTCCATTGCGGGTAAGAACCTGGTCATCAGGTGTGAGGTACTCTCGCTGTTGCTGTACGTGGCGCAGGTCTGGCCCATTCCAGACTCCTGCGCGACGGCGATCACTCGAGCCATCTTCCGCTTTATCTGGAGGTCGAAAATGGATCGTGTCCGCAGGGACGCGATGTACAAGCCTCTAGATAAAGGGGGAAAAAACGTGCCCAACATCGCCCTCATACTGATGGCCACCTTTGTGTGCGGCTGCATCAAGCGGTGCGTAGACCCTCAGTACGCAAACACCAAGTGTCACTACGTGCTGAGGTTCTACCTGTCCCCGGTGTTGCGAAGGATGGGTCTGGCCACGCTGCCGCGGAACGCTCCAAGTAGTTGGACCGTGCCGTACCACCTGTCCCTGGTGGAAAAATTGATGCAGAAAAACACCTTTGACCACAAGTTCATCCGGCAGTGGTCAGCACGTAACGTCCTAGAGGCCCTGAGGGATAAGGAGAGGGTGGACCCTGTGGGATGGTTCCCCGAGCAGACTGTCAAAGTCATTTGGCAGAATGCCTCATCGCCAGAACTCTCCAACAAGCACCAAGACGTAGCTTGGCTGGTGGTGAGAAAGGCCCTCCCCGTCAGATCCTTCCTACACGCCAGGAGTCTCACCCCCTCTGCACGTTGCCCTCGAGGTGGCTGTGGTGGGGAAGAGACCGTTGTTCACCTCCTTGTGGATTGTGCCTTTGCAAAGAAAGTCTGGAGAGAGATGCAGTGGTTGCTGTCGAGGTTCATTCCGAGCAGTTCTGTGACACAGGACTCTGTGCTCTACGGGCTGTTCCCAGGGACACACACCGAGACAAACATCAACTGCAGCTGGAGGATCATCAACTCGGTGAAAGAGGCGCTTTGGTCTGCCCGAAACTTGTTGGTCTTCCAGCACAAAGAGTTGTCCCCGACCGATTGTTGCGGACTGGCACAATCCAAAGTCCAGGACGCACTAAAGCTTGAGGCAGCTGCCGCAAAGGCGCAATGGGGAAGGGTCGCTGTCTAAGACCTTTCTGCCACAGCGCACCGAGAGACTGGGAACTGTTTAGAGCCCCTCGGGCTGTACAGCTCAAAATGAAAGGCTGTAAATGATTATAATATTGTTTGTACTGATGCACCTGGTGATACATTTTGTAAAAGTTTAACCTGGATTGTACCCTTGTAATGGTGTTTTTGAAATGGTTTGGAATGTGATTGAAGATATTTTGTGTATAAAGTATATTTTTGCAAAAAAAAAGGTTCTCCCAGGACGAGGCTAGCCCATTGCACTTCGGGTGTGCTGACGCCTGCGATGTCCCCAAATGCGGGATACTCGACTGCAAAATTTGTGGTAGTGGGGGACTGCGTTCGCGCTCTCCCCTGATTCACGATTCAAAAAATAGACTTCACATCATATCTTTCATTTTGTCTTCTACTTCCTTTCATATAAAAACCCCCGGTGTGTGCTCTTCAAAATCTATACCACACTGGTTGGTTATTCATTTTTTCTTTCCGCCTCGCAAATATTATCCAACCCCCTTCCTTTTCCTCCCTGTCATTATCAGCCGGCAATTATTCCATCTCCACGTCATTTTCGCCCGACCATTTGTTTTGTCGCCACCAAATTACTCGCGCCATTTTTAACCCCGCATTTGCCCACTCAAAAATCTCTCTCAAACCCCCATGTAACACCCAACCCACCATCACAACAGTCCCCCGACTCCCAGCACCGCCCTCCACCCCCTACCTCTCTGGACTTTTGTGTAAATACAAACTCATATCAGTCAGCTATTAACTCATATGCATTCACCATTTAAAACATGTAGCAGCGACCCCTCACTACTTCAAACATGAACAAGCACCCTGTCCCCATGTTCATTCTAATTACCCCCCTCCGAAACGAACAGCTGCCTCCCTCCCCCTTGATCAGCCCCCTCTGTCACTCCTACCTTCTGAAACTCCTGCCCCCTCTCCCCATGTGTAAAGTCTTTCCCTGCCCCTTCTGCAGCTCACTTCCCCTGCTGTGGGTCCATCAATTCACCTGTGATTATTCCTTGAAGACTTAAATAGCGCAAAGCGAAGAAATAAACAGAAAGAAAACTGGAGAAAGGCAGATAGAAATCTAAACCCTCAGTAAAATGACCACCGGCAATCCCGTTTAACCGTCAGAATGATCGCACAGCCCAAAATACACGCATTATCCCTGAATTATAACAAGATTTTAGGCAGCTTCACATTAGGACTTTTCATTTCCTCTTGTGGGGCTCCTGTTCCTCACGCACCAGAGGCTAACATGTAAGTTTTAGATTGCAAGGCCGGGCTACTTTAACCCCAGGATTATCTTTTTGAAACTCCAGGCCCGCAGTCCAACAGGAACTGGTTAACCGGAGCCACCGAAAACCAGGGTCCCGGAGAGGAAATGAAATCTCAGGGTAAGAAACCGACACAAACTCACGTGGGCCCATGGGGCGCAGCCTTGGAGAAGGTCTCAGTCCGTCCCCTCTGGAGGAAGCTCCTGAAGAGGAAGAGTCCTTGTCCCGATCTGGATCTTCAGATTGCAAGTTTCAAAATAAAAATTCCTTGAGGGGTGGGGGAGAAAATTAATTTCATTAAAACAGAAAGCAAAGATCATTTTCAAACAAAATAGCACAAGAGCCAATGATTCACTCTCAGTTGCAACTCAGCAACATTCAAATACAAACAAGTCAAAAAGTTATAAAGCAGATTGAGACAGAGGGAACACACACACATTAAGCCAGAGTGGGGACTAGCTCCGCACTCTGGAGGCGGTCTTCGGATTGGGTTCCTAGACAGGTATACCCTGAACGAGCAGTTTGCAGACTCCACCCCTGGCATGTTGGGAGGTCTTTCAATCTGCTCCCCAGGAGGCCTGTCCGTTGATATGTTCAGACAAGGCCATGTTCTTCGGGAACTGGGCTGACCGATCCTTTGTCCCCTTCACCGTCAGGGCTGATGGCCTGAAGGTGCTGGGGATAGGGGTCGGAGGGACCGGGACATGTGTTAGAAACTGGAAGGAGCGAGTGTCTATGGTGGAAAGAAAAGTGGGCATGTGGGAGCGATGCTCCCTCTCCTTTGCGGGTAAGAACCTGGTCATCAGGTGTGAGGCACTCTCGCTGTTGCTGTACGTGGCGCAGGTCTGGCCCATTCCAGACTCCTGCGCGATGGCGATCACTCGAGCCATCTTCCGCTTTATCTGGAGGTCGAAAATGGATCGTGTCCGCAGGGACGCGATGTACAAGCCTCAAGATAAAGGGGGGAAAAACATGCCCAACATCGCCCTCACACTGATGGCCACCTTTGTGTGTGGCTGCATCAAGCGGTGCGTAGACCCTCAGTACGCAAACATCAAGTGTCACTACGTGCTGAGGTTCTACCTGTCCCCGGTGTTGCGAAGGATGGGTCTGGCCACGCTGCCGCGGAACGCTCCAAGTAGTTGGACCGTGCCGTACCACCTGTCCCTGGTGGAAAAATTTATGCAGAAAAACACCTTTGACCACAAGTCCACCAGGCAGTGGTCAGCACGTAACGTCCTAGAGGCCCTGCGAGAAAAGGAGAGGGTGGATCCTGTGGGATGGTTCCCCCAGCAGACTGTCAAAGCCATTTGGCAGAATGCCTCATCGCCAGAACTTTCCAACAAGCACCAAAACGTAGCTTGGCTGGTGGTGAGAAAGGCCCTCCCCGTCAGATCCTTCCTACACGCCAGGAGTCTCTCCCCCTCGGCACGTTGCCCTCGAGGTGGCTGTGGTAGGGACGAGACCGTTGTTCTCCTCCTTGTAGATTGTGCCTTTGCAAAGAAAGTCCGGAGAGAGATGCAGTGGTTTCTGTCGAGGTTCGTCCCGAGCAGTTCTGTGACACAGGACTCTGTGCTCTACGGGCTGTTCCCAGGGACACACACCGAGACAAACATCAATTGCAGCTGGAGGATCATCAACTCGGTGAAAGAGGCGCTTTGGTCTGCCCGAAACTTGTTGGTCTTCCAGCGCAAAGAGTTGTCCCCGACTGAGTGTTGCAGACTGGCACATTCCAAAGTCCAGGACTACGTGCTGAGGGACGCACTAAAGCTTGGGGCAGCCGCCGCAAAGGCACAATGGGGAAGGGTCGCTGTCTAAGACCTTTTGTGCTACAGCGCACCGAGAGACTGGGAACTGTTTACAGCCCCTCGGGCTGTACAGCTCAAAATGAAAGGCTGTAAATGATTGTAATATTGTTTGTACTGATGCACCTGGTGATACATTTTGTAAAAGTTTAACCTGGATTGTACCCTTGTAATGCTGTTTTTGAAATGGTTTGGAATGTGATTGAAGATATTTTATGAATAAAGTATATTTTTGCAAAAAAAATCTCTCTCCAGACCTTCTTTGCAAAGGCACAATCCACAAGGATGTGAACAACGATCTTGTCCCCACCACAGCCACCTCGAGGGCAACATGCAGAGGGGGTGAGACTCCAGGCGTGTTGCGGATTCCCTCCCCAAATCCCATTTTGGAGAGCACATCCACCATGTTTGTCCAGACTCTCCCATGTACTGTTATCAAAGCCCTTTGTAATGGTGGACAGGAAGGACTGGGACTCCGTACTGTCTGTGGGCATCACATCATACAATCCGACATAAAAGGATTTGCTGATCCTCAAAATGTCGGACTGCGATGACTTTACTGAGCTGTCTTCTCCCTTCAGGCTGCTGATCACAGAGCTCTCTCTGTGTACCTTTTGGAAGAAGAAACGTGAGCACGTCTCATCCTGCTCCACGGAGCGGACTCTGGACCGGAAGATCATCTTGAGAGGCCTCCGAGGCAAAGAGCGAGGCTTGCTGGCTCTTCACCTCTTGGAGTTCCTCCTTGATATCGACCCCCATCGACTGCAGCCGGAGCAGGTTTTTCTGGATAAAAGCAAAAAACTGCGGACGCTGGATATCCAAAACTAAAACAAAAATACCGGAAAAACTCAGCAGTTCTGGCAGCATCTGCGGAGAGGGACACAGTTAACGTTTCAAGTCCGAATGACCCTTCAACAGAGAAGTTCTGTTGACGGGTCATTCGGACTCGAAACATTAACTGTGTCCCTCTCCGCAGATGCTGTCAGACCTGCTGTGTTTTTCCAGGTATTTTTGTTTTTGTTCAGGTTTTTCTGGAGACGGGAAACGTTCCCCCAGCCTCTCCCTCTCTCTCTTGCCTTCTGAATACCTTTGAGGGTGAAAACCTCTTCATGTTACTAACAAAAACACATGAACATATGAATTAGCAACAGGAGTCGGCCTCTCAGCCTTTCAAGCCCACTTCGCCACTCAATAAGCTCCCGGCTGATCTGATCGTAACCTCATTTCCACATTACCCCCTACCCTCGATAACCTTTCACCCACTTACTTCTCAATAATTAAAAATATTCAACGATTCTGCTTCCATCGCCTGTTGAGGAAGAGAATTCCAAAGTTTCACGACTCTCTGAGAGAAAAGAATTTCCCCTCACCTCTGTCTTAAACAGTGGCCCCAAATACAAGATTCTCCCACAAGAGGAAACATCCTCTCCACATCCACCCTCTCAAGGCCCCTCAGCTTCTTGTATGTTTTAATCAAGTCGCCCCTTACTCTTCTGAACTACAGCGGATACAGGCCTAGCCTGTCCAATCCTTCCTCATAAGGCAATCCGCCCAATCCAGGTACTAGCTGGGTAAACCGTATCTGAATGGCTTCCAACACATTGACATTCTTCCTCAAATAAGGAGACCAATAGTGTACACAGTGCTCCAGATGGGGTCACACCAATGCCCTGAATAACTGAAGCATCAGCTCTCTACTTTTCTATTCAACAGTGAGGCCCGAGTGCGCAGGCGCAACTGTTGCTGACGCCTTTCCAGTCAGCGGAAGGAGTTACAGTATTTTCAGTGGTAGCAATAGAATCAACATCAGTGCTGCCTCTATTAAATAGCTCAAGGAACGCTGCTTATGGAAAACAAAGAAAAGATTGCTTTCTATTATTCTGCCTGATTGCGTTGGTTTATTTTAGATTTTACTTTTCTGATTGTGCAATTTAATTAACGGTAATTAATGTTCAGTTCAGGGATCTGTCACCTGCAACATTAAATGACATTTGATTTTGTGTTATTGGCCTGAGTTTGCTTCATTTGTTCTGCAGGTGCAGCGTAGGCCAATGTTTAATGATGCACCGAAATATCGCGAGAGTGCGCGTTGACGTTGGGACGCTCGGCTGATGTCAACATGTGTCATTTCAGGCTCGAGTGAATGGGACACGCGTCCGCCCGCCAAGCGAAAAATTCTGCCCATTGAGTTCAGTCTTTAGCCTGATTTGGGCAGTGAAAGAAGTTGTTTTGGACAATGGAGCCCCAAATACTGGAAAACCGTTCAAACAAAAGCACCATTCACTTGCAAATACACCTCTCCACCACACTCTCTCTCTCTCCCTCACTCCACTGCAGCTTTTACCTCACAACATTTTAAACCAGTTCTCTGCTGCCGCTGCTGATACCGCTCTTAAAAGTACAGCAAGCTCCCAGCTCAAAGCTCATAGACTTTACACAGCTGCTGACAAGCGTCTAAATTCACGATCACACAATTGTTACGGTGCATAAGCAGGCCAATCGGCCCATCGTGTCTGTACTGGCTCTCTGAATGAGCATCTCAATACCGAGTGTCATTCTCCTACCTTCTCCCAGTAACCCTACAGATTGTTTCTTTTCAACTAATTATCTAATTCCCTCTTGAATGCTTTGATTGAACCACACTCTCAGTCAGTGCGTTCTGGACCCTAGCCACTCTGTGTGAAAAAGGTTTCTCTCAAATCGTTTTTGCTTCTTCTGCCAGTTGCTTTAAATCAGAGCCCCTCGGGCTGTCCAGCTCACAATGCATTGAATGCATTGAATGCTAATTGTATTATAATTGTATTGAAGCACCTCAGAGAGCAACTTGATGGATGTTGATAACTCCAACCCCATTGTCTGATTGTCTGTAATGACCAGATTGAAATGATTGTAATATTCATTGATCGTATTGATGCACCTGGTGATCCATGTGTAAAAGTTGAATCTGACTGTACTTTTTGTGATGGTGAATTTGAAATATTTTGGAATGTTCTTCCAGATATTTTATGAATAAAGTATATTTTTCACAAAAAACGTTTCAGTTCTTCAAAAGAATCCCACCTCAGCAGCACCCCTCCCCTAGCCATGAGGTGGAACCTGGTGGGGGATGGGGGCAACAGCTAAAGCGAGACAAGACCTGTTGGAGTGGATGGCTCCCTTACATGTGCAAATCAGGACCCAGACGCTTCATGTGGGGCCGACAGTAAACTATTAAAAAAAGCTTTACTGCCGGACATTCGGAAAACAATCTCAAAATTACAGAAGCTGCAACATGACACAGCTCAGCCCAATTGAGGCCGTGCAATACAATGAGACAAATTATCAACTTTTGCCGTCACACCATTATTTCCTTCACAATCACTTGAGATTCCATTTTTACAATGTTTATCCGTCCTTCTCCAAGGTTATTTTCTACAACATTTTAGGAATTTTTCAACCTCAACCTGCATTTGAATGCAAGGCAAACTTGGGAACAAAATCACTTGTGAGCACAGAACAATATCTGCCAGGTTGCACCAATTTCCTCTCACTTTACTTTTAATCATCTCCCCATCATTTCATGAAGCCCCTGTGCGACAGGCAAGGTGAGTGGGAAGGGGCAGCAGAAAAGAACAACCGTGCAGATTGAGCAACTTGCAGAAAGGAAAAGGCTTGTTCTAGGAAAGTGAAAATTATCTGCGCTGTAAATACATCTTGCACAACATTTTGAACTTGATCTTCAAACTAGCATGCTTACCTGAGTGTCTTTGCTGCTCAATTCTCCCAGATCTCAGCTTTCCTCTTTTCAATTGAATTTGTCTTGGTCTCTTGTGCTTAGCACAGTTTTCAGGTTCCTCCTGGCAATGCACTGGGCTGGTCAATTCTTGTGAGTGCTCCGTGATAGATCAACACTCGGTATTTCTGTCCTCAGCAGTGGCTGCTAACCTTTGATTGTTTCAATCAAGGCTTGTATCAGTAACATCCATGCGAAAATTAAAATGCCGCTACTCTCTTCGCTCACTGCTCCTAGTCTGGTCTTTTCCTCACACTGAATTTGAATAAACATTCCAGGCTGCTGAATCGATCAGATATCAGGGACAGAGAGAAGCCCAACACCTTGACTCCTCCCCTCAGCCCAGTAAACAACAGTCACTGTACTTGATTTGCTGTTGATCTCTAAGCTTGTGAAAAAGTACATTTTGTTTCATAAAATGTGTAAAGCTACATTCCAGAACAGTTCAAATTTAACACATCAGTTTCATTCCATACAGGGTGCCTCACTACACTTAGAGTTACAGGTTACATTACAGCATTCATTTCATGTTAAACATACAGCCCGAGGGGTTTTACACAGCTTCCAGCAAGACTTGGCTTGGCCGGTGGTGAGAAAGGCTCTTCCAGTCTTTTTTCATTCATTTACACAGGACGTGGGTATCACTGGCTAGACCAGCATTTATTGCCCATCCCTAATTGCCCTTGAGAAGGTGGTGCTGAGCTGCCTTCTTGAACCGCTGCAGTCCATGTGCTGTGGATACACCCACATTGTGTTAGGGAGCGCTTCCAGGATTTGGATCCAGCGACAGTGAAGGAACGGTGACATATTTCCAAGCCAGGATGGTGAGTGGATTGGAGGGGAATCTGTAGGTGGGGGTGTTCCCATGTGTCCGTTGTCCTTGTCCTTCAGATGGTAGTGGTCGTGGGTTTGCAAGGTGCTGCCTAAGAAACTTTGGGGAGTTCCTGCTGTGCATCTAGCAGAAGGTACACACTGGTGCCGCTGTGCGTTGGTGGTGTTGGGAGTGAATGTTTGTGGATGGGGTGCCAATTAAGCGGTCTGCTTTGTCCTGGATGGTGTCAAACTTCTGGAGTGTTGTTGGAGCGGCACTCACCCAGGCAATTGGAGAGTATTCCATCACACTCCTGACTTATGCCTTGTAGGTAGTGGACAGACTTTGGGGAGTCAGAAGGTGAGTTACTCGGCGCAGGATTTCTGGCCTCTGACCTGCTCTTGCAGCCACAGTATTGAGATGGTAGTCCAGTTCATTTTCTGGTCAATGGTAACCCCCAGCACATTGATAGTGGGTGATTCAGCGATGGCAATGCCATTGAATGTCAAGGGGTGATGGTTAGATTCTCTCTTGTTGGAGGTGGTAATTTCTTGGCACTTATGTGGCGTAAATGTTACTAGCCACTTGTCAGCCCAAGCCTGGATATTGTCCAGGTCTTGCTGCATTTGGACATGGGCTGCTTCAGTAACTGAGGAGACACGAACGGTCCTGAACATTGTGAAATCATCAGCGAACGTCCCCGCTTCTGACCTTTTGATGGACGGAAGGTCATTGATGAAGCAGCTGAAGATGGTTGAGCTGAGGATACTACCCTGAGGAACTCCTGCACTGTTGTCCTGGAACTGAGATGATTGACCTCCAACAACCACAACCATCTTCCCTAGTGCTGGGTATGACTCCAACCAGCGGAGAGCTTCCCCCCATTTCCCATCGTCTCCAGATTTGATCGGGCTCCTTGATTCCACACTCGGTCAAATGCTGTCTTGATATCAAGGTCAGTCACTCTCACGTCACCTCAGGAGTTCAGCTTTTTTGTCCATGCTCGAACCAAGGCTGTAATGAGGCCAGGAGCTGAGTGACCCTGGCCAAACCCAAACCTGTCAGTGAGCAGGTTATTGCTAAGCAATGGCCGCTTGATTGCGCAGTTGATGACCCCCTTCCATGACTTTACTGATGAACGAGAGTAGAGTGATGGGGCGGTAACTGGCTGGGTTGCGTTTGCCCTGATTTGTCTGTACAAGACATACCTGGGCAATTTTCCACATTGACGGGTAGATGCCAGTGTGGTAGCTGTACTAGAACAGCTTGGCTAGGGGCACGGCATGTTCCGGAGCACAAGTTTCAGTACCGTTACCGCAATATTGTCAGGGCCCATAGCCTTTGCAGTATCCAGTGTCTTCAGCCATTTCTTGATATCAAGTGGAGTGAATCGCTTTGGCTGAAAACTGGCATCTGTGATGCTGAGGACCTCAGAAGGAGGTCGAGATGGATCATCCACTCGGCATTTCTGGCTGAAGATTATTGCAAGTGCTTCAGCCTTATCTTTTACACTGATGTGCTCCGCTCCACACTTGGTCAAATGCTGTCTTGATATCAAGGTCAGTCACTTGACTCTGTCTGTCATTTGCTGCTTATGCTGTTTGGCTCGCAAGTCATCCTGTGATGTAGCTTCACCAGGTTGACACCTCATTTTTAGGTATGCCTGGAGCTGCTCCTGACATGCCCCCCTGCACTCTTCAATGAACCTGGGTTGAAACCCCTGGCTTGATGGTAATGGCAGAGCAGGGAACTTGCCGGTTTATGAGGTTAGAGATTGTTTCGAGTACAATTCTACTGCTGCTGATGGCCCACAGAGCCTCATGGATGCAGTCTTGAGTTGCTAGGTCTGTTTGAAATCCATCCCATTTAGCACAGTGGTAGTGCTACACAACACAATAGAGGGTATCCTCAATGTGAAGATGGGACTTTGTCTCAACAAGGACCGTGTGGTGCTCACTCCTACTGATACTGTCATGGACAGATGCTTCTGCAGCAGGTAGGTTGGTGAGGATGAGGTCAAGTATGCTTTCCCCTCTTGTTGGTTCCCTCACCACCTGCCACAGACCCAGTCTAGCAGCTATGTCCTTTAGGACTCGGCCAGCTCGGTCAGTAGTGGTGCTACCGAGCCAGTCTTGGCGAAATGGACATTGCCGTCTCCTACCCAGAGTAAAGGGCACAGCAAACGATGACCCTCAGCCACCAGTCACCTCAACGGCAAGGCTGCACTTGCCCCCCACTCCCCCTCACCCACAAAAGTCGCCTCCGAGGCAGGGCAGCACATACCCCCGACCCCCCCTGTGCCCCTGAAGCCTGGAAAGCAACAGGCAACCCCAGTGAGCTGTTCACTCACCTCCAGTTTACCCAAAGTGCAGCCGCCAAGTGCACGTCACCTCTGTGCTGTTGTGAAACACGTCAGCGTGCTTTCCCGCTGACGTGGACGGATGATCCAGCGGGGGTGCAAGAGCCTGGCGGGATGGCCTGATAATGATATGCTGGTGTATTACAATGAGGTTCCCGATGACCGATGGTGGGAAACGCGGCCTGTCGTTGGCGGGCTGAGCGGACAATCACAACCTGCCTTCCCACCATCGTGAAACCGATCGCGCCACCTATCATGCCCACCACCAGCGGGCACGGAAAATTCAGGGACAAATGCGGGTTAATTAAGAAGAGCCAGCATGGATTTCTTAAGGGAAAATGGCGTTTCCCTAACTTGCTGAAATTTTCTGAAGAGGTAACAGAGAGGGTTGGTGAAGGTGATGCTGTTGATGTGGTGTACATGGACTTCCAAAAGGCATTTGATACAGTGCCACACAGACTTGTGAGAAAAGTTATATCTCATGGAATAAAACAGACAGTAGCAATGTGGATAGAAAATTGACTGAGTGACAAGAAACAGAGAGTAATAGTTAATGGATGATTTTAGGGCTGGAGGCGGGTTTGTAGTGGAGTTCCCCAGGGGTCAGTATTGGACCCTTGCTTTTCCTGATATATATGAATGGTTTAGACCTTAGAGTAGAGGAAAATTTTTCAAAATTTGCAGACGATACAAAACTTGGAAGCAACTGTGAACCGTGAAGAGGGCAGTGGAGAACTTGAAAAGGACACAGACTAGTTGGTCGAATGGGCGGATATGTGGCAGATGAAGTTCAGTGTGGAGAAATATGAGCTGATGCATTTTGGTAGGAAGAACATAGAGAGACAGCACAAAATAAAGGGGGCGTCGACACAGATGGACCTGGGTGTGTATTTGCATAAGTCATTAAAGGTGGCAGGACAAGTTGAGAGAGCAGTTAACACAGCATTCAGTATCCTAGGCTTTATTAATAGGGGCTTGTATAAGACACGAGTTAGACCACAGCTGGAGTACTGCGTACAGTTCTGGGCGCCACATTTTAGGGAGGATGTGAAGGCATTGGAGAGAGTGCCGAAGAGGGATGTGGAAGATCAGTTACGGAGTAAGATTGGAGACGTTGAGACTGTTTTCCTGAGAGAAAAGAAGGCTGAGAAGAGAGTTGATAGAGGTATTGAAAGTCATGAGAGGTCTGGAGAGAGTAGATAGGGAGAAATTGTCCCCACTTGTGAAATGATCGAAAATGAGGGGATACAGATTTAAAGCAACGGGTCAAAGAAGCAGAAGTGACATAAGAGAAACCGATTTCACACCGTGAGTGGCTAGGGTCCGGAATGCACTGACTGAGAGTGTGGTTCAATCAAAGCATTCAAGAGGGAATTAGATAATTAGTTGAAAAGAAACAATCTGTAGGGTTATTGGGTGAGGGCAGGAGAATGGCACTGGGTATTGAGATGCTCATTCAGAGAGCCAGTACAGACACGATGGGCCGATTGGCCTGCTTACGCACCGTAACCATTGTGTGATCGTGAATTTAGACGCTTGTCAGCAGCTGTGTAAAGTCTATGAGCTTTGAGCTGGGAGCTTGCTGTACTTTTAAGAGCGGTATCAGCAGCGGCAGCAGAGAACTGGTTTAAAATGTTGTGAGGTAAAAGCTGCAGTGGAGTGAGAGAGAGAGAGAGAGAGTGGTGGAGAGGTGTATTTGCAAGTGAATGGTGCTTTTGTATGAACGGTTTTCCAGGATTTGGGGCTCCATTGTCCAAAACAACTTCTTTCACTGCCCAAAATAGGCTAAAGACTGAACTCAATGGGCAGAATTTTTGGCTTGGTGGGCGGGCGCGTGTCCGATTCGCTCGAGCCTGAAATGAAACATGTTGACATCAGCCGAGCGTCCCAACGTCAACGCGCACTCTCGCGATATTTCGGTGCATCATTAAATATTGGCCTACGCTGCACCTGCAGAACAAATGAAGCAAACTCAGGCCAATAACACAAAATCAAATGTCATTTAATGTTGCAGGTGACAGATTCCTGAACTGAACATTAACCGGTGTTGTTTGTCACACCATTAAAAAACTCAAAGCAAAATGGGGGAACAAAACATCACCCGTGACAAGACCATCTTGTGCTTAAGGTGCTTTAAATTTACATTTGTGGGTGCTATGTCTAGGTGCTGCCCCCTCGCTGGCACTGGCATTGGAGGCAGCCTGCTGACTCTGCTGTCTTGTTGGCCTGGGTGACCTTGGCGGTCGTCCTCTGGCCAGTGGAGCCTGTGCTGTCCCCACCTGGGAGGGAGCGGCCAGTGCCATGGCTGCCATCTCCCCAGTCGCCGCAGCCTCATCAGATGCCACGGTCACTGGCAGAGGGGCAGAGGGGCTGCTGCCATCATCCGTAGGGCCCTGAGAGGAGCCCGCAGAGACAACAGGCAGCTCGTGCGCCAACGTGAGGTCACTCAGGACCTCCCTGCTCACCATTGATGGACGGGCACCTAGCTGGTATACTGGGTACCCCATCCATCTCACACACGGACACTGACCACCTGAGGTCATTGCCGGTGTGAGCGCTTGCAGGTCCGAGTGTATCCCCAGGGACCCCTGATCCTGTCCCTGGGGCAGCCTCTCCCCGACAGTCACCACTCTCTCCTTGGCTGAGGCAGTGCGCTCAGTGGTCATGCTCCGCATGGACTCCTCCATAATGGAGACCATGGCGCACATACCCTCATAGATCTCCGCTAGATCCTCCCGCACACCCCGCTGGACGTCCAGCATCTGCTTCCTAATGGACGACTCCAGAGGCTCATCATCAGCCTTCGACTGAGCATCGTCCTGGTCTCCAGCAGTCCTCCGACTGCCAGCACCCTGGGCACTCTCTGCCTCTGCCTGCACCTCAAACGAGTGTGAAGTTCCCTCACCAATGTGCACTGAGATACTGGACGGCCATCTAATGCTGGTATCTGCGCTGGTGCCTGCTTGACAGAGCGGGTGTGAGGCAGGTGCGTGGGGAACATGGTGATCTTCCGGGGTCAGGGGTGGCCCTTCAGGGTCCTGAGTGCGAGCGCCTGCTGCTGAACCCAAAAGGGAGAAGATGAACATGTCGTTAGTGAAAGTCATCAGACTCTCACTGTACATGCCAGGCACCCTGGTGAGACAACGGAGATCTGCTTCATGGTGCCCTCGTCTTTTGATTGTCAATGGGGACTCCAGGTTCGAGGCGCACATCAATGAAGAGGCTACACTAGAATGGTTGCACAAGCTGAAGTTCTCACCTCAGTGCGCTGCACTCTGACCTTCGTCTGATACCCCAACCTCACCATGGCTGGTTGACCGAGGTACTTGCTGCCCCTCGAGTTCCAAGGCCTTCTGCTTATAGTGAGTGAGGATGAGGAGGTGTGGGGTTCCCCGCCAGTCTGTGACCTCTCAATATTGTTATGGGATGTCTTCTCCTGAAAGTATAAAGGAGCAGTGAGTCCACTCTCTACCTGCAGCGCCATTGCAGCCAGTCCAACCCCAGCTGAGGACCATCTCGCAGGGCACATCCGATTCGTGGCACTCGACCCGCAAGGCACTCAGTCCATGCAGCCAGGGCTCACCCCCTTGGCGAACTTCGGCATCATTGGCAGCTGCCACTGACTGTAACACCCCTGAGGTCCATGGGGGATGGCCAGCCCCTAACTGTTCTCCACACTGACCCATGCCAACATGCTACTCATGGGCACTCATCCTTCCTAAGAATGGGTTTGGGTGCATGCCCAGTGCTCTTATTACCATTGCCACTCATTCCTTCCAGTTTCTAACACATGCCCCGGACCCTCCGAACCATATCCCCAGCACCTTCAGGCCGTCAGCCCTGACGGTGAAGGGGACAAAGGATCGGTCAGCCCAGTTCCCAAAGAACATGGCCTCGCTCTTCCCACGATTTACCTTGGCTCCCGAGGCTAGTTCAAACTGGTCGCAGATGTGGATCAGTCTGCGCACCGACAGCGGATCCGAGCAGAAGACGGCGACGTCGTCCATGTACAGGGAGGCTTTGACTTGAGTGCCTCCACTGCCTGGGATCGTCACTCCTCTTATGCCCGGATCCTTCCTGATGGACTCGGCAAAGGGTTCTATGCAACACACGAAAAGGACAGGCGAGAGAGGACAGCCCTGCCTGACTCCAGATTTCATCGGAAAGCTATCTGTTTCCCACCCATTGATTGAGACTGCACTACTGATGTTAGTGTAGAGCAGTTGGATCCAGTTGCGAATTTCGTCCCCAAACCCCATTTTGGAGAGCACATCCACCATGTAGGTGTGCGATATTCTGTCAAAGGCCTTCTCCTGATCCAAGCTGATGAGGCAGGTATCCACACCCCTGTCCTGTACATAGGCAATCGTATCCCTGAGCAGCGCCAGGCTGTCAGAGATCTTCCTGCCCGGCACAGTGCAGGTCTGGTCAGGGTGGATCACCAATTCCAGAGCGGATTTGACCCGATTGACGATGACCTTGGACAGAAGCTTATAGTCCACATTCAACAGTGAAATGGGTCACCAATTTCTAATTTCCTCCCTTTCCTCCCTTCCCCCCTTGTGCTTGTAGATGAGGGTGATGATGCCTTTCCTCATGGATTCTGACATACTACCGGCCAGGAGCATACTCTCGTACACTCCTAGCAGGTCTGGGCCGATCAAGTCCCACAGAGCCGAATACAACTCCGCCAGCAAGCCGTCGCTTCCAGGAGTTTTACTCTTCTCGAAGGACTCAAGGGCCTTAGTCCCTGGAACAGAAGATGATCTTGGAGGCCTCCGAGGCAAAGAGCGAGGCTTGCTGGCTCTTCACCTCTTGGAGTTCCTCCTTGACATCGACCCCCATCGACTGCAGCCAGAGCAGATTCTGCATGTTTTTCTGGAGTCGGGACATTTCCCTCTGTTCCTTTCTAGCTTTCTGGGTGCCTTTGAGGATGAAAAACCTCTTGATGCTTACCTTGATCACTTTGGAGAGAGAAACTGAGTGAACTTTTCAGGTGAATGACCTTTCATCACAACCTGAAACGTTAACTCTGTTACTCCACACAGAGGCTGAAAACCTGCTGTGTATTTCCATCATTTTCTGTGTGTATTATCACAGAGATATTCTGTTTCTGCTCATTACTGAATATTCCAAACACTTTACTCCATGAAGCACTTTTGAAGTGTTGAAATGTGTTTTGCTGTTGTAAGTGTGGCAGTTATTTTGTACCCAGCAAGGACCCATATACAACAACGGGATAATGACAAATAACCTCTTTTGACTGATGTTGGTTGAAGAATAAATGTTCAGCAGGAAACCAGGGAGAATTCCCCAGCTTGAATCGTACCTGGGATCTTTTTCAGCTACTTGTTAAAGCCTTGATTTCCGATCTCCTCCAACAGGACTGTCAGCTTGGATTAAGTGCACAAATCTCTGGAGTGAGATTTGAACCCACAACCTTCTGCTTGAGAGGCTACAGAGTCAGCAAGTGAAGCACAGGAGAAAATGGAGCTGGATCGTGAGTTTGGAGCTATACTGATGTAAGTGAAGATACTTTTAGTCAGCTGAATGGAGTGTCTCTTTAAATCTCTGCGTAGCTCTTTTCACAGACATTCTGTAAACAGCTTTTGGCTGGGTGGGTGGGGGAGGGGGGGAAGCTGTGTTGTTTTTTGCAACTGTCCCTAACCTGTTTGACCAGAATTTTCTATTTTAAATTCAGACTTTAGCGACATGTCCTCTTTGTTTTCAGTTGTCTCACTGCCCCCCTCACATCAGTGTCTTAGCTTTTCACATTGACATTTTTTTTGCTGATGTCTTGAAATTCTTTAATGTTTCTTTCCATTCCCTGGTGTAAATATCATCTCAGTCGTCTGCACACAAGTTTACAGCACAGAAACCGGCCGGGACAATTCCGGTTCGACTGTCATCTGGAAATTGGGCCCAAATAGCGTTTGAAAGTGCACTGGTATGGTTATGCTTCGAGTTACCGTTAATTAAATTGCACAATCAGAAAGGAAAAATCTAAGATCAACCAACGCAATCAGGCAGAATAATAGAAAGCAATCTTTTCTTTGTTTTCCATAAGCAGCGTTCCTTGAGCTATTTAATAGAGGCAGCACTGATGTTGATTCTATTGCTACCACTGAAAATACTGTAACTCCTTCCGCTGACTGGAAAGGCGTCAGCAACAGTTGCGCCTGCGCACTCGGGCCTCACTGTTGAATAGAAAAGTAGAGAGCTGATGCTTCAGTTATTCAGGGCATTGGTGTGACCCCATCTGGAGCACTGTGTACACTATTGGTCTCCTTATTTGAGGAAGAATGTCAATGCGTTGGAAGCCATTCAGATACGGTTTACCCAACTAGTACCTGGATTGGGCGGATTGCCTTATGAGGAAGGATTGGACAGGCTAGGCCTGTATCTGCTGTAGTTCAGAAGAGTAAGAGGCGACCTGATTAAAACATACAAGAAGCTGAGGGGCCTTGAGAGGGTGGATGTGGAGAGGATGTTTCCTCTTGTGGGAGAATCTTGTATTTGGGGCCACTGTTTAAGACAGAGGTGAGGGGAAATTCTTTTCTCTCAGAGGGTCGTGAGACTTTGGAATTCTCTTCCTCAACAGGCGATGGAAGCAGAATCGTTGAATATTTTTAATTATTGGGAAGTAAGTGGGTGAAAGGTTATCGAGGGTAGGGGGTAATGTGGAAATGAGGTTACGATCAGATCAGCCGGGAGCTTATTGAGTGGCGAAGTGGGCTTGAAAGGCTGAGAGGCCGACTCCTGTTGCTAATTCATATGTTCATGTGTTTTTGTTAGTAACATGAAGAGGTTTTCACCCTCAAAGGTATTCAGAAGGCAAGAGAGAGAGGGAGAGGCTGGGGGAACGTTTCCTGTCTCCAGAAAAACCTGCTCCAGCTGCAGTCGATGGGGGTGGATGTCAAGGAGGAACTCCAATAGGTGAAGAGCCAGCAAGCCTCGCTCTTTGCCTCGGAGGCCTCCAAGATCATCTTCCGTTCCAGAGTCCGCTCCGTGGAGCAGGATGAGACGTGCTCACGTTTCTTCTTCCAAAAGGTACACAGAGAGAGCTCTGTGATCAGCAGCCTGAAGGAAGAAGACGGCTCAGTAAAGTCATCGCAGTCCGACATTTTGAGGATCAGCAAATCCTTTTATGTCGGATTGTATGACGTGAAGCCCACAGACAGTACGGAGTCCCAGTCCTTCCTCTCCTCCATTACATAGGGCTTTGATGACAGTACATGGGAGAGTCTGGACAAACATGGTGGATGTGCTCTCAAAATGAGATTTGGGGAGGGATTCCGCAACACGGCAGGAGTCTCACCCCCTCTGCACGTTCCCCTTGAGGTGGCTGTGGTGGGGACAAGACCGTTGTTCACCTCCTTGTGGTTGTGCCTTTGCAAAGAAGGTCTGGACGTCGGTGATAGACGCTCTTTGGTCTGCCTGAAACTTGTTGGACTTCCAGCGCAAAGAGTTGTCCCCGACCGAGTGTTGCAGACTGGCACGTTCCAAGGTCCAGGACTACGTGCTGAGGGACGCACTAAAGCTTGGGGCAGCCACCGCAAAGGCGCAATGGGGAAGGGTCGCTGTCTAAGACCTTTCTGCCACAGTGCACCCAGGGACTGGGAAATGTTGAGAGCCCCTCGGGCTGTACAGCTCCAAATGAATGTCTGCAGTGAATACTAATTATATTGAAGCACCTCAGAGAGCAACATGATGTATGTTGATAACTCCAATACTTTTGTCTGATTGTCTGCATTGACCATATTGAAATGATTGTAATATTCATTGATTGTATCGATGCACCTTGTGATCAATGTGTAAAAGTTGAATCTGATTGTAGTTTTGTGATGGTGATTTTGAAATGTTTTGGAATGTTCCTCCAGATATTTTATGAATAAAGTATATTTTTCAAAAAAAAATCTGTTCTTATCAGTTTAATATCCGATACGTCCTTTATCTGGGGACCAAATATTAAATTTATTTTTGGAGCAGGGAGATGGAACAGGATCTTTCTCCGTCCATTCCACACATCGACCTGGTATTGCAGCGTCTTCAGGAATGGTGCAGTTTTGCCCTCTACAGGGTGAAAGGGAAACTGAAAAGAAGAAAAAGTCATTCAGAGCATTGTCCTGCTTTCCATCATTGATCTGGTTGAACTGAACTTGTGCTGAGTGGCAGGACAGGCTCATTGGTGCCAGACTGAGTGATGCCCCCTTTACCTTTAATTTCTCCTTTAACTCCTCTCAATTCCTCCAAATAAAAGGTGTGGCCATGGGTACCCGCACGGGCCCCCGCTATGCCTGTCTCTTTATGGGGTATGTGGAACATTCCTTGTTCCAGTCCTACTCCGGCCCCCTCCCACAACTCTTTCTCCGGTACATCGATGATTACTTCGGTGCTGCTTCATGCTCTCGTCGGGAACTGGAAAAATTTATTAATTTTGCTTCCAATCTCCACCCCTCCATCATTCTCACATGGTCCATCTCTGACACTTCCCTTCCCTTCCTTGACCTCTCTGTCTCAATTTCTGGTGATAGACTGTCCACCAATATCCATTACAAGCCTACCGACTCCCACAGCTACCTTGACTACAGCTCCTCACACCCTGCTTCCTGTAAGGACTCCATCCCATTCTCTCAGTTCTTTTGCGTCCGTCGCATCTGTTCTGATGCTGCTACCTTCAAAAACAGTTCTGCCACCACCAAACACACCTTCCCTTCACCCCCCTTGGCGGCATTCCGTAGGGATCGTTCCCTCCGGGACACCCTGGTCCACTCCATCACCCCTACTCCTCAACCCCCACCTATGGCACCTCCCCATGCACACGCAAAAGATGCAACACCTGCCCCTTCACTTCCTCTCTCCTCACCGTCCAAAGGCCCAAACACCCGTTTCAAGTGAAGCAGCATTTCACTTGCATTTCCTCTGACTTAGTCTACTGCATTCGTTGCTCCCAATGCGGTCTCCTCTACATTGGAGAGACCAAACGTAAACTGGGCGACCGCTTTGCAGAACACCTGCGGTCTGTCCGCAAGAATGACCCAAACCTCCCTGTCGCTTGCCATTTTAACACTCCACCCTGCTTTCTTGCCCACATGTCTGTCCTTGGCTTGCTGCATTGTTCCAGTGAAGCCCAACTCAAACTGGAGGAACAGCACCTCATCTTCCGACTAGGCACTTTACAGCCTTCCGGACTGAATATTGAATTCAACAACTTTAGATCTTGAACTCCCTCCCCCATCCCCACCCCCATTTCCGTTTCTTCCCCCTCCCTTTTATTTTTTCCAATAATTTATATAGATTTTTCTTTTCCCACCTATTTCCATTATTTTTAAATTTATACCTTTTATGCCCTGTTAGTCTTATATCACCCCACCCCCACTAGAGCTGTACCTTGTGTGTCCTCCCATCCATTCTTAATTAGCACATTCGTTTAGATAATACCACCACCTTCAACACCTCTTTGTTCTTTTGTCCCTGACATCTTTTGGTTATCTGATCCTATCACTGCTTGCTTGTCCCTACAACCACACCCCCCCCCTGCCCGACTTCTCTCCCCCCACCCCCCCACCTTAAACCAGCTTATATTTCACCCCTCTCCTAGTTTTACTCAGTTCTGTTGAAGGGTTATGAGGACTCGAAACGTCAACTTTATTCTTCTCCACCGATGCTGCCAGACCTGCTGAGTTTTTCCAGGTAATTCTGTTTTTGTTTTGGATTTCCAGCATCCGCAGTTCTTTGTTTTTATATCTGAATGATGCCCCCCGTTGGATTTTGGTGCAACTGCAGGGCTGCTGCTGGTTTGCACTTGTGCTGCTTGTCAGGGTGGAGCCCGGGACTGGACGATGCCCCCTGTTGGATTTTGGTGCAACTGCAGGGCTGCTGCTGGTGTGCACTTGTGCTGCTTGTCAGGGTGGAATCCTGGACTGGAAAATGCCCCCTGTTGGATATTGGTACAACTGCAGGGCTGCTGCTGGTGTGCACTTGTGCTGCTTGTCAGGGCGGAGCCCGGGACTGGACGATGCCCCCTGTTGGGTTTTGAGGCTGTTGCAGGCGCTGCTTCAGGGAGGCAGCATCAAGCAAGAAAGGTCCTGATGCTCAATGCTGGCTGTCGGGTCTTCAGCCCGTGTTCGGCCACACGCAGCAAAACGGACGGTGAAGCCGGAGGCCGAGGAAGACGGGACGGGCGCATGGGTTTCTGGGTTATCGCTTCTCGGCCTTTTGGCTAAGATCAGTTGTAGTGAAGCGACGGCTAAAACCAAAGGAGCCCCAAACCAGGGGGTACGTAACACCGTTCGGGTGACAGTGAAGGACAGTGAAGGAGGAGCACCCATGGATCGGGCCTTCTTCATCAAGCGGATCCTGTTGAAGGCGTTTGGATTGGAAGCGGAGGAGATCTACTCCCTGCAAGACTTCCCCAGCGCTGGATATTTCGACGTGACCTTCAGGAATGTTGCTGCCTGCGTCAAGTTCCTGAAGGTGTTCGAGAAGAAGAGACACCAGCCGGAGATGAAGATCCTGACGGTGGAGCCGCTCTTTGCTCTGCCGTTGCAACGGGACCGTGTGGTGACGTTGCATCTCTACAACCCCCACGTCGCTGTCGCCGACGTGTTCACCTTCCTCGCCAGGTACGTCGACAAGGTTGGGAGCTGCACCGAGGTTAGAGACGCCTTCGGGATTTGGACCAGCAAACGCCAGGTTAAGGTCACGCTCAAGACCGACGGTAAGGGAGCCGTCTTCCACCCTCCTTCCAGATTTGCTATCGGGGGAAGCCGTGGCTACCTGGTCTACGCTGGACAACCCAAACTTTGTCACTCATGCGGCAAGTCTGGTCATGTGGCGGCCAACTGCAGCGCCGCACTCTGCAAGAACTGCAAACAGGAAGGGCACCAGACAAAGGACTGAAAACAGACTAAGTGCTGCAACCTGTGTGGCGAGGCAGGTCACCTCTACAGGACCTGCCCCAAACGCTGCCTCACTTATGCACGGGCAGCCAACGCCAATGAGGGGGAAGCAGAAGAAATGCTTCGTGTCACTACTACCAAGGACTCTTGTAACACTCCAAACACCATGGCCCCCAGTGAGAACAACGGGACAAAGGAGGACACAGAGAGAGACAAGGTGGAGGATAAGATTGAGGCAGCAGACAGCCAATCAACAGCACTGCCCCCTGAACCTCCCACTCCTCAGGAGAGCGAATCAATGGAGGAGGAAGCAGCGGAAAATCAGCAGGGGGAGTGGCAGCTGGTGAAGAGAGCCAAAAGGAAGAAGGGGCTAAGAAGGGACCAAGCCACTTCCCAGACAAGTGGCAAGAGGCGTCTCCTATCCGACACGGATGACAAGGACAGCTGCTCTTCAGACGAAGAAAGGTAAGGGCGGCACCTACAGAAGAAGCGGAAAAGCTCTAGGGAGTTGGAGGACGAGACACCCGAGCTCCAGAACATTGGCGACAATGAGGAGACCAGCGCACCCCGACTTTGCCCACAACCTGAAGAGGCCAGTGCACCCCAACCCCAGCAATCTGGGAGCAGTGAAGCGCTCAGCGCACCCCAGCTCCGGGAAGCCGGGAGCAGCGACGCCCCAGAGGGGGAGAGGATTGGGGAAGCTTCTCCAACAGAGGACATTTCAAATCCCGTCCTCTACACGAATCCCCAGATGCCACCTGAGCAGAACATCTCCAATGGGGAGGTTCAGGACAGTTTCCTCAGCCCATCCAAAGTGAGGCAATTTGTGAACACTATGGGTATGCAGGAGCAGACCAAAGGTCTCGGACTCTCAGAGACAACAGGTTTGGTAAGACACTAAATGCTTTAAAATGGGTGTAAAGATTGTATCCAGAAATGTGCGTAGCATTAAATCTACTACTCGATGTGTTGCGACCTTGGACTACCTTGCCAAGGTCAAAGCTGACCTGTTGTTTCTGCAGGAGTGTGCGATACCACTTCTCATCTCCTGCAGGGGTCCAAGTGAGGCCTCACCCTCCCACTTCAATCCAGCTTCACTCTCTGCAACATCAAACATTCCAGTTAGAGAGGGGAAAGGGGGACGTCCAACATCTAGAGGATCAATGTCCCACCAGCTTCAGGTACAAGATCTCTCCTTCCTCTGGGACCTAACCACAACTCCCTTGTGGCACCACAGTTACCCACATGGCAACAGGCACAAATGTCAATGCTCGATTCCTCCAATGGGGTCCAGCTAAACAAGAGAAAGAGCCCATCAACCAGGTTGTGCATCACATCCCCACACAACATCCCTGAGGGAGAGAGAGGGGGAACTGACACATTCTGCACCTTCTGGAAAGTACAAGCTTTGTTCCTGGAATCCCTCTGATCCAATGGAGCAACTTTCAGGTGACAGGTGATGAAAATCTGAGGGACACATTCAACACAAGTCATGATTCAGTGACTCCCTCCCAACATGGAGACCCCAATGATCAGCTTCCTCTTACCAAGGAACGGTCATCTCCAAGGAAACGGAACACATCCAGGTCAAAGCGGAGCTTGTCCAGCTCCCGCTCGTCTCTTGGCAACACAAAAGTTGAAAAGGAGTCCTCAGCTTTGCTGTCCAGGAGGCAACTGAAGAAAGATTAAAAAGGGACAGGAAGTGAATCAAGTGAAGCCATTGAGATGGGACCAGCTGGAGAAAGCAGAGAGATCCTTGCCCATTGTGGTCAATGAAGCTGTATCTCCGGGTGGAGTCCTTGTCTGGGCTCAGTGTAGCTACACAGCGGTCAATGTAGAGCTTCAGGGGCATGTGGTTGATCATTGAAACAGAGGCCTCAATGTGAATGAGCTCACCCAGGTAGTAGACAGTCGAAGTGCGCTCTGTAAGCCAGTCACCTGAAGTACAGGAGGACAAGGGTTAGAGACAGTGGCTGTAACTCCCAGTGAGTGACTACAGGAAATCACTCCCCATCCACCCATCACATACCATTCATTAGGCGCAGAGAGAATGACAGATGCCCTTCTCCAGACTTGGTGGAGCTGAATGGGATCCAGGTGGGCTTGATGGGGTCACTGCTCACATTGCCCTTCCTGGAAAGGCAGGGGAGTCATTTTAGGACATCTTCAGAGACCACCAGCAGCTGTAGATCTTATTGACAAAGCGAATAAAGATTCTCACCTCAAATAACGACACTCAATGGGAACGACAGCTCCATTTGTTCTCACAATGACAGATCCATGATACTCTGGGGTGTGGTTCAGGTGGGTGGTGTAGATGAGGAAATCTCCAATCATCTGAAAGAATCAGGTGAAGGAATGAAGAACTGATCTGAAATGAGAATGTTCTCCACAGGGGCTAACAATGAAGTCATCCCATCCCCTGAAAACAATTCTGAGGGGGATGGACAGGATCAGTGTGAAGAGGCTGCTTCCCCCCAGCCGGAGGAGAGTTGATTATTAGGGGTAGGCATCTCAGGTCAGGGGGTCACTTAAGATTAATGTGACAGGGAATTACTTCATACAGCAGGTGGTGAATGTTTGGGATTCTATCCCAGAGAGCTGTGAATGCTCAGTCACCGAGTACATTGGAGACAGATGGATTTATTTTGGGGAATGAAGGGAATGTTATGATGTGGCAGATGATGCTAGTCAGGTGGATCAAATCCACGAGGGAAACTTGATTAGGCACTCAACTGTTTTGCAATTAGTATTTTATTTTGAGATCAGTGCCCGGAATTCAGGAACAGCAAAGACTGCCACAAATTCAGGAGGTTTAGATAAAAATGTAAACATTTAAAGAAAAGATTAAGCACATCCATTATGTCTACAAATTACTATAAGAACTCCCAAAATTCTGATTAATCTGGCTCCCAGTGACACCTTCATTAAGGCAACAGTTAAAAAACAGATTTGTACAGACCCAGGCAAAGCAACACCACCTGGACAGGAGAATTCAATACGAGTTGACACATCCTTGGTTCCTTTAGACAGGAACTTGATGCAGAGGCTGGAGGCTTCTCACATTTATGAAAGATCTTAGGATGTCTTCAATACTGACTCAGCCTCATCCTCTCTACAGGTAAATTCCATTGTTCCCATATCTTGTTGCAACTTCACTTTTCATAATATAAAAGTTTAGTACTAATTTATCAATAACCTTTTGAAAAAAATTAACACTTCAGCTTAGTTTCTGAAAGCTGGGTGTCACATCCCACCATTGCTTGGAAATTCAAGCTATCCAAATTTATATGAAAAAGCAAATTTTCATCACATCTCATTCTAAACCTGGTTCGATTAAACTGGACTGAAACCTCCAGTTGGATTGATCTGAATGAGGGGAATAGAGCTGAAAATCCTCAAAACAACAAAAGGAAAAGCTTGGAGGATCCAAAGAGAAGGTTCAAGACCAATGGGGCTGATGTCATAGGTTGGAGAGACTCAGGGATCAGTTAAAGTAAAGTACAATACAAGATAGAAAGCTAATTTGTAGTTTTATAAAGCAGGAGACAGCTATCTCCTCAATATCATTGACATCTCACCCAGTGTTGGAATGAAGAGTGGGGAACAACCTACAGCCCAAGCTTAGAGCAAGAGCTGAGGATTCCCATTACCTGCAACCTGCTGCCACACTCATGGAGTCCATAGTCAAAGAGGACAGTGTGGTTCTGAGAGTAGATCCTGGTTGGCCAACAACCTGCTGTCCCCAGGGTCAGGTCAGCAGCTTTGATCAGGTGCCAGGTTCCAAATAAATCCAGCTGGACCCTGAGCAGCAGCTTGTCCTCTCCACACTGCACCATCACAGTCTGCAGTGGAGACACACTTCCACCCTCAGACACACGGAAATGGGAACCAAAGGGAGGCCCAGGCGGAGAGAATTTTCTTTCGAGTTATCAACAGATCGCATGTAACTCTTTTCGAGTACATTCACAGTTCTTGGTTTCCAGGAGTGGGACATGAACCCACAACCCTCTGATTCAAAGGCAAGGGTGCTATGAACTGAGCCACAGCTGACACCAATGTCTGAGGCACAGGGGTGGCTTTGACTCTGCTCCATGGAAACCTCTGGCCGAGAAACAGTTGCCAAGTATCAGAGCCACAAACAGCTCCAACTAACACCAGCCCTGGGAACAAAGCCCTCACTACAAAATCCCCCATGATACCAAACAACTCAACCATCCCTTCAGGCACCGAGCAGCACCTTTTATACACACAAGCCGCACTCACCTGACACCAGTGAGACCAGAAGCAGCAACATTGAACCAATTAACCAGCCACAATCTCCACCAATGACAGAACTCATGGATTTATTACCAGGAAGGCCGATTTTATTTGGACCAATAGGAGTTGGTCTGGGGAGGGAATGATGTCGATGAACAAAAGGGAAGGTGTGTGATAGGGTGGAGGGCAGGAGACATTAAAGGATAAAAGGTTTCATGGTACAAAAGCCAGAGGCAGTGGTAATGGGTAAAGTAAAGAAACAAAAGATGTGTCCAGATGAGGTGTGAATGGCTGCATAGCAACCGTCTGAATGTACCGTAGAATCGTAGAATGTTTACAGCACAGAAAGAGGCCACTCGGCCCATCGTGTCTGCCCCGGCTGAAGAACGAACCCCCCCCCCCAAGCCAAATCCCACTTTCCAGCACTTGGTCCGTAGCCCTGCAGGTTCCGGCAGTTGAGGTGCATATCCAGACACCTTTTCAATGAGTTGAGGGTTCCGGCCTCTACTCCCCTTTCAGGCAGTGAGTTCCAGACCCACACAATCCTCTGGGTGAGAAAAGGTTTTCCTCATCTCCCCTCTAATCTTTCTATCAATCTCTTAAAATCTATATCCCCTCGTCAATGTGCTCTCTGCTAAAGTAAATAGGCCCTTCCCATCCAGTCTATCCAGGCCCTTCACAATTTTGTACATCTCAATCAAATCTCCCCTCAGCCTCCTCTGTTCTAAGGAGAACAACCCCAGCCTCTCCAATCTTTCCTCATATTTGCAATTTTCCAGCCCAGGCTACATCCTGGTAAATCTCCTCTGTTCCCTCTCGAATGCAATTACATCCTTTCTGTAACAAGGTGACCAGAACAGCACACAGTACTCAAGTCGTGGCCTAACTAATGTTTTCTATAGTTCCAGCATAACCTCCCTGTTCTTATATTCTATGCCTCAGCTAAGAAATGAAAGGATTCCATCTGCCTTCTTAACCACCTTCTCAACCTGTCCTGCTACCTTCTGGGATCTGTGGACATTCACTCTATGACCCCTCACTTCCTCTACACCTCTCAGTTTCCTCCCATTTATTGTGTAATCCTTTGCCTTGTTTGACCTCCCCAATTGCATCACCTCACACTTCTCTGGGTTGAATTCCATTTGCCACTTTTCTGCCCACTTGACCAGTGTATTGATATTTTCCTCCAGTCCACAGCAACTCTCCTCGCTATCAACCAATTTTTCTGCTGTCTGCAAACTTCTTGATCATTCTACTTTTATGCCCAAATCATTAATATAGACCACAAAAAGCAGGGGGCCCAGTACTGAGCCCGGCAGAACCCCACTGGAAACAGCCTTCCAGTCACAAAAACATCCATCCTTTGTTTCCTGCCACTGAGCCAATTTTGTATCCAGCTCGCTACGTTCCCCTGGATCCTATGGGCTGTTATTTTTTTAAGCAGTCTGCCATGTGGAACCTTGTCGAAAGCCTTGTTATAATCAATGTGTATCACATCAACTACACCACCCTCATCAATCCTACTTGTTACTTCCTCAAAAACTTCAATCTAATTAGTCAGATATGACCTGTGTACTATAGGCCCCCAAACAGTCAGGGAGAGATAGAGGATCAAATATGTAGACAAATTTCAGAGAAGTGTAAGAATAATAGGGCAGTAATGGTAGGGGATTTTAACTACCCAAATATTAACTGGGATAGTTTCAGTGTGCAAGGTAGGGAGGGAGTAAAATTCTGAAGTTGCATCCGGGAGAACTTTCTTAGACAGTGCGTAGAAAGCCCAGCAAGGGAGGGGGCAGTTCTGGACCTAATATTCTGAACTGAGCCCGGGCAGGTGGAAGGCATATCAGTAGGGGAACATTTTGGAGATAGTGACCATAACTCAGTTAGATTTCGGATAGTTATGGAAAAGAATAAGGTTGGGCCAGGAATAAAAGTTCTAAACTGGGGAAAGGCTAATTTTACTAAGATGAGATGCGATTTGGCACAAGTGGACTGGGAGCAGCTACTTGCAGATAAAACTGTGTCAGAGCAGTGGGGGTTCTTCAAGGAGGTAATAGCAAAAGCACAGGGCAATTATGTTCCCATAAAGGCAACGGGTGGGGGGAACCAATCCTGAAGAACCCTGGATGTCAAGGGGCATAAAGGTTAGGATGAAGAAAACAAGAGAAGCTTATGGCAGATACCGAGGGCTCAATACAGCTGAGTCCTTCCTGGAATGTAAAAAGTGTAGAGGGAACTTAGAAAGGAAATTAGGAAAGCTAAGAGAGTGCATGAGAAAGCATTGGTGGATAGAATAAAGGAAAACTCAAAGGGGTTATTTAAATATATATAGAGTAAGAGAATAACTAGGGAAAGAGTAGGGCCAATTTGGGATAACAGAGGTAATCTGTGTGTGGACCCGGAAGACATGGGTGCAGTCCTCAATGAATCCTTTACGTCGGTCTTCACAATGGAAAAGGACGACGCAGATACAGATATCAGGGTGGAGGACTGTGAAATATTAGAGGAAATTAACATAGAGAGCGAGGGGGCACTTGCAGGTCTAGCGGCCTTAGAAATGGATAAATCCACAGGCCCGGATGAGATATATCCCAGGCTGTTGAGGGAGCCTAGGGAAGAGATTTCAGGGGCCCTGGCAATAATTTTCAAATCCTCTCTGGCCACAGGTGTGATGCCAGAGGACTGGAGGACCGCTAAAATTGTTCCAATATTAAGAAAGGGAGGAAGGGATAGACCAGGAAATTACAGGCCAGTCAGTCTAACCTCAGTGGTGGGGAAGTTACTAGAAAGAATTCTGAGGGGCAGAATATATCTGGCCTTGGAGAGACAAGGATTAATCGGGGACAGTCAGCATGGGTTTGTTAAGGGAAGGTCGTGTTTGAAAAATTTGTCCGAATTTTTTGAGGAGGTAACCAGGAGTGTTGATGAGGATAATGCATTTTACTTTAGCAAGGCTTTTGATAAAGTCCCTCATGGCAGACTGGCCATGAAAGTAAGAGCCCATGGGGTCCATGGCAAAGTGGCATGTTGGATCCAAAATTGGCTGAGAGGCAGGAAGCAGAGTGTGATGGTAGAGGGATGTTTCTGTGACTGGAAGTCTATTTCTAGTGGGGTTCCACAGAGCTCGGTACTGGGGCCCTTGCTGTTTGTGGTGTACATAAATGATTTAGATTTAAATGTAGGGGGTATGATCAAGAAGTTTGCAGATAAGAGGAAAATTGGTAGAGTGGTAAATAGCGAGGAGGATAGCCGTAAACTGCAGGAGGATATCAATGGACTGGTCAGGTGGGCAGAGCAGTGGCGAATGGAATTCAACCTAGAAAAATGTGAGGTAATGCACTTGGGGATGGCTAACAAGGCAAGGGAATACACTATGAATGGTAGGACCCTGAAAAGCACTGAATATCAGAGGGACCTTGGTGAGCATATCTATAGATCCCTGAAGGTAGCAGGGCATGTAGATCAAGTGGTTAAGAAGGCATGAGGGATACTTGCCTTTATTAGCTGAAGCATAGAATACAAGAGCAGGGAGGTTATGCTGGAACTGTATAAAACGCTGGTTAGGCCACAACTGGAGTACTGTGTGCGGTTCTGGTCACCACATTATAGGAAGGATGTGATTGCACTGGAGAGGGCGCAGAGGAGATTTACCAGGATGCTGCCTGTGTTGGTGTGTCTGAGCCATGAGGAAAGATTGGATAGGCTGGGGTTGTTTTCCTAGGAGCAATGAAGGTTGAGAGGGGACCTGATAGAGGTGTATGAGATTATGAGGAGCATAGATAGGGTGGATATGAAGGCACTTTTTCCATTAGTAGTGGGGTCAATAACCAGGGGGCATAGATTTAAGGTAAGAGGTAGAAGGCTAAGAGGGGTGTTGAGGAATATTTTTTTCACCCAGACAGTGGTGGGAGTCTAGAACTCACTGCCTGAAAGGGTGATTGAGTCAGAAACTCTCGTAACATTTAAGAAGTATTTAGATATTCACTTGCGTTGACATAGCCTCCAGGGCTATGTGCCAAGCATTGGAAAATGGGATTAGAGTAGTCAGATCCTTGTTGACTGGAGCGGACACAGCCCGGGGTACATTTCATCCAGCCCTGGTGATTTATCCACTTCTGGCGATGCTAATCCCCTTGATACTTCCTCTCTCCCTACGTTTATCACATCCAATACTTCACACTCCTCCTCCTGAACTACAATGTCAGCATTCTCCCCCTCTTTTGTTAAGACAGACGCAAAGTATTCATTCAGACCCAAACCCACATCCTCCGCCTCCACCCACAGGTTACCTTTTCGGTGTTTTATGAGCTCCATTCTTTCCTTCGTGATCCTCTTACTCTAAATTGATCAATCATCTTTGTGTTGATTTTGCTTGCCAATATTCTTTCATGCCCTCTCTTTACTGTCCTAATTTCCTTTTTGATTTCACCCCTCCGCTTTCCCTACTTCTCTCAGCTTGATCTCTTTGTCTAAATCATTAACAGGGATTGTAAATAGTTGAGGCCCCAGCTCTGATCCTTGCAGAAATCCCCTAGTTAGCGGCTGAGAAAGCGAAAATGTCCCGTTTATCCCTACTCTCTGCTACTTCTCCATTGTCCAATCATCCACCCATGCTAAATGGATACATGGATCCATGTCAGAAGGTTAATGGTTAATTTGAGACAATGTCAGAAGAGTAAAAATACAATTTTAGAAGCAAACAAGTTCTAACAAAATGGCCCAGGGAACTTGTTTTCAATAACATCCATTGCATCCGTGATCCCGGGCTGGAGTAACAGAGAATTCCTCTGAATACATTCAGAAATCCTTGGATATACTCATCAGGTCTGACAGCATCTGTACAGAGAGAAATCGAGTTAACGTTTCAGGCATCAGAACTGGACAAGTTTGAAATGACATCGACTTTAAGCAACAGGAGGGTGAGAAAAAGGACAATAGGGAAGCTCTGTGATTGGGTGTAAGACAGGGAGAGATTAAATGACAGAAGAGCTAGTCGTGCGGAGTCAAAGGGAGTGGAAATGGGACAAGTAAAGAAACAAAAGATGTGCCTCGAGCAGTTGTGCTGCATTCCGAATGTGAGAACAAGAGTAAGAGTGAAACATGAAAAGAAATGGAGACAGAGATTCCAGTCTGTAATGGTTGAACTCAGTGTTGATTCTGGAAGGCTGTAAAGTATCGAATTGAAAGATGAGGCCGGAGTCTTCCGAGGAATGTCAATCACTGTCGGATTGCCACCCCACTCCTACTTTCCTCCAGCACACAGGAGCGCGGCGTTCCTGACCAGGTCTTCCCATCCCGGCTTCTCCAGAAATGCGGAGCGAGTCTGAAATGGAACTGCTTCTTCCTAGCGTCGGATCGTTGGGAGAGGACAGGCCACGCCCCCTTTTTACAACACCAGCTGCCGGATTTTCTTTTATTCATTCACTTGATGTGGGCTTCACTGGCCGGGGCAGCATTTACTGCCCATCCCTAGTTGCCCTCGAGAGGGAGGTGGTGAGCTGCCTTCTTGAACCACTGCAGTTCATGTGGTGTAGGTACACGCACAGCGCTGTTAGGAAGGGAGCTCCAGGACTTTGACCAGTAAGTAAAGAGTTTAAATGTCCCAAAGCTTCTTTGGAAAGCTACGGAGAGAAGGTAAGTGAATAATAGGGGTGGGCGGGCAAGGGGGTAGGTTGTGTGAGGTAAATGGGTAAGGGGATAGGGTGTCAGGTAGGTAAGGTGGAAGCTGGGAAGGTTGGCAGGTGGGTGAGGTGGGTAGTTTGGCAGGTGGGTAAGCGGGTAGCTGGGGCAAAGGGTGGTCAGGTTGAGTCGGGGGAATAGGGTGCGTCGGCGGAGTCGGGTGGAGCAGCTAGTCAGGTCGAGTTGGGGGTTTTGGGAGGTCAATGGGGAGTCAGGGGTCGGGGGTAGTTGGGGGTCACGAGGCAGTCAAGTTGGGGGGACATTGTGAGTGATTGGTCGGTCAGCTGTGCAGTTACCCAGGAGTTAGACTAGGTTTTCATCGGTCTAACATTTCCTGGGTATCTATTCAGGTAAGTACGTGGGAACTGTCTGAAGTTGGAGACTTTTGCGGAGGGTCCCAGTGAGCAGGTGAATTGCCCATCAGATGTTCAAACTTCCCTGGCAGTTCCCGCAGAGTCAGTGCGTTGGGACTTCCGATAATGTCCCATGGCGCATCTTCCGGGGTACATCCATCCGGACTCCGACTATCCGAAGATCAGAAGCTCTCTGCTGAGGAATTCAGAGCTGGAGATCGCCTGTGAAATCAACCTAAAAACTGAAAGATGCCTCACAGTGTTGGACAAGGAGTTAAATACACCGCAGTGTTTATTAAAAGTTCATCTCATGGGGTTTGTTACTGAGCCCCCAGAGCAGGACAGGCCCAGGCTCCAGATTATGCTGTGTTAGCTGAAGTCTCGTGGTGTGATAGCGAGCCACACGGAGCAGGATGGGCCCTGGCTCCATCCCGGGCCTGCGTTGAGTGAGCTGATCCCCCTGTGTGTGATACTGAGTCACACACGGAGCAGGATGGGCCCTGGCTCCATCCCGGGCCTGTGTTGAGTGAGCTGATCCCGTGCCAGAGATCACCCAATACCCTCCCCTACGTCCTGTCACCATGTGGAAATCTCCCAATTCCCAGTCCCCTGTCACCTTGGCAACAGGCCTCTCCCCTAATGCTTTTTCACCATGGGAACAGGCCCCACCCTCAGTCTCCCATCACTATTGGCCGCAGGCTGTACCCTCACTTCACTGTCACTGTGGGAAACAGGACCCACCCCCATTCCCTATCACCATGGGGAACAGGACATGGCCCCTGCTGGAAATGTGAAATAAAATGAGAAGGTGCTTGAAGCTCTCAATGATTCAGTTTTTCTGATCAATGAATGAGTCGAACAATTTGGGTGAAGGGATATTTCAGCATATCCTTCAGATGTTCTCTAAACTTAGTCTGGGTCACGGCATAAATACAAGTGTTTGTGCAGCAACTCAGGAGCTGCAGCATGAAGCCCAGTTCCAGCACAACTTCATCAATCCAAACAGAACCATATCCCAAGTCCCACATCCGGTACCACACGGAATAAACCATTAACGTCGTCCATAACAGGATGAAATTTGCCGAGATAACAAACAGTAAAATGATGGATTTCCTTCGACTCTCCATCTCTGGGTCTCTGGGACTCTCCCCACTGCTGTCAGCCCGGAGTCTCCTGTGGGCTCTGCTGCTCACTAAAATGTGTCTGACAGTGAAAACGTTGAGCAGCAAAATCACAACAAATGGGACCGCTGGGTTTAGAATATTATGGAGGAACTCGATTGATCCCCAGACTTGAGAATACTGAATACCCCCTGTTACATCACAAAACCAGGGGACATTCAACAGCAAATATTCACCTATGAACATAAAATACCAGAAAATGTTCTTTAAACAGCTCAGCACAGTCACTGTTCCCAGAACCACAGTCGCTGTTTTCTCAGTGCAATATTTACTTTTCAGCTTCTGGCCACAAATGGCCACAAATCGGTCAATGGTGAAAGTGACAGTGAACCAGACAGAACAGTCAGTGGCTGCATAAAGGAAAACAGCGTGTATGTTACACACGGGAATGGAAAACAGGAACCGGAACTGCTCCCCATAAACAATTGGTATGTGTCTTAATATCAGGTCCAGGATAATGACCAGTAGATCTGCCACTGCCATGGCCACCAGGTAGCAAGTAACACATTTGGAGAGACCGCACTTTTGCTGAGACAGTATTCTAATCGCCATTAAGTTAACTGTGAAGAAGGAAAATAAAGTGGGGTAAAATACATCAGGTTGAGAACAAAGTTACTAGCTTGATTGAGAACTTATTAAGGTTTTAACATTTGTTATTGAATTCAGTCATATATTGAAACGAGGCCCAAACAATCCTCATCCACCACCACTCTCCTCTGTCTGGCTGAACTTGTTCTCCCACTGAATAACTTTTCCTTTAACTTGTCTCACTTCCTCCAACTAAAAGGTGTGGCTATGGGAGCGGAGCAGAGGCAGGTCAGGAACCAGGATCAGCATAAATAGATACTTGGGCTCAGAGCACAGCCTTTCCTGCCTGAGAGCGGAGCAGAGGCAAGTCTGGAACCAGGAGAATTTCAGCTTCTGTAGAAGCTGAGTGGTAAAAGCAACTGTGACATCGCATGAAACCAGTAAGCTGATTGGCTGGTAAGAGCTTGGTGTAAGGGTTAGTGTGTTAAAAGCCAGCTTAGAATGCAGGAGTTAAAGTAGGTCTTGTAAATAACAAGAAGTAAAACTTTAAAATAAAAAATATATATACAGCAAAATAAGTAAAATAAAATAGCTAAAATAAAATAATTAAAATAAATACTTAAAACACATTCCCGTGTAATTAAGGAATGTGTAACTTTTAGTTGTAATTGTGGGTGATGCTAGCCTTTAATAAACACAGTACTGTACTATACGTGGGAAATATTCCAAATTAATGAAGAAAATAATTGTTTTAAATGAGTAATTTAGAATAAATTATGAAATAAATACCGTAGTAAATGCTTCATACAAAGTTTAAGGTATGTCAGCGCAGCTCGGCCATGTGGAATGTACATCCTGTGGGATGTGGGAAGTCGTGCAGGCACAGAGTGGACTCAATGATCATATCTGCAGGAAGCGTCACTAGTGGCAGAAAGTTGAGCTCTGATTTGCGGAGCTTGAGTGGCTGCTGGAGTCACTGCAGTACATCCACAAGGCCGAGGATTACGTGGATAGCACTTTTAGAGAGGTAGTCACACAGCAGGTTCGAAGAACACAGAGAGGGAATGGGTGACCGGCAGAGTATCTAGGAGAAGCAGGCAGGTAGTGCAGGAATCTGCTGAGGCTACCTCACTCTCTAACTGCTTTTCCATTTTGGATACTGGTGAGCGAGATGGTTCCTCGGAGGACGATATCAAGAGCCAAGTTCATGGCACCACAGGTGGCTCAGCTGCACAGGAGGGGAGGAGGAAGGGCGGGAGTGCTAAAGTAGTAGGGGATTCCATAGTTAGAGGAGCAAACAGGCATTTCTGTGGCCATAGACATGACTCCAGGATGGTACGTTGCCTCTCTGGTGCCAGGGTCAAGGATGTCACAGGGCAGCTGCAGAACATGCTTTTGGGGGAGGGTGAACAGCCAGAGGTTGTGGTCCCCATTGGTACCAATGATATAGGTAGGAAAAGGGATGAGGTCCTGAAACCAGATTTTAGGGAGTTAAGAAAATAATTAAAAAGCAGGACCTCAAGAACAGTAATGACAGGATTATTCCCAGTGCCACGTGCCAACGAGCACAAGAATAGGAAGATCGAGCAGTTCAACACGTGGCTGGAGAAATGGAGGAGAAGGGAGGGCTTTAGATTTCTGAGGCATTGGGTCAGGTTCTGGGGGAGGTGGGACCTGTACAAGCTGGACGATCTACACCTGAATAGGACTGAGACGAATGTCCTCGCGGGGAGCTTTGCTAGTGCTATTGGGGAGGGTTTAAACTAGATTGGTATGGGGATGGGACCCTGAGGGGAAATTCAGAGTGGAGAGGAGAAAAACTGGCAGTGGGGAGTAGGGAAGCATCAACTGATACCAAGGATATATCAGCCAGTTGTATCAAGGTTAATAGAACCTTGGAGAGTTTGTTAGAACTAGAGTAGGCAACAGCAAGTCATTAGATGGGGCCAGAATGAGGGGGAGAGGATAAAAAGCCTCAATCAGGGCTAATGTGCATGTGTGTGAAAGCACAGAGTGTGGTTAATAAGATTGGTGAACTGCAGGCACAGGTTAACAAATGGAATTATGATACTATTGTTATAACAGAGACCTGGCTCAAAGAAAGGCAGGACTGGGTTAAATATTCCTGGTACAAGGTGTTCAGGAGAGACAGGAAAGGAAGAAAATGTGGTGGTGGGGGTTAGGGTGGCAGTGGGAAGTGGCAATTCTGGTTAAAGATGGCATTACAGGATTGGAGAGAGAAGATGTTCCAGACGGTCAAGGACAGAATCTCTCTGGCTGGAGGTAAGGAATGAAACAGGTGCAGTAACATTGATTATATACGACACAGACCACAAACTAGTGGAAGGGATATGGGGAAACAAATTTGCAAAGAAATTATGGAGAGGTGCAAGAGTTATAGAGTAATCAGAATGGGAGATTTCAATTATCCGAATATGGACTGGGATAGGAATAGTACAAAGGGAAAAGTAGGCAAGAGTTCCTGGAATGTGTTCAAGATAATTTTCTGCATCTGTATGTTTCCAGTCCAACTAGAGGACATGTACTTTTGGACCTGGTTCTGGGGAATGAGTTGGCCCAAGTGGATCAAATATCAGTGGGAGAGCCTCTAGGGGACAGTGACCATTGTATCATAAGGTTTAGGTTAATCATGGAAAAGGACAGGGAACAATCCAGAGCGGGGATAATTAATTGTGGGAAAGCCAAGTTCGGTGGGATGAGAAGGCATCAGAGATGAGTGAGTGGGAATCAAATGTTGGCAGAAAAGACGGTGGCCGACAATGGGCCACCTTTAAAGAAAAAGTATTGCAGCAAATGTCAAGGGATATTCCCTGAAGGGGAAAGTTAGGACAAATAAATCCAGAGAACCATGGATGATGAGAGAGATAGAAGATGAAAAGGAGAAAGTGCGCACACAACAGATGTCAGGTCGAAAATACAATGTAAAATCAGCCTCAATATAGCAGGACCGGGGGGAAATTTAAAAACCAATAAGAAAAGCAAAGAGAGAGCATGAAAAGAGGCCGGCAGCGAACAGAAAAGGAAATCCCAAGGTCTTCTACAAGCATGTAAATAATAAAAGGGTGGTAAAAGAAAGAGTAGGGTTGATTAGGGTCAAAAAAGGGACTTGCATATGGAGGCTGGAGAAAGAGTGCAGGTGTTGTCCGAGTACTCTGCATCTGTCTCTACAAAGGAAGAGGATCCTACCCAGGCCAAGGTGAGAGAGGAGGTAACTGGTACACTAGAAAAACTTACAATCAAGAGGAAGGAGGTGTTGGAAAGACTACCTTTACTTAAAATAGATAAGGTACCAGAACCGGATGAGATGCATCCAAGAGTACAGAGAGAAGTGAGTGGAAATTGCAGAGGAAATAATGATAATCTTCCAGTCTTCCTTAGACACAGGGGATGTGCCACACAACTGGAGAATTGCAAATGTTACACCCTTGTTCAAAAAGGGGTGCAAGGATAAAGCCGGCAACTACAGAGCAGTCAGAATGACCTCAGTGGTAGGGAAACTTCTGGAAACTACAGTATGGGGTAAAATCAATAGTCACTTAGACAAGTACATGATATTGAGGGAAAGCCAGCATGGATTCATTAAGGGAAAATCATGTTTAACTAACTTGCTAGAATTTTTTGAGGAAGTAACAGAGAAGGTTGATAAGGGAAACACTGTTGATGTGGTGTATATGGATTTTTAAAAAAGGCTTTTGATACAGTGCCACACAACAGACTTGTGAGAAAAATTCTAGGTCATGGAATAAAAGGGAAAGTAGGCACTTGGATAAGAAATTGGCTGAGTGACGGGAAACAGAGAGTAGTGTTAAATGGTGGTTTTTCTGATTGTGAAAGGTTTGTAGTGAAGTCTCCCAGGATCAGAGTTGGGACACTTGTCCTTCATGATATATATTAAGGACCTAGACTGTGGTGTGCAGGGCATGATTTCCAAATTTGCAGATGATACGAAGATTGGAAATGTTGTCAACTGTGATGGGGATAGTCTTGAACTTCAAAAGGACATAGACATGTTGGTGGATTGGGCAGACAAGTGGCAGATGAAGTTCAATGCAGAGAAGAGAGAAGTGGCAGGAAAAAGATGGAGAGCACCTAAAGGAGCTGCAGGAACAGAGGGACCTCGGTGTATGCGTACATAGGTCATTGAAGATGGCAGGGCATGTTGAGAAAGCAGTTAATAAAGCATATAGTATCTTGGGCTTTATTAATAGGGACATTGAGTACAGGTGATCATGCTGAACTTGCATAAGACACTAGTTAGGCCTCATCTGGAGTACTGGGTCCAATTCTGGACACCATACTTGAGGAAGGATGTAAAGGCATTGAAAAGAGTACAAAGGAGATTAATGAGAATGATTCCAGGGATGAACAACTGCAGCTATGAGGATAGACTGGAGTGGTTGGGACACTTTTCCTTGGAAGAAAGAGGGCTGAGAGGAGACTTGATAGAGGTATTCAAGATCCTGAGGGATATGGACAGGGTAAATAGTGAGAAACCTTTCCCACTCAAGAAAACATCAAGACCCAAAGGGCACAGATTCAAAATAATGGGCAAGAGGAGTAGAAGTGATGTGAGGAAAATTTTTTTCACCCAGAGGGTGGTGGAGGCAGGTTCGATCAAGGTATTCAAAAGGCAATTGGATTGCTAACGGAAAAGAGAGAATGTACAAGGTTATGGGGATAATGCAGGGGAGAGGGAAGAGGTAGAATGTTCTTTCAGAGAGCCAGTGCAGACTTGATGGGCCGAATGTCCTCCTTCTACACTGTAAAGATACTGTGATACTGTGGGTACCCGCATGGGCCCCAGTTATGCCTGTCTTTTTGTGGGATATGTGGAACGTTCCTTGTTCCAGTCCTACTCAGGCCCCCTCCCACATCACTATTTTCGATGCATTGATAACTGTATCGGTGTCGGTTTGTACTCTCATCGGTACCTGGAAAATTTATCGATTTTGCATCCAATTTCCACCCCTCTCTCACCTTCACATGGTCCATTCTGACACTTCCCTTCCCTTCCTTGACACGGCCCTCAACCATGTCCGACCCCTCTCCCACACCTCTGCCCTCACCGCTTCCTCTCCCTCCCAGAACCATGATCGTGTCCCCTTTGTCCTCACTTTTCACTCCACCAGCCTCCGCATTCAAAGGATCATCCTCCACCATTACCGCCAACTCCAACATGATGCCAACACAAAACATATCTTCCCCTCACCCACCCCCCCTATCAGCATTCCGTAGGGACCGTTCCCTCCCTACACCCTGATCCACTCCTCCATCCCCTTCCCACGGCACCTTCCCATGCAATCACAGAAGGTGCAACACCTGCCCTTTTACCTCCTCCCTCCTCACCGTCCAAGGGCCTAAACACTCCTTTCAGGTGAAACAGTGCTTCACTTGCACCTCCTTCAATTTGGTCGACTGCATTCGCTGCTGCTAACGCGGTCTCCTCTACATTGGGGACACCAAACGCAGACTGGGTGACCGCTTTGCGGAACACCTTCGGCCTGTCCGCAAGCATCGGACAGAGTCAGCATGGATTTACGAAAGGGAAATCATGCTTGACAAATCTACTGGAATTTTTCGAGGATGTAACTAGCAGAGCTGATGAGGGGAAGCCAGTGGATGTGGTTTATTTGGGCTTTCAGAAGGCTTTCGACAAAGTCCCACATAAGAGATTAGCGTGAAAAATGAAAGCGCGTGGGATTGGGGGTAGTGTATTGAGATGGATCGAAAACTGGTTGGCAGAAACAAAGAGTAAGAATAAACGGGTCTTTTTCCGAATGGCAGGCAGTGACTAGTGGGATATCGCAGGGATCGGTGCTGGGACCCCAGCTATTCACTATATATATTAATGATTTAGATGAGGGAATTAAATGTAATATCTCCAAATTTGCAGGTGACACAAAGCTGGGTGGGAGGGTGAGCTGTGAGGAGGATGCAGAGATGCTTCAGTGTGATTTGGACAAGCTGAGTGAGTGGGCAGATACATGGCAGATGCAGTATCATGCGGATGAATGAGAGGTTATCCACTTTGGTAGCAAAAACAGGAAGGAAGATTATTACCTGAATGGTGATAAATTGACTGGAGGATGAGGAGCATGATGGACGCTGGGCTATTGGAGGACTGGTGGATAGGAGGTTGTTCGAGTGGGAGAATCAGATCCTCTTTCCCTCCCCCTACCCGGATTTTAACCTAGCGACAGATTTAAAGATAAATCTGTTGAATGAGTTAATAAATTTTATTTATTCTGAGAGGGGAATGTGCAACGAGACCGGCGTGTCCTTGTACACCAGTCGCTGAAGGTAAGCATGCAGGTGCAGCAGGCGGTAAAGAAGGCAAATGGTATGTTGGCCTTCATAGTGAGAGGATTCGAATACAGGAGCAGGGATGTCTTGCTGCAATTATACTGGGCCTCTGTGAGACCATACCTGGAATATTGTGTGCAGTTTTGGTCTCCTTATCTGTGGAAGGATGTTCTTGCTATAGAGGGAGTGCAGTGAAGGTTTACCAGATTGATTCCTGGGATGGCGGGACTGACATATGAGGAGAGATTGAGTTGATTAAGATTATATTCGCTGGGGTTCAGAAGAATGAGGGAGGATCTCATAGAAACCTATAAAATTCTAACAGGGCTAGATAGGGTGGATGCAGGAAGGATGTTCCCGATGGTGGGGGAGTCCAGAACCAGGGGTCACAGTCTGAAGATACGGGGTGGACCATTTAGGACTGAGGCGAGGAGAAATTTCTTCACCCAGAGAGTGGTGAGCCTGTGAAATTTGCTACTACAGAAAGTAGTTCAGGCCAAAATATTGTATGTTTTCAAGAAGGAGTTAGATCTATCTCTTGGGGAGAAAGGGATCAAAGCATATGGGGAGAAAGCGGGAGCAGGGTTGGATGATCAGCCATGATCATAATGAATGGTGGGGCAGGCTCGAAGGGCCGAATGGCCTACTCCTGCTCCTATTTTCAATGTTTCTATGACCCAGACCTTCCTGTCGCTTGCCATTTCAACACACCATCCAGCTCTCATGCCCACATGTCTCTCCTTAGCCTGCTGCAATGTTCCAGTAAAGCTCAACACAAACTGGAGGAAAATCACCTCATCTTCTGATTAGGCACTTTACAGCCTTCCGGACTGAACATTGAGTTCAACAACTTCAGACCATAAACTCTCTCAACCATCTCTAATCCTTTATTAATCCCACTTGTTTTATTTCAATTTTAATTTCAATTTTTCTTCTTCTTTATTTTTATTTATTTATTTTTATTTATTTATTTTTATTTATTCATTGATTTTTCCCCCCACCCCTGCTCCCACAGGGCTTTCTGTCACTTGTTTCTATGTTGTGCTTTCACAGAGCGCTGACCCTTGTTCTGCTATTAACACATTCTGCCGCTATCAGCACCTCCTTTAGTCCTCACAAAAAAAGCAGCTCTGAAGAAGAGTCACACGGACTCGAAACGTTAACTCTGCTCCTTGCTGCACAGGCGCTGCCGGGTCTGCGGAGCTTTTCCAGCAGTTTTTGTTTTTATTTCAGATTTCCAGCATCTGCAGCATTTTGCTGTCATTTCATTGAAATGATTGTACCTGAAAGAACAAATGTTCTTTCAAAGGGAAGGTCTATGATATGATGGAAGGCAGGACAGATTAAATGCTAAAAGGATGATACTGAAATTGTTGATGATGTCAGTGTTGATCCAAATGCTCCTCTCCAGCCTTTCAATGTCTGGCTAAAATAATTAAAATTCCCCAAGTGCCCCCAGTAATGATGTAGATCCATGGACCGGAAACATTAGCTCTGTTTCTCGCTCCATAGATTCTTCCAGCCATGCTGACTATTTCAACAACAATAACATCTTTACACAGCACTTTCAGTGTATTAAAACATTCCAAGACTCTTAACAGGAGCATTATAAAACAAAAGGTGACACTGGAGCCACACAAGGAGTCCACAGCATTAAGCTTTGTCTGAGTGCAGCGAGTTTAAGTGTTTAGCTCCGGGAATTTGGGAAGTGAAAGAATTTTAAGGATTGATTCCTTTCTAAAATCTAGTTGAGTTTGCATATTATGTTTAACTTAAGTGTAACAGAAAATTGTAGTTTCTTTCAGTGTTAGTCATTTATTCTTTCATGGGATGTGGGCATCACTGGCTGGACCACCATTTATTGCCCTTCCCTAATTGTCCTTGAGAAGGTGGTGTTGAGCTGCCTTCTTGAACCGCTGCAGTCCATGTGGTGTAGCTTCACCCACTGTACTACAAGGAAGGGAGTTCCAGGATTTTGACCCAGCAATAGTGAAGGAACAGCAATATAGTTCCAAATCAGAATTGTGTGTAGCTTAGAGGGGAACTTGAAGATGGTGGTGTTTCTATGCATCTACTGCCCTTGTCCGTCAAGGTGTTAGTGACTGTGGGTTTGGAAGGTGCTGTCGAAGGAGCCTTGGTGAGTTTGTGCAGTGCATCCTGTAGATGGTACACACTGCGGGCACTGTGCGTTGGTGGTGGGGGGAGTGGATGTTGACGGTGGTGAATGGGGTGCCAATCAAGCCGGCTGCTTTGTCCTGGATGGTGTCCAGCTTCTTGAGTGTTGTTGGAGCTGCACTCACCTCGGGAAGTGCAGAGTATTCCATCACACGCCGCACTTGTGCTTTGTGGATGGTACAGGCTTTGGGGAATCAGGTGGTGAGTTACTCACTGCAGAATTCCGAGCCCCTGACCTGTTCTTGTAGCCACAGTATGTTTTTGGCTGGTCCTGTTCAATTTCTAGTCAATGGTCAGCCGCCCATGGGGTGGAATTTTCCATGCCCGCTGGCATTGGGCGTGATCGGTGGCATGAGCGGACAATATGGCCACGATGGCGGGAAACCAGTTCTCGATTGTCCGCTCAGCCTGCCGACAGCGGCCGTGTTTCCCGCCATCGGACATCGGGAACCTCATTGTCATACATCAGCCCATCATTTTCCGGCTAAGCCGCCGGAATCACCCTCCCCCCAACACCTCTCCCGCTGGATTGTGCGTCCAGGTCGGTGGGAAAGCACGCCGACGTGTTTCACAACAGCACAGAATCGACCTGCACTTGGCAGCTGCACTTTGAGGGGAATTCGGAGTTGAATACCTCGTATTAGGGAAACCTGTATGAAGTGACCATTCCTCTGAAACTCAGACAGTTCAGGCACAGCCACATTGATATGATTGGGGTCGGGCTCCGAGCTTATCTGCCCACTCAAGCAACGCAGAGGCATCAAAGAGCCACCAAGTTCTCCAGAGCTCCCCCCAGCACAGACTGCACATTCAGGAGCACTTTAGTGGACTGCAGAGCAGTTGGACTGCACACGTTGTACAATCTCCTCGCTAAAGCTGGCCATGGAGCAGTCACTGCTGGAGGTGTTCACAGCCTCTTGCAATGTAAACATCCCGGTTTGGACCAGCCTCCCCCATGGTTCAAGCTAACAGGGCAGCCATGCAGCGCACTAATCTCTGGCCATCCAAGTGGGGATCAGCTCTCTCCGGGAAATGTTAAGGGGCCGTCACACTTAACCAGGACAGGTTCTTAGTACACCCATGCTAACCAGGTGTCTCTCTCTTTAACCCAGCAGGAGGAGTACATTAGGATCATGGAGCCTGGTGAACTAGCTGTATGCCTGATGGCCTACAGAGAGCGAAGACGACGGAGGAGAGAGTGACTGAGGCTCCTGGCTGCGCAGAGGCAGGAGCAGCAACCTCAGGAAGAAGTGGGGCTGTGGCTCCTGCACACGCAGCCCAAGAGCCAGAGCGAGCCCTGGCTGGTTGGCGCCTAGTGACACCCAGGGTCTATAGACGCCGCCTTTCATTCCTGCAGATGACCAAGAACCAATGTCTCCGCAGACTGTGCATTTCTAGGGAACTGGTTGGTCACATCTGCCAGCTACTGCAGGATTTGGCACCACGGGGACATGGAGGGCACCCACTGCCAGTGGCCATGAAAGTGACCACAGCGCTCAATTTCGACGCCAGTGGCTCCTTTAAGAGCTGCACAGGTGACCTCTGTGGGACATCACAAGCCTCCACCCATAAATGCATCCATGAGGTCACGGATGCCATCTTTTTGAGGGCACACAACTTTGTGCATTTTGCCCGGGACCAGGAAAGCCAGGATGCAAGAGTGATTGGATTTGCCCAGACCTCGGGTTTCCCACTGGTGCAGGATGCGATCGACTGCACTCGTGGTGCTCAGATATCCGTCACAACACATGGTGGACTACATCAACCGCAAGGGGTTCCATTCGCTGAATGTGCAGCTGGTGTGCGACCACCAGAAACACATCCTGCAGGTGTGTGCTCGGTTTCCAGGGAGTGTGCACGATGCCTACATCCTCAGTCGGTCACAGATCCCTGGAGACTTCCAGGATCCACTGAGGCTGCAGGGATGCTCCTCGGGGACAAGGGCTCCCCGCAGAGTCCATGGCTGATGATGCCGAGCGGCAGCCTCAGACTGCAGCAGAGCGACAGTATAATGAGGCTCATGCTGCAGCTCGCAACTTGCTGGAGGTAACCATCGGGATGCTGAAGGTGAGGCTCCGGAGCCTGGAGTGGTCTGGTGGAGCGCTGCAATACAGTCCACAGAGGATGTCACACATCGTCATCGTTTGCTGTGCCCTTTACAACCTGGCGCTCCAACAGGGAGACGAGCTGACTGAGGAGGAGCTGGAGGAGCTGCAGATCTCCTCCGATGAGGAGGACGCTGAAGGGGATGAGGCTGAGGAGGTCCTCGGAGGCGATGATGACGGGGATGAAGACCTCGCACAGGCTAGACGAGGCAGGCACGCTCGGGAGGCCCTCATAGTTGCTAGATTTGTGGAGGATGATGACGACATGCAGTGAGGAGACACCATAGACCCTCACATCACACTTGTGAACGTTTGACTCCCGTCTGGCTTATGGCAGAATGTGAGAATGCTCCTGTCATGGAGACGCAGGGGAGGCCCTAATAGTCACTCAATTGCAGGAAGATGATGATGACCATGCACTGCGCACACTCCATAAATCTTCACACAGCCTCTAAGAATGTCTGACTCCTGTCTGGCCGAGGGCAGCTCACTTGTTCTTTGTGATCAGGGTCATATCATAGAGATGCAGCCATAAAACTGTTAAAGTATCTGATCCTTTATCCACCTTCAGCACCTGTTGCTGTTGCTGTCCATCCTGCGGCCAGAGCGGGCGTAGAGGACATCCTGGCAGGTCTCTACGGCATCCAAAAGGTTCTCGAGGAACGTGTGGCTGAAGCTGGGGCTGCAGTCCTCTTTAGTTTCAGGGCCATGTCTTCCATGCAGCAGTGGTGGTCTGGATGAACTGAGATATGTGCTTGTGGCTGGACTTTAAACATGGCGCCTGGCGAGATGCAGCGGCTGGGTGATGGCAGGCGGGTGAATGGGAGCCCGTTCGCCATGGAAACGGCGGGTTTCCCAGGAATGCAGAAATAATGTGCCGGGTTTGGAATGATACAGTGTGAAAACCCGACATCGAGGCCCACGGGTAAAACATCATTTTACCCACCCGCTACCGCACTTAGTGCCAACCTGGGAAAATTCCACCCATGATGTTGATAGAGGGGGGCGGGGGGTGCAGTGATGGTAATGCCATTGAATATCAAGGGGGGATGGTTAGATTCTCTCTTGGTGAAGATGGTGGGCATTTGTGTGGAGTGAATGTTACAAGCTCTCTACTAAGAGGTAGTTGTACATACGAACATACAAGTTAGGAGCAGGAGTAGGCCACTCAGCCCCTCGAGCCTGCTCTACCATTCAATAAGGTCATGACTGATCTGATTGTAACCTCAACCCCACATTCCTTCCTACCCCTGATAACCTTTCACCCCTTGTTAATCAAGAATCCAGCTAGCTCTGCCTTAAAAATATTCAGACTCTTCTTCCACCGCCTTTTGAAGAAGAGCGTTCCAAAGACTCCCTACCCTCTGACAGAAAAACATTCTCCTCATCTCTATCTTAAATGAGCGACCTCTTATTTTCAAACAGTGACTCCTAGTTCTAGATTCTCCCACATGAGGAAACACCATCTCCACATCCACCCTGTCTAGACCCATCAGGGTCTTAAAGGTTTCAAGCAAATCGCCTTTTACTCTTCGAAATTACAACCTTTCCTCATAAGACAACCCACCCATTCCCAGTATTAATCTAGTAAACCTTCTCAGAACTGTTCCTAATGCATTTACATCTTTCTTTGGATAAGGAGACCAGTACTGTACACAATGCTCCAGATGTGGTCCCTCCAATGCCTGTACAACTGAAGCATAACCCCCCTACTTTAGTGATCAATTTCCCTCACAATAAATGATAACATAGTATTAGCTTTCCTAATTACCTGCTGTACCTGCACACTAAGCTTTTGTGATCCATGTGCTAGGATTCCAAGATCCCTCTGAATCTCAGAGCTCTGCCCTCTCTCACCATTTAGTTAATAAGCTTCCTTTTTATTCTTCCTGCCAAAATGAACAATTTCACATTTGCTCACATTCTAGCCCATTCGCCAGATCTTTTCCTACCCACATAACCGATCTATGTCACTTTGTAGCCTCATGTCCTCTTCATAATTTACATTCTTACCTATCTTTGTGTCATCAGTAAATTTAGCAACCATTCCTTTGGTCCTTTCATCCAAGCCATTTATATAAATTGTAAAAAGTTGAGGCCCAGCACTGATCCCTGGCACACCACTCGTCATATCCTGCCAACCACAAAAAGACCCATTTATGCCTACTCTCTGCTTCCGGTTAGTCAGCCAATCTTCTATCCATGTCAATATGTTACCCCCTACCCCATGAGCTTTTATTTTCCACAATAACATTTGATGTGGCACTTTATCAAATGCCTTCTGGAAATCTAAGTTAAGTTCATCCACTGGCTACCCTTTATTCACAGCATATGTGACTCCTCCAAAGTGCTCCAATAAATTGGTGAAACATGATTTCCCTTTTACAAAATCATGTTGACTCTGCCTGATTGCCTTGATTTTTTTCTAAGTGCCCTGCTGTAACATCTTTAATAATAGCTTCTAACATTTTCCCTATGACAGATGTTAACTGGCCTGTAGTTTCCTGCCTTCTGTCTCCCTCCCTTTTTGAATAAGATAAATAAATAACCTTTGTTATTTTGCAGTCTAATGGAACCTTCCCCAAATCTTGGGAATTTTGGAAAATTAAAACCAATGTATCAATTATCTCACTAGCCACTTCGTTCAAGACCTTAGGCTGAAGTCCATCTGGACATGTGGATTTGTCATCCTGCATTCCAACAATTTGCTTAATATCACTTCCCTGGTGATTGTAATTTTCCCAAGTTCCTCCCTCCCTTCCATTTCCTGATTCACAGCTATTTCTGGGATGTTACTTGTCTTATCTACAGTGAAGACTGAAGCAAAATGCCTGTTTAATTCATCCACCATCCATTATTTTCCACTAGCAATTCCTCAGACGCACTTTCTATAGGACCAATGCTCACTTTGTTAACTCTTTTCTTATTTAAATACCTATTGAAGCTCTTACTATCTGTCTTTATGTTACTAGCTAGCTTTCTCTCATACTCAAATTTTTCCATCCTTATTAATCTTTTTGCCATTCTTTGCTGTTCTTTATATTCTTTCCAATCTTCAAGCTGCCACCCATCTTTGCGTAATTATATGCTTTTTCTTTAAGTTTGATACTGTCTTTAACTTTATTAATTAACCACGGATGGTGGGCCCTCCCCTTGGAATTTTTCTTTCTCATTGGAATGTATATATTCTGTGTATTCTGAAATATCCCTTTAAATGTCTGCCACTGAACCTCTATTGACCTATCCCTTAACCTCATTTTCCAGTTCATTAACTAGCTCTGCTTTCATGGCCTAATAATTGCCTTTATTTAAGTTTAAAATACTAGTCTTGGACGTAATCATTTGTCCCTCAATATGGATGTAAAATTCAATCATATTATGATCACTGTTACCCAGGGGGTGCCTTCACTAAGAGGTTATCAATTAATCCTATCTCATTGCTCAATACCAGGTCTAGTATAGCCTGTTCTCTGGTTAGTTCCAGAATGTGCTGTTCTAAGAAACTATCCCGAGAACATTCTATGAACTCCTCATCTATGATACCTTTGCCCATTTGACTTTTCCTGTCTATATGTAGATTAAAATCCCCCATGATTATTGCCGTACCTTTCTGACAAGCTCCCATTATCTCTTCCTTTGTACTCTGTCCTACTGTGTGGGGGGCCTGCAAACCACTCCCACAAGTAACTTCTCGCGTTTATCATTCCTCTTCTCAATCCAAACTGCATCAAAATCCTGGTTTCCTGAATTTAGGTCATCCCTCTCTAATGTGCTAATATCATCTTTAATTAACAGATCCACCCCTCTAGCTTTTCCTAACTTCCTGTCCTTCCTAAATGTCACACACTGTTAAATATTCAGATCCCAATCTTACATCATCCTGTAGCCATGTTTCTGTAATTGCTATCAGATCGTATTTATTTGTTTCTATTTACGCTATCAGTTCATCCGTTTTGTTTTGAATGCTACGTGCATTTAGATACAGAGACTTTAGTTTTGTCCATTTATTATTTTTGTAGTGTATAGCCTTATCTGCTGATTTACTCTGAGTGCACTCTTTGTCCCTTTCTGTCATGGATGGTTTATCATTTCCCACATTAATAGCTTTCCCCCTTGTCTTATCTCTACTCTTTGCTTTACCACATTTTCCCAGATTTGATGCCTTGACCCCACTATTCAGTTTAAAACCATCTCTACTTCCATAGTTATGCAGCTCACGAGGATACCAGCCCCAGCACAGTTCAGTTGTTGACCGTCCCAATGGTACAGATCACACTTTCCCCAATACTGATGCCAGTGCCCCACAAACCGGAACCCACTTCTCACACACCAGTCTTTGTCCCACACATTCATTTCTCTCATCTTACTTGTCCTAGGCCAATTTGCATGTGCTCAGGTAATAATCCAGCGTGTAATAGAGTTGATCTTTCAGACAATTTTCTTTGTGGACACAGTTAACTTTATTTATAAGACAGCAGCAACTACTTACAGATGTGTATCAAACTCCATAACTAAAGAGGAACTCTCTACTAGAGGTTCCCCATGCTGCTCACACATTGGTTTACACAGGTCATGTGATCTTACAAAACAGGATTATTCTTAAAGCTGCAGTCCTATGTTTATCCAAACTATAATTGCTACATTCCTCCCCCTTTAACATTTCTGTACATTTTGCATTTACAAGGATATTTATCTCATGAACTTAGAATACTTACACAGGTCATGAAATTACAAGTTCAGTCTTTCAGGTGGTTTTCTGATCCATAGCTTTACGACTTCAATTCTTTTGCAGGGAACACATTCTCTGGAACTGCATTAACATCAGATACCTCATTAGGCACATGCAGTTCAGTGTCTTCCACTCTAACAGAGGCATTGGTCATGTCTGTCCTTGGTTGAGCGACTTCAACAGGAACCACTGGTTCAGTAATGGTTACATGTGGAACATTTTTTTTTGGGGTATCTCTCTTCTTCTTAAATGATCCACATGTTTACTGCTGATCCGGCCTTCCACTTCCACATGGTACAATAATGGCTCAGTGACGGAGCTCACTCTACCAGCTATCCACTTCAGTCCTCGACCGAAAGTCCTTACATATACTGCTTCTCCAACAGTAAATTGTAGCTCACGATTATGCAAATCATGAATCTCTTTTTGGATTCCTTGACTTTTCTCCACCCTCCCCTCCAAAATTGGGAAGTATCAGGCTTAATCTTGTTCGAAGACAACGCCTCATCAGTAATTCTCAGGGGTTGCTCCTGTTGTAGTGGTGGGTGGGGTGGGGGGTGGGGGGGGTGGTTGTTCTGTCGTGAAATAGGAAATGAGCAAGTCTAGTTTTCAGTGATTCACTTTAACTTTTTCATTCCCACTTTAAAAGTTTGTACTGCCCTTTCTGCCAGTCCGTTAGATGACGGATGGTCCAGTGCAGTCTTCACGTGGTTGATATCATTGATGTTGATAAATCATTGAAATTCAGCGCTCATAAACGTAGTACCATTATCTCAGACAATTACCTCTGGCAATCCATGGTTGGCGAAGTTCTGGCGTTGGTGATTTTACCTCATAAACCATAGAACCATAGAACACTACAGCACAGAAAACAGGCCATTCGGCCCTTCTAGTTTGTGCCAAAATACTATTCCACTAGTCCCATTGACCTGCACCTAGTCCATAACCCTCTAGACCTCTCCCATCCATGTATCTATCTAATTTATTCTTAAAACTTAAGAGTGAGCCCGCATTTACCACATCAGATGGTAGCTCGTTCCACACTCTCACCACTCTCTGAATGAAGAAGTTCCCCCTAATGTTCCCCCTCAACCTTTCCTCTTTCACCCTAAAGCCATGTCCTCTCGTGTTTATTTCTCCTAATCTAAGTGGCAAGAGCCTACTCGCATTTACTCTGTCTATACCCCTCACAATTTTGTAAACTTCTATCAAATCTCCCCTCATTCTTCTACGCTCCAAGTAATAAAGTCCTAACCTGTTTAATCTCTCCCTGTAACTCAACTCCTTAAGACCCGGCAACATCCTAGTAAACCTTCTCTGCATTCTCTCAATCTTACTGATATCCTTCCTGTAGTTAGGCGACCAGAACTACACACAATACTCCAAAGTTGGCCTCACTAATGTCTTATACAACCTCACCATCCCAACTCCTATACTCAATACTTTGATTTATGAAGGCCAGTATGCCAAAAGCTTTCTTTACAACCTTGTCTACCTGTGACGCCACTTTCAGGGAATTGTGTATCTGAACTCCCAGATCCCTTTGTTCCTCCGCACTCCTCAGTGCCCTACCATTTACTGTGTATGTCCTACCTTGGTTTGACCTTCCAAAATGTAACACCTCACACTTTTCCACATTAAATTCCATCTGCCATTTTCTGGCCCATTTTTCCAGTTGGTCCAGATCTCTCTGCAAGCTTTGAAAGCCTTCCTCGCTGTCCACAACTCCTCCAATCTTAGTGTCATCAGCAAATTTGCTGATCCAATTCACCACATTATCATCCAGATCATTGATATAGACAACAAACAACAATGGTCCCAGTACAGATCCCTGAGGCACACCACTAGTCACAGACCTCCAGTCTGAGAAGCAATCATCCACTACCACTCTCTGTCTTCTCCCACACAGCCAATTTCAAATCCAGTTTACAACCTCTCCATGGATACCAAGTGTCTGAACCTTCTGAACTAACCTCCCATGTGGGACCTTGTCAAAGGACTTACTAAAGTCCATGTAGACAACATCCACAGCCTTTCCTTCATCTACTTTCTTGGTCACCTCCTCGAAAAACTCTACAAGGTTCGTTAAACATGACCTACCACGCACAAAGCCATGCTGACTATTCTTAATCAGCCCTTGGCTGTCCAAATAATTATATATCCGATCTCTCAGAACACCTTCCAATAATTTACCTACTACTGACGTCAGGCTCACTGGCCTGTAATTACCTGGTTTACTTTTGGAGCCTTTTTTAGACAACGGAATAACATGAGCTACCCTCCAATCCTCCGGCACCTCACCCGTGGCTAAGGACATTTTAAATATTTCTGCCGGGGCCCCTGCAATTTCTACACTAGTCTCCCTCAAGGTCCGAGGGAATATCATGACAGGCCCGGGGGATTTATCTACCTTTATTCGCTGCAAAGCAGCAAGCACCTCCTCCTCTTTAATCTCTATATGTTCCATGAAACTACTGCTTGTTTCCCTTCCTTCCTTATACACTATGCCAGTTTCCTGAGTAAAGACTGATGCAAAAAAACTGTTTAAGATCTCCCCCATCTCGTGAGGCTCCACACATAGACGACCACTCTGATCTTCAAGGGGACCAATTGTGTCCCTTACTATCCTTTTACTCTTCATATACTTGTAGAAACCCTTAGGGTTTACCTTCATATTATCTGCCAAAGCAACCTTATGTCTTCTTTTTGCCTTCCTGATTTTCTTTTTTAGTATTTTCTAACATTTTCTATACTCTACAAGTACTCATTTGCTTCTTGTTGCCTATACCTGCTATACACCTCTCTCTTCTTCTTAACCAGATCGCCAATATACCTTGAAAACCAAGGTTCCCTATGCCTGTTAACTTTGCCTTTAATCCTGACAGGAACATGCAAACTCTGCACTCTCAAAATTTTGCCCTTGAATGCCTTCCACTTACTGAACACATCCTTGCCAGAAAACAACTTATGCCAATCCACTCTTCCTAGACCCTTTCTCATTTACACAAAATTGGCCTTTCTTCAATTTAGAATCTCAACTCGAGGACCAGACCTATCCTTATCCATAATTAGCTTAAAACTAATGACATTGTGGTCACTGGACCCAAAATGTTCGCCTACACATACTTCTGTCACCTGACCTGTCTGGTTCCCTAAAAGGAGATCAAGTATTGCATTCTCTCTCGTTGGTACCTCTACATATTGATTTAGAAAACTGTCCTGAACACATTTGACAAACTCCAAGCCATCCAGCCCTTTTACAGTATGGGAGTCCCAGTCAATATGTGGAAAGTTAAAATCTCCTACTATCACAACTTTCTGTTTCTTACATCGGTCTGCTATCTCTCTACAGATTTGCTCCTCTAATTCTCTCTGACTATTGGGCGGTCTATAATACAACCCTATTAGTGTGGTCACACCTTTCCCATTCCTCAGCTCCACCCATATGGCCTCTGTAGACGAGCCCTCCGGGCTGTCCTGCTTATGCACAGCTGTGATATTTTCCCTGACTAGTAATGCCACTCCTCCCCCTTTCATCCCTCCCCCTCTATCACGTCTGAAACAACGGAACCCCGGAACATTGAGCTGCCAGTCCTGCCCCACCTGCAACCAAGTCTCACTAATAGCAATAATGTTGTAATCCCACGTGCCAATCCACGCCCTAAGCTCATCTGCCTTTCCGACAATACGTCTAAGTGCTTGGAATGAAAGATGATTCCGAGGCAAGGACCAACGTAATCTCTGTGCAATTGCACCCAAGGTCTACCAGGACACTCCCATGGGTGTAACCGGACTGCCACTGGTAACTCTTGCAGCTGTTGACATTGCACACAGTGTTTTACCCCCCGTCCAATATCACCGTCCATCCCCGGCCACCAAAGATAACTTTGCGCTATCGTCTTCATGCGTGAGATTCCTGGATGGGCATGTGTAGCTCTACTAAGAGTGGTTCCCTTCCTTGTGAAGGAACTACCACTCGTACACCCCATAATAGAATACCATCTTGACTGCTCATCTCGTATCTTCGGTTGCAAAATGGCTTCAATTCATCAGAGACTGATTTCTGGGACCAGCCATGTAACACTTAGTCTCTCACTCGAGACAGGACTGGATCACAATTCGTCCAGTTTCTTATCTGCCTGGCACAGACTGGCGAGGAATCTGGGAAATTCATCACTAATATGAGTGCTTGAGGAATTGGGATGTGGTCATTGTTCTCTTGTAAAGGAAGGCGACTTAGGGCATCGGCATTTGCTATATGAATCCCTGGTCTATGTACAAATGTTATTCATATGCTGCCAAAATTAGGGCCCATCATTGTATATTCATGCTGACGCTATGAGTGGTATAGCCTTTTCCTCACTAAAGACCCAAAAGTGGTTTATGGCCTAATACGATCTTGAAATGTCGCCTGTGCACGTATTGGTGGAATTTTTTACGCCAAAAATAATGAACACACTTTCCTCTTGGAGCTGAGAATATCCTTTTTCAGCTGTGATAAGTGTTCTGGATACATAGCCTAATGGCCTCTCGGTGCTGTCATCCATTTTGTGAGATAGGACCGCTCCCAATCCATAGGGGGACCCGTCACAGGTTAGCACCAATTCCTTTGTCTGGTCATAATGCACTAACAAATTTGAAGAGTATAAGAGCTGTTTTACTTTCACAAAGGCTTCTTCTTGGGGTAACTCCCAAAACCAACCCTGTTTTTTTCCTAGCAGAGAATGTAGAGGGGCTAGAACTGTGGAATAATTTGGTAGAAATCGCCCATAATAATTTACCATCCCTGAAAATGATTTAAGTTCAGAGATGTTCTTAGGTGCAGGTGCCTCTCTTATTGCTTTACCTTTCTCCACAACAGGGTGTAACCCTTGGGCATCTACCCAAAGGCCCAAATAAATGACTTTGTTTGCCTGAAAAGTGCATTTTTCCTTCTTCAGGAACACTCCTGCTTCCATAAATCGTTCCCAAACTTCCTCCAGGTTCGCCAAGTGTTCCTTTTCTGTGAACCCAGTTATCAGTACATTGTCCAGGTAGACCATTACTTGAGGTAGGCCCTGTAGTAAGCTCTCAATTGTCCTTTGGAAAATGGCACAGGCCGAGGAGACACCGAAGGGCAGGCATGTATGTTGATACCCTTTGTGGGTATTTATGGTCACAAATTCCCGGGAGGCATCTTCCAACTCCAGTTGCTGATATGCATGACTCATGTCAAGCTTTATATACGTTGTACTTCCTACTATAGGTCTTCAATCTTGGGAATGGGGTACCTGTCCAGTTTGGCTGCTCCGTTGATTGTTAGTTTATAGTCCCCGCAGATCCGGATGGTCTGGTTTGGTTTAAGGACAGGGACCTTGGGTGCTGCCCACTCTGAGAACTGGACCAATCTTGATACCCAGCCTCTCTAGCCGGTTCAACACAGCATCAAACTTCTCTCTCAGGGCGTATGGCACCGGTCTTGCTTTCAAGAAGCGAGGGGTTGCTTCTGGGCCCACATAAATCCTGGCCTGTAGGCCTTGGATTTTTCCCAGTTCATCCTTGAAGACAGTGTCATATTCTATTAGCAGCTCGAGTGGTCTCCCTGCTCGTAACTGGAAGATTTCGGACCAGTTTAATTTAATCTCTTTCAACCAATCACACCCTAGAAGGCTTGGTCCATCACCTCCTACCACCATCACTGGTAGCTGTACCGATTGGTGTCTAGAATGAACAGTTGCTCTAGTGATACCTATTACCTGGATTTCTTCATCTGCATATGTTTTCAACTTGGCAGATGTTTGTTCCAAATTTAATTGTTGATCACCTTTATTTAAATATCTGAAAGTGTGTTCTCCTATAACAGTGGGAGAAATACCTGTGTCTCCTTCCATTTTTAATTGTTTACCATTCATTTGCACTGTGACAATAATTGGCTCTGTCTTTCCAACTTTCATGTTGAATAATGAATAAATGTCAGAATTGGTTCTTTCCGGCCCTTCTACACTACAGAATTCATTGAACTTCGATTGTTGTTTGGAGGCCTGTTTAAATCTCACTTTGCAATGTTTCAATATGTGTCCACTCCTGTGACAAAAATAACACTCTACTTTTAAATTGCCAATCGCAAGAAGAATGATTGTTTCCATGTCAATACAAATTCGTTTTTGATTTTGTTGCTGAGCGATTTCCTCGCATTTTTTGGTTTGCAGGGGCTGTTTCCCACTTCGTAGCAGAGTTCTGGCTTTTCACGCCACTTTCTGCTGACTGTTCCCGCCCAACTAGGAGGACAGCACTATTTTGTGCCCCTTGAATTGCTTGTGAATCCCTTCCGGAGCTTTCCATCACCAGCGCTATTTCTAACGCTTTCTTAAAATCAAGATCCACTTCAGCCAGCAATCTTCGCTGAATAGCATCCTCCTGCACGCCACATACCAAACGATCTCTGAGCATGTCATTCAGGGTTTCACCCAATTCACAATGTTCCGTTAGTTGTTTTAATTTCACCATGTAGATAGCAATGGACTCCCCTGGGACTCCATTCCATCAATTAAACCGGAATCTCTGCATTGTGACTGAGGGCTTGGGTTGAAAATGTCCCTGAATGAGGTCTATTAATTGAATGAAAGTCTATGAATCCAGGGCACTGGGGGCCTTCATGCTTCAAATTAAACTGTAGGTCTTGCCTCCACAAATACTCAAGAGAATCGCTCTCCTCCTTCCCACCTCTGTGATTTTGTTGGCTTGAAAGTAGAACGCAAGTTGATCTATATATTGAGAATAATCGTTTGTGATTGGTTCAAAGGGTTTGGTTCTGCCAAACTGTGGCATTTCAGATCAGAATATCTTCTTTTCTTTTTAATGAACTTAGATACCGACAATCTCTGGGCAAGTTACAGCAGCGCATCTGATGTTTCCTCATCACCAGTTTGTTATAGAGTTGATCTTCCAGACAACTTTTCTGAGTGGACACAGTGAACTTTATTTACAAGACAGCAGCAGCAACTTACATATGTGCATCATACTCCATAACTAAAGAAGAACTCTCCCCTAGAGGTTCCCTGTGCTGCTGAGATGTTGGTTTACACAAATCATGTGATCTTACAACACAGGATCATTCTTAAAGCTACAGTCCTAAGTTTATCCAAACTATAATTACCACAGAGAGATTATTACCTTTAAGGTTCTGCTTCTTAGTCTGGTGACTAGTTCCTCATACTGACTATGCAGAGCCTCCTTCCTCATCCTGCCTTTTTCTTGGTACCTACATGGACCACGACCACTGGAACCACCACACCCACTGCAAGTTCCTCTCCAACCCTGAGCAGATACCAGAACCCTGGCACCGGGCAGGCAACACAACCATCTGCACTCTCGCTCTTTGCTACAGAGAACAGTGTCAATCCCCCTCACTATACTGTTCCCTACTACCACTATGTTCACTTTTGCTCCCCCAATTTGAATGGCTTCCTGTACTACGGTGCCGTGGTCTGTTTGCTCATCCACACTGCTGTCTCTGCTCTCATCCAAACAAGCTGAGTGAACCTCAAACCTGTTAAATAATTGCTGAGGCTCACACTCCTGCACTCCTGCCCTCTGGGTCCCCTTATCTTCCTCACTCGCAGTCATACCCTCCTGTCCCTGGCCACTGACCAAGTCAGAAGACCCTGTCTTAAGAGGTGTGATTGCCTCCTGGTATAAAGCATCCAGGTAACTTTCCCCCTCCCTGATGTGCCGCAGTGTCTGCAGTTCAGCCTCCAGCTCAATGACTCTGAGCCAAAGCTCCTCAAGCTACAAACACTTACTGCAGACGTGTTTGACCTGGATCACAATGTTATTCAGGAGCTCCCACATGCTGCAGCCTCGACACATCACCTGCCCTGCCATCCTTAATGTGTTTTAAATAATTACTCAATTATATTAATCATTTACCTATGTCATTTCCTTGTATATTTTATTAACTTTACCACACATTTGTGTACCTTTTAAAGCCTTAGGGATAGAATGGAGCTTATTCACTAGCCCGATACTCACCAAATTGCTCACTCCTTTCCCTGGACTGGAGCAAGAACCAATTCCTATGGGATGAGAAAGATAGAAAGAGGAAATAAACATCTCCTTCCCTGCTTCACTGAACTTCCCCTCTCACCAATCTCCAAGTCTCCACTCAGTTAGCTCAGCTGAACTCCGTTTGCCTTGGCTGCACTAAAGAATCCTGAATCCATTGTAGACTGAACTGCGGCTTCAGTAACCAGGTTCAGGCAGGTAGCTAGTTAACTACTCAGCTCCTACAGCTGAGAGTGAGTTTACCTTGTCTAAATTGCCAGAATGAAAGAACTCAGCCTGCCTGCACAGTACTTTCCAGTTACTGCTAATTACAGACTAGATTAGCTTTTAAGAACAAAATTTAAGAGTAAAAATTAACACTTTAACACCCCCGCACGCCCAACCAACAAATTCCAAGTCTTCACTCAGTTATCTCAGCTGCACTCCACTTGCCTTTGTTTGTAATTTGTTAATTAGGTAGTTAGTCAGAACTAGTTTCCTAGCCATAAGTGGCTGAATCAGCTGACTAGGATTTCAACTGGTATAAATACAGGAGGTTTCACAGACCCATGAAGTAAGTAGTACAAAGGTGAAACTTTGTCTGAATGGAGTGAGGCTGAGAGCTGAACTCTGGGAAGTGAGGGAGGAGGTGCTTTCTGGTCTTGTACAAGAATTGAGTGGTCCAAGAGAAGGAGCTGGAGACAGTGAAATCATGTCAATGTATTTGCCCACTCACTCAAGCTGTCTAAGTCCACATCCTGGGATTGGCTGGTTGTGCAGTTTACAATATTCTTAGAATCAAGGCTTCTGGAACATTGTTGATGCTGGAGAGACAAAATTCATGACCAAGAAAGAGAAGGAAAGAAACTGATTTTATAAAGAGGTTTGGATAAACACTTGAAGGGAAAGATATGCAGGAACATGGGAAATTAACAGGGGAATGAAACTAAATGGAGGGGAAAAGGCATGGGGAGGTTTGAACACAGGAATGGGAATATTAAAATTGAGGAGCTGCAAGACCAGGAATCGGTGGAGGTCAGTCAGCACAGGGATGATGAGTGAATGGGATTCGGTATGAGGTAGGACATGGGAAGCAGAGTTTGGGATGAGCAGTAGTTTATATGGGGTCATAAATCAGCTCAGGGTCGAATAGAAATCAAAGGTTGCATCAGCCTGGTTCAGCCTCAGACATTGGCCAGGGAAGTGGATGCACTTCATGGGTATGGAATGGAGTTTATAGTGGGGACCGATGACACTGACTTCAGTCTTCCCAAGAGTTTAATGAGAAAGAATAAGAGAATGAATCATGGTTTACAGAATTATCAGGGACACCAACTGCAACACAAGTGAAAGAAAATTACAAAACCAGGAATGCAGTTAGCAATGGGGTATAGAGTTAATAACTGATTATAGAGAGTCACCAGCAGCAACAGCAGCAAAGAGGGCAGAGTAAATGATGGGAACAGTAATACAGTTAAACATGGTGGACAGAGTTAATAGAGAGACTTACCAGAGACACCAACAACAGCCAGGATGGGATAGTAAAAGTACTGAACGATGTAAAGTGAATATTTGATCTGAATTTTTAACGATAGACGATCATAATATGTGGAAAGAAAGTAAAAATCCCAGGAGAAACTCCTGTCCATTGTTGTAACATTCCAGTCGATTGTTCTCAGATTCCAATCCATTGTTGTAACATTCCAATCCATTGTTCTCAGATTCTGATCCATCCTCTCCTCCTCTCTGGAGCCGCTGATCCCTGTCAGTGTTGGTGGTGACGTTCCCGCTGACATTATGGGATAATACATTGAAAGGATTCCCTTTTAACAGAAGAGGGAAACCCTCCAGTGACACAATTAGGATCCGTGGAGAGTGACATTAATTACAGTCACTGAACAAACAAGTTCAGTTAATCCCTTCCAATCCAACACTTTTTAAACCAAAATAAAGTAAAACATTTACCCGGTCTGGATGGGATGTGTGAGGGTAACTGAGGGAAGGAATGGTGGAAATAGTGGACACACTGACCCTAACCTTCCAATCCTCCTTGGATATGGCGGTGGTGCCAGAGAACTGGAGGGTTGTAAATGTTCCACCCGGTTTAAAAAAGGAGAGGGGATAAACCCTGTAACTACAAACCAGCCAGTCTCACATCAGTGAAACATTGGGGGAAACTTCTAACTTCTAAAATCTGTAACAACTTAAAATGTGGTTTGGAAAACATGAGTTAATAAATGAGCAGCAGCAAAGGTATGTTCATGGGAAATCGTGTCTGACCAACTTGGAGTTCTTTGAGGAAGTAATGGAGAGGGTTGATGAGCTCAGCCTGGTTCATGTTATGTATATGGACTTTCAATTGTCACATGTTAGGAAAGTGAAACCCATAGATTAAAGGGGCAGTGACATTGTGGATATGACACTGGCTATGGGACAGAAAGCAGACAGAAGAGGTCAACGGTGACAATTCAGGATGGAGGGGAGTACACAGAGATGTTCCCCACGAGTCAGTATTAGGACCACTGCTCCTTCTGATACAGTTAAATGACCTGGACTTATATATAAAGGATAGAATTTTGTTGTTTATAGATAACAGGAATACAGAATGTAAACAGTGAGGAGAATAGGAATAGGCTTTAGGAGGACATAGATTGGTGAAATGGAGAGAGAATATGTGGTGTCCAATGATTCAATTGTTCTGCCTTTGATTATGTCTGTCTGTTGACTGATCAGTGCTCATGGTGCTTGATTAATTAAGCCTGAGTGTGGACTCAGAGAAAAGTAAATAAAGCTGGAGAAAGTGCTGGAAGCTGGAGCAGACATTTAAAACACTGCGAATAAAATCTGTTAGACACGTAGAAAATCAACATCAATGTGAGATATAAAATATAAAACATACCTGAGAAATGTAATTTAATGCAGAGCAATGTGAATGATTTATGTGGGAGGAAGAATGAGGACAGATGATATAAATAATATCAGGTGATTTTAAATGAGGTGCAGGGACAGTGGAGAACATGTACACAAATCCTCGAAGGCTTTTACACTCGATGGGTGTGAATTTCCAGCCCCATCCACCACCGGGATCGTCTGCTCCCATCGAAAGTCAATGGGCTTTTGGCTGGGCCACCAAATCTCCCGCAGCAGGTCCCACCATGGCGTGGCTGGAAAATCCTGGCCTCTGTCTCTGTCTAAACCAAATATCCTGCAGGGATTTTTAACAATTTGATCAACTTCTCCTGCCACCTTCAAAGATTTGTGCATTCCAGATTGGAACAACTCACTGGATAAAAATGTTCTCTTTCTCTCCCCTCTGGTTCTTTTGACAATTATTTGAAATCTTGTAACTGAGTGTTGTTCTGGTGGAAACAGTTTCTCCTCACTCTGTCAATACTCCACATTAATTTGAACACCTCCATTCAATCTCCCCTTGACTTTATCTGCTCTAAGGAGAACAATCCCAGCTTCTCTGATCTCTCCATATAACTGAAATCCTCATCCCTGGTACCATTCCAGTAAATCTCTGCTGCACTCCCTCCAAGACCCTCACATCCTTTCTCATATGAAACACCCAGAATTCGACACAATTCCTTTTATCCAGTGAGTTGTTCCAATCTAGAATGCACTGCCTGAAGACATGCTGGAAGCAGATTCAATAGTAAGTTTCAAAAGGGAACAGGATAAATACTGATAGGGGGGATTTGCAGGGTTATAGGGAAAGAGCAGGCAGGAGAGACAAAGCAAAATCGCTCTTTCAAAGATGGTACAGACATAATGGAGCAAATGAATTCCATTCAGGCTGTATGATTATCCAAACCTGTGATTACAGAATCCAGTGAGTCCACACCTCATGTGTACAATTGACATTCAGCTGTTAACTAGTGCACCATCCAGATTCCATCACTTACTCATCAAAATACAAGGCTACGACTGTGACATACGCTACAAACTGGCTTGTTCCATGCTCACATCTGATCCAAAACTGCAGATATTTCCTTAGATCTGCAAGTGGATTTCATCGAAATGGAAATTGAAGACATCTTTCATATCGACCGGCTGAATTTCGGGAAGAATAGATGCCAGCAACTGCAACAAGAGATGTCCAATGTTCCTGTATTGCAACAGTTATGGAAGACTGTGATTGGAGGGTGGCCAGAGTCCTTCCAGGATGTTCCAGAGGCTCTAAGACTATTTTGGCCTCACAGAGATGAGCTTGGGATTCCCCAAGGGCCAGAAAGTCCTTGTTCTCTTAGACCTGACATCCTCCAGCAATTGCACCAAGTGTATATGTGGATAGATTGAACCAGGAAACAGGCTGGAGAACAGTATAGTGATCAGGTATGAATCTAGACATCGAATGATAAGAACGTAAGAAACAGGAACAGGAGTAGGCCATTTGGCCCCTCGAGCCTGCTCCACCATTCAATAAGATCATGGCTGATCTTCTTGTGTTTCGATTTCCACATTCCCATCTACTCCCGATAACCTTTGATTCCCTAGCCTAACAAGAATCTATCTACCCCTGCCTTAAAAATATTCAATGACCCCAACTCCACCACCTTCTGAGGCAGAGTCCCAAAGTCGCACAACCCTCTGAGAGAAAAATGTTCTCCTCATCTCCATCCTAAAAAGGTGACCCCTAAATTTAAAACAGTGCCCCCTAGTTCTGGACTCTCCCACAAGAGGAAACATCCTTTCCACGTCCACCTTGTCAAGGCTGTTCAGGATCTTGTATAATTCAATCAAATCACCCCCCTCACTCTTCTAAACTCCAGTGGAAACAAGCCCAGCCTGTCCAACCTTTCCTTAAAAGACAACCCACTCATTCCAGGTATCAACCTAGTAAACCTCCTGTCAACTGCCTCCAATGCATTTACATCCTTCCTTAAATCAGGAGACCAAAACTGTGCAGAGCATTCGAGGTGCAGTCTCACCAATGCCCTATATAACTGAAGCAAAACATTCTTACTTATATGTTCAGTTCACCCCGTAATAAAGGATAGCATTCCATCAGCCTTCTTAATTACTTGCAGTACCTGTACACTAAGTTTTTGTGGCTCATGTACAAGAACATCTAGATCCCTCTGCACCTCAGAATTATGCAGCCATTTTCCATTTAAGTCATACTCTGCTTTTTTGTTCTTCCTGCCAAAGTGAACAACTTCACACATCCCACATTAAACTCCATTTGCCAGATCTTTGCCCACTCACTCAACCTTTCTATATCCATCAAGAACCTCCTTATGTCTTCTTCACAAAATACTTTCCTACCTATCTTTGCGTCATCTGCAAATTGAGCTACCAGCCTTCACTCCCCTCATCTAAGTCATTGATGTAAATTGTAAAAAGTTGAGGCCTCAGCACAGACCCCTGTGGGTCTCCACTTGTTCACATCCTGCCAGAGGGAATGTGAGGCGTGCCAAGTCAACATGCCCTGACATCAGAAGAATCATTATTACCTCACAAGGTACCCACACATCCAATAAACATTTGATGGTCCAGAACCTGAGTATTGCTGAAAAAAAGAGACAGTTTTTGTCAAAGCTTTTCATCTTGCACTCGTCAGGACAATTTGCAAGAATGGCAATATAAGGGAAAAAACAAATTTATACTGTGTGAGCAGAGAGTGCTGATTGGTTAGCAAGTAGACTCTGATGGTAGAGATGCTGCCATGGAGAATGCACCAGGTGATGGTGACTTACAGTTAACTGCTAAGAATTGTTTGAAATGTAAACCAGGCAGCTTGACTCTGATTGATCAAGACATTGCCCTGAGGAATGAACGAGTGAATGGCTGTCACTTATTTTGTTCAGTTAAACAGGCGCAATATGCGTACATGTTCTTTCTGTCTGCAATGAACAGGGCCCTGTGAATAAATATATGTAGCTTCCAGTACACATAAATGGGCCACACTGTGAGGCTGCCTGACAATCTTAAATTCTTAAATTGATCATCAGCATAATTCTTAGCACACTGCTGATTGTTTAGCAAATGTTCTCCAATCGCGAATCATATTTAATGTTGCACATTATGTTTTATGGGCTGGTTGGATCCAGCCTGTACCTTGCCCGTTGTGAACAGTGGATGGGACATGATGTTGATATGATCCGCCAGGTTTTGGGACATACGGCCTACATACCTAGCATCACACTGGCACTGAAACTCATATACCACATTACTCATTTGTGTGATAGGCAAAATGTCTTTTTGGCTTGATGGCAGCATCTTGTTAGTGGCCAATAGCACTCGTGTTGCTATTGCATTGTAGCAGTGTGAAACAACTAGCTTCACCTGCTGCTCAAATTTTGAGATACCTTGCCCTTCTAGAGTAGTGTGAGGTAGATTGGGCACTTTTCACAGCCAAAGGAGACAGTCTTAGGCCCGTTCTTGAGTTTGCGTGATATACAGTGTGAAATGATCTGATCAGGGTAGCCATTATCCTGCAGGATGCCTTTGATGAGCCCTATTTAAGCATCAAGCTTGCATGATGAGCAAATGGCTTGGGCCCTATTTTAAACTTCAAACAGTGCATGGCAGTTAAATGTCAATCACCATCAACTGGTGCATTCTCCATGGCAATGCCTCAACCAATCAGAGTCCACTTGACCAGCAATAAACACTCTGTTCTCATACAGTATAAATTTGTTGTTTCCCTTTCATTGCCATTCTTGCAAATTGACCTGACGAGAGCAAGACAAAAAAGTCTCCTTTTTCAGCGATACATCCAATAATTAGAATTTTAACCGATCTCTTCAGCATCCATGGGGTGATTTCTTGGTTGTGATGATTTCGCCAAATGTTCATCAGTTCCATGATACATCCAGCGCAGCCACTGCCAACGCATTGGGTGGAATTTTATGCCGGCAGCATTTTACAGTCACGCCAAAGCTAAGGGACTTTTGAAAGGCTCCCGGCATTTTACAGCCCCACCCAGGCCATGACAGGGCTGTAAAATTCTGCCCACTGAGTTCAATCTTCAGCCTATTTGAGGCACCGTAAGAAGTGGTTTCGGACAACGGAGCCCAATATTCTGGAAAACCACTCAAGGTGATGTCTGAAAAGTGGGGAGTTGACATATTACCTCATCACCCACACTACCCCAGGCCCAATAACATGGCCGAATGGATGGTATGCAATGTAAAGTCTTTAATTATAAAATGTTGATCGAATCTTCCAGCACAGGAAGAGGCCATTCTGCCCACTTAGCTTTTCAGGCTCTTTGAAAGAGGGACCCAATTCATCCCATCCCCTCACTCCTTCCCTGTCGCCCTGCAAATTTTTCCTTTTTCAATAAATATCCACGTCCTATTTGAAAGTGAATTATTAAGTGATATTGAATCTTCTTCCATCCCCCTTTCAGACAATCATCATAACATCCTGTGAAAAAAAAAAATTTCTCCCCATCTTCCCCCCGGCACTTTTGACAATTGTTTTAAATGGAGTTGAAAGTTGTATTGGTGACTTCCTGATTCTGGTTGTGGACCTTGCCTGATGTTTGGGGAAGGACCGTACAGATTAACAATGACAAAAGGCCAATTACTGACCTACAGCTGGAGACTGAAAGGTCACCTTTAATGGTCAGAATCACAATGTCAGACCACAGAGCAAGATAGGATCAAACAGCACAGGAGGAAGTCATTTGGCCCATTGTGTCTGCGATGGCTCTTTACAACAATGAGCTGCAGTTCCACTACTTTAGAATGAATCAATATAAAAATATCCGTATAATTCAGGAGACTGGAGGACCCTCTCTAGCCAATAAAAAATCAAAGCAGCAAGTTTGTACAAAGTGACCTGTAAAAACTCCGCTGGACAGAGCTTTGTAATGTAAACTCGGTTTCCAATTGTTGGCTTGTATGCAATGCTGAAAAATTTTATTCACTTAAAGAATGCAAAACGTTAATTTTATTGGATAGTGTTATGATTCCCATAGAGACTGGTAACTTTAAAAAAAGATATGAACTTCCCAGTAAACAACACAAAGAATCACATGACAAGATTTCATGTTTGAAAACCTTTGCTGTAACAAAACACCAAAATCAACCCAGGCTAAACAGTACTTAGTAGGAAACTAATACTCCAAACTAGAGAAAAGGTATTCTCCATTAACATCTTAACAGAGCCAAAAACACCACACCACATTTATACATTACATGGATCTCTCAGCAAAAACGTAATCTTCTTTTTAAAAGCCCAAATCCTTCCTGGTTTTAACAAGATATTTCTCACTGCCCAAGATTTCATTGAAGTCACGTAGCGAGGTCTCCAGGCAGATTTCACAGGAGGTCACATCCCCCTCTCCAAATTAATCTATTTTATCTTGAATTAAAGGAGGAAGTTTAAAACATAACTATCTTCTAAAGTCCACCATTTGCACAAACAGACATGTATGGTAAGCACTTACCCAATTTCTCAACATGCACTTTGAGCAGTTGTGACTCCTCTCTGGGAATGTGCATCAGTAAAATATGATTGTATATGTGAACAGAACTGCAGTGACTACACATTGAGCAGGGTGATGCCGCACAGACTGTTTCACCACTCCTCCAACTACCTTCCACATGATCCATCCAGCACCGGTGTCCAGTGTCAGGAGTGTGTGACATCTGCAACATGCAGTGCTGCCAAACCCCTCGGCTTCCCTGTGAACCCACAGCCTCTACCACCGAGAAGACAAAGGCTTCAAGTGTAGTGGAGAAACTACATAAACATCCTTCCCTGGAGCATACACGGCATCTTGACATGTGGGGAATCGTCTTTAGTCAGTGTATAACAGTCGCGTGTGGATGACTGCCTTCAACACAGCACTCATGGTTGAAGTGCACCTGATAAACTCCATCTGATCTTTGAGTCTGATCATTGATGAACAAGAAATGCTGCAAGGAGCATCTCAATCCACAACCCTTGGTGTATTACAGCCTTATCTGAAGTTCTGGAGAAGGAAACAGCCTTCCACTGCTGGACATGCATGGGCACACCCTGGCTCCTGATGGTGTCAATGAGAGCTGGATTTCAGAATGCAGTCTTCAGTGCCAATGGTAAGGACCGCGTTCACTCTGTTAACATTCCCACTGAGGGTGCAAAAACAGACCCAAACATTCTTTGCAATAGATATGTGTGTTTACAACTTGTGTAATTGTGATGTTAGTGTGAGGTCATCCATTTTGGAATTGAAAAAATAAATTCCAAAATGTTCTAAATGGTTAGAAACCAGGAACTGGAGAGGAACAAAGTGGTTTGAGATTCCAAGGACACAAATTATTAAAAGCTGGTGGTCAGGTAAAGGTAGCAATAAAAAAACGATGAGTGGAATGTTGACCCTTACCTCAAGGAAGCTGGATTGTAAAAGGAATGAATTTCTGCTTCAGTTGTATTGAACCTTGGTCAAACCCCATCTGGATATTATATTCAGTTCTGGGCACCCAGCTCAGGAAGTGCCGGGTAGATTCACCAGAATGAAAACGGTGCTTCGAGGGTTAAATTATGAGGAGAGCTTGTATAAGCCTGGCTTGTATTCCATTGAGTTTAGAAGATTGAGCAATGATCAGATTGACGTGTTTAGAATGTTAAAAGGATTGAAATCAGCCCTCCTGGTACGAAATCCACTTTTACACTCTGTCCCCCTTGTAATGAAGCCCAGCATTCAACTTGCCTTCCTAATTCCTGGCTGGACTTGCATGCTAACTTTTGGAGTTTCATGTATGAGGGACACCCAGTTCCCTCTGTACTGCAGCATTCTGCAGTCTCTCTGCATTTCAATAATATTCTGCTCTTCTGTTCTTCCTGCCAAAGTGGATAACCTCACGTTTTCCCACATTTTTATCCATCTCTGAAATATTGGCCGACTCCCTTAACCCATCGATTTCCCTTTGCCAGGATTTTCCAGCCTCATGTGGCAGTGCCCATCACAGGAGATGGGGCAGGTCAGCCAAAGTTCCATTAACTTTTGGCGGGACCGGAAGATCCTGGTGACAGGTGGTGCTGGAAAATCCTGACCTGTGTGTCCTGGCAATTTGCTTTCCCACCTATCCTTGTATTGGATGCAAATTTGTCAATAATACACTCGGTCCCTTCATCCAAGTCGCTCATATGGATTGTCAGTAGTTGAGATTCCAGCACGGGTCCCTGGGACACTCCTCTAGTGACCGTTAGCCAACTTGAAAATGAGCTAATTCTCCTGACTCTCTTTCCTTTAGTTACCCAAACCTCTATCCATGCAAATATATTACTCCCAACATCAGGAACTCTTGCCTTGGATAATAAGCTTTTATATGGCATCTTATCAAATATCTTTTGGAAATCCAAATACACTACATCTACTGGTTCCCCTTTATCCACCCTGCTTGTTACATCCTCAAACAACTCACATGAACTTGTCCAACACAATTTCCTTTTCACAAAACTAATCTGCCGTTTGTATTCTGATTTTCTCAATTTTCTGCTCCTGCTTCCTTAACAATGGGTTTCAGTGTTGAGGGGAGGCGATGGTGTAGTGGAATTGTCACTGGACGAGTAACCCAGAGACCCAGGGTAATGCACTGGGGACCAGGGTTTGAATCCTGCCATGGTTGGTGGTGGAATTCGAATTCAATGAAAAATGTGGAATTAAAAGTCTAACGATGACCATGGTGCCATTGTCAATTGTTGTCAAAACCCGTCTGATCTGCTATCCTTACCTGGTCTGGCCGACATGTGACTCCAGAGCACAACGTGGTTGACTCTTCCATGCAACTCAGTTGTATCAAACCACAACAAAGCACCAAACAAAGGAATGAACCGGAAGGACCACCCAGCATTCCCCTAGGCACCGGAAATGACAACGGCAAACTCAGCCTTGTCAACACTGCAAAGTCCTCCTAACTAACATCTGGGGGTTAGTGAAGCAATGGAATCATACCTTACAGATTAGGTCCCGGACACCACCATCATCATCATCCCAGCAGAAGTGGCGGCACTGTGGTATACAGTCGGGAGGGAGTGTCGACTCTGGACACATGAAGTCTCATAGTATCAGGTCAAACATGAAGGAAACCTCCTTCTGATTACCACGTTCCCTCCTCCCTCGGCTGAAGAATCAGTGCTCCTCCATACCGAACACCAAATGGAGGGAGCACCTCGGGAGGGTGGCAAGGGCACAGAATGTACTCTGGGTGGGGGACCTTAAAGTCCATCACCAAGAGTGGCTCATTAGCACCACCTCTGGCTGAGTCCTAAATGCCATAGCTGCTAGACTGGGTCTACGGCAGGTGGTGAGGGAACCAATAAGGGGAAAAAAAAATACTTGACCGCATCCTCACCAACCTGCCTGTCGCAGATGCATCTGTGCATGATAGTATCGGTAGGAGTGACCATTGCACAATCATTGTGGAGACCAAGTCCTGCCTTCACATTAAGGATACCCTCCATCGTGGTGTGGGGCGCGACCACTGTGCTAAATGGGATAGATTTCAAACAGATCTAACAAATCAAGACTGGGCTTCCATAAGGCGCTGAGCGCCATCAGAAGCTGCAGAATTGTACTCGAACACAACCTGTAACCTCATGGCCCTGCATATCCCCCACTCTACCATCATCACCAAGCCAGGCGATTGACCCTGGTTCAATGAAGAGTGCAGGAGGGCATGCCAGGAGCAACACCAGGTATACCTAAAAATGAGGTGTCAACTTGGTAAAGCTATAACACAGGACTACTTGCGTACCAACCAGCATCAGCAACAAGTGATAGACAGAGCTAAGCAATCCCACAACCAACGGATGAGATCTAAGCTCTGCAGTCCTGCCACATCTAGTTGTGAATGGTGGTGGACAATTAAACAACTCACTGGAGGAGGCAGCTCCATAAATATCCCCATCCTCAATGATGGGGGAGCCCAGCACATCAGTGAAAAAGATAAGGCTGAAGCATTTGCAACAACTTTCAGCCACAAGTGCTGAGTGGATGATCCACCTCAGCCTCCTCCGGAAGTCCCCAGCATCACAGATGCCCGTCTCCAGCCAATTCGATTCACTCCACGTGATATGATGAAACAGATGAAGACCCTGGATACTGCAAAGGCTATGGGCCCTGACAATATTTCAGCAATAGTACTGAAGACTTGTGCTCCTGAACTTGCCATGCCCCTAGCCAAGCTGTTCCAGTACAGCTCAACACTGGCATCTACCCGGCTATGTGGAAAATTGCCCGTGTATGTCCTGTACGCAAAAAGCAGGGCAATCCAACCCAGCCAATTACCGCCCCATCAGTCTACTCTCGATCATCAGTAAAGCAATGGAAGGAGTCATCAACAGTGCTATCAAGCAGCACTTGCTGAGCAATAACCTGCTCATTGATGCCCAGTATGGATTTCGCCAGGGACTCTCAGCTCCTGACTTCATTACATCTCCAGAACCTGTGGAATTTTGTAAGATGACAGCCCATGCATAAACTCTCTCTGCAGTCACTTCTTATAGGACCCTAGAATGCAGGCCATCAGGTCCAGGGGACTTGTCAGCTTTAAGTCCCATTAATATTCCCATTACTCTTTCTTTCGTGATAGTGGTTGTTTTAAGATCCCTGCTCCCTGTAGCCCCTTGACCTTCCACTATTATTGGGATGTTGTTCGTGTTGTCTGCCATGAAAACAGATACAAAATACTTTATTCATTCATGAGGTTTGGGCATCACTGGCTCAGCCAGCGTTTATGGCCCGTCCCTCATTGCCCTTGTGAAGGTGGTGGTGAGCTACCCTCTTGAACCACTGCAGTCCCTGTGGTGTAGGTACACCCACACTGCTGTTAGGGAGGGAGTTCCAGGATTTGGACCCAGTGACAGTGAAGGAACGGCAATATATTTCCAAGTCAGATGGTGAGTGGCTTAGCAGGGAACTTCCAGTTGGTTGTGTTCCTATTTATCTGCTGGCCTTGTCCTTCTAGATGGTAGTGGTCGTGGATTTTGAAGGTGCTGTTCTAGGAGCCTTGGTGAGTTTCTGCAGAGCATCTTGTTCACTGTGTATTGGTGATGGAAGGAGCGAATGATTGTGCATGGGGTGCCAGTCAAGTGGGCTGCTTTGCCCTGGATGGTGTCAAGCTTCTCGAGTATTGTTGGAGCTGTACTTGTCTAGTCAAGGGGAGATTATTCCATCACACTCCTGACTTGTAGATGGTGGACAGGCTTAATGGAATCAGGAGGTGAAATACTCACTGCAGGATTCATGGCTTCTGACCTGCCCTTTTAGCCACAGTATTTATGTGGCTCGCCCAGTTCAGTTTCAGGTCAATGGTAACCCACAGGATGTTGATAGTGGGGAATTCAATGGTGGTAATGCCATTGAATTTCAAAGGGAGATGCTTAGATTCTCTCTGGTGGGAAGTGTTCATTGCCTGGTACTCATGTGGCACGAATGTTACTTGCCACTTGTCAGCCCAAGCCTGGATATTGTCCAGGTTTTGCTGCATTTGGACATGGGCTGCTTCAGTATCTGAGGAGTCCTGAATGATGCTGAATATTGTGCAATCATCAGTGAACATCCCCATTTTTGACCTTATGATGAAGGGAAGGTCTTTGATGAAGCAGCTGAAGATGGTTGGGGTTTGGACACTGCCCTGAGGACCAAGGCTGTAATGAGGTCAGGAGCTGAGTGGCCCTGGCAGAACCCAAACTGAGTGTTAGTGAGCAGCAACAGTGCTATCAAGCAGCACTTGTTACAACCCCTTCCATCACTTTGCTGATGATCGAGAGTCGACTGATGGGGCAGGAATTGGCTGGGTTGGATTTATCCTGCTTTTTGTGGACAGGTCACATCTGGGCAATTTTCCACTTTGCTGGGTGATGCCAGTGTTGTAGCCGCACTGGAACAGCTTGAACAGGGGAACGGCAAGTTCTGGAGCACAAGCCTTCAGTACTATTGCTGGAATATTGTAAGGGCCAGTGCAGATGCAGATCCAGGGCCTTCAGCCATTTCTTGATATCATGAGGAGTGAATCAACTCGGCTGAAGACTGGCATCTGATGCTGGAGACCTCAGGAGGAGGCTGAGATGGATCATCCACTCGGTCCTTCTGGCACCACTGATGACAGCAAACCTCAAACACTCCAATACAGTGAGCCCCCTCTCCAGGGGGTGAACATCACCATGGAAGAGAGTGAGGCAGCCTGAGTAAACACCAACACCAGCCAGGCTCAGGAACAGGTCCACAAGGAGGCCCCAGATCTGCTCACATCCCCTCCCCCACATGCCAGGCCTGCTCACACCCCCTCCCCAACACTGGGTGGCTATAGATATCAAGCCTGGGGTCTGAAGCACCCAGAAAAAAAATGAGCAATTCCTGCTTCTCTCAACCTTCCGTAAACCCATCATTCAGGAGGCCTAGTTCTGTGCTTGGATAGACTAACACTAGTCATTAGGTCCATGGAGATATTTAATTAACAAGGAGAATGCATAGACCATTCAGCTCCCAGACACAAGGTAGAAGGAGTTTCTGCTTTATTGATCATTTGATCACTGTTTGACCTGAGTTTGCTTGTGTTTCCTGTACAGGAGCAAGGCCAGCAATGAACAAAGAAAAGAACAAAGAAAAGTACAGCACAGGAACAGGCCCTTCGGCCCTCCAAGCCTGCGTCGATCATATTGCCCGTCAACTAAAACATTTTGCGCTTCCGGGGTCCGTATCCCTCTATTCCCATCCTATTCATGTATTTGTCAAGCTGCCTCTTAAACACCACTATCGTACCTGCTTCCACCACCTCCTCTGGCAGCGAATTCCAGACGCTCACTACCCTGTGTAAAAAAACTTGCCCCGCACATCTCTATAGTTTTCTCCTCTCACCTTAAATATATGTCCCCAAGTAATTGACTCTTCCACCCTGGGAAAAAGCTTCTGACTATCTACTCTGTCCATGCCACTCATAATTTTGTAAACTTCTATCAAGTCGCCCCTCAATCTCCGTCGCTCTAGTGAGAACAATCCGAGTTTCTCCAACCTCTCCTCATAGCTAATAACCTCCAGAATGAAGCAGAGATCAGGGAGACAGCTGTCACAGTCAGGGCCACGATCAGGACCACCTCAGACTCCACACCTACAAAGCAATGAGAAACCAATGGTTAGTGAAGGAAACACTGAGGGGGAAATGGAAACCAGCAGTCGGCCAACTCACCACCTGGAGACCTCTCCTGCATCCTTCGCTCAGCCTCATTCAGGGACTCTGTTGCCATCTTGGTCACATCAGTATCCAGAATGAGCAGGGCTCCAAGTGAGGCCTCACCCTCCCACTTCAATCCAGCTTCACTCTCTGCAACATCAAACATTCCAGTTAGAGAGGGGAAAGGGGGACGTCCAACATCTAGAGGATCAATGTCCCACCAGCTTCAGGTTCAAGATCTCTCCTTCCTCTGGGACCTAACCACAACTCCCTTGTGGCACCACAGTTACCCACATGGCAACAGGCACAAATGTCAATGCTCGATTCCTCCAATGGGGTCAAGCTAAACAAGAGAAAGAGCCCATCAACCAGGTTGTGCATCACATCCCCACACAACATATCCCTGAGGGAGAGAGAGGGGGAACTGACACATTCTGCACCATCTGGAAAGTACAAGCTTTGTTCCTGGAATCCCTCTGATCCAATGGAGCAACTTTCAGGTGACAGGTGATGAAAATCTGAGGGACACATTCAACACAAGTCATGATTCAGTGACTCCCTCCCAACATGGAGACCCCAATGATCAGCTTCCTCTTACCAAGGAACGGTCATCTCCAAGGAAACGGAACACATCCAGGTCAAACCGGAGCTTGTCCAGCTCCCGCTCGTCTCTTGGCAACACAAAGGTTGAAAAGGAGTCCTCAGCTTTGCTGTCCAGGAGGCAACTGAAGAAAGATTAAAAAGGGACAGGAAGTGAATCAAGTGAAGCCATTGAGATGGGACCAGCTGGAGAAAGCAGAGAGCTCCTTACCCATTGTGGTCAATGAAGCTGTATCTCGGGGTGGAGTCCTTGTCTGGGCTCAATGTAGCTACACAGCGGTCAATGTAGAGCTTCAGGGGCATGTGGTTGATCATTGAAACAGAGGCCTCAATGTGAATGAGCTCACTCAGGTAGTAGACAGTCGAAGTGCGCTCTGTAAGCCAGTCACCTGAAGTACAAGAAGACAAGGGTTAGAGACAGTGGCTGTAACTCCCAGTGAGTGACTACAGGAAATCACTCCCCATCCACCCATCACATACCATTCATTAGGCGCAGAGAGAATGACAGATGCCCTTCTCCAGACTTGGTGGAGCTGAATGGGATCCAGGTGGGCTTGATGGGGTCACTGCTCACATTGCCCTTCCTGGAAAGGCAGGGGAGTCATTTTAGGACATCTTCAGAGACCACCAGCAGCTGTAGATCTTATTGACAAAGCGAGTAAAGATTCTCACCTCAAATAACGACTCAATGGGAACGACAGCTCCATTCGTTCTCACAATGACAGATCCATAATACTCTGGGGTGTGGTTCAGGTGGGTGGTGTAGATGAGGAAATCTCCAATCATCTGAAAAAATCAGGTTAAGGAATGAAGAACTGTTCTGAAATGAGAATGTTCTACACAGGGGTTAACAATGAAGTCATCCCATCCCCTGAAAACAGTTCTGAGGGGGATTGACAGGGTCAGTGTGAAGAGACTGCTACCCCATCACTGGAGAGTTTACTATTAGGGGCTGTCAGTTCAGGTCAGGCGCCAGTCGTTTATGATTAACGTACCAGGGAATTTCTTCATTCAGCGAGGAAAGAATCTTGGGAATTCTATCCCAGTTTGAGGGTGTTCAGAGAATGCTGTGTTTTGAAGAAGTCTCCATTGTCTCCTGTAGCTTAACTAAGTCTTCATTAACTAGAATTATTTTCACAGGTACAGCTTGGTCTACCCACATTTGTGTTCAGCAGCAAACCGACCCTGGGTCTGGGTCATGGGCCTTAAATTACTGTCGGCAGTAGCGTGCTCAGTCCTACATGTAACACTGCCAGAACATCCTGTAGGTCATGCATTTTGTGACTTCACTCCCCCAGAGAGCTGTGAATGCTCAGTTATTGAGTATATTTTAGACAGATGGATTTACTTTGGGGCATCAAAGAATATGTTGTGGGGAGATTGGGGAACAGGCTCGAGGGGCCGTATGGCCTCATCTGATTATTTGTTGCTTTGTAACCTCAGCCCTTATCGAAGGAGAGAGATCATGCGCACAAGATCAGGGTCCATTAATCGGGAAGTCTCTCAACAAAAGGACAGCTTCAGTTAACAGTAAAAGGGGCCACAAGTGGACAATAACATGGAGCATGGAAATAGAACAGTTTGAAGCCAGGGCCCCATTTATTCCAATGGCAGGGAAACTGGGAAGTGTGGAGTTACTTTTCAGTCAAAGAGGACTTAATTCTTATTCCATTTTCTTCATTTAAGAGACAATCAAATTGGATTTAACTGGACTGAAACTGAAGTTTCCAGTTGAATTGATCTGAATGAGGGGAATAGAGATGAAAATCCTCAAAACAACAAAAGGAAAAGCTTGGAGGATCCAAAGAGAAAGTTCAAGACCAATGGGGCTGATGTCATACGTTGGAGAGACTCAGGAACCAGTTAAAGTAAAGTACATAACAGACTAGAATGCTAATTTGTAGTTTTATAAAGCAGGAGATATATCTCCTCAATATCATTGACATCTCACCCAGTGTTGGAATGAAGAGTGGGGAATAAACTACTTCGAGCTTAGAGCAAGAGCTGAGGATTCCCATTACCTGCAACCTGCTGCCACACTCTTGGAATCCATAGTCAAAGAGGACAGTGTGGTTCTGAGAGTAGATCCTGGTTGGCCAACAACCTGCTGTCCCCGGGGTCAGGTCAGCAGCTTTGATCAGGTGCCAGGTTCCAAATAAATCCAGCTGGACCCTGAGCAGCAGCTTGTCCTCTCCACACTGCACCATCACAGTCTGCAGTGGAGACACACTTCCACCCTCAGACACACGGAAATGGGAACCAAAGGGAGGCCCAGGAGGAGAGACTGTCTGAGGCACAGGGGTGGCTTTGACTCTGGCCTAGAAACTGTTGCCAAGTATCAGAGCCACAAACAGCTCCAACTAACACCAGCACTGGGAACAAAGCCCTCACTACAAAATCCCCCATGATACCAAACAACTCACCATCCCTTCAGCCACCAAGCAGCACCTTTTATACACACCAGCTGCACTCACCTGACACCAATGAGACCAGAAGCAGCAACGTTGAACCAATTAAACAGCCCCAATCTCCACAATCTCCACCAATGACAGAACTCACGGGTTTATTACCAGGAGGGCCGATTTTATTTGGACCAATGGGAATCACTCTGAGTTGCTCTGGTGTCACCTGACTGAATTCAGCTCCACAAGTTCTCATGTTGAAGGCACCATTAATCCAATCATCTCACGTGGTTTTGTTCATTGATCCATGAGGATGACTGGTGGGCACTGCCCACACTGACCCAGGGAGCTTGGCGTGCAGACTGATAAATGGAGTGGTGGGAAATGGAGACTCTCACACTGCTACAACAACAACAACAACTTGTAATAAATCCCAGGAAGTTTCGAAATGTAATAGGTTTTGAGCAAGTGGTCGGGGAGAGGTGTGGAAGAACAGGAGGGAAGGTGTGTGATAGGGAGGAGGGCAAGAGAGATTAAAGGATAAAAGGTTTCATGGAACAAAAGCCAAAGGCAGTGGTAATTGGGAAAGGAAAGAAACAGAAGATGTGTCCAGATGTGGTGTTAATGGCTGCATAGCAACCGTCTGAATGTAACATGAAGGAATAAAGAAAGAAACGAGACCCAAACAAACCAGCAAAAAAAAAACAAAATGAAGACAGAGGGTCTGATCTAAAAGTGTTAGCCTCAGTGCTGAGTCCAGAAGGCTGTCGAGTGTCCAGTCGAAAGATGACGTGCTGTTCCTCGAGCTTGTGTTGAGCTTCATTGGAAAACTGTAGCAGGTCAAGGACAGAAAGGTCAGAGTGAGAGCAAGGTGGGAATTGAAATGACCAGCAACAGGAAGCTCAGGGTGATACTTGTGGACTGAACGGAGGTGTCCGCAAAGCAGTCACCCAGTCTGCATTTGAACTCCCCAATGTAGAGGAGACCACATCGGGAGCAGTGAATACCGTATACTAAATTGAAAGTAAAGGAAATCGGTGTCCGCAGCATTTTCCACTTGAAAATCTGAACTTTTTCCTCATTTTGTTTTTAATGTCTGTGCTTATCCACAAAACCTCAGGAGATAAGGGTGATCGAGAAACATTTAACGTCAATTGATGAGTCCTGACTAATAGAAAAACAAAGTTTAACCATCGTTCTGCTGCAATGCTTCCCCTGTCTGAGGAGGGACTGATAAAGATTAGGAACATTGGAACAAGAGGTGGTTTTCCCTCCCACCATTCAGTTAGATCACAGCTGATTGGTCCCTCACCACCATTTACCCACCTTAGCTCCAGATCCCTTGAAATCATTCCTCACCAAAAATCTCTCAATCTCAGTCTTGTTATCTGCAGTTGTTCCATCATCCACAGCCTTTTGGGGGTAAATTCCCGGTTTCTTTGTGTGAAAAGTTATTTCTTGATTTCCCTCCTAAATGACCGAGCTCAATATGTTCCCTCATTCTTCATTCCCCCAACAGAGGAAATAGTTTCTCTGTATCGACCTCTTCAATCCTTTTAACATTCTAAACACCTGAATCTGATCATTGCTCAATCTTCTAAACTCAATGGAATACAAGCCAGGCTTATACAAGCTCTCCTCATAATTTAACCCTCGAAGCACCGTTGTCATTCTGGTGAATCTACCCGGCACTTCCTGAGCTGGGTGCCCAGAACTGAATATAATATCCAGATGGGGTTTGACCAAGGTTCAATACAACTGAAGCAGAAATTCATTCCTTTTACAATCCAGCTTCCTTGAGGTAAGGGTCAACATTCCACTCATCGTTTTTTTATTGCTACCTTTACCTGACCACCAGCTTTTAATAATTAGTGTCCTTGGAATCTCAAACCACTTTGTTCCTCTCCAGTTCCTGGTTTCTAACCATTTAGAACATTTTGGAATTTATTTTTTCAATTCCAAAATGGATGACCTCACACTAACATCACAATTACACAAGTTGTAAACACACATATCAATTGCAATGAATGCTTGGGTCTGTTTTTGCACCCTCAGTGAGAATGTTAACAGAGTGAACGCGGTCCTTACCATTGGCACTGAAGACTGCATTCTGAAATCCAGCTCTCATTGACACCATCAGGAGCCAGGGTGTGCCCATGCATGTCCAGCAGTGGAAGGCTGTTTGCTTCTCCAGAACTTCAGATAAGGCTGTAATACACCAAGGGTTGTGGATTGAGATGCTCCTTGCAGCATTTCTTGTTCATCAATGATCAGACTCAAAGATCAGATGGAGTTTATCAGGTGCACTTCAACCATGAGTGCTGTGTTGAAGGCAGTCATCCACACGCGACTGTTATACACTGACTAAAGACGATTCCCCACATGTCAAGATGCCGTGTATGTTCCAGGGAAGGATGTTTGTGTGGTTTCTCCACTACACTTGAAGCCTTTGTCTTCTCGGTGGTAGAGGCTGTGGGTTCACAGGGAAGCCGAGGGGTTTGGCAGCACTGCATGTTGCAGATGTCACACACTCCTGACACTGGACACCGGTGCTGGATGGATCATGTGGAAGGTAGTTGGAGGAGTGGTGAAACAGTCTGTGCGGCATCACCCTGCTCAATGTGTAGTCACTGCAGTTCTGTTCACATAAACAATCATATTTTACTGATGCACATTCCCAGAGAGGAATCACATCTGCTCAAAGTGCACGTTGAGAAATTGGGTAAGTGCTTACCATACATGTCTGTTTGTGCAAATGGTGGACTTTAGAAGATAGTTATGTTTTAAACTTCCTCCTTTAATTCCAAATAAAATAGATTAATTTGGAGAGAGGGATGTGACCTCCTGTGAAATCTGCCTGGAGACCTCGCAACGTGACTTCAATGAAATCTTGGGCAGGGAGAAATATCTTGTTAAAATCAGGAAGGATTTGGGCTTTTAAAAACAAGACTACGTTTTTGCTGAGAGATCCATGTAATGTATAAATGTGGTGTGTTTTTGGCTGTGTTAAGAAGTTAATGGCAAATACCTTTTCTCTAGTTTGGAGTATTAGTTTCCTATTAAGTAGTGTTTAGTCTGGGTTGATTTTGGTGTTTTGTTACAGCAAAGGTTTTCAAACATGAAATCTTGTCATGTGATTCTTTGTGTTGTTTACTGGGAAGTTCATATCTTTTTTTAAAGTTACCAGTCTCTCTGGGAATCATAACACTATCCAATGAAATTAATGTTTTACATTCTTTAAGTGAATAAAATTTTTCAGCATTGCACACAAGCCAACAATTAGAAACTGAGTTTACATTCCAAAGCTCTGTCCAGTGGGGTTTTTACAGGTCACTTTGTACAAACTTGCTGCTTTGATTTTTTATTGGCTAGAGAGGGTCCTCCAGTCTCCTGAATTATACGGATATTTTTATATTGATTCATTCTAAAGTAGTGGAACTTCAGCTCATTGTTGTAAAGAGCCATCGCAGACACAATGGGCCAAATGCCTTCCTCCTGTGCTGTTTGATCCCATCTTGCTCTGTGGTCTGACATTGTGATTCTGACCATTAAAGGTGACCTTTCAGTCTCCAGCTGTAGGTCAGTAATTGGCCTTTTGTCATTGTTAATCTGTACGGTCCTTCCCCAAACATCAGGCAAGGTCCACAATCAGAATCAGGAAGTCACCAATACAACTTTCAATTCCATTTAAAACAATTGTCAAAAATGCCGGGGGGAAGATGGGGAGAAATTTTTTTTTTTCACAGGGAGTTATGATGATTGTCTGAAAGGGGGATGGAAGAAGATTCAATATCACTTAATAATTCACTTTCAAATAGGACATGGATATTTATTGAAAAAGGAAAAATGTGCAGGGCTACAGGGAAGGAGTGAGGGGATGGGATGAATTGGGTCCCTCTTTCAAAGAGCCTGAAAAGTACAGTGGGCAGAATGGCCTCTTCCTGTGCTGGAAGATTCGATCAACATTTTATAATTAAAGACTTTACAGTGCAGACCATCCATTCGGCCATGTTATTGGGCCTGGGGTAGTGTGGGTGATGAGGTAATATGTCAACTCCCCACTTTTTCACACATCACCTCGAATGGTTTTCCAGAATATTGGGCTCCGTTGTCCGAAACCACTTCTTACGGTGCCTCAAAAAGGCTGAAGATTGAACTCAATGGGCAGAATTTTACAGCTCTGTCATGGCCTGGGTGGGGCTGTAAAATGCCGGGAGCCTTTCAAAAGTCCCTTAGCTTTGGCGTGACTGTAAAATGCTGCCGGCATAAAATTCCACCCAATGCGTTGGCAGTGGCTGCGCTGGATGTATCATGGAACTGATGAATATTTGGCGAAATCATCACAACCAAGAAATCACCCCATGGATGCTGAAGAGATCGGTTAACATTCTAATTATTGGATGTATCGATGAAAAAAGAGACTTTTTTGTCTTGCTCTCGTCAGGTCAATTTGCAAGAATGGCAATGAAAGGGAAACAACAAATTTATACTGTATGAGAACAGAGTGTTTGTTGCTGGTCAAGTGGACTCTGATTGGTTGAGGCATTGCCATGGAGAATGCACCAGTTGATGGTGATTGACATTTAACTGCCATGCACTGTTTGAAGTTTAAAATAGGGCCCAAGCCATTTGCTCATCATGCAAGCTTGATGCTTAAATAGGGCTCATCAAAGGCATCCTGCAGGATAATGGCTACCCTGATCAGATTATTTCGCACTGTATATCACGCAAACTCAAGAACGGGCCTAAGACTGTCTCCTTTGGCTGTGAAAAGTGCCCAATCTACCTCACACTACTCTAGAAGGGCAAGGTATCTCAAAATTTGAGCAGCAGGTGAAACTAGTTGTTTCACACTGCTACAATGCAATAGCAACACGAGTGCTATTGGCCACTAACAAGATGCTGCCATCAAGCCAAAAAGACATTTTGCCTATCACACAAGTGAGTAATGTGGTATATGAGTTTCAGTGCCAGTGTGATGCTAGGTATGTAGGCCGTATGTCCCAAAACCTGGCGGATCATATCAACATCATGTCCCATCCACTGTTCACAATGGGCAAGGTACAGGCTGGATCCAACCAGCCCATAAAACATAATGTGCAACATTAGATATGATTCGCGATTGGAGAACATTTGCTAAACAATCAGCAGTGTGCTAAGAATTATGCTGATGATCAATTTAAGATTTTAAGATTGTCAGGCAGCCTCACAGTGTGGCCCATTTGTGTGTACTGGAAGCTACATATATTTATTCACAGGGCCCTGTTCATTGCAGACAGAAAGAACATGTACGCATATTGCGCCTGTTTAACTGAACAAAATAAGTGACAGCCATTCACTCGTTCATTCCTCAGGGCAATGTCTTGATCAATCAGAGTCAAGCTGCCTGGTTTACATTTCAAACAATTCTTAGCAGTTAACTGTAAGTCACCATCACCTGGTGCATTCTCCATGGCAGCATCTCTACCATCAGAGTCTACTTGCTAACCAATCAGCACTCTCTACTCACACAGTATAAATTTGTTTTTTCCCTTATATTGCCTTTCTTGCAAATTGTCCTGACGAGTGCAAGATGAAAAGCTTTGACAAAAACTGTCTCTTTTTTTCAGCAATACTCAGGTTCTGGACCATCAAATGTTTATTGGATGTGTGGGTACCTTGTGAGGTAATAATGATTCTTCTGATGTCAGGGCATGTTGACTTGGCACGCCTCACATTCCCTCTGGCAGGATGTGAACAAGTGGAGACCCACAGGGGTCTGTGCTGAGGCCTCAACTTTTTACAATTTACATCAATGACTTAGATGAGGGGAGTGAAGGCTGGTAGCTCAATTTGCAGATGACGCAAAGATAGGTAGGAAAGTATTTTGTGAAGAAGACATAAGGAGGTTCTTGATGGATATAGAAAGGTTGAGTGAGTGGGCAAAGATCTGGCAAATGGAGTTTAATGTGGGATGTGTGAAGTTGTTCACTTTGGCAGGAAGAACAAAAAAGCAGAGTATGACTTAAATGGAAAATGGCTGCATAATTCTGAGGTGCAGAGGGATCTAGATGTTCTTGTACATGAGCCACAAAAACTTAGTGTACAGGTACTGCAAGTAATTAAGAAGGCTGATGGAATGCTATCCTTTATTACGGGGTGAACTGAACATATAAGTAAGAATGTTTTGCTTCAGTTATATAGGGCATTGGTGAGACTGCACCTCGAATGCTCTGCACAGTTTTGGTCTCCTGATTTAAGGAAGGATGTAAATGCATTGGAGGCAGTTGACAGGAGGTTTACTAGGTTGATACCTGGAATGAGTGGGTTGTCTTTTAAGGAAAGGTTGGACAGGCTGGGCTTGTTTCCACTGGAGTTTAGAAGAGTGAGGGGGGTGATTTGATTGAATTATACAAGATCCTGAACAGCCTTGACAAGGTGGACGTGGAAAGGATGTTTCCTCTTGTGGGAGAGTCCAGAACTAGGGGGCACTGTTTTAAATTTAGGGGTCACCTTTTTAGGATGGAGATGAGGAGAACATTTTTCTCTCAGAGGGTTGTGCGACTTTGGGACTCTGCCTCAGAAGGTGGTGGAGTTGGGGTCATTGAATATTTTTAAGGCAGGGGTAGATAGATTCTTGTTAGGCTAGGGAATCAAAGGTTATCGGGAGTAGATGGGAATGTGGAAATCGAAACACAAGAAGATCAGCCATGATCTTATTGAACGGTGGAGCAGGCTCGAGGGGCCGAATGGCCTACTCCTGTTCCTGTTTCTTACGTTCTTATCATTCGATGTCTAGATTCATACCTGATCACTATACTGTTCTCCAGCCTGTTTCCTGGTTCAATCTATCCACATATACACTTGGTGCAATTGCTGGAGGATGTCAGGTCTAAGAGAACAAGGACTTTCTGGCCCTTGGGGAATCCCAAGCTCATCTCTGTGAGGCCAAAATAGTCTTAGAGCCTCTGGAATATCCTGGAAGGACTCTGGCCACCCTCCAATCACGGTCTTCCATAACTGTTGCAATACAGGAACGTTGGACATCTCTTGTTGCAGTTGCTGGCATCTATTCTTCCCGAAATTCAGCCGGTCGATATGAAAGATGTCTTCAATTTCCATTTCGATGAAATCCACTTGCAGATCTAAGGAAATATCTGCAGTTTTGGATCAGATGTGAGCATGGAACAAGCCAGTTTGTAGCCTATGTCACAGTCGTAGCCTTGTATTTTGATGAGTAAGTGATGGAATCTGGATGGTGCACTAGTTAACAGCTGAATGTCAATTGTACACATGAGGTGTGGACTCACTGGATTCTGTAATCACAGGTTTGGATAATCATACAGCCTGAATGGAATTCATTTGCTCCATTATGTCTGTACCATCTTTGAAAGAGCGATTTTGCTTTGTCTCTCCTGCCTGCTCTTTCCCTATAACCCTGCAAATCCCCCCTATCAGTATTTATCCTGTTCCCTTTTGAAACTTACTATTGAATCTGTTTCCAGCATGTCTTCAGGCAGTGCATTCTAGATTGGAACAACTCACTGGATAAAAGGAATTGTGTCGAATTCTGGGTGTTTCATATGAGAAAGGATGTGAGGGTCTTGGAGGGAGTGCAGCAGAGATTTACTGGAATGGTACCAGGGATGAGGATTTCAGTTATACGGAGAGATCAGAGAAGCTGGGATTGTTCTCCTTAGAGCAGATAATGTCAAGGGGAGATTGAATGGAGGTGTTCAAATTAATGTGGAGTATTGACAGAGTGAGGAGAAACTGTTTCCACTGGAAAAACACTCAGTTACAAGATTTCAAATATTTGTCAAAAGAACCAGAGGGGAGAGAAAGAGAACATTTTTATCCAGTGAGTTGTTCCAATCTGGAATGCACAAATCTTTGAAGGTGGCAGGAGAAGTTGATCAAATTGTTAAAAATCCCTGCAGGATATTTGGTTTAGACAGAGACAGAGGCCAGGATTTTCCAGCCACGCCATGGTGGGACCTGCTGCGGGAGATTTGGTGGCCCAAACAAAAGCCCATTGACTTTCGATGGGAGCAGACGATCCCGGTGGTGGATGGGGCTGGAAATTCACACCCATCGAGTGTAAAAGCCTTTGAGGATTTGTGTACATGTTCTCCACTGTCCCTGCACCTCATTTAAAATCACCTGATATTATTTATATCATCTGTCCTCATTCTTCCTCCCACATGAATCATTCACATTGCTCTGCATTAAATTTCATTTCTCAGGTATGTTTTATATTTTATATCTCACATTGATGTTGATTTTCTACGTGTCTAACAGATTTTATTCGCAGTGTTTTAAATGTCTGCTCCAGCTTCCAACACTTTCTTCAGCTTTATTTACTTTTCTCTGAGTCCACACTCAGGCTTAATTAATCAAGCACCATGAGCACTGATCAGTCAACAGACAGACATAATCAAAGGCAGAACAATTGAATCATTGGACACCACAAATTCTCTCTCCATTTCACCAATCTATGTCCTCCTAAAGCCTATTCCTATTCTCCTCACTGTTTACATTCTGTATTCCTGTTATCTATAAACAACAAAATTCTATCCTTTATATATGTCCAGGTCATTTAACTGTATCAGAAGGAGCAGTGGTCCTAATACTGACTCGTGGGGAACATCACTGTGTACTCCCCTCCATCCTGAATTGTCACCGTTGACCACTTCTGTCTGCTTCTGTCCCATAGCCAGTGTCGTATCCACAATGTCACTGCCCCTTTAATCTATGGGTTTCACCTTCCTAACATGTGACAATTGAAAGTCCATATACATAACATGAACCAGGCTGAGCTCATCAACCCTCTCCATTACTTCCTCAAAGAACTCCAAGTTGGTCAGACACGATTTCCCATGAACATACCTTTGCTGCTGCTCATTTATTAACTCATGTTTTCCAAACCACATTTTAAGTTGTTACAGATTTTAGAAGTTAGAAGTTTCCCCCAATGTTTCACTGATGTGAGACTGGCTGGTTTGTAGTTACAGGGTTTATCCCCCTCTCCTTTTTTAAACCGGATGGAACATTTACAACCCTCCAGTTCTCTGGCACCACCGCCATATCCAAGGAGGATTGGAAGGTTAGGGTCAGTGTGTCCACTATTTCCACCATTCCTTCCCTCAGTTACCCTCACAAATCACATCCAGACCGGGTAAATGTTCTACTTTATTGTGGTATAAGAAGTGTTGGATTGGAAGGGACTAACTGAACTTGTTTGTTCAGTGACTGTAATTAATGTCACTCTCCATGGATCCTAATTGTGTCACTGGAGGGTTTCCCTCTTCTGTTAAAAGGGAATCCTTTCAATGTGTTATCCCATAATGTCAGCGGGAACGTCACCACGAACACTGACAGGGATCAGCGGCTCCAGAGAAGGGGAAGAGGATGGATCAGAATCTGAGAACAATGGATTGGAATGTTACAACAATGGATTGGAATCTGAGAACAATCGACTGGAATGTTACAACAATGGACAGGAGTTTCTCCTGGGATTTTTACTTTCTTTCCACATATTATGATCGTCTATCGTTAAAAATTCAGATCAAATATTCACTTTACATCGTTCAGTACTTTTACTATCCCATCCTGGCTATTGTTGGTGTCTCTGGTAAGTCTCTCTATTAACTCTGTCCACCATGTTTAACTGTATTACTGTTCCCATCATTTACTCTGCCCTCTTTGCTGCTGTTGCTGCTGGTGATTCTCTATAATCAGTTATTAACTCTATACCCCATTGCTAACTGCATTCCTGGTTTTGTAATTTTCTTTCACTTGTGTTGCAGTTGGTGTCCCTGATAATTCTGTAAACCATGATTCATTCTCTTATTCTTTCTCATTAAACTCTTGGGAAGACTGAAGTCAGTGTCATCAGTCCCCACTATAAACTCCATTCCATACCCATGAACTGCATCCACTTCCCTGACCAATGTCTGAGGCTGAACCAGGCTGATGCAACCTTTGATTTCTATTCGACCCAGAGCTGATTTCTGACCCCATATAAACTACTGCTCATCCCAAACTCTGCTTCCCATGTCCTACCTCACACCGAATCCCATTCACTAATCATCGCTGTGCTCACTGACCTCCACTGATTCCTGGTCTTGTAACTCCTCAATTTTAATATTCCCATTCCTATGTTCAAACCTCCCCATGCCTTTTCCCCTCCATTTAGTTTCATTCCCTGTTAATTTCCCATGTTCCTGCATATCATTCCCTTCAAGTGTTTATCCAAACCTCTTTATAAAATCAGTTTCTTTCCTTCTCTTTCTTGGTCGTGAATTTTGTCTCACCAGCATCAACAGTGTTCCAGAAGCCTTGATTCTTAGAATATTGTAAACTGCACAGCCAGCCACTCCCAGGATGTGGACTTAGACAGCTTGAGTGAGTGGGCAAATACATTGACATGATTTCACTGTCTCCAGCTCCTTCTCTTGGACCACTCTATTCTTGTACAAGACCAGAAAGCACCTCCTCCCTCACTTCCCAGAGTTCAGTTCTCAGCCTCACTCCATTCAGACAAAGTTTCACCTTTCTGCTACTTACTTCATAGGTCTGTGAAACCTCCTGTATTTATACCAGCTGAAATCCTAGTCAGCTGATTCAGCCACTTATGGCTAGGAAACTAGTTCTGACTAACTACCTAATTAACAAATTACAAACAAAGGCAAGTGGAGTGCAGCTGAGATAACTGAGTGAAGACTTGGAATTTGGCGGTTGGGCGTGCGGGGGTGTTAAAGTGTTAATTTTTACTCTTAAATTTTGTTCTTAAAAGCTAATCTAGTCTGTAATTAGCAGTAACTGGAAAGTACTGTGCAGGCAGGCTGAGTTCTTTCATTCTGGCAATTTAGACAAGGTAAACTCACTCTCAGCTGTAGGAGCTGAGTAGTTAACTAGCTAACTGCCTGAACCTGGTTACTGAAGCCGCAGTTCAGTCTACAATGGATTCAGGATTCTTTAGTGCAGCCAAGGCAAACGGAGTTCAGCTGAGCTAACTGAGTGGAGACTTGGAGATTGGTGAGAGGGGAAGTTCAGTGAAGCAGGGAAGGAGGTGTTTATTTCCTCTTTCTATCTTTCTCACCCCATAGGAATTGGTTCTTGCTCCAGTCCAGGGAAAGGAGTGAGCAATTTGGTGAGTATCGGGCTAGTGAATAAGCTCCATTCTATCCCTAAGGCTTTAAAAGGTACACAAATTTGTGGTAAAGTTAATAAAATATACAAGGAAACGACATAGGTAAATGATTAATATAATTGAGTAATTATTTAAAACACATTAAGGATGGCAGGGCAGGTGATGTGTCGAGGCTGCAGCATGTGGGAGCTCCTGGATAACATTGTGATCCAGGTCAAACACGTCTGCAGTAAGTGTTTGTAGCTTGAGGAGCTTTGGCTCAGAGTCATTGAGCTGGAGGCTGAACTGCAGACACTGCGGCACATCAGGGAGGGGGAAAGTTACCTGGATGCTTTATACCAGGAGGCAATCACACCTCTTAAGACCGGGTCTTCAGATTTGGTCAGTGGCCAGGGACAGGAGGGTATGACTGCGAGTGAGGAAGATAAGGGGACCCAGAGGGCAGGAGTGCAGGAGTGTGAGCCTCAGCAATTATTTAACAGGTTTGAGGTTCACTCAGCTTGTTTGGATGAGAGCAGAGACAGCAGTGTGGATGAGCAAACAGACCACGGCATCGTAGTACAGGAAGCCATTCAAATTGGGGGAGCAAAAGTGAACATAGTGGTAGTAGGGGACAGTATAGTGAGGGGGATTGACACTGTTCTCTGTAGCAAAGAGCGAGAGTGCAGATGGTTGTGTTGCCTGCCCGGTGCCAGGGTTCTGGCATCTGCTCAGGGTTGGAGAGGAATTTGCAGTGGGTGTGGTGGTTCCAGTGGTCGTGGTCCATGTAGGTACCAAGAAAAAGGCAGGATGAGGAAGGAGGCTCTGCATAGTCAGTACGAGGAACTAGTCACCAAACTAAGAAGCAGAACCTTAAAGGTAATAATCTCTCTGTGGTAATTATAGTTTGGATAAACTTAGGACTGTAGCTTTAAGAATGATCCTGTGTTGTAAGATCACATGATTTGTGTAAATCAACATCTCAGCAGCGCAGGGAACCTCTAGGGGAGAGTTCTTCTTTAGTTACGGAGTATGATGCACATATGTAAGTTGCTGCTGCTGTCTTGTAAATAAAGTTCACTGTGTCCACTCAGAAAAGTTGTCTGGAAGATCAACTCTATAACAAACTGGCGATGAGGAACATCAGATGCGCTGCTGTAACTTGCTCAGAGATTGTCGGTATCTAAGTTCACTAAAAAGAAAAGAAGATATTCTGATCTGAAATGCCACAGTTTGGCAGAACCAATCCCTTTGAACAAATCACAAACGATTATTCTCAATATATAGATCAACTTGCGTTCTACTTTCAAGCCAACAAAATCACAGAGGTGGGAAGGAGGAGAGCGATTCTCTTGAGTATTTGTGGAGGCAGGACCTACTGTTTAATCTGAAGCTTGAAGGCCCCCAGTGCTCCAGATTCATAGACTTTCAGTCAATTAGTAGACCTCATTCAGGGACATTTTCAACCCAAGCCCTCAGTCACAATGCAGAGATTCCGGTTTAATTGATGGAATGGAGTCCCAGGGGAGTCCATTGCTATCTACATGGTGAAATTAAAACAACTAACGGAAGATTGTGAATTGGGTGAAACCCTGAATGACATGCTCAGAGATTGTTTGGTATGTGGCGTGCAGGAGGATGCTATTCAGCAAAGATTGCTGGCTGAAGTGGATCTTGATTTTAAGAAAGCGTTAGAAATAGCGCTGGTGATGGAAAGCTCCGGAAGGGATTCACAAGCAATTCAAGGGGCACAAAATAGCGCTGTCCTCCTAGTTGGGCAGGAACAGTCAGCAGAAAGTGGCGTGAAAAGCCAGAACTCTGCTATGAAGTGGGAAACAGCCCCTGCAAGCCAAAAAATGCGAGGAAATCGCTCAGCAACAAAATCAAAAATGAATTTGTATCGACTTGGAAACAATCATTCTTCTAGCGGTTGGCAATTTAAAAAAGTAGAGTGTTATTTTTGTCACAGGAGTGGACACATATTGAAACATTGCAAAGTGAGATTTAAACAGGCCTCCAAACAACAATCGAAGTTCAATGAAGTCTGTAGTGTAGAAGAGCCGGAAAGAACCAATTCTGACATTTATTCATTATTCAACATGAAAGTTGGAAAGACAGAGCCAATTATTGTCACAGTGCAAATGAATGGTAAACAATTAAAAATGGAAGGAGACACAGGTATTTCTCCCACTGTAATAGGAGAACACACTTTCAGATATTTAAATAAAGGTGATCAACAATTAAATTTGGAACAAACATCTGCCAACTTGAAAACATATGCAGATGAAGAAATCCAGGTAATAGGTATCACTAGAGCAACTGTTCATTCTAGACACCAATTGGCACAGCTACCAGTGATGGTGGTAGGAGGTGAAGGACCAAGCCTTCTAGGGTGTGATTGGTTGAAAGAGATTAAATTAAACTGGTCCGAAATCTTCCAGTTGCGAGCAGGGACACCACTCGAGTTGCTAATAAAATATGACACTGTCTTCAAGGATGAACTGGGAAAAATCCAAGGCCTACAGGCCAGGATTTATGTGGGCCCAGAAGCAACCCCTCGCTTCTTGAAAGCAAGACCGGTGCCATACGCCCTGAGAGAGAAGTTTGATGCTGTGTTGTACCGGCTAGAGAGGCTGGGTATCATAAGATTGGTCCAGTTCTCAAAGTGGGCAGCACCCAAATTCCTTAAACCAAACCAGACCATCCGGATCTGCGGGGACTATAAACTAACAATCAACGGAGCAGCCAAACTGGACAGGTACCCCATTCCCAAGATTGAAGACCTATAGCAGGAAGTACAACGTATATAAAGCTTGACATGAGTCATGCATATCAGCAACTGGAGTTGGAAGATGCCTCCTGGGAATTTGTGACCATAAATACCCACAAAGGGTATCAACATACATGCCTGCCCTTCGGTGTCTCCTCGGCCTGTGCCATTTTCCAAAGGACAATTGAGAGCTTACTACAGGGCCTACCTCAAGTAATGGTCTACCTGGACAACGTACTGATAACTGGGTTCACAGAAAAGGAACACTTGGCAAACCTGGAGGAAGTTTGGGAACAATTTTTGGAAGCAGGAGTGTTCCTGAAGAAGGAAAAATGCACTTTTCAGGCAAACAAAGTCATTTATTTGGGCCTCTGGGAAGATGCCCAAGGGTTACACCCTGTTGTGGAGAAAGGTAAAGCAATAAGAGAGGCACCTGCACCTAAGAACATCTCTGAACTTAAATCATTTTCAGGGATGGTAAATTATTATGGGCGATTTCTACCAAATTATTCCACAGTTCTAGCCCCTCTACATTCTCTGCTAGGAAAAAAACAGGGTTGGTTTTGGAAGTCACCCCAAGAAGAAGCCTTTGTGAAAGTAAAACAGCTCTTATACTCTTCAAATTTGTTAGTGCATTATGACCAGACAAAGGAATTGGTGCTAACCTGTGACGGGTCCCCCTATGGATTGGGAGCGGTCCTATCTCACAAAATGGATGACAGCACCGAGAGGCCATTAGGCTATGTATCCAGGACACTTATCACAGCTGAAAAAGGATATTCTCAGCTCCAAGAGGAAAGTGTGTTCATTATTTTTGGCATAAAACAAATTCCACCAATACGTGCACAGGCGACATTTCACGATCGTATTAGACCACAAACCACTTTTGGGTCTTTAGTGAGGAAAAGGCTATATCACCCATAGCGTCAGCACGAATATAACGATGGGCCATAATTTTGGCAGCATATGAATAACCTTTGTACATAGACCAGGGATTCATATAGCAAATGCCGATGCCCTAAGTCGCCTTCCTTTACAAGAGAACAATGACCACATCCCAATTCCTCAAGCACTCATATTAGTAATGAATTTCCAAGATTCCTCGCCAGTCTGTGCCAGGCAGATAAGAAACTGGACGAATTGTGATCCAGTCCTGTCTCGAGTGAGAGACTAAGTGTTACATGGCTGGTCCCAGGAACCAGTCTCTGATGAATTGAAGCCATTTTGCAACCGAAGATACGAGATGAGCAGTCAAGATGGTATTCTATTATGGGGTGTATGAGTGGTAGTTCCTTCACAAGGAAGGGAACCACTCTTAGTAGAGCTACACATGCCCATCCAGGAATCTCACGCATGAAGACGATAGCGCAAAGTTTTCTTTGGTGGCTGGGGATGGAAGGTGATATTGGACGGGTGGTAAAACACTGTGTGCAATGTCAACAGCTGCAAGAGTTACCAGTGGCAGTCCCGTTACACCCATGGGAGTGTCCTGGTAGTTACCCCCCTCCCCCCCCTCTATCAACATCATGGGTGGAATTTTCCCAGGTTGGCACTAAGTGCGGTAGCGGGTGGGTAAAATGATGTTTTACCCGTGGGCCTCGATGTCGGGTTTTCGCACTGTATCATCCCAAACCCGGCACATTATTTCTGCATTCCTGGGAAACCTGCTGTTTCCATGGCGAACGGGCTCCCATTCACCCGCCTGCCATCACCCAGCCGCTGCATCTCGCCGGGCACCATGTTTAAAGTCCAGCCACAAGCACATATTTCAGTTCATCCAGACCACCACTGCTGCATGGAAGACATGGCCCTGAAACTAAAGAGAACTGCAGCCCCAGATTCAGCCACACGTTCCTCGAGAACCTTTTGGATGCCGTAGAGACCTGCCAGGATGTCCTCTACGCCCGCTCTGGCCGCAGGATGGACAGCAACAGCAACAGGTGCTGAAGGTGGATAAAGGATCAGATACTTTAACAGTTTTATGGCTGCATCTCTATGATATGACCCTGATCACAAAGAACAAGTGAGCTGCCCTCGGCCAGACAGGAGTCAGACATTCTCAGAGGCTGTGTGAAGATTTATGGAGTGTGCGCAGTGCATGGTCATCATCATCTTCCTGTAATTGAGTGACTATTAGGGCCTCCCCTGCGTCTCCATGACAGGAGCATTCTCACATTCTGCCATAAGCCAGACAGGAGTCAAACGTTCACAAATGCGATGTGAGGGACTATGGTGTCTCCTCACTGCATGTCGTCATCATCCTCCATAAATCTAGCAACTCGAGACGATGGCATCCGTGACCTCATGGATGCATTTATGGGTCGAGGCTTGTGATGCCCTGCAGAGGTCACCTGTGCAGCTCTTAAAGGAGCCATTGGTGTCGAAATTGAGCGCTGTGGTCACTTTCATGGCCACTGGCAGTGGATGCCCTCCATGCCCCTGTGGTGCCAAATCCTGCAGTAGCTGGCAGATGTGCCCAGACATGCACAGTCTGCAGAGACACTGGTTCTTGGTCATCTGCAGGAATGAAAGGCGGCGTCTATAGACCCTGGGTGTCGCTAGGCGCCAACCAGCCAGGGCTCGCTCTGGCTCTTGGGCTGCGTGTGCGGGAGCCACAGCCCCACTTCTTCCTGAGGTTGCTGGTCCCCTCCTCTGCGCAGCCAGGAGCCTCAGTCACTCTCTCCTCCGTTGTCTTCGCTCTCTGTAGGCCATCAGGCATACAGCTAGTTCACCAGGCTCCATGATCCTAATGTACTCCTCCTGCTGGGTTAAAGAGAGAGACACCTGGTTAGCATGGGTGTACTAAGAACCTGTCCTGCTTAAGTGTGACGGCCCCTTGACATTTCCCGGAGAGAGCTGATCCCCACTTGGATGGCCAGAGATTAGTGCGCTGCATGGCTGCCCTGTTAGCTTGAACCATGGGGGAGGCTGGTCCAAACCGGGATGTTTACATTGCAAGAGGCTGTGAACACCTCCAGCAGTGACTGCTCCATGGCCAGCTTTAGCGAGGAGATTGTACAACGTGTGCAGTCCAACTGCTCTGCAGTCCACTAAAGTGCTCCTGAATGTGCAGTCTGTGCTGGGGGGAGCTCTGGAGAACTTGGTGGCTCTTTGATGCCTCTGCGTTGCTTGAGTGGGCAGATAAGCTCGGAGCCCGACCCCAATCATATCAATGTGGCTGTGCCTGAACTGTCTGAGTTTCAGAGGAATGGTCACTTCATACAGGTTTCCCTAATACGAGGTATTCAACTCCGAATTCCCCTCAAAGTGCAGCCGCCAAGTGCAGGTCGTTTCTGTGCTGTTGTGAAACACGTCGGCGTGCTTTCCCACCGACCTGGACGCACAATCCAGCGGGAGAGGTGTTGGGGGAAGGGTGATTCCAGCGGCCTGGCCGGAAAATGATGGGCTGATGTATGACAATGAGGTTCCCGATGTCCGATGGCGGGAAACACGGCCGCTGTCGGCAGGCTGAGCGGACGGTCGAGAACTGGTTTCCCGCCATCGTGGCCATATTGTCCGCTCATGCCACCGATCACGCCCAGTGCCAGCGGGCATGGAAAATTCCACCCCATGGGGGCTGACCATTGACTAGAAATTGAACTGGACCAGCCAAAAACATACTGTGGCTACAAGAACAGGTCAGGGTCTCGGAATTCTGCAGTGAGTTACTCATCACCTGATTCCTCAAAGCCTGTACCATCCACAAAGCACATGTCCGGAATGTGATGGAATACTCTGCACTTCCCGAAGTGAGTGCAGCTCCAACAACACTCAAGAAGCTGGACACCATCCAGGACAAAGCAGCCGGCTTGATTGGCACCCCATTCACCACCATCAACATCCACTCCCCCCACCACCAATGCACAGTGCCCGCAGTGTGTACCATCTACAGGATGCACTGCACAAACTCACCAAGGCTCCTTCGACAGCACCTTCCAAACCCACAGCCACTCCCACCTTGACGGACAAGGGCAGTAGATGCGTAGAAACACCACCATCTTCAAGTTCCCCTCTAAGCTACACACAATTAAGATTTGGAACTATATTGCTGTTCCTTCACTATTGCTGGGTCAAAATCCTGGAACTCCCTTCCTTATAGTACAGTGGGTGAAGCTACACCACATGGACTGCAGCGGTTCAAGAAGGCAGCTCAACACCACCTTCTCAAGGACAATTAGGGAAGGGCAATAAATGGTGGTCCAGCCAGTGATGCCCACATCCCATGAAAGAATAAATGACTAACACTGAAAGAAACTACAATTTACTGTTACACTTAAGTTAAACATAAAATGCAAACTCAACTAGATTTTAGAAAGGAATCAATCCTTAAAATTCTTTCACTTCCCAAATTCCCGGAGCTAAACACTTAAACTCGCTGCACTCAGACAAAGCTTAATGCTGTGGACTCCTTGTGTGGCTCCAGTGTCACCTTTTGTTTTATAATGCTCCTGTTAAGAGTCTTGGAATGTTTTAATACACTGAAAGTGCTGTGTAAACATGTTATTGTTGTTGAAATAGTCAGCATGGCTGGAAGAAACTATGGAGCGAGAAACAGAGCTAATGTTTCCGGTCCATGGATCTACATCATTACCGGGGGCGCTTGGGGAATTTTAATTATTTTAGCCAGACATTGAAAGGCTGGAGAGGAGCATTTGGATCAACACTGACATCATCAACAATTTCAGTATCATCCTTTTAGCATTTAATCTGTCCTGCCTTCCATCATATCATAGACCTTCCCTTTGAAAGAACATTTGTTCTTTCAGGTACAATCATTTCAATGAAATGACAGCAAAATGCTGCAGATGCTGGAAATCTGAAATAAAAACAAAAACTGCTGGAAAAGCTCCGCAGACCCGGCAGCACCTGTGGAGCAAGGAGCAGAGTTAACGTTTCGAGTCCGTGTGACTCTTCTTCAGAGCTGCTTTTTTTGTGAGGACTAAAGGAGGTGCTGATAGCGGCAGAATGTGTTAATAGCAGAACAAGGGTCAGCGCTCTGTGAAAGTACAACATAGAAACAAGTGACAGAAAGCCCTGTGGGAGCAGGGGTGGGGGGAAAAGGATTTTAAAAATCAATGAATAAATAAAAATAAATATATAAAACTAAAAATGAAAATAAATAAGAAGAAAAATTTTAATTAAATTGAAATAAAGAAAGTGGGATTAATAAAGGATTAGAGATGGTTGAGAGAGTTTATGGTCTGAAGTTGTTGAACTCAATGTTCAGTCCGGAAGGCTGTAAAGTGCCTAATCAGAAGATGAGGTGATTTTCCTCCAGTTTGCGTTGAGCTTCACTGGAACATTGCAGCAGGCTACGGAGAGACATGTGGGCATGAGAGCTGGATGGTGTGTTGAAATGGCAAGCGACAGGAAGGTCTGGGTCATAGAAACATAGAAACATTGAAAATAGGAGCAGGAGTAGGCCATTCGGCCCTTCGAGCCTGCCCCACCATTCATTATGATCATGGCTGATCATCCAACCCAGCTCCCGCTTTCTCCCCATATGCTTTGATCCCTTTCTCCCCAAGTGATAGATCTAACTCCTTCTTGAAAACATACAATATTTTGGCCTGAACTACTTTCTGTAGTAGCAAATTTCACAGGCTCACCACTCTCTGGGTGAAGAAATTTCTCCTCGCCTCAGTCCTAAATGGTCCACCCCGTATCCTCAGACTGTGACCCCTGGTTCCGGACTCCCCCACCATCAGGAACATCCTTCCTGCATCCACCATATCTAGCCCTGTTAGAATTATATAGGTTTCTATGAGAGCCCCCCTCATTCTTCTGAACTCCAGAGAATATAATCTTAATCGACTCAATCTCTCCTCATATGTCAGTCCCGCCATCCCAAGAATCAGCTGGTAAACCTTCGCTGCACTCCCTCTATAGCAAGAACATCCTTCCTCAGATAAGGAGACCAAAACCGCACACAATATTCCAGGTATGGTCTCACCGAGGCCCAGTATAATTGCAGCAAGACATCCCTGCTCCTGTATTCGAATCCTCTCACTATGAAGGCCAACATACCATTTGCCTTCTTTACCGCCTGCTGCACCTGCATGCTTACCTTCGGCGACTGGTGTACAAGGACACCCAGGTCTCGTTGCACATTCCCCTCTCAGAATAAATAAAATTTATTAACTCATTCAACAGATTTATCTTTAAATCTGTCGCTAGGTTAAAATCCGGGTAGGGGGAGGGAAAGAGGATCTGATTCTCCCACTCGAACAACCTCCTATCCACCAGTCCTCCAATAGCCCAGCGTCCATCATGCTCCTCATCCTCCAGTCAATTTATAGCCATTCAGGTAATAATCTTCCTTCCTGTTTTTGCTACCAAAGTGGATAACCTCTCATTCATCCACATGATGCTGCATCTGCCATGTATCTGCCCACTCACTCAGCTTGTCCAAATCACACTGAAGCATCTCTGCATCCTCCTCACAGCTCACCCTCCCACCCAGCTTTGTGTCGTCTGCAAATTTGGAGATATTACATTTAATTCCCTCATCTAAATCATTAATATATATAGTGAATAGCTGGGGTCCCAGCACCGATCCCTGCGGTATCCCACTAGTCACTGCCTGCCATTCGGAAAAAGACTCGTTTATTCTTACTCTTTGTTTCTGCCAACCAGTTTTCTATCCATCTCAATACACTACCCCCAATCCCACGTGCTTTCATTTTTCACGCTAATCTCTTATGTGGAACTTTGTTGAAAGCCTTCTGAAAGCCCAAATAAACCACATCGACTGGCTTCCCCTCATCAGCTCTGCTAGTTACATCCTCGAAAAATTCCAGTAGATTTGTCAAGCATGATTTCCCTTTCGTAAATCCATGCTGACTCTGTCCGATGCTTGTGGACAGGCCGAAGGTGTTCCGCAAAGCGGTCACCCAGTCTGCGTTTGGTGTCCCCAATGTAGAGGAGACCGCGTTAGCAGCAGCGAATGCAGTCGACCAAATTGAAGGAGGTGCAAGTGAAGCACTGTTTCACCTGAAAGGAGTGTTTGGGCCCTTGGACGGTGAGGAGGGAGGAGGTAAAAGGGCAGGTGTTGCACCTTCTGTGATTGCATGGGAAGGTGCCGTGGGAAGGGGATGGAGGAGTGGATCAGGGTGTAGGGAGGGAACGGTCCCTACGGAATGCTGGTAGGGGGGGTGGGTGAGGGGAAGATATGTTTTGTGTTGGCATCATGTTGGAGTTGGCGGTAATGGTGGAGGATGATCCTTTGAGTGCGGAGGCTGGTGGAGTGAAAAGTGAGGACAAAGGGGACACGATCATGGTTCTGGGAGGGAGAGGAAGCGGTGAGGGCAGAGGTGTGGGAGAGGGGTCGGACATGGTTGAGGGCCGTGTCAACCACAGTGACGGGGAATAATCGGTTAAGGAAAGAGAATGACATGCCAGATACGCCGTTTTGGAAGGTAGCACCATCGGAACAGATGCAACGGAGGTGAAGGAACTGAGAGAATGGGATGGAGTCTTTACAGGAGTCAGGGTGTGAGGAGCTGGAGTCGAGGTAGCTGTGGGGGTCAGTGGGCTTGTAATGAATATTGGTGGACATTCTACCTCCATAAATGGAGACAGAAAGGTCAAGGAAGGGAAGGGAAGTGTCAGAATGGACCATGTGAAGGTGAGAGAGGGGTGGAAATTGGATGCAAAATCGATAAATTTTCCAGGTACCGATGAGAGTACAAACCGACACCGATACAGTCATCAATGCATCGAAAATAGTGATGTGGGAGGGGGCCTGAGTAGGACTGGAACAAGGAACGTTCCACATATCCCACAAAAAGACAGGCATAACTGGGGCCCATGCGGGTACCCACAGTATCACAGTATCTTTACAGTGTAGAAGGAGGCCATTCGGCCCATCGAGTCTGCACTGGCTCTCTGAAAGAACATTCTACCTCTTCCCACTCCCCTGCATTATCCCCATAACCTTGTACATTCTCTCTTTTCCGTTAGCAATCCAATTGCCTTTTGAATACCTTGATCGAACCTGCCTCCACCACCCTCTGGGTGAAAAAAATTTTCCTCCTTCTACTCCTTTTGCCCATTATTTTGAATCTGTGCCCTTTGGTTCTTGATGTTTTCTTGAGTGGGAACAGTTTCTCACTATTTACCCTGTCCATATCCCTCAGGATCTTGAATACCTCTATCAAGTCTCCTCTCAGCCCTCTTTCTTCCAAGGAAAAGTGTCCCAATCACTCCAGTCTATCCTCATAGCTGCAGTTGTTCATCCCTAGAATCATTCTCATTAATCTCCTTTGTACTCTTTCCAATGACTTTACGTCCTTCCTCAAGTATGGTGCCCAGAATTGGACCCAGTACTCCAGATGAGGCCTAACTAGTGTCTTATGCAAGTTCAGCATGATCACCTTACCCCTGTACTCAATGTCCCTATTAATAAAGCCCAAGATACTATATGCTTTATTAATTGCTCTCTCAACATGCCCTGCCATCTTCAATGACCTATGTACGCATACACCGAGGTCCCTCTGTTCCTGCACCTCCCTTTGTTTTAGATGGTCTCACCATCTTTTTCCTGCCACTTCTCTGCATTGAACTTCATCTGCCACTTGTCTACCCAATCCACCAACGTGTCTATGTCCTTTTGAAGTTCAAGACTATCTCCATCACAGTTGACAACATTTCCAATCTTCGTATCATCTGCAAATTTGGAAACCATGCCCTGCACACAACAGTCTAGGTCCTTAATATATATCATGAAGAATAAGTGTCCCAACTCTGACCCTGGGAGACTTCACTACAAACCTTTCACAATCAGAAAAACCACCATTTAACGCTACTCTCTGTTTCCCGTCACTCAGCCAATTTCTTATCCAAGTGCCTACTTTCCCTTTTATTCCATGACCTAGAATTTTTCTCACAAGTCTGTTGTGTGGCACTGTATCAAAAGCCTTTTTTAAAAATCCATATACACCACATCAACAGTGTTTCCCTTATCAACCTTCTCTGTTACTTCCTCAAAAAATTCCAGCAAGTTAGTTAAACATGATTTTCCCTTAATGAATCCATGCTGGCTTTCCCTCATTATCATGTACTTGTCTAAGTGACTATTGATTTTACCCCATCCTGTAGTTTCCAGAAGTTTCCCTACCACTGAGGTCATTCTGATTGCTCTGTAGTTGCCGGCTTAATCCTTGCACCCCTTTTTAAACAAGGGTGTAACATTTGCAATTCTCCAGTCGTGTGGCACCTCCCCTGTGTCTAAGGAAGACTGGAAGATTATCATTATTTCCTCTGCAATTTCCACTCACGTCTCTCTGTACTCTTGGATGCATCTCATCCGGTTCTGGTACCTTATCTATTTTAAGTAAAGATAGTCTTTCCAACACCTCCTTCCTCTTGATTGTAAGTTTTTCTAGTGTACCAGTTACCTCCTCTCTCACCTTGGCCTGGGTAGGATCCTCTTCCTTTGTAAAGACAGATGCAGAGTACTCGGACAACACCTGCACTATTTCTCCAGCCTCCATATGCAAGTCCCATTTTTTGCCCCTAATCAACCCTACTCTTTCTTTTACCACCCTTTTATTATTTACATGCTTGTAGAAGACCTTGGGATTTCCTTTTCTGTTCGCTGCCGGCCTCTTTTCATGCTCTCTCTTTGCTTTTCTTATTAGTTTTTTCATTTCCCCCCGGTCCTGCCATATTGAGGCTGATTTTACATTGTATTTTCAACAGACATCTGTTGTGTGCGCACTTCCTCCTTTTCATCTTCTATCTCTCTCATCATCCAGGGTTCTCTGGATTTATTTGTCCTACCTTTCCCCTTCAGGGAATATCCCTTGACATTTGCTGCAATACTTTTTCTTTAAAGGTGGCCCATTGTCGGCCACCGTCTTTTCTGCCAACATTTGATTCCCACTCACTCATCTCAGATGCCTTCTCATCCCATCGAACTTGGCTTTCCCGCAATTAATTATCCCCGTTCTGGATTGTTCCCTGTCCTTTTCCATGATTAACCTAAACCTTATGATACAATGGTCACTGTCCCCTAGAGGCTCTCCCACTGATATTTGATCCACTTGGGCCAACTCATTCCCCAGAACCAGGTCCAAAAGTACATGTCCTCTAGTTGGACTGGAAACATACAGATGCAGAAAATTATCTTGAACACATTCCAGGAACTCTTGCCTACTTTTCCCTTTGTATTATTCCTATCCCAGTCCATATTCGGATAATTGAAGTCTCCCATTCTGATTACTCTATAACTCTTGCACCTCTCCATAATTTCTTTGCAAATTTGTTTCCCCATATCCCTTCCACTAGTTTGTGGTCTGTGTCGTATATAATCAATGTTACTGCACCTGTTTCATTCCTTACCTCCAGCCAGAGAGATTCTGTCCTTGACCCCTCTGGAACATCTTCTCTCTCCAATCCTGTAATGCCATCTTTAACCAGAATTGCCACTTCCCACTGCCACCCTAACCCCCACCACCACATTTTCTTCCTTTCCTGTCTCTCCTGAACACCTTGTACCAGGAATATTTAGCCCAGTCCTGCCTTTCTTTGAGCCAGGTCTCTGTTATAACAATAGTATCACATAATTCCATTTGTTAACCTGTGCCTGC